>NC_061867.1:22411057-23097307 GCF_907164915.1 Impatiens glandulifera
TTTCTTTTGTAGGTGATGTAGGAGGATTGCAGGAAGGAAGCTAGAAGAGTACTCCTCTGAGTACACAGCCTGGAAGATCAACAATGGCATCTGTCATTCTAGTAGAAGAAATGTTTCTTTTTATTTGTTAAAAATATTTTTGGTCTTTGGATCACAAAAATTACTTACTACATTTTTATGTCCATATACATACTAAGAGGGAAAATTACTTTGGAAGTAAAGATACTCTCCAGACGAATATCCTTAATCGGTCTAATTAGACAAGGGTGTCTAAAATAAACAGTGTGTACTTAGACGTATTTTTGCTCAAAATCAATTCATCTAAGTCTATATGTTAAGGTGTTATACCTACGCAATTAAATGGACACGTCTAATAGACGTTAGACGTTTTTACGTCACGAGCAAGAGGATGCTCATGTCTGATCAACACACGTCTAACACGTGGTGTTTATGCGGAATTAGACGTACACGTCTAATAGACATTAGACCGATTTTTATAACACGGAATTAGACGTATGCGTCTAATAGACTCATCTGTCTAATAGACGTTCTGTTATATGGATTTGTGGAGTAAGAAAAATGTCTAACTACGTGCCGATTAGACTGATCAAGGACAGCTGTCCCACTATTGAGAGCTATTTATTTTTCCCGCTCAAAATATCAAACAGTCATCTCTTATTAACATGAAGACACGTGTCTTTCAAGTTTAGAGAAAATGACTGATATACCCTCATTTTTAATGATGACTTATTGAAAAAGGACATCTAACATTTATTAATGGGCCATACCCCTAGAATAGACGGTTATTCTGTATTTCCCTCTTCCATCTATATAAGGACATTAGTGCATGAATTTGAAATCTTTCAATCCTTCAAAATTCTTAAGAACCCTAGCTCTTCTTGCATTTCTCTCACTAAATCTCTCTGAAATATTGTGTCGGTTCATACTCCTTCGAAAATGGTGAAGAAAATCTCTCTGGGTCACTGTACTTTGCAGGTGGACTTTCCATCTATATACACGTTCGATCAACCGGAGGTGGTGAAGATATTCCAAACCCTAGAATATTCTAGGCTAAGGAAATATCTAGGCGGACCGTTCATATTCTACGAAAACGAAGTTCGCGAGTTCTTCAAAACGGCAACTATGAAATCATGGAGGAGATGAAGACAACTTTTTCTGCCGACGGCTCGATGATCCATGTAAATGGACCCAAGAAGGCACTCAAACCGCACTTTATTCTGTTGAACGATGTGGTGGAAAAGGCACTACAAGGGAAGTCTGGCTCTTTTCATCTCTATAGTCAAAACCGTTTTCACTATATGTGTGCTATCTCAAAGGGAATCTAGGTAAACTGGGCTCATACCCTTTTCCAGAACTTGTGTGTTTCTATCTGTCAGGCGAACAAGGAAAGTATAACATATGCGGCTCAACTAAGTCATCTGTTGAAGTATTTGGGGGTTCCTGTTGGTGAACCGGTGCAGATCAACTCTCCAAGAGTATTTACTGCCATTACGGTGGATAACACTCTTATGAGATTGAAGAGAAACCTTGAATCTGCTTCTGGTGCTTCGAGTTACCAAACCGGTGGAAAACCTTCTACCCAATCCAAGCCCTCTACTTCTGTTCTGTCAACAGGGGCAAAGAGAACGAAAACGGTGAATGAATCGGAGGCCATTTCCTTAAATCTGAAGAGTCCAAACAAGAAGGACTCTGAATCTGTCGATTCAAGGTTGAGGCAAGGTCCAAGCGTACTTGCTGCAACTCCAATGTCCTCATTATCCACTCCCTCAACCTTTTTGAGGAAACCTTCGAGGTCTTGTGCCTCAAAGGAGAAGAAGACAAGGGCGCCCCGCGCGTCTAAATCTGTAAAGGTAAAGTCTTCCAAATCTTTGGCCGTTGAGCCTAAATTTGATGTTCCCATAGTGGAACAAGCTGAATCTATATTTTCTCCTTTGAGAGAATCTGCTGAAGGGCCTGTTGTTGAGTCAGCCGGTCCAAATGATGAAACTGTTGATAGGATTGAGTCTCATGTCGTTCAAACTGATCTCATAGCCGCTGGTGCTATAGAGTCATCTCAACCAGAACAAGGTGTTGTTCTTACCCTTGTGGCTGGTGAACCCATCATTCCAGTTCCTAATGATTCGTTGGTAGCTGGAAAAGTTGTTCGTATGGAGCTTCCTGCTGAGCTCTGTAAGAAACCACAATCTGCGTTTGAACTGATGCGTTCCAAAAGACAAACAGATGGAATCGTGATCGGTGAACCAAGATCTGCTCCAAAACCCGTAGAGGTTGTTGGAAAAGGTAAAGATATTGCAATTCAAGCTCCTGAAAATGTATCGGAGGCAACAGGGATTGTTGACCTCATTTTAGAGCAAGTTAAAGTTCTTAGTGCTGAGAAACTGGAAATTTATTAATCTTGGTCCATAGAGAGACTGTCTTCCAAGTATAACGATTCTTTGTCAAACTCTGCTATAACTAAAGAATGGAAGAAGAGGATGGCAAACGAAAAGAAAGTTCTGAAATGGGCAAGAACTTCAAAGGTTGTTGAGGCTCTGAAGAGAAGAGAACTGGTGGAAGCTTGCATATTTGGAAAAGCTATTTTTTCAATTTTTGAAGCCAAGAAAGCTAATTTCAATCCTGCTGAGAAAGGATTTGAAGTGGAAATAAAGGTGTTGAAAAAGTTGAACGACATCCTAGACAGTTATGTCTTTGTAGCTTCTCGATACATTCATGGCGCTGATTGCTCTGGCGCAGAACCTCTCAATGATGATGAAGTTACGGATATTCTAGATGCTGAGAATGATGATGATGAGCTAGATGATGCTCTCTTGATCGAATTGGAAATCTTTCTACCGAAGAGAGACGCATTCTAGATCAACCTATTCAGGAGATCCCTAATGAAGAAGAAGAAGTGATTGTCCAAAGCCTGAACAAGCTCTTGAGATAAATGAGGAAGAAGTTCTTTTGGAAGAAGTGATTGAGGATGCTATTCAAGCTCCTATTGAAGAAAATGAGATGTTGACCCCTGTTGCGAGAACAGAGGTTGTTCAAGAGAAAGTGGCCGAGGTTACTCAGCCAGAAACTGCCAGAACTGAGGGGGAACCCTCTAAAGAGAAGGTCGATGAAGAAGAAAGTTCCTCATTTAAGGAGGAATAGGATCAACAAGAAACTTTTGTTAAGCCCCGTCTATTTCCCGACACCATTGTGGGAAATGTTCACGAAAATATCAATAATCCCATTCACTACTTTGGAAATCTGCTTGAGAGATTTCAGAGAGCTGAAGAAGAAATTGAAGAAGAAGAGTGAGATGAAGCTGCTAGAAAAGCTGAAATGAATCAACCGGAGCAATCCTTGCAGATTCATACAAACTTTGAGCCAATTCAGAGCATGGCAGCAGAGTCTGAAAAAATCTCATCTCATGAAGAGTCATCTGCCGGAGGAAACAAGGTGTTAAAATCTATGAGGTCCATGCTCTCATCGATTCAGAAAACCATGTCACATGCCCTAAACTCAAAGGAAGAAGAAAGAGAGAGCTTTAACAAGATTTTCAAAGTTCTCACTGAGTTGGATAACACTTTGAAGAAGAACACATATGAGACTCACATCGCAAATGTAAACTTTTCAAAGTTTGAAAAATAACTTGTCAATCGTCAAACCGAATTATTGGATATTGAAAGGCAAATCAATGATGAACGCCACAAGGAAACCATGGAAGAATTCAGTCTGGTGAAGAATCAGATGGTGGAAATTCAGGGTTGTTTGAGCAGGAATGATAATGAACGTCAGGAATTTGCTGACTCCATTGCTAGAAAGTTTCAAGCAATGCAATGGCCAATGCTGAAGGTGCTCAATCTCGACCCGTTCAAGGCGAGTCAAGTAGAAGAAACGATGGTGTGTCAACCGGCACTAGATCCAAGCGAGCCCCAAGCACAGATGTAAATCCTAGGCTAGCCAAGAGAGGTGGAGGTCGAAGTGGTGGTGGCCGGAGTAGGCTATCCAATGCTGATCAAGGCGGTCGTGCCAGTGGTGGTGAACGCGGTGGAAGATCAAGTGCAGGAGCTCGTGGTGGTCGCGGATATCCTCCTTATCTCAACATGCTTCCCGGTCAAGAAATGAGTCCAACCGATCCTCGAGTTAAAAGGGAAGAACAATGATCTCTTTTCTTATACTTTTATCAAACAATGTTTCTTGGATGGTTTTTCGAATATTTGTTTTGGATGTATGATGTAAGTGAACAAGGGTTTTGTTTATATATACGATGAATGCATATTTTGGTATATGTATGTAGGTTTCCAATTTTTTCATCAAAAATGGGGAAATTGTTGGGTCAAATTATTTTGACTAAGTGTTGAAATAATTTAACCACTGAGATTTTGATGATGAAATGACCTATGAGTTTTGATGCAGGTGTATTGAAACAATATTTCATAAGACTTGGCTCTAATTAGGGTCATTAGACCAATTTTGGCATTCAATGCATAGAATTAGACGTACAGTCTAACTCATCAGAGTTAGACGTGTAGTTTAATGAATGCATAGAATTAGACATACGTCTAATATATTTGGAATTAGACGTACAGTCTAACTCATCGGAGTTAGACGTGTAGTCTAATGAATTTAAAGAATTAGACGTAAGTCTAATGAATACACGGAATTAGACGTACAGTCTAACTCATCGGAGTTAAACGTGTAGTCTAATAGATTTACAATTAGACGGATAGTCTAATTTGTTCGGAATTAGACGTGTGGTCTAATTAGTGAAAGTTAGACGTGCGTCTAACTCCTTCAGACAAGTCTGAGGTAGAACCGAAATTAAACGTGTAGTCTAACTCAGTGGAGTTAGACGTACCGTCTAATGGTTATTGGATAATTAGACGTGTGATCTAATTAGTGAAAGTTAGACGTGCGTCTAACACCTTCAGACAAGTCTGAGGTAGAACCGGAATTAGACGTGTAGTCTAACTCAGTGAAGTTAGACGTACCGTCTAATGGTTATTGGATAATTAGACGTGTGGTCTAATTAGTGAAAATTAGACGTTCGTCTAACTCCTTCAGACAAGTCTGAGGTAGAACCGGAATTAGACGTGTAGTCTAACTCAGTGGAGTTAGACGTACCGTCTAATGGTTATTGGATAACTAGACGTGTGGTTTAATTAGTGAAAGTTAGACGTGCATCTAACTCCTTCAGACAAGTCTGAGGTAGAACCGGAATTAGACGTGTAGTCTAACTCAGTGGAGTTAGACGTACCGTCTAATGGTTATTGGATAATTAGACATGTGGTCTAATTAGTGAAAGTTAGACGTGCGTCTAACTCCTTCAGACAAGTCTGAGGTAGAACCGGAATTAGACGTAACGTCTAATGGTTATTGTAATTAGACATAAGTCTAATTCTATTAGACCAAGCGGTCTAATAGACGTTATTATTTAAAGGAGATGTGTGATTTCATTAGTGTGATTTTACAATCCGTCTAACTGAAATACGTCTAATGCTTAATTTATGCAGTACGCTTGAATTTAGCATTTCACCTACCCACGTGCTATAGATGTACCCTACTCCTGCTCCACTTTCTAATGAAGATTAGTACAACATCTATATGCAACCAACCAAAGAATGCCACGTAAGAGAATTTTCCTCACATTACTTGTTTTGCAGGTACATCCCTGATGGAATATTTGGCGCACTACCAGTGATGTACGGTCACGATCCTTGTGCTCAGAACCTGCTGTGTACAATGGAGGCTTTCCAATGGAAGAGTGCAACATATCATTCTAAAAGATTCGACCGTTAGCTCCTGCTCAGTATTTAACAAACCTCAAGGACAACGGACAATCAACCTTACGAATTAGCCTAACACAACGAACAAACAATCTGATTTTGCAGAGAGAGAAACTACTCAACCATCTTGCTTACTGAACTCATACTGTGAAGCTGCTTTCTGATTGTACTGTGTGTGAATCAAGAGAGAGCTAGAATCAAAAACACCTTTAGCTGAGTGATATTCTTCATCTTGTAATTGAACAGAAAGTGTTTTGTTCAATAGTGAGCTAAGTGTGTGTGTAAACTGTATTTGATTCGAATCATATTATAGTGAATCCTTCCGGTGGTTGGAAGAAGGGGTGACGTATGAGAGTTTCTCCGAACATCCATAAACAAACTAATGTGTTCTTTATTTCTGTCATCTTTTCATATTTCATCTTGAGCTTCAAACCCAAGTAAACAATTCCGCCTTGAATCTGTTTCAAGTGTTTACAAGTGTTTGCGTAGAATAGAAAGCGAATTAAATCCCTAACACGATTTCTTTCAAACCGTTTTTCATAAGCCTTTATCCTTAGCCAAACCCCCGTCTCTATCGATAAAGTTGATCCTAGTAGTAGTTGGAGCAGATTGCATGCTTGTGTTTGTATCCTGCTGTTCTTTGATAACTTCTTCAACAATTCTTTCAATTTTTTGACGGATACTTCCTTGATTCCTTCCAACACAAAATCCCTAACTTCTTCAGATTTATTACTTTTGTTCTTTCCCTTCCCCATGATGGCAGAAACAGAGAAAAAGAATAGAGTAATTGCAGAAAACCTAAGAAATGATCATAGATAAACCGCAATCGAGGGAAAATTTCAGTGATGATTACAAATGCACAAGAAACCCTAGACTATAGAAACTTAATGGCTCACTTATGACGCAAGACAATATTGTGTCGTTCGTGCAGATCGGGATGTGCCGCCTGTGCCAATCGTGTCGCTTATGCCGATCACGCTTCCTTTGATTAATGGTGATTTCAGTGCCGATTTGATGACTTCCGACTCAAGGAAATATCGTATCACTTGTGACGATCGTGTCGTATGTGCCTATCGTGTCGCCATGCCGATCGTGTCGTGATGTGTTGCTTGTGCCGATCGCGCTTCCTTAAAAATCTCTAGTGTTTTTTCTCTCTTTCTAGGGTTTTCCCGAAATTTTATACTCAATATATTCTCTCCAATAACAATACATGACACAGTTATATTAGTGTCAGCACTAGCTTCTTAAAGTCAGATTGACAAAAAAAACTATGGAGGAAGAGATTGACGCAATAGAAAAAATGATATAGGGGAGTTATGTGATCTTCCTGTTCAACAAATGTCCTGGGGTGAAATGAGTGTTCAAGACCATGTTTAAAAAAATGGTGAAATAGACTAATATAAAGTGAGATTGGTTGTTAAAGGTTACAAGCAACAATATTGTATTGATTATAATCAAGTATTATCTCCAATAACAAGACATGACAAATTAGATTAGTGTTAGCACTATATACTTAATGTTTTTGGTCATTATATCAACTAGATGTCTAGTCAACATTTTTTGTGGTTATTTAAATGTGTTCATTGAGAAACCACTTAGATACTTGGATGATTGAGTACCAAACATTATTAAAAAGTGAATAAACTTAAAAAAAAAACACTTTATGGGTTGTAACAAACCATTCGAGCATGGTACAGTAGGATCAAAACATACTTACTAAGAATGGTTATGTAAAGTGACCTTATGAACATACTTCATTTATTAAAAAGGTATATTTGAGTATATTATTAGAAAAAATGTATTAAGTATTCTATACAATAACAAGACATGACACAATTAGATTAGTATTAACACTAGCTTCTTAATGTTCTTGGTCAATATATCAAATAGATGTCTAATCAATATTTTGTATGTATACTTAAATGAGTTTGTGTTTATTTAGCAGCAACTTAGATACTTGAAGACTGGACATGAATAAAAAAGTGTATAAACTGAAGAAATCACTTTATGGGTTAAAACAATTGTCACGGGCTCGGTCTTTCCACCAGCGATCTGTGCGGCACTAATTACGATCTTCGTGAGAATGAGTAACTAATTAGCCATACTTGAAGCAACACTCGATGTTTGTTTCAATAGACACAAGAACTCTAGAGAGAGAAAGTAAGCATTTACAAAAAGTAATATTATATTGCTTGAATACTTCATAAATAGAAGGTAATACATTTGAGGTATTTTAAAGACTTATTCCAACTACCACATTAATGATGCACTAATATAAGGCATTCCTTCCAACTGTCAATTAATAAAGTATTAATCTAGGGCATGCCTTCCAACTATCAATTAATAACATTAATATAGGTTATGCCTTCAAACTACCAATTAATGCCGCACTAATTTGGGGCATTTCATCAAATTATCCTAAGCCACCATCCTTCCAATGTTTGTAGCATATTCCTTGGGTTGGGCCTACTTAGACGAGTGGGCCTCCCCTTGGGCTAGGAAGATTAGGGCACCGTGACATTCTCCCTCACTCATTCCGGCAACATCCTCTTCGTGTCCCCCTTGTAGGTTTGGATGATGTCATTGAAATTCCATAACACTAATTCTAGTGTTGTCTTTTGGTAATTCTTTCCATTTCACAAAATATTCGACATAACTTGGATAGAAATCCCTTCTCAGTATGACTCGATGTGCCGGTATCTCTTCGGCTTCTTCCTAAGGTATGGTTGTGATTGTTGAGGGAGCTCTATTTGATTCACCTCTACTTGGATCTTCTTTATCTTCAGGATAAGACTTTAATAAATTCACGTGGAATGTGGGGTGCATCTCCAAATGTGATGGAGGTTTCAAGCGATAGGCTAGCTTTCTAACTTGTTTCTCCACAATGAAAGGGCCTTCGTATTGCCTCACAAGCCCCATGTGAACCTTGTATAATCGTCTCCCTTGATGGAGGAGGAGTTTTACCATCACTCTGTCTCCTTCGAATTCCATGTGTCTTCTCTTTTTGTCCGTCCATTTCTTCATTCTTTTGACAACCTTGGCGAATTCACCTTTCTCTTTCTTGACAAACAACTCCTTCAGTTGCCTCCCCTGCTCCTCTAATTTGGGAGGTTCCATGCGATAAAGGATTGTCGTCGATGGTTTAGTACCCTTCGACTAACTTTATTATGTGGTCCACATCTCTCTTAAGAGAGAGCTTCTTTAGTAATTCAGCAAGCATTACATCCTGAAATTTCTTTAGGAAATTCGTGACTTCTGGAGGTGTCTTCTCTTAGAACGCAGTTTTTTCATCTTCTTTCAAGGTAACAAGGAATGTTGGGTGGGCCTTCTTCACACCTTTTGAGAGTTGCATGGCAGAGAGCTTCCTAGCTTCTATATTGCTCTCTCTTATTAAAGGTATCATATAAATACTACTTTGCTCTATGATACACATAATATTGGAAAAGGAGAGTATGAAGGAATTTACCTTGTCGAAATCCTATGCCGAGGACTATTTTGTAGTCATCCAAGTCAACGATGGAAAAATACAAGAGGTCGGTCCACCCTCCCAAGTTGACCTTTACATTACGAGAAACTCCATAAGTTTCATTTGGTGTCGAATTGACTACTTTAAGCCATCTCTACTCTTAAGTGTACATGTTCCTCAGTCTTCCCGCCTCTTTTGCCTCTAGAAAGTTGTTGTTGGCTCCCATATCCAACAAAGCTTTAACCATGTGGTTTTCCACTTTTGTTTTTGCGAACAGTCGTCTTTTTTTCGCATATTTTGGCTCCTCAAACTTTGCTTTAACGACACTAAATAGGTGTAACGACCCCAATCGGGCCTCTTTATGAAGGCGTTCTTTCTCCTCCATCAATGCAGATAGCTTGTTCTTCGTAGAAAACTCTCCTACTTTGTGTGCCCCTCGCAAAAGAAGCTCTTTATCTAGGGTTTCTCTCCACTTTTCTCGTCCCGATCTCCTCCATCGTTGGGCTTGATAAACTTAAATAGGTCATCCTTGTTGTAGAAACGGTCTCCACCACTCTTCCCCTTGTCACTCCTATCGTGGGTCGACTTTGATTTGTCTTGCCTTCTAAGTTCAACAAGAGATTCAGTCACGACGATAGTGGTGTTTTGATCTTGAACACCACACCGTTCCAACTCTAGTTTTCCCCACATTTGTAGACCGCCAGTGAAGGAGAACAAGGCTTCATCGTCCGAGTAGTTAAGGATCTCAAGGAGGGTAGCGATGAACTCTTTGACATACTCCTTGATGCTCCCCCTATGTGAGAGTTTCTGCAACTTGGTCCTTGATTTCCGAATGGCATCTTCAGGATAGAACTACTTCTTGAGTTCCTCCTTAAAGTCTCCCCGAGTATTGATAGAACATATACCTCTTTCTATGTCATTACTCCTTTGCCTCAACCACATCATTGCAATTTCATTTAGGTATGTCGTGGCAGTATCTATTTTTTTCCTTTTACACTATGCTGAGTACTTTAAAGTACTGATCCAGACCCCATAAAAAGTTGTCGATCTCTTTTGCATTCCTCTCACTTAAATATTCTTTAGTTCTTAGAAGTCTATCCTTGTCGGATTAGGGACTCCTATAGACAAATGTCTGCACTCTTGTGTAACCCCCTTCTTGAGTACCACCACTTCTTCTCCAGTTGTTTGTAACTTGGATGTCATTCCCTTGAGCTTCTTGTTCAAGGTACTGATCTAAAAAAGGAGGGTCTGCTCCACAATCTGAGTTTTCTCTTGACATTTAGATAACTCCTTGTTCAAGGCACCTTGCATCCCTTCTCGGAGCTCGTCTCCTTCCTTCTCGATCTCGGTGATGTGTTCATCTAGGTCCCCGAAGTTATCTTGTCTGTTAGCCATAGTGAGTTTTACCTTCTCCAACCTAACGATAATGTCAATAATAACATCTCTTGATCTTCCCCTTTCTTTGGTAGTTTTGGATCCTCCCGCTTGAACCTTACGAGGGTTCCTAAGATTCTCTCTAATCGTATGAGGAAGTTTATCAACTTCATACATGACATTTGTAGTTGCACTTTCATTCGATTAGTTCATCATTTCGCTCTGTGGCTAAAAAATGTGGATATCCCTAGCCTCCTTTAGGTCATGAGTTCGAGTCCGTCAGACAACAAATTTTGTGTCTGGTTAAATGATTAAGTGTGTTTGCGGGATATGTGCTTAACCCGTATGGATTAGTCGCACTACAAAAGAGAATCATAACCCAACGTTCTAAAAAAAAGTAATTTGAGTATGGTATAGTAGGATCAAAACATACTTTATTAAGACTAGTTATATAAAGTGCCCTTATGAATATCTTTGTTTGTTAAAAATGTAAAACGCTTGAAGGAGGGCTTGAACCTAGATACTTGAAGACTGTACATGAATAAAAGGTGTATAAAGAAAGGGGTTAAAACTAGTCATTCGAGCATGGTATAGTAGGATCAAATATAAAACGCTAGAAGGAGGGCTTGAACCTCCGACCTTGTGGTTAACAGCCACACGCTCTAACCAGAGCATGGTATAGTAGAATCAAATATAAAACGCTAGAAGGAGGGCTTGAACCTCCGACCTTGTGGTTAACAGCCACACGCTCTAACCAACTGAGCTATTCCAGCTCTGGTCTTTAAATTTAAATCGGATAATATTAAAGATATAATTGATTGGATCAGTTATTGGTGTCTTGGATCAGTCTTAAACAAGTGAAAAGGTCAATAGTAAATTTGTCGTGATAAATAGTGAATCGAAACCGAATATTTTGGTAAAAGTATTGTATGTGAAGAAACCTTTGAAGTGACTTTTTCTAAAATCAAATTCAAATCAATCTAATTTAGTTTATAAAGTCAAAATCACTATAATAACATGAACACGAAATTCACCTAAAAAAATTGATACATAACATTTCATAGTTATCATATAAACAAACATGAAATACTCAAATCTCATGTAGACAACATATTCTTTGTCTTTAAGCTATCGCTAATATGTGAGATGGGTAGAAGGATGAATCTTTATACAATGATGAATGTGTGAAAATACGCAAAATGTGAGAATGTGTAATTCTTTAAATACTAACTAAAGATTATTGATTGTCACATATTTGAGTGTGCAAACATTTATATGCTAAAACTTTTAGAAGTGTTTGATTCTGTTAAGTTTGAAACAATAACCGAGTCTTTCGAGTTCTTTAATTCAAGAAACGGGTTCTTGATAGATGGGACCGATAGTGGAATTCAATATTTAAGCGCAGCGGACATAGAATGAGAAGAGAATTCGAGGTTAAGGAGAGAAAAGCCGAAGGTGAGAAGAGAAATACTACTAGAATACACTTAGTACTAGAATACACCTAGTAGTCCAAGATAGGGGTCCAAGACCGGGAGAATAAATTAGAGTAACAAGTTTCACAAACTTAAATTCATAGCACAAAAAGTGGGGTGGGCATCAGCATTTAAAGAGGCTGAATTATCTAAGAGTATTCGGTTACCAACTTGTTACAACAACTTTAAAAGAATAACAGAATTCGGTTTGAGAGAAATAAGAGAGAAAGAAAACAAAACAGAATTATTCAACAAAAAAACGTAAATCGGTCCTTATGCACCATAGGGCCGAGAAAAAAGGTGTCACAAATATTTTAGGACCGAAGCTTTGATGCGTAGGCCTAACGGGTTCTTTAAATTAATAATAAATAAATTAAATGTCTTAATAAGACATTATATCATGTTCATCACTTTAACTGTTTCATTTTCTAGTCCTAAAAACCCATCTCGCATAAAGAACATTTGTTTACTTCGCCTTCACGTACTTTTCTTTTTCTATTCCCCAGACCCTTCTCCCTCTCCCCTATCTTCACTGATCCCTCCACAGCCACTGTCTCCTCTGTTTCTTCCACCGCCATTCGCCTCGTTTTCTTTTTCATGGTCGCTTCTTCCACTTCATTTCCCCGGCCTCGGGTACAATTCTACACGCGCCGCCGTCTTTCTCCTCGGCCTCGGGTACAATTTTACACGCGCCGCCTTCTTTCTCAACCGTCTGGCTACCACCGTCAACGACCTCGCCCTCCCTTCGTTCATCCTCTCTTGTAGCACCTTTCGCTTCCCCTACTCCTCCCGACAGTTCTCAATAAAGAAGATTCAATAATTTTTTAATTTAAGTGTTGCAAACACTAAAATTTGACTTCTCAAATTTATAGAAAGTTTTCAAATAATCATGAGTACTTAAAAAAAATCCAAATATTATAGACTATTTAAAAATTTAGATAAATTAAATAATTATTTGGAAAAATGTTATAAAACAGTCGAGAAGTCAATGGACGGGGATATCTCAATTGATGTCTTCCGTTCAAAATGAACTTGATTTTTTCCCCTTTTGTTCGCAGTTTAGTGTAAAAGCAAATTCTTCAAATGGTTGACCATGCATTATTCATTAATCTGAAGTTAATTAAAATTCGGTCTAAAAATAAATTAAATATTTATTTTGGAAAAATATTGTATTCATTCATTTAAATTAATTAAAATTTGTTTAAAAAATAACTTAAATAATTATTTTGGAAAATTATTTTATCAACTAATTCCAAATTAATTAAAATTTTACCCAAAAATAAATTAAATAATTATTTTGAGAAAATGTTATATCCATTTATCCCAAAATAATTAAATTAAAGGCAAAAAATAAATTAAATAATTATTTAAGAAAAATATTGTATTTATTTATCCCAAAATAATTAAATTAAAGGTCAAAATAAATAAAATAATTATTTTGGGAAAATATTTTAACCATTTAAATCTTAAAATAATTAAAAATAAAACCATAAAATACTCGAGACAAAATAAAAAATAATAGGCAAAAGTAAAAATTGTATATATTAATTTTGTATATTTTGCCTGTAATAAAATTATAAGGCAAAGGGGCCAAATAGTGTCAAAGCTATTTAGCCCAAATCAAACAATGCATCAAGCTACTTAAACCAATCGATCAGCTAGTGCAGGAGGCTAACGACCCAAACTAACGGTCATGGCACAGAATGCTGCCTCATGGGACAATGACGGAACTCATAGACAACACCCAATGTGCGTTGGCAGTTGATTTTCGTCTTCTTCCTCGCGACGCCTAGATAAGAACCGTCTACTTCCTTGAATAATGTTTAAGTCCAACTTCATCATTATTCAACCAAAATAGAAAGATGAAGAAAGTAAATGATCATAGTAACTATATGATTATTTTCCCTACGTTTGTAGCTTGTCTTACTCGCCGAGAGGATAAAATTCGATCGAGCAAGTGGTAAGATCATTAATGGTTTTGTCCAAATTCGAATCGACCTAGGCTATCAACTAACTAAGACGACTATAAAAGAGATCCTTGACTACTATAATAGTAGTAAATATTAATAGCAAGTAATCCGATAGGTAATTAATTCTACTGTGAAGTTGAGGTGAATTCTTAGAAGCTAGAGGTGATAATATATTCCGTTTATCTAATTCTCCTAATCATAAACCATCAGTTATCTTAGTGGCCTACCACTAGTTAGGAAAGAAAGCTAAGCCCTAAGAAGCTTCCTCTATGAACCTTATCCACACAAGAAACTAAGAACATACAAAAGTCTTACATTATTATTGTAGTTCATATCATTAACAAATTTCAATTTTTTTACATTTTCATTCATGTGTTCTTAAATGTCGCATTATTATATAATTTCTTAATTGGAATTGGAATTTGATCTTGATATTGATTACAAGTTTTCTATCGATTTCATTCAATCAATTCAATCAAAATAAGAAACGACCAATTTTAATCTAAAATTTTTTTAAAATATAGTGAATGTTTTTTAGCTCCAACTCAAGAACGGTCACTTAGAAAGCTTCCTAACCCATTCTAAATGATTATCGAAATGTTTTCAAATTGATCTCGGGGAGTTTAAGGCTTGTTTTCCCAAATTAAAAGCCTTGAGTTTGAATTTTAAAAACTACCGAGATAAACAGATAGTCATGTTTCAATGGTTGGGTTAGGTTCTAATGAACCTAAGAAAGCTTTTGTTAAGCTTTGAATTTCAAATCAAAGCCTCGAAGATCAAAATTCATTTTTCCGATTAAAAATAATATTTTATGTTGGAGCTTTGTTGAGACTCTTACTAGTTGAACGACGACTTCGAGATACAGCTAAGTCAGGGACGAATCTATGTAGGGGCTCGGGTGGGCTGAAGCACACCCCGAAAAAAATAAAGTTTTTTTTTTTTACAGTAAAAATATGACATTACCCTTAATTTCTTAAAAAAATTAATATAATTCATTTTTTTTTTATCTAATTATTAAAAAAATGGTAAATTTTTACTTTATATATTTGTTTTTTTCAAAATTTTCTCATTATTATTTTAAGCCCACCTTAAATTTTTTTAAGCCTACCCTAGTTCGAAATCCTGAGTCCGTCCCTACAACTAACATGTTCTAAAATGTTCTAAATGGGGGAGACAAAGTTCTCCACGTACTTGGATTCGTAATTAGAGCCTCCTAGACAAAGACCCAAGCCAACAATTTTGGTGTGGTTGGAGGTTGAAGTTGAACTCGGCAAAAACTCGGCCTCCAAGGCCTAAGTCGATCGCACCTTGCCTGGTCCACCCGTGTATGTCTCGCCCTATGTTGACTAAAGCCAAACCGCATTGAACCCGACCCAGACCGTGTCCAAATCGGCCTAGATAGCTCTTAAACTATGCCACTTCGATGGACGATCCACCTAGCGTCCTTCTAGCCCACTCTAGGGCCTCATTGTTTTCACTCCCTGAGTTTTAAATGTTTTTGTAACTTTAAAGTCACTCAACTATTTTTAAAAAATCCAAATAAAGAAAAAACGTCTTTATATATATTATTATAGACTCGTTTGAATTTATTTCTTAAATCTAACTTTTTTTAATTAATATTTCTATTATATTATTCTCAACAGTTTTTAAAATCAATCGCATCGACATTTATTTTAATATTTAAAAATTTAAAATGTCAAATCTAAATAAATGTATAGAATTTGGAAAAAATAATTGGATAAATAAAATATAAAAATCTAATTTCTAAATAACCAAAAAAATTTATGAAGTAAAGATCGTTTTTGACGGACATATAAGACATAACGCGTAAGTCATTTCCCGAGTGTCGCCAAATACCGAGCTCAAAATAATCTCTGAAATTACGTTTATACGAGTAAAAGACACCCTTCGCATCACTTTTAATGATAACAAAAAAGATAGATGTCAAACAAGGAAAATATGATTTATCTGACCCATCTCCGCATAAATAACATAACATTTAACATAAAATCTTAACATTATCATCATCTTGATGTTTAGTTTGACGAATGCACCATTTGACATAGAATAATTAGTCCAATCAATGCACTCATTAGCGATAAACTTTCATCCTCGTTAACTTTAATAGTCCGACCTTGTGGTTAACAGCCACACGCTCTAACCAACTGAGCTATTCCAGCTTTTATTTATTTTTTTTTAAAATAAAATTTCTTAAATAAATATTTGATTAGATTAATTAAACCAAACATTTGTTTTAATTAATATTTTCTAGGTAAAGAAACCTATTCTAAAGTCATAAATACTATACTAACAAGAACACCAAATTGACCTAAAACAAATTGATATATAACATATCATAGTTATGATATGAACTAACGTTCAATACTCAAATCGAGACATATTGATCTAGAATTCTAGGAGAGATTTCTATTGCATACGAATTGGTTTGTAATAAGCTATCGGTATCAGTATCGGTATTGTATGAGACGAGTAAATGCAGTTGGGATGTTGTTACACGATTTTCTCTGTTCTTCAGATGAAGGAAAGGTCCACGACATAGGATTATATCTAGAATGGATTAATCAATGATGCTTGTGTCACATATTCTAGTGTACCAACAATTATATACTAACATTTTGAAAGTGTTTACATACGAAATTGTTAGTCTAAATGATGAGTTATTACACCACGATTATCTCAATTCACTTTAAGTAACATGTTAACTTCTTAAATTAAAAATAAAAATAAAATAAAAAATTAATATAATATTTAAGAGAATGATTAGGTGAGAGAATTTGGTGAAAGAATTTGATAAGGGAATGACGTGCCATAATCTTATTCGCTCAAAAAATCAAATAATTTCTCTCTTTTCTCACTTTCTTCCCACTTTTACATTTTCCAACCACAATAAAAGTGATGTCACGTCATTCCCTCACTAAATTCCCTCCCTCTATCTTAATAAATACCATCTCCATTGCTATTTCTTAATCACTTCCATTGTTTTATCATCTTAAAAATGTTCATATTCAAGGTCTTAAAAAACCCATCTCGCATGAAAAACCTCAGTTTACTCTTATTTTCATTACTCTTCTTTTACATAGTTTTCTTCCTTCATCACCATGACCCTTCTTCATCTTCCTCCTTTCATCTCCTCACTCATCCCTCCACAACCGCCATCTCCTCCGATTCTCCCACCGCCATCCGCCACCTTTTCTTTTCCATCGCCGCTTCATCCGCTTCCTTTCCCAACCGTAAATCCTACCTCCGCCTCTGGTATCGCCCCTCCCAAACCTCCAATTCCATACGCGCCGCCGTCTTTCTCGACCGTCCATCTACCACCGTCAACGATCCCACCCTCCCTCCGTTCATCATCTCCGGCAGCACCTCTCGTTTCCCCTACTCCTTCCCCCGAGGTTCCCGCGCCGCAATTCGAATCGCAAGAATCGTGAAGGAGGTTGTCGATCTTAACGTTTCTGGAGTTCGTTGGTACGTGTTTGGCGACGATGATACAGTGTTCATTGCAGATAATTTAGTAGCGACGCTGTCGAAGTATGACCATAATGAGTGGTACTATGTGGGAAGCAGTTCAGAGAGTTATGAGCAGAATCTGATTAATTCATTTGATATGGCCTTCGGTGGAGGTGGGTTTGCGATTAGCAGTTCTCTTGCTAGTGTTCTTTCTAGGGTTATTGATTCTTGCCTAATGAGATACCCTCATCTCTACGGGAGCGATTCTAGGGTTTTCTCTTGTTTGGCAGAGCTTGGCGTTGGATTAACTCACGAACCAGGGTTTCATCAGGTGAGATTATAAAAAAATATAAAAAAATCAGAAATTGATCTCTTATCATTTGATTATCATATTGTTGAGATTATCCATTTATTCTAGGTTGATGTTCGTGGAGATATCTCAGGGATGCTTTTGGGGCATCCTTTATCACCTTTACTGTCCCTTCACCATTTGGATTCTGTAAACCCTATATTTCCTAACATGACTAGGTCAGAAGCAATTGAACATCTATTCAAAGGTGTAAATGTTGATCCAAGCAGTGTTCTTCAGCAAACTGTTTGTTATGATCGGACAAATTCTTTGACGATTTTGGTTTCATGGGGTTATGCTGTTCATGTGTTTGATGGTAATGTTCTTCTCCCGAATCTTCTTCATTTGAGGAGAACGTTTAGACCATGGAGGAGAAATAGGTCATTTGCATCAAACCTATATATGTTCAAGACAGTCGATGATTTCCCAAGTGATCCATGTTTACGGCCTGCTGTGTTTTTCATGAGAAGTGTTTCTTTAGATTTTGGAAATGTTTCGAGTGTCTACACGAGATATAACATTGGGAATTGCTCGATAAGAAGAAAAATCGACGGTTTAGAATGGCTGAGAGTTGTTTCACAAAGTGGGCATAGAGTGGTACAACATAGTTTCATAAAATTCTTGAAGACATTTGTTTTCTTTTAATTGTTGGCATTGACTTGTGATTCTTTGTTTCAGATAAAGCCTATTCGAAGAAAGTGTTGTGATGTTTTATCGTCTAGGAGTCGTAAATCGAAGGTGATTCGCATTAGAGAATGCGCGGAGGAAGAAATTATCGCAATGCATGTGTAGGAGGAGGAGGAGGAGGTGGTTTTTGTAATTTACTATACATTGTGGCTTTTCAGACAGATACATACCGGTAACTAGTAACAGGTAATTAATTATGTAAAAATAGACATGAAAAAGCTTATTTATTTATCTTTTATCTAATGCTTAAGGGAGTAGTTTCCAGCTTTTTATCTTCAAGAAATATTCCCTCCATTATTATATCAAGTACATCCTTATGGCCACTTCCAGCAATTTCACTTGCCAAAAGCAACTGCAATTTCATCTCTCAAATGGAGAAAATGATAAAGGAACAAATTTATTTGGGATCTGAAACCTGTTCCTATAGCTTTTTTCATTATTTGTTCTGGAAACAGCAACATTTTATTAGTAATCTAAGAAAAGTTTATAACTTAAACTTGAAATGGAGAGCAAAGTAGGCTTTTGCCTCCAACACATCAAAAACTAAAGAAAAATTCAATTGAATTTGAATTAAAACTTGAATACATTTTGAAGCAAACACTACATAATGCATAACAAAATTATCTTCTCTCATGATTAATATTCTCCATTACTTGTTTACTATCATTGTTATACTCTTTGCAAATGAGTCAATAACGTATTTGGGATCCTCATCCATGTATTGAAAAGGGCACTAAGGTTGGCATTCGCATCAACCTCTTTTCTTTTCTTTTATCTTTTGAAAAGACTATTGAATTTATTTCTCTCCAAATATCTTAGACCAAATGCATAACAAAACAACGGTGAGCCCTTGCCCACCCTTTGTTTAATAGAGTAAATGAATGGACCATTACATCATCCCTTTTTCAAATAGAGTAAGAGAATGCACAATTACACATGCTATGGTCCATAGTTTCAACCTGAATCATGTAAAAAAGACACTTGACATTATATGTATAAATTTACTTAGCTAGTCCTTTATCATCAATCTTTCTTGAATTGATGCCTCGGGCTTTTGTTGACTACACAACTTTCCACCCAGCAATCTCAACACCTCTGACACTAAATAAAACTCACGCATTGCTTGTAGTAAATGAGTCTTTCACTACTTGTGAGGAAAGAATACCATATTTTCAAATTTCCTTGAAAATATTTGTCATATTTACATCCTACCTTAAAATATACTGTTTGGGCAACCCATCTTAATTCTTTTTGTGAAATTTGCAACCCATGGATGAAATCTTCCTACCCAGTTAAACTCTTGCCATACCAAAATCAAACGGAACCCATCTTTTTCACTTCTTCTCTTAGATGTCTACTCTTTCTTATCTTTACAGAACCCAATTCACTCTTTTTCTTCTCCTTTCTTACGACCCACCATTTCAAGATTGTCGTTAGCCCTAGCCTTAGTCGGGCCTTCTCTGAGAACCCTCTTTTGGTCCTTCCTGCTCCCGTGACGCTGAAACCGCTCGAGAAGTCTCCTTTTGTGACCAAGATAGCCTATCCCTATCCCTATCCCTATCCCTATCCCTAGACTTCGCCTTCAATAGAGTTCAGCGATTGCGTTTCAGATTTCTTGTTCTTTCTTCTTTCTTGATGATTGATTATGATGTGATGTCGATCTTGAGCTACTTACTATTTCAGTTGGTTTCACTTTCTTCTGATTGACTGGATTCATGAAGCTAAAAAAATTCAGCTACTTTAATCTTTTTGTTATGTGAATTGACTGAATTCTGTTCCTAGTATTATAATTTTATGTAGTTTGATGTTATTGAATAAACCTCACTTAATCTGGATGATTTATTAAGTTGGAGAACAAACATACCCATTTTCTGCATTAATCTGCGTTAATCTGTTCCTTCGGAAGAAAGACCTGGTTGGAGCTGCAGAATGCCTTTTCTTTCTGCTATTTTTTATTCTGATAAATTTCTTGTCTTTGTTACTACCCAAAAATATCCCTCAACAAACTTTTTTTTTTTGAGAAAATATTAGTCATTTCATTAAAAGAAGACAAGAGAAAACAAAGAAATGAAAGACATGCCCTTAAGATCACAGTTCAAACACAAAGAAAAGAAAAACATTCAACACATTTCATGTCTTACATTCAAATAAAACTTCTCATTTTAAAACCTCGTTCCAAAGTCCCATTTCTATAAATCTGATTGCTGTTGATGCCCCATTCTTGGCATAGTAACCAATTGTGAAGTCTGTTTGGAACATTTCTCCAACAACCGATGAAATCCCTCCCTACTTTATTCATTGCCTTCCAGATTGCCTCTTCCTCCCTTCTAACTCTAGGAAAAAACCCTTCATTTCGCTCACTCCAGATTTAAAACACATGAATCCAAAAGTTCTCAACTTTAAACTCTTGAATCATCCAGCCTTTGATTTCATTCCATTTCCCTGGTGCACCATCAATCATCATGCATTTGAGTAGCCTTTTCCAAATAGGTTTGTGACAGCACAATTACAATCAAGATCTTCCCAAGTTTCTATATCCTTTTCACAAAGAACACAATTAGGATCTTGAACTTACTCATTCTGCCTTTAGTCATCATTCGTGATTCGCCCATGAAAAGCTATCCAAAGAATAATTCTATGTCTTGGAACAATCTTAGAAGACCATGCAAATTTAGCCCTCAACAAACTTAAACAGCACCATAAAGAACATCACTGGACATCCACACAGTTATCCATAAAGAACATCCACACAGTGTCAACCAATTGTGCTCTTTTCCAGAGGGTACGACTGCTATGGGTCTTCCAGTTGCAACAGGGGCATATTTGTATATGGTGATATTTGTAAGTATGTAGATGAATAGACTTATTTTTATTTTTATCTTAGAAGACCATGCAAATTTAGCTCTCAACAAACTTAAACAGCACCATAAAGAACATCACTGGACTTCCTCACAGTTTTCCATAAAGAACATTCACCGAACATCCACAAAGTGTCAACCAATTGTGCTCTCTTCCAGAGGGTACGATTGCTATGGGTCGGTCTTCCAGTTGCAACAGGGGCATATTTGTATACGGTGATATTTGTAAGTATGTAGATGAATAGACTTATTTTTATGTTTAGTTTGTGTTTGAGTTTGTTAGCTTGTGCAAGGCCTTAGGTTGAAACTACTAATTTGAAAATAATGTTTGGAAAATTTGAATAGTATAGAGTCAACATTCTGGTAGTAGACATTGGATTAGAAGACTTACAGAATTAGATTTTAGGTTGATATTGTCTGCTGTAGTATTCTGAAGGGTCACTTCTTTATGGGTTAATTTATCTTTTATTCTATGATGTGTCTGTGTGTATGCTTTTTTACTGAACTTCAATGATTTGTGTTTATGGGTAAAAAGGTTTTGATATTTACTTATTTTGGTAAGCCTACATAATTCATCTAGTTTATGACATCTATAAGCAAAAAACAAATGACAGGTTCATGTTCAAGTCATAATACCCTTACTTACAGACTTAAAAAACAAGTTATTTGAAATTTATCTTTCTGCCTTTACCCTTACAGCTTCTTATTCATTTAGTTTCATTTAGAAAACAACAGCCATTTTTTCTTTCAGTCTTTGACCCCTAAAATTGTATCAAGGCCGATATTAGGATTGCAGAATTACTATTAGGAAAAAAGTTCTCGTCTAGCCGTATGTACTTGTACAATTAGCTCAATTAGACGTATGAACTAATAAAAGTTTATTTAGGCGCATGTACTCTTAAAAATTGGCTCATCTAGCCTCTGTTAGTAAACTAATAAACTCTGTTAATTTTATTTTAAATTTTTAATATTTATTATTTAAATATTCATTTTTTTCTCTCTTTCTTCTTTATTAATTATATTTTTCTTCTGTCTTTTTATCTTCTTTATTTTACCTCTTTTCATCTTCTTTCTCTCATCTCCGTTCTTTTCCCCCTTTTCATCTTCCTTTTCTCCATCTTCTTTCTTTTCCCTCTTTTCATCTTCTTTCTCAATCAGTTTTCTTTCGATTCAAAGAAGTTTTGCTCAACCAAAGAAGTTTGTTCAACCAAAGAAGCTCGTTCAATCCTCTATTTGCGACTTCAAAGGTTAGTTATCATTCTCCCACTTTAGTGTTTATGTTCAAACTCTACCATTTTCTTTGTGTGCTTACTAAAACTTTAATTCTAAAGCTTCACTCATGTTTATGACTAGTTTGTGTTTATGTTAAAATATTTATAATTGTTTTGTTGATAATTATGACAGAAAATTAAGGTTAAAAATGATAGAACATGATGAATCGCCTTTACAATTAGGATGTGAATCAGAAGTGCCTCAATTGGATTTGTCTATAATGGATTGGGATAAGGCTAGCGAAGGGTTTGAGATCTTTTAGATGTATTTGAGAAATTATTTTTGGAGGTTTTGTGAAGAGTTTGTTCTATTGTAATAGGCCTTCTACTTTTGAGAAAAGTATTTAACAATTTTTTTTTTTTTTAATTTTGTTCTACTATAATGTTTTGAGAAGGGTTTGTTTAATTGTAACATGTCTTCTAATTTTGTGAAAAAGATTTAACAACTTGTTTGTGATTTTTTTCTTAATATAAACAAAAATGAAATTAATAGTCTTTATGTTTAATCTTTGATTTATGATTTATATTTTTTAATAGAATTAAATATTATAGTAAATAATAAACAATTTTATACATAATATTATGTTATATAAAAAAAAGTAAAATAGTAGAAAAAAATACTCAAATAACAAAAAATAATAATAAAAAGAGATAAATGGATTAATTAATTAATTAATAAAAAAAGAAATAGTAAAAGGAGATAAATAGATTAATTAATTAATAAAGAAGAAAGAGAGAGAAAAATGAATATTTAAATAATAAATATTAAAAATTTTAAAAAAATTTAACAGAGTTTACTATAGAGGTTAAATGAGCCAATTTTTAAAAGTACATACGCTTAAATGAACTTTTAATAGTTTCATACGTCTAATGAACTTGTAATAGTTCATACGTCTAATTGAGCTAGTTGTACAAGTACATACGGTTTCAATAGTTCATACGGTTTTAATAGTTCATACGTCTAATTGAGCTAGTTTTACAAGTACATACGGCTAGACAAGTTTTTTTCCTTATTATTATACTTGGGATTTGGTAATGCCCTAGGTTAGATATTAGCATATCTGATGGAGTCAGAGAAGCTAGGATTGTTAAAAGATTTATGATCGCATTTTTATCATATCAAAGTGTTGTGTAATGTTTCCACTTGTTTCTGCAATCATAAATGAAAAATTAATTTGCTTATTATGGTCTTCTCCTTACAGTTATGACTAATTTTCTTTGCATTGATTCAGGTCATTGTTCCATCTTTGGCTTCAGTATACAATAAGTATGCTTTAAAGATCTATTTTGACACTAGCATTTACCTTCAGGCAAGTTCAAGGCCTTTGTAGAACTGTGCATCTATACATCAATTTGCGATTTATCTGAATCTGTCTCTTACTCTCTTCCCTTGAACACTCTACTGGTATTAACTGGGAACTCTGCATTTTCTGCAGAATTTGTTTCTTTATGGCTATGGTGCAATCTTCAACTTCTTGGCTGCGACCACCAATATCACAATTTTAGTGCATTCATTTGCCAAAACTCTTTTAGATATCCTAAACTAAGCATCGAAATTCTCTTCAGGTCTTGAGAGCTTGGATATCCTGAAAGGGACATTCGAGGGTAATAATGCTGCACAAGGGATTCTGTTATCATTCTTTTTCAATTATGCAGGTCTGTATTCTAATCTATTAGTTCAGACATGTTTCGTCTTCATTTCTGCCAATGCTTTTATTTGTTTAAGACAAGAATTGTAGTTTTAATTAAAATTCATAGAACAGTCCTTTTGTAAAAGGTCATTTGATTACAAAATACAGCAAAGAACAAAATACACAAGAAGTAGGAAAAAGAAAATTAAGTAACATACACTAAAACAAACCGGCCTTTTGAATTCCTTAGTAGCTTATATATGAATTTTACTTCCTTTTCTCCTTTTATAGGATTCTTTCTTTATGTTTACATTCCATCCTTTTAAAGGATTCATTCTTTCTTTTAGTTTTATCAAACACAAGGGATATGAAGCATTTGTGACAACGTCTAATAAATATTCTCTCAACAGTTACACTTAAACACTGTCTCCATTTGAGGTATTAATATAATTTAAAATTTCGAGTTAACTTTTAAAATTTTACGATTTTAGATAAAGTTTATGAGTCTGATTTTAAATAAATTTTTAAATATGTAAACTCTTACGATTTTAAATTTTCGATAATACGATTTTACGAGTTTATAAATAATTTTGATTTTACAAGTTTATACGATTTTACATTAAAAATAAATAAATTTATATTTATAAATTAAAAAAAACCATATTACTTATTCAAATAAATAAATTAATATTATTAATTTGTAAATATAATTTTTTTATAGGGTTATTTATTTTTATTATTATTTTATTAATTTTTTTATTTAAATATATAAAAATTTAAAATTGATTCTATAAAAATTATTTAATTATATATATAAATAATAATAATATATAACTAGTATTTTTTAAATTAAACTTTTATGATTTCATTTAAACTTTAGAGTTTATAATTGGCCAACGATTTTATATGTACTCTCGATTTTAAGAGCTTTATACCATTATAATTATAAAGTCTATTCTTACGATTTATAAGGTAGGATAGTTTCACTAATGCAAATTTTCCTGCTCATGTGTGTCGTCTTTATAAGTTAATTTTTGGTCCTAGACAATCTCCCCAGGCAAAGCATACTATTTGTGAACATCACTTCTTGGCTCGATTTTTGTAAGTTAAAGTTAAATATGTCACTTTTTCTATTTTTTATATTGTATTAATTCATTTGATTATGTCGAAACCACGTATAAGTTATTTATCTCAGTCCAAATATATCGTTGATCATTTTGTCGGGAAATTACGATAATAACATAATTTTTGTAAACTAAATAACACAAAAGATTTAATAAGGTTCAACCTATATCCTCGCTCTAAACAATAAGTCCAAACTTAAACATATATTATTTTTAACACTTCTCACAAGATTTGACATGAACAAGGCAAGATACTTCGCACACTAATATCATTATCTAATCCAATAGAAAATGAGCAACAACTTTCAAAATTCTTCTAGCTAATTTATAGAACTGATTTTTTAATATATATATATATATATATATATATATATATATATATATATATATAATTATATATTTGAGATTAATCTGATTTTTTTTTTTAATAAAAATAGTTAAAATTGAGTTTTACTTCAAAATCTTTTTGCAAGTATTTTTTTTTTTAAATAATTTTTATGAATTTCTCAATATTTTAGTCCTATATATAAATAACCTTTTACTTCTCAAAGAAAGTCATCGTAATTTCTTAATATTTTAGTTATATGCGTGTTCTTAGTGTTTGGAATATATATCAAAATAAGACATTACAGTAGAATTTACTAGATTTGAAAATATAAAATCATTTATAATAGATTATATATTTATATTTTTAATTAAATCTCGTTCAATATAGAATCTCAAATACTTGTCAATGTTAAATATCAAGTTTATAATATATCAATTCATATTTTAAATTAATAATATATTAGTTTGTAAAATCTTTAATAAAATTGCATATGAAACTGGTAGATATCATTTAATATTTAATAGAATGAAGTCACTTTATATATTAAAAACATTAAAGTGATAATACTATTCAAGTTAATTGGACATCTAATCAATGAAGATAAGGAACATCAATTTTATTTGAACAAAATATTTACTTTAATAAACAATTTCTCCACACTTTTGAATGCTACTATTAGAAACAAATGTAATAACAACAGTCAAAATATTTTGAGATTTTTTCTTTAAAGAAATTGACAAAGTAGATTTGTTTTTCTCATAATTTTTTTGCATTAAAATGAAAACAAATTCAAATCTTGTCTTATTTTTGTAAATCTTATCAATTTATATTTAACTCTTTCTTTTGGAGAGTGAATTTTAAGATAAATTCAAACTATTTAGTTTAGTCAAGTGAATATTTTATCGAACAACAACACTGAAATGATAGAAAATAGAAACAAAAATTAAAAATTTCTTTGAACAGAAAAAATTAAATAATACTCACAAGATAAAGTTTTAAAATAAATAAAAATAATTAAGACGAATTTAGATAAAATTAAGTAGGAAATAGTTAATTAATTAATAGAGATTATTGTAGGGAAGTAGTGGTGGAAGGATTTGGACATGGCAGCAGGAGCAATGAGCATATTGATTTTATTATATTTGATTGTCTGGACTTATCATCTTTATCTCGTTTTACATTGGGATATATTTTTACTACCTCCCCGATCAGTTTATAATTTGGAGGTCTCGTTTTCCAATGGGAATATTATGTTACTACCCTCCCGATCAATTTATAGTTTTGGATAGACAAAGTTTATACTATAATTTAAAATATTGATAAAATTATATTTGGTTTTATATAATATATTAAAAATTTATATTATTATAAAAAATTAAAATTCTTACAAAATATGAAAGTATAACTATTAAAATTTTATATATTCAATTTATAAATTTTAAATAATTATTTTAAATAAATAAATTTAAGATAATTAAAATCAAGGTCAAATTATGATTAAATAATTAATTTATTAATTAAATTCCAATTAATTAAAATAAAGACCGGGAAAAATAAAAGAATTTGAGATAAATGTTATATTCATTTTATCTCAAATTAATTTTAAGAGAGCTTCAAAAAATTAAAATAAATAATTTTAGATAAATGTTATAATTATTTTATCCTAAATTAACTATTTATAAAGCCCTAAAATATAAAAAAAAAACAAATAAATAAATAGACAAAATATATAATATGTCTACTAAAAATATTTTATGTACTTTGTAGATTAAAAATGGAACCAAATGAAATTGAAAAAAAAATCAATTTCAAACAAAATATGGAAAAGGGTTATTATCCAGTGCAACCGAATATAAGAGAAACGACTACACCAAACCACATAATCATCAGATGAACGCTCAAATCTCATCCAACGCACAACAGCTAGCCGCGTTGCCCGATGTAACGGAAGAAAGACGCGTTCGCGAAGTAGCAGATTTACTAACGCGCGCCTCAATGCCGTTAGCATAGACGCGAACGGAACGCCCACCATAGATGGAACGTCTAGGCGTTCGCGCTTTGGACAAAAATGATGTCGTTTCAAGAATCCCTTAGTGCTTAAACACGGAAGGTGCAAACGAAAAACGTTAACCGACTTTGGTTTGTTTAATTCCTCACGACGAACTGGATAAACATCGACCAAAATCTTTGATTCTTCAAAGATGAAACTCGGTCGATACTCCACCAAATGGCCTGATTCAAAGACTGAAATGATTACCCTAACTTGGTGATTATTTCACCTATAATCATAGGCTCAATCATGACCTGAACGATCAAGTTGGATGAAGAACAAACAAAAGTCATTAATTCTCTTTTGTCTGAAATTTGATCCACTTGATCAATCAACCGACTTTGGCTAGATACAAATAGTTCCCCTCAGCCTAAACGAAACCAAGGATCAGAATCCCAAGCCCTCAATCCACTTCACACAAAATCCGCCATTAAAATTTCTAAGTTTTTCTTAAAACTCAGTTCTGGATAATCATAAAGCTTTCAAAAGAGTTCAGGAGTGTTCTAAAATTCACTGTAAGTTTCAATTCACGTTATAATTCAACATACGAATTCAATTTTAAATTCTTACATTTCAGTTCGACGAGTTTTAAATATTGTTTGATTGTTCAATTTCTTGATGGGAATACAATCTTGAGATCATTTGCAAGTTTTCTATCAAAACTAGTTTGAATCAAATCAAAAGTACCTAAATTTAATTTTTAAAATTTTCAAAATCAAGTTTCTGTTCTTGAGATAACTCAAGAACAGTAACCCCAAAACCTTCCTAACATGTTTCTAGAGGTGTTAGAAGTATGCTCAAATCAATTCAAAGTAATCCCGATCATGTTTGATTAAAATCTGTTTTTTTTTTATAAAAATAATAATTTCAGTTCTTGAATTGGATAAAATGAACCGTCAGTGTTCAAGTTTTGGTTTTATTTTATTATAACATGTATAAGAAAGTTATTGGTAAAGTCTTTATACCCAATCAGACATTTAAAATCAAAATCCCGATTTTTGCTCAAGAATTGTTCGAATCAAATGGGTCATCATCCCGATCGAATGATGCATCATGATGATATTATAAACGATCATTGAGGTCAGACGAAGCTCTCCATCCCTTCAAATCGAAGAATAGTTACTTCAATCGAAATCACCAAACCTGTCGTTGGTGTTCTTAGCGTCCGACCGAGGAATTCATCTGGGTTTGATTTCCAACTAAGAAAATTGAACCCTCCTCTACACCCGATCGGAGAATTTTTGTCCCAACCGAGGATCTTTCGCATTCGACCGAGGGACCAGCACATGCGACAGAGAATTCCCCACACCCGAGGAATCCTAGCCTCGACCGAGATCCTCTAGATCCAACCGAAAGTCCAACACCTGCAACCGAGGGACCATCACCCGCGACTGATGGATCAACACCTACGATCGGCCTTAGGGCCCGTTTGTTTGAGATTTTAATTTTTTTTTTTAATTAGATACCCTAAACCAATTTCTAAAAATTGAATAAAAAAGAAAACAATTTCAAAATATCTTTAGATGATTTTCATAAAAAACATTTTGATAAGAGCATGTTTGAATTTATTTTTAAATTATAATGCATTTAATTTAACTGATATTTAAATATTATTTTACAATTTTAAATGTAAGAAAAATTTGTACATGTTTAAGACTTGAAAAATAATTGATTAAATAAAGTGTAATAAAACCAAATTTTCAAAAATTAAGATTTTATAAAATAGAGACCGTTCTTTAGTAGGTATGAAGGATATAGTGCGAAAACTTTTTTCGAGTATTACCAAATATCGAACTTAAAAAAATCTCTAATAAAATATACGTTTATATATGTATACAAAATGTTTTATTAATTTAAAATTAAAATTAATTCACGACTCTTTCATCACATAAATAATCTTTTAAATTAATTAAAATATATTTTTTTAATCAAATTTTTATTTGATAATTTTAAAATTCAAAAATTATTTTAAATTGATATTACAAATTAATTATTAGTATAATTAATTTTAAATATCAAAATACATTTTCGTATAAATCTTTTAACTAATATATTTTTAAAAGATTTTTAACACCTAAATCATTATTAAAATTTCTTGAGCCTTGAATTTTTTCAGAACAAAGGGATTTCCTAGGTTACAGACAAAAATAAATTAATATTTTTATATCATATATTTTATTTCATTTATCGGTGTTGTCCGCGACAGAGATACAAATATCATCTCGAAGAAAAATCACCTAAAACGATACAATTTGGATTATTTACTCTTAATTTGATAGTAATTTTTAAGATAGCTTGCTCTAATTATTCAATTGTCATTATAAAGTTGAAATTACATTATTCTCTTTTAAAATTTTAGTTTTACAAATTTATAATACTATTTAATATTTAAATTATTTCATTTAGATTTTATACATATTATTTTGTGATATTTACAATTAATTCTTCATATAAAACTTTCTTATTTGAATTAAATGACTTATATTCATAGATAATTCAATTCAAAATTAATAAAATCTCTACACTATTATTTTGAAACTAAACAAATCTAGACACCAACTAGCACAAAAAAAAATGAGCTGTCATTATTAATATTTTAGAATTCTTGGCCTTCTTTAACTCCATTTCAATTTTAATTGAGATGTGTACACAAAACATTTGTCAATTGAACTTCACTATTGGGTTGGATTAGCTATCCACTAGTGATTTTTATTTTGTTCCATTTAAAGAAAACTAAAGTTGACATGATCAACTTGTTTAAAACATTAGAGTTGTCATTATCCATTAAGAATAGAATGTAATCAATATTATTTATTTGCAACTGGTATGATATAAAATTCCTATATGTACGGAAGGAGAATTATATAATTGGGTGAAATGTCAAATCTAAACAAAACTATGGTGACATATTCAAAATGGGACATAAACAATGTTTTCACTTTTAACAACCATTTTCATGAGGTTTTTCTTAGTAATATAAATGTAAATAAATTAAAAAAAATATTAAAACTAAATTGAATTTTTTTAACCCTATTAATGTGCACTCATATATCTTTTTATATGAAAAGATATTTTACTTATTATATTTATAAAACAAATTTAAAAAATGAACGTAATAAATTTAAAAGTTTAGTATATCTATAATAAATTTAACAGACACAAAATATATATATATTTATACTTTTCCATCTGATAGGAAGAATTTGTTGTTCATATTTGTTTATACACATTTACATGCCACTTATTATTTTTATGACAACTATAAGAAATGTTTAAAGTTATTATTTGACAAAATTTGTTTGAAATATTAAAATTTGAATATCACGAATTCTAATTAAATAATGATAAGTTGTAGTGAAAGGTATTTAGTTGAAATTGAATTATGTTTATATGTTTTTTTACACCATCCCTCTTATTTGTTGTTGATTTTATTTGAAAATTGAGAAAACAAATTATAAATGATTAAATTTGAATTTAAATTTAAATAATTTGAAATGAAAAATTACAAATGATAAAGAAAACTCTACATCCTTGATATAGATTGATTAGCAATTAAATGTTTTTGGTAACCCTAGAATTGACATTGAAATTGGAGGGTCCAATTCTAATTCTTATGTTTGATAGACACTTTAATATTTAGAATTAGAATTCCAATAAAATTCAATATAGTGTAATTTTATAGTTCTCAATTCCAATATTTATTGGTCGGAATTGTAATTCCAAATTTTTTTACGCTTTGATAAGTTTAACACATTTTTTTTTTTACGTTTTTGGCACGTTTAACACGTTTTTCATATGTTTAACATGTTTTCACATTTTTGGCACGTTTAACACGTTTTTGGCATGTTTAACACGTTTAACAAGTTTCCACATTTTTGACATGTTTAACACGTTTTCCACACATTAAACATGTTTATCATTTTTTGGCACGTTTAACACGTTTTTGACTTATTTAACACGTTTTTTTACACATTTAATATTTTTCATATTTTTGGCACTTTTAATATATTTTTTAGATATTTCACACGTTTTTAACACATTTAACACGCTTTTCACATTTTGGCACGTTTAACACGTTTTGGCATGTTTAACACGTTTTGGCAAATGTGTTAAACATAGCAAAAACGTGTTAAAACTTGTCAAATGTGTTAAACATGCCAAAACGTATTAAATGTGTCAAAACGTGTTAAATGTGTTTAAATGTGAAAAACGTGTTAAATGTGCTAAAAATGTGTTAAACGTGCCAACACATGTTTAATGTGCTAAAAATATTTTAAACATGCCAAAAATGTGTTAAACGTGTTAAACATGTTAAAAACGTGTTAATCGTGCCAAAAACGTGTTAAGTGTGCCAAAAACGTGTTAAGTGTGCCAAAAACGTGAAAAACGTGTGAAAAACGTGTTAACCATGTGAAAAACATGTTAAATGTGTGAAAAATATGTTACATGCGTTAAACGTACAAAAAACGTGTTAAACGTGCCAAAAACGTGTTAAACATGTCAAAAACATGAAAACCGTGTTAAACTTGTCTAAACGTGTGAAAAACATGTTAAATGTATTAAAAATGTCAAAAACGTGTTAAACGTGCTAAAAATATAAAAAACATGTTAAACGTGTGAAAATGTGTTTTAAGTGTGAAAACATGTTAAATATGTCAAAAAGCGTGTTTAAATGTGCCAAAAATGTGAAAAATGTGTTAAACGAGTAAAAAATGCGCTAAACATGTTAAACATGTCATAAACGTGTCAAAACGTGTTAAACGTGCCAAAAACGTGTTCGACTATAATAGAAATCAACGTAGTAAATTTTAAGAGAATATATTGAAGTGGGAGATAGTTAGATTATATTGGATTAACAAGAGAGAATTAAATTAAATTTATATTATATTCTATTTTACAAACATAAGAATTGAGATTGAATTGTATTAAAATTTAAACATAGGAATTGAATTGTAATTCAATCTCAATTCTCATAGAATGGAATTGAGATTTCAATGCCAATTCCAATTTCACTTATCCAAAAATACTCTAACATGTTTATTTTTAAAAAGAATAACAATAACAATTTTTTGGGTATTAATCTAATATACAACTAGGTTTAATTTATTCAACAATATTTTAATCTTTTTTTTTTTTAAAATAAAACCATAGTATTTGAAGAATGAATAAACAAAATCAATGGAAACAAGATCATAGACAATATATATATATAGTCGTTATAACTTTTATTTATATTTTTTTTGGAAAAACAACTTATCGTAATTTCATTAAAAATTTTCAAAAACGGGAAAAAAACCTACGAGTTTAAGAGATCATTTTATATAGGCCTAAAATGATTTTGAAGTCGTAACATTGTGAATAAAAGCTAAAAACATAAATAAATTATCTAATTACAATGCTTTCAATTCTAGCGAGTTCAAAAAATGGTAAATTCTAGTTCCTGCAAATACTCTAGTTCTGCTCCGTGCTTGGAATTATTCTCCACGTTCCCGCGAGGGCACTGCAATCCGATACAATATCTTTCCATAAAATGTTTCTGCGTGTTCTGCCATATATCCATGCATTTTGTTCTTTCCAAATGTTATACACTACTACTCCAAAGCCGCACTTGAACACGCTTGCTGCAAATCTATTTCCCTTGGCTTTGAGTAGTGCCACTTTTTTGATTTCATTCAATTCGCTCGAGAAACTGATCAGCTCCAAGCTTTTATAGAATCTGTCCCAAAGCTCCGAAGCAATACAATAGCTCCCAAATATGTGATTTATGGTTTCTTCATTTCCTCTGCATAGAAGACAGTTCGCGTCCGGGATGCTCATATATACTTGCTAATACGATCACGAGTGTTGAGTCTTTCTCAGAAGGCGAGCCATAGAATGAATTAGTGTCGAGGGATAATCTTCGTTGACCATACAAGAGGAACCCATTCTACTTTCTGCGCTTTTTCCCGGGTTACCTCCCATATTTTCTTCGATACCAGCTTCCCATTGTCCTCAGCTTTCTATTTATGAATATCTGGTTTGTCGTGTAGTTGTATGTTACTTATATGATCAAGTATCCTCTGTCCTTCTGAATTTCTTCTCAGGAGTGAGTCTCAATTCCCGTCTTTAATGTCCTTGATTTTCGCTTCTGCGCAGTCCCTTCTGATACAAGTATTTTGAAACTCCTCCTTGTGGATGATAGGCTAGTTTTCGAACTAGGGGTCGTGCCAGAATAGAGTGTCTTTTTTAGAGACCAACTCATACCTTCATGAATTTTGCAGGTCCAGATGCTGATTTCGTATTTCATAAACCTCGTATGCACCCATTTGATCCATTGTGACTCATGATTGCGCTCCAAATCCCACAATGCTTGAAGGTGAGAGTTTCGTTCCACTCAATACAATTCTTCAAGTCGATGCCTCCATCGTCCTTCGGTTTGTAGAGAGAGGTCCAATTGACTTTCTTTCCCCCTCTTCCGCTACTGCCCCAGATAAAGTTCCTCATCAGTGTGTCGAACTCCTTTATTACCTTCTTCGGAATGATCATCTGTTGCGCCCAGTAGCCAACTATGCCCATGACCACAGTTTTGATAAGTTCGATCCTCCCTGCATAAGAAAGTTTTTTTGCTATCCAACTAGATATCGTGTTTTTACCTTTTCAATCAGTGACTTGCAGTGTGAGATCTCGATCTACTTCGCTGTTAACGGAATTCCTAAGTACCTTACGGGAAAACTGCCTTCCTTGATGCCCATGATGTTGAAGATGTCTTGCTTTGTTTCATCCTTCACGTCTCCATAAAATGCCACATTTTTACTTTCATTAATAGTTAAACTTGTAACCTCAGAAAAGAACGTTAGTGCAGCCCTAATAGTTTTAATGGAATCAATGTCTGCGTACGCTAGAATGAACAAATCGTCAGCAAAGCATAAATGAGTTACTTCATCTACCTCACAGAATGTGTGAAAGATGTATGGACGATTCTTTCGGAACATCGCGAAGATGCTCTCAAAAATCGCCATGATAACTACGAAAAGGTAAGAAGAAAGGGGGTCCACTTGCCTTACCCCGTTTCCCCCTTTGAAATAGCCTCTGTGGACTCCATTGACGCTAACAACAAAGCAGGATGATGAAATGCACTACATAATCTAATTAATAAAAATCATTGGAAAAGAAGAAACAACTAGAAAGTCCCGAATGACTTCCCATCTAACAGAGTCGAAAGCTTTCTTGATATCCTATTTTGAAAGTCACTCTTGAGAATATTTTCTTTTTCCCGTAACCTTTTAAAAGGCTATGCATGAAAAGAATAAATAATTATCAAATAATTAGAACTTTTATTTATATTTAAGAACAAATAATTAGTAATCAAAACAAAATAGAGATAAAAAACAAGGGATTTAAAACAAAATACAAAGACGTTGGATGATTAAGTTTATCAAAGGATTTTCAACTTCTAAATTAAACCATTTTATTTATATCATGTTTCTCTTGTGCCAAGTCAACAATAATATGATAATATATGATCTCTATTAATCTGACTTCTATTCTATTCCTCTTAGTCCACATTTATAATCTATATTTTAGTATAAATTTGTAAAATTAAAATATACACTTTTATATATCATTTAATATATATATATTTTTAAATAATATGATAATATATGACTTCTATTGAGATGACTTCTATCATCTTAGCCCCATTTATCACTTAAATAAACTGTGAGTTCAAGAGTTGAGGTCAAAAACAATACACACTTGTAATAATTTTTTAATTGTATAAATATATTTGAAATTGTTGCTTGAGATTATGAAAAGCTGGTATACAATTTAAATATAGAAGAGTTTATTTCAAATGATTAGGTAGTTAGTTGTAAATTTATAAAATTAAGAGTTTACTAATATCTTAACAAATATTAATTAGTTATATATATATAATTAAGTATAAATTAATTAAAAAGAATAATAAATTAATTAATACTAAAAATAATTACATTTATAAAATTATTTACATAGTTAATTTATTTAATAAATAATAAAGTATTTTGAAAAAAATGAACCTAAAAAGTTAGAATTACTCCTCTCATTCATGACTTCTAATCCAATTTTTAAAATTTATAAATTGTAAAATTGAAATTAATTATGAACTCTAAAATCATAACATATTATCATCCTAAGTTTTTTAAAATTGTAAGATTTACAATTTTAATGAGTCAAATCTCGAGTTAGTATTTGATGTAAATTACAATCTTTAAACAAAGTCTTAATATGTATTTCTATTATTCAATTTATGATGATGATAATGATCATGAGCTCATGATACCAACAATAAAGGGAGGAAGCTTTTTTGAGATCTCAATAAATCTTTAATTTTTTTATGTAACTATCAATGAATCAAACCAAATGGTTGACCCCTAAAACAACATTCTATTTGTAGGCCAACTTCATTCTCATTCCCTACTCATTTCTTTTGCTAAATTTCATGGCTTCCACTTCAACGAATCCCTCAGAACTAGCCGATACTATTATCAAATACTTAGAAAAATTGCCTCCCGTAAACTCTTCTGCCTCCATTTACAAGGTCCCCAGGGAACTCCGAATTGGAAATGAAAAGTACTTCACTCCGAAGACGGTATCTATTGGCCCTCTACACGTCGAAACACAAAGCTCCATGCATGTGATCAAGACCCGATATTTGAATTCCTTCCTTTCCCGGCTCCCTCGAGGCGTGCTCTTGGAGGATGTCATCCGTGTGTTACAAGGCTTGGAGGAAAGTGCTCGGGGTTGTTACGCCGAGAATATATCATTAACTTGTGACGAGTTTATAAGGCTCATGTTAATTGACGGATGCTTCATCCTTCAATTACTATGGAGGTATGGAAACAAGAAAGAGGCGGATCAAGGTGATCCAATATTCCTCAAAGGCCGGGCAAAATGGGCTATGTTGTATAACTTGCAACAAGATCTATTGTTACTAGAAAATCAACTTCCTTTCTTTGTTCTTTGTTCCCTATACAAATTAGTCCTCGTTCAAGAATGCGATCCTCGTCAGGCGTTGATTGATTCGGTCATCAACTTCTTTGACAGCATTGCTCCAACTGAGAAGCTTCGCCGCGTCATAACCGACGTGGAGCCCAAACATCTCCTCGACTTGGTGATGTTCTCCTTGTTCCCTCGACCTTCCCTTGAACCGGAAGCCTTGCATGGAGGGAACCCTCCCGAGAGTCCTTTGAATGTTGAAGCCTTACTAAAAGGAGAAAACTATCTAGAGAATTCAGTTGACATCGATAGAGTCTTGCGAGAAACTTCGAACCATGGGGAGAATTCGGTGGATGTCAGAAGTGCATCAGAGCTAGATCTCTCGGGAGTTAGATTCACCAAGTGTATTAAGAAAGACGGTTACCTGACTGATATAATGTTTCGCGATGGGGTGTTATATGTCCCAACCGTGGTCCTACTTGACTCGACCGCATCATTGTTCTGGAATCTATTGGCATTGGAGCAATGCTCTGATTCTAAGGAATATGGTTGTGTGTTCATATCCTATATTAGTTTCATGGATAACCTCATATGCGATAACAAGGATGTGGAGATATTCACGAGGAATAACATGTTGTTGTCATGGGTAAATGACGACAAGGAGTTTCTCTTGCTCTTTAACCGTTTGGCTTTGGCTGCCGACATGGATGGCATAAACGAATTCTCAAATATTTCTCATCAACTCGAAAGATATTGCCGAAGTAACATCCATCCACTTCGAGCTTATATAGCGCGCAACTATTTCGAGGCAAGATGGGATTTGATGAACACGGTGATGCTCTTTATTTTTACAGTAACGCAGACTATTTTCGCCATCCTCGACTATAATAGAAAAGGTAAAAAATGATCATGATGTCTTCTGAAATGGATGAAATGATCTTATAAATGGTAGTGTTTGTTGGTTGTTGCTTTCAAATAAAATTTTGTTTCAAATGTACCCAAGAACATTTACATGATACAAGGTTATTGTATTCTACTCTCATAAATTGTATGATTGTACACATGAATTAATAATAAAAGAATAAAGGAGACAATGATAAAGCAGTGTGTTCAAATCTTTTAAGGGATCGTGATATATAATAATCAACATTGAGTGTAAACTTAAAGGTTGACTTCTAAATTCTAAATGTTGTTTCCTCATTTTTATTGAATTTATTATAATGACTTTTATGTTAAAAAATTGAATTTGTTTTAATTGAACAACAATAAATTGCAAAACTCACTACTATAATAAGAAAACAAAATCGCTACAATATAGGGATATTAACATAACTATCATGTAACTCGTGCATTTGCACGAGTAATGATATAAAAATTAAAAAAAAAAATATTTAAAATGTGTCTTTATAATTTAATTTAATATTCTTTATATATTCACGAAGACAAGATCCTAGACTGATCCAATTGTCAATCTTAGTTGTTGCATGAAATATGTCCATGAGTTATTATTCTCTGAATCAACGACGCCAAAAGCAACAAGATATAGTTGCTCATTTGCATCCAATTTTATAGTCACCAATAGTCGACCTTCAACCTTATGCTTAAGAAAACTGGCATCAACACACAATACAGGATGACAACTGGTTCTGAAACCCCTAATTGAGAGACCTAAATACATGAGCATATACCTGAAATGACCGTGCTCATCCGTCTGGATGTCTATTATGGTACCCGGATTATTCATCTCCAACATGTAGAGGTATGATGACAATTTACCATATGAATCCTCCACAGTTCCATGCACCACCATTAGGGTCTGTTCCCTAGACCTCCAAGCCTTATTATAACTCATCTTTATTTCATAAGTTGTCTGCATGTCTTCCATTATTTTCTTAGGCATGTGGTCATGGTGATGGTCCATGTACTTTCTCTTCATGCATTCCCCAATAACCCATGATGGTGCTTATCTTTCATTCTCTCGCCTTGTCACAATTGAACATGTATGATCTTTTACAAATTTCTGAATCTTAAACATTTCCGAAGATTTTCCTTTCACAACACTCAATCTCCACTTGCAATTTTGATCCAAACATTCACCACCCAAATATATTTTTTTGACTTCGCCACTTTGAATTCAAAATGATTAGCCATCGCATATTTATGTAACATCAGTTGAAGTTCTCTTTTATTCTCAAACAACGAACTGACTTCAATTTCCAAAGTTAATGACTCAGGTATCGGATTTTCAATGTCAGGTATGTTACTAGCAACCCAATCACTGCAGCTTGGTTGGAACCCAATCCTAGGAACCCAGGCAATGCTTGGATTGGTACTAGCAACCCAAGAAGCACTACTAGGTTGGGTAATAGGAACCCAATCATCATCCCCTCATTTAGACGTAAACATGGTTCATCTTCAATGTTATTTTTAGTTTCAAAGAAAACCTCCTGTTGCTTTGGGAATACGTCAGGATCATCAATTTTTAAAACCACTACACTTTCTTGAGTTGGGTTTATTGAATTTCTAGGTAGTGACTTCTCTACTAAGGATACACACAATGGAGTGTGGTTGTGGACTGAAACTGCTTCATGTAAAAAGAACTCCACATCCACATCTTCTTTTATATCAGTTATATAAGAAAATTTGACATTCATGCTAGGAGCATTATACTTGGCTTGAACCAATAAATTATATCTAGATTTGTCAACATCAGTAGCAGAATAGATTAGATCAACTAATTGGGAATAAGTATAATTTTGGGGAACAATTATATCGTTGTTGACTTTGCAGAAAAATGAGTAACATCATCCGTAGTTTTCCACTCTCCATCAAAGTAAAGAAGTACTTAAGTTGCAATTGAAAACAGTTCAATAACATTACAAAAATTACTCCGGTTGTTGCTTTTTGAAGATGGCGTGAACAATAACCGATGAGGAGTTTGCTGGTAGAGTTTCAGGAAATCCAATGCAATAACTTTTCCATAAGTTTGCTTCAATGAATCTAATGGGATAGGAGCCCCCTATCTAATAGGTCTATTGAAGCAAACTTGTGGACAATTCTTAGCACATTGTATTTCCACGAAACATACCAGCAAGCTCCTCCTCAATAAGTATGTCGCGTGAGTGGGAAACAATACGCATGAGTGAAATACGCGTAACATTTGTCTTTGATTCACATTCATTCAGGAGCTATACTATAATACGCGTAACAACCTAGCTATACTATAATATAACCAACCTAGTGTTCATAATCACTAAAGAACATAAAATACATACCCGTTCTGAGAACGAAGAGTAGTGGATCACGACTTCAAACGGAGAGGTCGTGGTCGTAGTCGTCGTCGTCGTCAGCTGCTGCTCGTGGTCGTGATCGTGGTCCCTAGGGAAGTTGGGTTTGAGAGTAGAGTCGGAGTGGGGAAAGTGAGAGAGTCGATATTCGTGAATGGGGATATTTTTTTTAATAAGCGCAATAAAATTATATATACGATGAAAGACGAGAAATGTCATTCATACATTTTCATCTAAAACACGTGAGTTCATAAACGCGTTTTAGATGAAACGCATGAGAGTCATTTCTCGACTTTCCATTTACAAGAAATGCCACTCACGCTTTTCATCTATAACGCGTTTATGAACTCACGCGTTTTAGATGAAAATACGTGAATGACATTTTTCGTAATTGAGCGGTAAATCAGGCGGACGAAGGGAAGGGTATTACAGACTTTTCACATGACAAATGACCCTTTTTACCAACAATATAAAGCCGGTCCATTTATGTATTTAGGGCCTTTATAGGGCCATTTCATCAAATTTCCCTAGCTCTCCTTATTATTTTTTTCATCTTAAAATGATTTATAAGGAAATTAAAATGTATAGAAATTATTGAGTCTAGAGTTCGGCCAAAGCCTTGATCCTAGTTAAAATGGCGGGCGCTAAATCTATCTGATACTCCTATCGTTCATTCAGCGCGAAGAAGAAGAAGAAGGTTTGGATTCAGAGAAAATAAGGGAAGAATGAAGAAAGAGAGAAGATTAGTCTTCCTAGCATTCGCCGTGGTTATGGTTTTCGGTGTCGCCGTCTACTTCAGGCTCTGGTCTGTTGATTACAGAATGTCTTCCGATGAAGCTCAACTTTTAAGGCACGTTTCATTTTACATCCTCATTTCTCGCTTACAGTCCGTTAGGTCTTCCATATTCGATTTTCTCGGAGATATTGTTCGCGATTCCAGGAACAAAATTGATTGATCTATTACTTGATTATTGAATCTTGCTGATGAATCTATTTTATTTCTTGCCCAACTCTTTGCAGGCGGGAGTTTGATCTTGCTAACAGGGAAGCAATGGATGAATCTGCTGACTGGAGACGAATGTACGACCAAGAAGTAGAAAGGGCTTCTATGTGCATTAAGGAATTAAACAATGTGAGAAGAAATCTTCTCAATTTAGCCCTAATTCTTCATTTCATTTGATTATCTCATTCCCATTGCTTGTTAGGTTATTAGTTAAACATATCATCCATTAATAGTTCAAGCTGAATAGAGTATACAAATTCATGTTTTCGCAGACGAAAAAGAGGATGATGGAGGAAAATGGTGCAAATAGTTACTTGAACAAGAGGCTGGAACTGCTTCAGAAGGTGATTGATTCTTCAATATTCAATCAACTAGTTTTGATCTTATTTGTTGTTTTGGTGATATGGTATGTATGTATGTATGTATTATCAAACTAACAGGAGAACATGGATCTGTTGGAAAGGGTTGAAACACTGATGCAAGAACTCGAAGGGGAGAAGCTTAAATGCAACTAAACAAATCGTTCTTTAAAGGCTTGTACACAAAGTTCCTTCTTTTTTTTTATCCCTAGATCAAAGGCGAGATGATTCATTCGAACCCTAGTTATGTTGTGTTTTCTTTTGTTGAGTAACAGTTTAAATTTTCTTAACACTCATTAGCTGCATCCTTAGAAACATAACATGTATTCATAAATTTGTTGACATTTTCTTGTCCAAACCCGAAAGTGTGTTTCTAAATTGTATGCTCGAATGAGCTCAGATTAACATGGAGCTGGAAGTTCTTTTCGTGATCAGACTTTGCTCCTTTCAGGCTGATATAATGTATATATTTATATGCTTGAATTCCTATAGAAGCGATTCTGTTGTTACTATTAGCTTCACATCACCTATTCCTTCTCCTTTAGACTAGGAACCAATCTCCTTCCTTCTCAGGCCAAATTTGTTGTTATTCTTGCTATTGAACTCGATATTCAGCTCCATGTTCAGAATTAATTGCAGATAATACATGGCATTTCTGAGAATCGGTTCTAAATCTGATGCATTTCATCGCCAAGGCAAGATATGGTAAGAAGAACGAATTCATATCTTTACTTTTCTTCTTAATCTCAAATGATCTGTTTCACTAGGCAATGCACTACAGGCTTACCCAGTGACATTACTATAGAAATCGGGGATGTCTCCTTTCAACTTCACAAGGTATATTATTATTATTATTATTATACAGGTTGGTTTTATTCGAAAATCTGGTCAATCTTCTCAACCTTTTCTGCATTCAGTTTCCTTTGCTTTCTCGGAGTGGGCTTCTCGCTAAGAGAATTAACGGAGAGGACGATGCAAACCAACCAATCACTGTTCTTCAACTCACTGATGTCCCGGGCGGGGCGAAAGCGTTTGAGTTTGTCGCTAGATTCTGCTATCGCGTTAAAATAGAGCTGAACGTTGTCAACGTTGTCAGTGTTGTCAGTGTTCGTTGCGTGGAGGATTATCTTCAAGTGAAAGAGGAGTTGGGGAGGGGAATTTAGTCGCGAAAACGGAATCTTTTCTGAACGAGATCTTTGCGAACTGAACGCACTCGAATCGTGTCAGGAAGTTCTACCCTATGCGGAGAAGATTCAAATTGTCTGGAGATGCATTGATTCGTTGTCGATAAAAGAGTACGCTGATTCTTCTCTTCTTACCTGGCCAGTCTCTATTCTTGATAGTAATGAAAAGAGAACGACATTATGATATATATTTTCAAACAACATTGTGTGTGGATTACTAATATAACTCATATTATGATAATTTGTGAAAAAATCATGTGCATTATTATATATATATATATATATATAATTAATGGTGTTACAAATAAATGAAATAAATAAAATATAAAGAAGGCAATCACCAAATATAATGTTATTTGAGAATGTGTTTAGTACATTTCCCTTAAAACAGTTTCACCGTCTCCCCTTGTGTTGGAGTTTATCACTAATGATTGTCTTTCAGGGTACAACGAATCTAGTAGTGATTCAACACTAAAATCACTATGCAACGAACTTGATAAAGTCTCTGAAGTATCATCGAGTTTCAACAGAAAACGAAAAACACGAAGAACACTTACAAAAACAAGAAGAGGGCTCTTGAAATTCTAGAGTGAGAAAATAATCAAGAATGAATTGAAAAATGAAAAAAGATATAAGATGGTGTTGGATAGAATGTATATTTATTGTTAAAATAATAAACTGTCTCAATTGATCAAATGGCTTGACATGGCTTTGGGTTGCCTCTTTATTTGCCTCAATTGTATTAATATTTCTTCTTAATGATAATTGTTTGTCAAAATTAATGAAGACAATCATCTTGTAATACTTGCATAGTTTTTTTCAATTGTTAATAATAATATTAAATTATCAAACAATTAATAATAATACACTCATCGTTCACTAGAGATTAACAACATTTTGTCAATCGGTCATCAAGGTATTTTAAATTAATTAATTCAAATTATATATTTGAATCAAATTTCACCATTTAATTCACGTTTAAATTTAATGTGAATTTGATTTAATTTTATTACCCACCTTCTAATTTTTATTCATTAATAGAATTTATATAATTAGTTTAAAATTTTTAACCATTTTCATATATTCAATAAAATAATATAGATCAATAAATCAGAATGATGCAAGATTATTAAGCCCAAACTATTCAACTAATTTGATAGGCGTATAGATAGGACAGTACCGGCATGTAAGCGTTGGTTTTAGTAGTGTGCTGTGTAAATTGTTATGCTAGTCATTTTCTTTAAGTTAAATCAAATTCTTTTAAGTAGATGTTGAAGTACTACCATTGTTTCATTTTATAGTTTTGTTTTAAAATGTAAAATTCAAATTATTAACCCAACTTATCTTAATATTGTTCACTTATTCAAAAATTTATACTAATATTTTTATATTATTATTGTTCAAATTGTCAAATTAGGGCTCTTTATAGGGTTAATTGAGATTTCCAACATTTTTTAAATCTCACAATTTGAAAATCATTATTTTTAAGTTATACAAAACGATATTTTATTTTCACAATTTTTAACGGCGTTAATTTATTATTTACGTGACATTTATAAATAAATAAATAAAAGATACCTTTATTAATTTAATTACATTAATTTAATTACTGAAATTCAGATAATTGAAATTTTTAATTACCAGTTCTCCTAAATTCTTTTACTCTTTTATTTTTAATATATCATTAATGTCTGTATAGATAAAATAATTTCTTCTTTTTTACAGAAAACTTTGTTCCATTTTGTATTACTCTCATTTCCTTTAGTAACTGTTATAAACTCAACAATATAGACAAGTTGTAAGAAATTATAAGTTATTTGGATTGTATGATACAATGCTATAATTTATTGAAAGAACCTACAAATATATTAAATTCAGAATCATGTCTAGGAGCTATAATGTTCAACAAAGATAGTGATACGAGGGTATTCGTGAAGAATATCGAGATTATGAGGAATGTTATAATTTGTATCCATCTATAAAAATGAAAAGTTAGGATTCATAAGTTGTTGGGGACGGTTTTTTTTTATTACTATGAATGATTCTTAGTTTAAGTTAGATCAGAGAATGTAGGAGATATATTAAAGGTTGTTGTACACGTTTAGGAAAATGAAAAGTTATATTAAAAGAATGAATGATTTGTAAGCTATTGGAGATGTTTTTTTATTATTGGAGTAAAAGAGGATGCAGGAGTAATAAGGCCTCTTACACAAACAGTTGAACAATACTAATGTTCAAGTGGTTACAATTTAGGACAGGATGATTATATTTAGAGTTTTTTTTTTTTTTTTTTTTTTTTTTTTTTTTTTGGAAAAACGACTTAGCGTCATTTCATTAAAAATTCTCTAAAACGGGAAAAAACCACGAGTTTAAGAGATCATTCTAGACAAGCCTAGAATGATTTTGAAGTCGTAACATTATGAATAAAAACTAAAAAGCTAAAAACGTAAATGAATTATCTGTTTACAATGCTTTCAATTCTAGTGAGTTTAAAAAATGACAAATTCCAGTTCCTACAGATATTCCAGTTCTGCTTCGTGCTTAGAATTCTTCTCCACGTTCCCGCTAGGGCGCTGCAATCCGATACAATATCTTTCCATAACTCGTCAATGCTCTTGTGGGTTCTGTCATATACCCTTGCATTCCGTTCTTGCCAAATGTTATACACCACTTCTCCAAAGCCGCACTTGAACACGCTTGTTGCAAATTTATTTCCCTTGGCTTTGAGTAGTGCTGCTTCTTTGATTTCATTCCATTCACTCAGGAAACTGATCAGCTCTAAGCTTTTATAGAATCTGTCACAAAGCTCCGAAGCAATACAACAGCTCCCGAATAGGTGATCTATGGTTTCTTCATTTCCTATGCATAGAAGACAGCTCGCGTCCGGGATGCTCATATACTTACTGATACGATCACGAGTGCTGAGTCTTTCCCAGAAGGCGAGCCATAGGATGAACTGGTGTCGAGGGATAATCTTTGTTGACCATACAAGAGGAGCCCATTCTACTTTCTGCGCTTTTTCCCGAATCACCTCCCATATTTTCTTCAATACCAGCTTCCCATTGTCCTCAGCTTTCCATTCATGAATATCCGGTCTGTCATGTAGTTGTATGTTACTTATATAATCAAGTATCCTCTTTCCTTCTGGAATTCTTCTCAAGAGCAAGTTCCAATTCCCGTCTTTGATGTCTCTGATTTTCGCTTTTGCGCAGTCCCTTCTGATACGAGTATTTTGAAACTCCTCTTTGTCGATGATAGGCTGGTTTTCAAACCAAGGGTCGTGCCAGAATAGAGTGCATTTCCCGTCCTCTAGTCGGATGTCATAAAGATCTGCAATATCGCTTCTTAGTTTAAGAATTTTTTTCAGAGACCAGCTCATACCTTCGTGAATTTTGCAGGTCCAGATGCTAGTTTCGTGTTTCATAAACCTTGTATGCACCCATTTGATCCATAGTGACTCCTGATTGCGCTCCAAAGCCCACAGATGCTTGAAAGTTAGAGCCTTGTTCCACTCGATATAGTTCTTCAAGTCGATGCCTCCCTCGTCCTTCGGTTTGCAGAGAGCGGTCCCTTTGACTTTCTTTCCTCCTCTTCCACTACTACCCCAGATAAAGTTTCTTATCAGCGTGTCGAGTTCCTTCATTACCTTCTTCGGAATGACCATTTGCTGCGCCCAATAGCCAACTATGCCCATAACCACGGTTTTGATAAGTTCGATCCTCTCTGTATAAGAAAGTTTTTTCGCTGCCCAGCCAGATATCGTGTTTTTTACCTTTTCAATCAGCGGCTTGCAGTGTGAGATCTCGATCTGCATCGCAGTTAACGGAATTCCTAAGTACCTTATGGGAAAACTGCCTTCCTTGATTCCCATGATGTTGAAAGTGTCCTGCTTTGTTTCGTCCTTCACGCCTCCATAAAATGCCACACTTTTGCTTTCATCAATAGTTAAACCTATTACCTCAGAAAAGAACGTTAGTGCATCCCTAATAGTTTTAATGAAATCAACGTATGCGTGCGCTAGAATGAACAAATTGTCAGCAAATCATAAATGTGTTACCTCCTCTACCTCACAAAATGGGTGAAAGATGTATGGACGATCGGAACATGGCGAAGATGCTCTCAAAGATCGCCATGATAGCTACAAAAAGGTAAGAAGAGAGGGGGTCCCCTTGCCTTACCCCGTTTTCACCTTTGAAATAGCATCTGTGGACTCCATTGACGCTAACAACAAAGTAGGATGATGAAACGCATTGCATAATCCAATTGATAAAAATCATAGGAAAAACAGAAACAACCAAAAAGTCTCGAATGGCTTCCCATCTAACAGAGTCTAAAGCTTTCTTGATATCTATTTTGAAAGCCACTCTCGGGGATATTTTCTTTTTCCCGTAGCCTTTTAATAGGCTCTGCATGAGAAGAATATTATGAGAGATTGTCCTACCAAGGATGAATGCAGATTGATTAAGATTTATTATTTTTCCTATTACATTTTTAAAACGTTTAGAAATGATTTTTGAAATTATTTTATAAATCACATTGCAACAGAAATTGGTCTGAAATCTTGTACTTTCTCAGGTACCGCAGTTTTGGGGATCAAGGTTAGGACCACTGTATTCTATTGCTTTAACATTTTCCTGTTTTTGAAAAACTCCAGAACCCCATCAGTAACATCTTTACCCACAACCGACCAATTATCTTTGAAGAACTGTGGATTAAACCCATCAGGACCCGGACTTTTATTCCCATCAATACTAAACAGAGCTTCTTTAACCTCAACCTCCGTGACCACCCTTATCAACTCTCGACTATCTTCTGCAGAGATTTTCCTATCAATAATTTGATACAAGGTATTTAGGTGACTTTGATGCTGCTTTCTTGTACCCATAAGTTGCTTATAGAAATCGATAGCCAGATCTTGGACACCCTTTTGATCCTGAACATATTCACCATCATCATTCTTAGAGTTTAAATAAAAGTGATTATTGAAATGCTAGAATAATCTAGATTTTAAGTTTTTGAATGATAAATGAGAGGCTAGTTATTGTAAGATAAAATATTGCCTATATAAGTGTTTATGAACTCATTTAAAATCATTAAACATAACTTAAATCGTAGGGTACGACGGTTTTAGGGATGGTAATGAGGCATAGAATGTATTATCATCCCCGACCTTTTTACTTCTGAGATTTTTTTAATATCATCCTGTCCCGTTAAGTTTTGGCGAATCCCCGCGGAACAGCTTTTATACCATGTTCTTTAGAAAAAAATTATATGAATAGATTTAATATATATAATATATATATTATAATATATTAAAAGTTTATATTATTATAAAGAAATTAAACTTAAAACTCTTATATAATATAATGAATAAATAAATGTGTTGGTGATTTTAAATATATTTAATTGTGTTTATAGTGTTCAGGGGCAGATCGGGACGGGAGACTCAAATACCATCCCCTCCACATCTTTGGTCAACTACTACTCAAACCGAAAAAATAACGGTTTCAAATTGTCATCCTTAAATGGTCTATTAAAACTTTTATGTGTTTCTAGAAGGGAGATATTGGACATGAGTCTCTTTAAAATTATCCTTTTATTTTAACTTCTAATTATTATAATTATTTTGTTTATAAATATTTGGGTGTGAATGGAAAAAATACGATCTTGACAGTAAGATTAGCGAAAATTTTAGGAGGCTGGTTTAAAAAAAAGATAGAGCAAACTGTAATGTTAAGAATGAACAAAAAAAAAAAAATAAAAAAAATATATAGAGTAAACTGTCATGTTAAGAAAGAAAAAAAAAACACATCTCTGCTCATTTATTTTCTAATTTATAATTGTCCAAAATACAAATTAGATACTAAAAATTGTATCTTAGTCTTTGGATGAGCATATCTTTCGGTTGATTCAAACCCAAATCTTTGGGTAAGTTAATTTAAGTTGGATTGAGTATGAATTGGATTAGGGTTATCCAAATTACCCAAATTAAATAAATATAATTTAATTCTCTCTTATTAATTCGATATAAACTAATATATTCTCTTGAATTTTACTACGTTGATCTCCATTACAGTTAAATTAAAAATAATTAAAAATTTTAAAACTCATTATTGTGGGTTGTGTGAGCTTTCTGAAAAATCTATTCATTATCTGTTTATATTATTTAGTATTTTGATATTTTAATTGATAAAATGAGTAATTTGATTTTTGAATATATATATATATATATATATATATATATATATATATATATATATATATATATATATATATATATATATATATATATATATATATATATATATATATATATATATATATATATATATATATATGATGTGATGAGAAATTATTTGGAAATAATCAAATAACCTAAGATAAACAAGCAATAGATAGAACTCAAGAATGTAGAGCAACTTTTGTAATTAGATATCTATCTACTAGTAAGAAGGCTAATTCAAAGAAATAAATTATTAGTGAGAAACTCAAGGAAAACACTTAAAGGCAACATCATGATAAACATATTTTAGTGGGAATAACCTTAGCTTGATTTTAGAATTGTTCTAGTATATGAATAGGTTATAGGCGGGACGAACCAGATGGGATTGGCTACAGTTGGAGATCGAAACAAGTCAAATGACTTCAGAATCAGATAGATTAGTGTAGAGGGACATATACATGAAATATTTACTATCTAGAAGAACAACTACACAAACCTTCGTCAAGGGATCGAATTATTCACTTTTAGATCTGTTTCTGCTTACTGTGGTTGTGCAAATAGTCTTTCTTCAACACCTACAACCAAGTAATGGAACGATATAAACCAACCGCTATTAGTTTAATATGCGTTGGCAATTATGTGTAATGGGAAACCTGTTTTGTTGTAGTGAATCTAGAAGAATGTTTTGTTGAGAAAAACCCTAATAGAAACACAAAAAAAGAAAACAATCGAAAGAACACACTAACAGAATTTAATAACGGAGTACGGCCAAAATATTTTCTACGCCTCCGAACACTAAGTCTATCAATTAATAAGAAAGAAGAGATACAAATATCGGTTGCAATAAACCAAAAAAGGGAGAATTTCTTTTATACACTAAGATACTTTCCCAACTCCCATCATCTTCCGATGTGGGATTTATTCTAATTGTGAATATAATTTCTTTTATATACTAAGAAACTTCTTTCAATCCCATCATCTTCCGATTTGGGATTCTAATTGTGCCAAAAATAACAAATCTCCACATTGGCACAATATTCAAATACTAATCTTCAATATTAAAAAAATAGTCCTAAGTGTTTTCAATTGGCGCTCTTCAGCGCTGACTCAAACGCGGAATATGTTTACCAAATCTAAATAATGTTCAGATTTGGTTTTTCTCATGTCTTTCATCTCCAACTCTTTACCCAATTGAGCCTTCAAATTGTCAATTTCATATTGGCTCTTTGATGCTATCAACATATCATCAACGTACAAGAGTTGATAGATATAAGACTCATCTTTTAATTTACGCAAATACACACATGAATTGAATCTACTTCTTTTGTACTTGTGTTCCATCATAAACTTGTCAAGTCGCTTGTACCATTGTCTCGACGATTGCTTCAACCCGTACAATGATTTGTTCAACTTGCAAACCCAATTTTCTTTATCAACAACTTTGATTCCATCTAGTTGATAAATGTAGATTTCCTTGTTCAAACGACTGTGTATGTCTGCGGTCTTCGCATCTGGTTGAGCTAGCTCTAAATTTATCTGCGCTACCAAGGCCAACAAAATTCTAATGGAAAAAGTGTTTAATAACAGGAGAAAGTACATCATTATAATCAACTCATTCCTTCTGAGCGTAGTCTTTAGCTACCAATTTTGCCGTGTGGAGAACATCAAAATTTTCAGGAAATCCTTCTTTCTTAGCAAAGATCCATTTACAACCAATAGCCTTCTTCATTTTTCGTAGATGCGTCAACTTGCATGTCTCATTCTTCTGAAGAGATTGTATCTCATCTTTCATAACACCTCTCCTTTTTCCATTTTTAGTACTTCGACTGACATCTGAAAAAGTGGATGGCACATCATCTACGACTAGAAGTGCATAGGCCGCCATGTCAACACACCGACCTGATTTTTGAATAACTCGTCTTGGCTTGTTCATAACAATTGATCCACGTTGTTCTGAAGGTTCTTGGGTCAGAACCTCTTCCTCAATTAACTCTTCGTTTATCGTCGGAGAGTCACTTATAGTTGGACCTATCTTTATCTGCTCAAACTCCACATGTTGTGGAGTACAATCAATCTTGTCTGGTGTTACCTTATTCAACATTAAATAATCATAAAAAATAACCTCTCTACTGATAATGGTTTTCTTTGCATCCAAACACCATGTGTGATATTTTTTAACTTCCGTAGTAAATCCCATAAAAAGAGTCTTCTTTCCACGTGGATCCAACATTGATTCAACTAAATGATAATATAAAGTAGAACCAAAAATATGCAAAAAAAATCATAATCAGTTGCAGGTTTTCCAGACCATGCCTCTAATGAAGTCTTGTTACCAAATGCAGATGATGGTAGGTGATTTACCAAATATTGAGCGTATGACACAAGTTCTGCCCAAAATTTCATGTCTAACCCAATATTAGACAACATACATTGAACTTTCTCCACTAATGTCCTGTTCATACGTTCTGATACTCCATTTTGTTGTGGTGTTTTTCTGAATGTGAAGTGTCGAACTATGCCACACTCTTGGCATAACTTCTGGAATAGATCATTCTTGTATTCTCCACCGTTATCAATCCAGAGAATTTTGATCTTTCTTCCTGTCTCGTCTTCAACTTGAGTTTTCCATTTAAGAAAAATCTCAAACACTTCATCTTTGTTCTTCATAGTAAACACCCATACTCTTCTGGAACAATCATCAATAAAAGTAAAAAATAATGTCTACCTCCAAGAGAAGGAGTCTTGGCATGTCTCCAGACATCTGATTGCACATAGTCTAAAATACCCTTGGTGTTATGGATAGCAGTGCCAAATTTTACTCGCCTTTATTTTCCCAAAATACAATGTTCACAAAAATCTAATTTACAAACTTTTGTACCTTTCAACAATCCTTGTTTGACAAGAGTTTGCATAGATTTCACACTAGCATGTCCCAATCGCATATGCCATAGCTTTGTTGCCTCAAATTAGTTACTACTCCTAGAAGTTGATACATTTATTGTCCCATTAATTGTACTACCTTTATAGTAATACAAATTATTATTTTCCTGATAGATTTTAACATCACTAACAATCTAGAGATTACCCTAAGAACTCCATTTTCCAATTTTACATTTAGGCCTTTTGATTCCAAGGCCCCCATAGAAATGAGATTCTTTTTCATATTATGTATGTACCGAACATCTCTGATAATTCTGGTGGATCCGTCATCATTTTCTCAACTTGATTGAACATATCCCTTTTATTTTACATGTACTAGCATCTCCCATTTAAACAACTCCATCATCTAGCTCCTTAAAGTCAAAGAACCCCTTTCGAACTAGTGTCATATGATAAGTGCAGGCTGAGTCTAATATCAACGCCTCAGAATGTGATGTTGTGTGTGACATCGATAAAGAGTATTCTGAATCTACATCACCTTAGTTTTCTATAACATTTTGCATCTTCAAAATCTTTATCTTTCTTCTTCAACTTTGGACAGTTAATCTTTTAATGTCCTTTCTCACGACAGAAAGCACATTCATATTTGACAACTTTACTTTCAGATCTTCCTCCTTTCCCTTTTGATTTGCTTTGCTGACGGCCCCTGACCATCAATGCTTCATCTGCTGTACCTATTTTGTTTTTCTTTTTGTCATGCTTTCTCAATTCATGACTATATAAAGCGTAAATTACAGCATCAAAAGAAACATTTCCCTTCCCATGAATTAATGTTGTTTCTAAGTGTTCAAATTCATCAGGAAGGGACGATAGCAGCATTAAAACAAGATCTTCATCCTCAAACTTAACATCAAGATTTAACAGATCTGTTACTAATGGATTAAACTTAGTTATATGTTCATTCATAGTAGTACCTGACTGGTAATCAAACTGGAACATTCGCTTCTTCATAAGGAGCTTATTCTGACCACTCTTCTTCAGAAATTTTTCCTCCAAATCTTGCCACAGTTTCTGTGTAGAAGTTTCGTTCTTCACGGCATACTTATGCTCTTTGGACAGGCATTATCGAATTGTTCCGCACGCCAACCGATTCATGATACTCCATTCTTTTTCTTCTATATTATATGTCTTTTTGACCTCAATAGCAACATCTAGACCCTACTGAAAAAGACAATCTAGAACATCACCTTGCCACATGACGAAATGCCCAGTTCCATCAAAGATTTCCACCGCAAACTTCAAATTTGACATCGGTGTCCTCGTCTAGGATGACGAAGGAGTTGACGCCCATTTTGAAGACTCCATCATGCCAAGGACGAACCTTAGACTCTAATACTACTTGTTAGAAAAAAACCCTGACAAAAACACAAAAGAAAAAAACAACTGAAATAACACACTAAAATAATTTAATAACGGAGTTCGACCAAAATGTTGTCTACGCCTCCAAGCACTAAGTCTATCAATTAATAAGAAAGAAGAAATACAAATATTGGGTGTAATAAACCAAAGAAGGAAGAGTTTCTTTTATACACTAAGAAATTTCCCCAACTCCCATCATCTTCCGATGTGGGATTTATTTTAATTGTGAATATAGTTTCTTTTATATATTAAGAAACTTTTTTATTCCCATCATCTTCCAACGTGGGATTCTAATAGTGCCAAAAACAACATGTTTCATATTTGGTGAAAAATTTATCTTTTTGACGGTTATTAAATATTATGTTCTTAATAAATATTATACGAGGTTTTAAACGAGCCTTTAAATGAAAATATTCGCGAGTTGACTAGCCGAAGATTAAAAAACTTTAGCTTGACTCGTTTAAATTTTTAAGATTTTAAACGAGCTCAGCTCGTTAAGACTAACAAACGAGCTCGACTGAGCAATTTAACGAGTCGAGATTCAAATAACTATGTTCATTTACATAGTTAGTCATGGGTATTCTCCTAGTTTAACTAAAATTGTTAGTACCTTAAAAACTAACTGAAAGTGTAATGCTGAAAACCAATTAATGTCACATGATTAGAAACTTTAACTTGAAACTCCAGCTAACTCCATTGTTTCTTTATAAAATTTTCAAACCCAAAGTTAAAAAAACTAGCTAGAAAATGTAACTTTCTTTTAGTTTTGGATCCATCATGATCCAAATGAAAGATCAATAAATGGGAGATATCCGATATGAAAAAATAAAAAATAAAAACTTTTCTTATCTAATTAAGATTAAGTTAATATGATCTCCCTTATCAAAATTTTTTTATGTTGTTATATTTTCAAATGATGCATTTTTAAAAAAAAAATATAAAACAATTTCATTAACATGTTGTTATCACGTTGTTTCGAAAAACAAGACATAATGAGAGAATAATTCACAATAATAATTTAAATGAAAAAGAAAATGGTTACATGATTTATAGTTTAATTCCTACTAACAAAAACAAGAAAATAGAAGATGTTGGAAACACAACTTGAATGGTTAATATTTGTTAAGATCGCAACTAACATATTATTAGTGAATTAGTCACTACAGAAGTGAATTAGTTTCAAAAGATTCTTATATTGATTACATTTATATTACCCATCAAAATATAAAAGAGATGGCCATTTACTTTTTTAGCAATGTCTATCATTATACACAAGACGGATCTATGCATAATAAAATAATTATTAACTATTAAACTTTTATACATGACAATTTAATTTAATTATTCTATACAGATTTTTGTCCATTTCTTGTTTCACATGTGGCATGTCGCATGTGTTTGTAATTGTATTGAATGGAAAGGAAAACTACACTTTAATATTTTTTATTATACAAGTTGCTAAACATTGTTTTTATATTTAATTATTAGGTCTTTAAAATTAGAAAACTTTTGTTTATACTAATATTTGTCTCGAGAACCACTTTATATATTGCAATTTATTTTTTCTATTAAGAGTTTTATAATTTTTTTTGGTCCCCTCGCCCTATAAACACCACTCGTCTGTATATTTTCAACAAACAAACTTTCACTGTGTCTCCTTCGCTGCAGCACCAAGAGGAACTGAAATAACCGCAGGTGGCGGCTCACCAGTAGCAGTACCACCATCATCTTTTCCTACATCAGATGGCTCAACCTAGTCTTCGACTTTGTATTTCTCGCACTAGCAACAGTTTCCCAGGACGAATCAGCCCACCAAAAAATAATGGTAAAAATGTGACATTACCCTAATATTTTAAATTTTTTAATATGATTTATTATTTTATTTATGTAATTATTAAAAAAATGGTAAAACATACATAAAAACAATCTCATTATTTATTTAAGCACATCATATTTTTTTTAAGCTCACCCGCCTCCGAATCCTGGGTCCGTCCCTAGAGTTCCCCAACCGAGATATCGTGAAGTTTCACATAAAAAAAAATCGTTGTATTCTTCCTCATCATCATCGACGACTTCTTCGGACTCATCCTCAGAATCAGAATCGGCTCCTCGTGCGCTGATGCTCTCTAGGTCCTCGTGTGATTTGAGAGCTCGTCGCGAGTGTCGGAGAATGAGGAAGGGGAAAGGAGGCGAATGACCTTCTGATACCAACTTTCGTTTGTGGATGGAAGATGTAGCGGAAACAGAAACAGAATGAGAAGGCGATGTAGTTTGAGACAATTCGTGATCGAAGTAATGCGCTCAAATGTGTATCCATAGTTGTTGATATTGATCAATTTTCTCTACGAAGAACAAAACTTCACTGAATTTTGATATTCAATTTAATGAATATCAACGACGACATTGTCGTGTGTGCTGTATTATCGGCAACGACGATAACATGATGTCGTTGCTGATAATATTTCAAAAAATGTTGCGAGAAAATCAGAAGTCCCTCCTTTATAGAGACGAAATTTATTACGAAAGCTTTCGGTTCTTTGGTCGTCGTCGTTAATAAAAAATATTAACGACGGCAAAAAGAAAAACCGTCGCTGATATAAGTCTCTAATAAAAATAATCGAGGGTGACATATACACAATTTACCATATTTCTCACATTTTCAGATTTTATCTCTCTTATCATAATTATATATCCATAATTATTAATTTATCTCTCTTTTTATAATTATTAATTTATTTTTCCTAAAAAATTATATTTTATTTTACAAATTTATTTTTCTTAATTATTATTATTATTATTTTATCTTTTATATTTAATATTTAATATTTAATATTTATTTATTTATATATATAAATATTTATAATATATATAATAAATTTTAATATAATTTATTAAACTCACAATAAAATTATATTTTTTTTTAAATATACATTTCTCTCTTATATTTATAATATAACTTTCATAATTAATTTCTTTTTTTATTTTCTAACTCATCATCTATTTATATAAATTTTGTAACTCTAAAAATTAATATATTTTTTATTTTCTCTTTACTCATTTATATATATTTCATATTTTCTTACATATAACTTTTATATTTTTTTAATAAAATAAAAAATTATAAATTTTATCCCTCTTAAAATCTATATAAATTATATTTTATCATTAATTTTATATAAATACAACTTTTTTCATATTCTCTCACAAATAAATTTTATATTTTTTAAAATAAAATAAAATATTATATATATATATATTTATATATATATTAATTTAATTAATAAATAAATATTTTAAAAACAAATAACATTTCTCTCACATAAAATTTATATATATTAATTTACCTTCCTAATTAATTTTTTTATTATTTTCTCTCTGATATTATATACATATTTATAATTTAATTTCTCTGTCATTAATTATATATATATATATATATATATATATAATTACAAATTATTCTTCATATTTATTAAAAACATATGCTAAATCATTATATAATGGTAAATATAACCATTAAGATTAGTTTCCATATTTATTAAATTAATTTTAAAATAATTTTTAATTTTTAATTAAAATATATATTTTTTATTTTCCCACCATATTTATTATATGGACAATTATTTTAACTCTTTTTTATTTTAATATAATTATCTATTATGTTTTAAAAATATTTTTACCTTAATATTTAATTAAAATTTCTAAATAATTTATTAAAAAAATAATTTTATATCTTATTTAATTAATTAAGTTTCTTTTATTCATTATATCTTTTATCTATAATTTCATTATTTTAAATTTTTAATTAATTTAATTTAATTATATATTAGATTTTACAAACATTTTTAATTTAGTTTTTAATTCAAATTTTCAAATAATTTATTAAAAAATATTTGTATACCTTCTTTTCCTATTTAGTAATTATACAATTAACTTTTTTTTTATTAATTATATATTTTATTTATTATTCATTAATAATGATTAAATATATATATATATATATATGTATATATATAATTCTCCATTTTTATCAAAAAAATAATTTTATATATTATCTATAAATTTATTATTTATATAACTAATTTTCTTTTATTCATTATATTTTTTATATATTATTCAATTATTTTAACCTATTTGATTCATTTAATATAAGTATATATATATATATTAAATTTTAAAAATATTTTTACTTTAGTCCTTATTTCAAATTTTCAAATAATTTATTAAAAATTTATTTTTATACCTTCTTACATATTTATTATTTATATAATTAATTAAGTAATTAATTTTTTTATTCATTATATATTTTTATCTATTATTAGTTAACAATGATTAAATATTTATACATATATAAAATTTTAAATTAAATTCAAAAATCACAAGTGGTCTAATGGTTAAAGTGTTCACATTTCATATTAGCGACAAGAGTTCGAGTCTCTGGTGTGTGAATTTGTGATTGATGGAGGAATGTGGTTGTGAGTCTCTATGTAAATGCATGTGTGAATTTTCACGGTACAGTTGTCTCCCCTTTCTCCTTAGGTCTAGGTCTTTCTTAAATTAATTATCTTTTTTTCTTAGGTATAGGATATACCAAAAGAGGAGGAGGGCGACCACAACGAAATAAAGACCCAAAAGAAAATATTCGATCTTGATTTGAAGAAAGACAAGAATTTGAAATCAAGAGGAAGCCGAGGATTCTCTGCCCTCCGTGGATTTAGAAAAGTTTTTTTAAAATTTAGTTTTCTATTTTTACACATTTTATATTAATTTCTCATCAAATTCTCGCGTACAATCGTATCTCATTTTTTTAGGTCTAGGTTTTTTAAATAGATTATCCTTTCTCTTAGGTATAGGTAGCACGAGAAGAGGAGTAAGGTGACGACGACGTGACAGAGGAGGAGATGACCTGAAATCCTGCTAGTTCAACTAGTGTCAGTATCATAAAATTTAATTTGAATTAACAAAACGCCAATTTTAAGTCTTGTTAAGAGATCAAACCTGAAATTACTTTCCATAAACATAACCATTTGAATTTACTTTTGGGCCTTGTTTGGATTTGGGTTTTTCAAATAACCTAGAGGGAAAAAAAATAATTGTTGATGATTTTGAGGAGGTGGTAATTATTTTTAGTAAAAAGACTTAAAGGGTATTGATATATAAATTAAATAAAAAATAATATTTTAAAATATAAGGTATTTTAGTATTTTAGTTAATGAAATAAGTGATTTGATTGTTGAGAAGTAATTGATTGAAAAATTGATTTTATTTGAATTATTTTAAAAACATAAAGAGAACATTGCCTTGTTTATATTTTTCTATTTGGATGTTTCCATATACAAAAACAAAGAGGTTTCCAAATAGGGACAATTAGAACATGCAATGCAGGGCAATCACAATTCCATGATGGTCGATTTTGAACATTTCTACAACAGATAAATCCCACAGTCAATTATCTTCTACATAAATAGATCAAACTTTTTTTCTGAAATAAATAATAAACAGAAAACTCTTTTTTATAGGCTCAACGCCCACCAAGCCGCAAGTTCAATCTACCACACCGGTGCAACCACGAGAAATCGCAATGATTCCTATCGAACTTGGGCCAGGCTTCCAAACTAAAGTCAGAATTTATTAAAAAACAATTTAACAAAATGTTGAACATTTGAAATTTTTAAGAATTTCTCTCATTTATTAAATTTTTAGATTTACCTCCAGGTTGCACTAGTAAAAAAACGATCTTTACCGACAGATATTACCAAAGGTTTTATAAAACTCTAGGAAATGATTCCAAAAGGAATAAATTTTTCGTTATTAAAAATAGATTTCGAGAGTCGTGTAAAATCTTAGGTTTTATAACTTTTTACTGAAAGTTTTACAAAAAACTTTTGGTTTTGCCCTTTCCAAAAAAACCAAAATAATTCTAGGTTTTGAGAATGGGGTAATTGCGAAGGTTATTCAATGAACCCTCGGATTTACCTTTCCTAAAATTGTTAATTGCGAAGGTTTTTTAATAAACCTTCGGTTTTGACTCATCCTAAAATTTTTAAAAATAATTCTAAGTGTTGTGAAAGATTAATTCTGAAGGTTTTCTTATAAACCTTCATTTATATGAAAACTTTCGGTGTATGATCAAAACCGAAAATTTTCATATAATTTTTGGTAATGATCTATTTAAATAAAAATCCCACCTCTTCTCTTCTTCTTTTCGCCGTTTCTCTTTTCCCCCATCTCTCTCTCTCTCTCCTCGATTTCTCTTCCGCCCGCGCCGCCTCCACATTTTCTTCTTCTCTTCTTCTTTTCTTCTTCTTCTCTTCTCCTTCTGCCCGCGCCGACGCTCTCGACGGAACCACCGTCTCGCCTTCAATTGTCGCCGCCGCCAATTAAGGTTAAATTTTATTTTATTTGGTTATGTTATATGGTTAGATTTAAATTTATTATTGGTTAGTTTTATGTTAGATTTAGGTTAGTTTAGATTATATTTTGTTTATATATGTTATATATTGGTTAGATTTTTTTAAATATATGTTTGATAAATGTTTGGATTATGTTATAATTTGTTTATGTTAGATTATTTGTTTGATAATTATATGGTTAGATTTAGATTTGTTATTGTTTAGTTTTAAGTTAGATTTAGGTTAGTTTAGATTATATTTTGTTTGTTAAATATATGTATGATTTTGTTTGATATATGTTTGGATTAGGTTGTAATATGTTTGATATATTTTGGATTAGGTTATTGTGTTTGATTTAAGTTATATTAAATTTGGATTAAGGTTATTTCGTTTGATTTATGTTTGATTAATATGATTCATGTTAGATTAGGTTTATTAATGTTATATGTATTGTGGTTAGATTCATAAATTTATGAATGAAATGCTTGCAGGATGAGTAATTGGAAGCGTATTCGGAAATCACCAGAGAAACTCCTTAGTCATTCCAGAACTTGCTTGCCCAATCTAGTTAGGACTCAGAGTCTATCGTGGAGGACCCAATGACTACTGCGAATGTTAAACATGAGGAGGATGCGAGACCCATAGCGTTGGCATTTGAGCAAATTCAGTTGAGGGATGCAGAAAGAGCTTAATTGCTTACTGAAATTAAAGCGGATAGAGAACAAATGGCGCAAAAACTGGAGAATCTTGAATAACAAGTTGAATTCTTCAGGAGGAAGAATCAACCACCCCCTTCCCCCATCTACTAACTAGATTAAAGTTTTTGAATAATTTGGATAATTTGTAAACGTTTTCGTTCGATGTTTTGGATAATTTGGTACGTTTTGATCTTTGTTTAGAATTATGAATTATAATTATCTTTTGGTTTATTAATGGGGTTCATGAATTTTTTCTATATATTAGTTTGTCTTTATTTGAGAAATTTATTGAACATTTTCGATTACACTCTTGTCAAAAAATGGGAAAAAAGGGTAATTGCGAAAATTATTCAAACAACCCTCGGTTTTAACTTTTCAAAAAAGGTAATTGCGAAAGTTTATTGAAAAACTATCGCTTTTGACGAAGGGGTATTTGCGAAGGTTTTCCAATAAACTTTCGATTTTGACCATTCCTTTAAAATTTGGAAAAATTTCTAAGTGTTGGGAAGGGGTATTTGCGAAAGTTTTCCAATAAACTTTCTCTTTTGACTCTTCCTTAAAAAATTCTGAAAATTTTCTTAAGTGTTGGGAAGGGTATTTGCGAAACTTTTTCCAATAAACTTTTGCTTTTGACCAATCCTTAAAAAAATGGAAAAAATTATAAGTGTTGGGAAGGGGTATTTGCGAAAGTTTTCCAATAAATTTCGCTTTTGACTCTTCCTTAAAAAAATCTGAAAAATTTCTAAGTGTTGGGAATGGGTATTTGCGAAATTTTTACAATAAACTTTTTGCTTTTGACCCTTCCTTAAAAAAATTTGAAAATTTTCTAAGTGTTGGGAAGGGATATTTGTGAGGGTTTCCAATAAACTTTCGCTTTTGTCCCTTCCTTAAAAAAATCTGAATAATTTCTAAGTGTTGCGAAATGGTATTTGCGAAAGTTTTCCAATAAACTTTTGAGTTTGACCATTCCTTAGAAAAATCTGAAAAATTTATAAGTGTTGGGAAGGGGTATTTGCGAAAGTTTTCCAATAAAACAATATATAAATGATTACATCCTATAAATGATGAAGGAGTGGGTCATTATCCTGAAGCTCCTTTCACTTTGACCTCCGATCATAAAAAACATCTTTGTAAGATTTTTGAAAGATCTTAAGTTGCCTGATGGTTTTTGCTCAAATATCGGTGGTTGTGTAAATTTTGAAGAGAAAAATATTACGGGATTAAAGAGTCATGATTGTCACATTTTATTGGAATATCTTATTCTTTTAACAACCCGTGAATTACTTCTAGATAATGTGTATGATGCTTTAGTAAATTTGTCTCAGTTCTTTCGGTTGATGTGCTTCAAAGAGTTGATTGCAGCGGACCTCGAACAATTGTACATGGATATTATATTGACACTTTGCAAATTTGAAATGATTTTTCCACCGTCAATCTTTAACATCATGATGCATCTCCCGGTTCACTTGTCATTTGAGATTATGCTTGGGGGACCTATCCAGTATCGATGGATGTATCCATTTGAACATTACATGAGTACAATGAAAAGATATTTGCGGAATAAAAAACTACCCTAAATACTTAATAAGCGAGAGCTATCTTGTAAATGTGAGTATTAGTTTATGTGCCAGGTATATGGAGGAAGAAGACCAAGAAAATGCACAAACTGAAATCTCGGACATTTAAATATTTTCATCGTTGGAAGACCTATCCAACGAAAAAATATACAACTTGGATTATAGCGATCGAGTGACAGCTCATACATAATTTTTTAAAATTGTCCCGAAGCCGAACCTTTTTACATGTAAGATTTAATATTTTGTTGTTATAGTACATCTTATTAATTAGCATTAAAGAGTATGGTATTTAATATTCGATCTATTTATAATGATTATATGCAGTATTGCAATAACAATGAGTCCCATGAAGAAACGTATGTCACCTATTTCAAGCATAGAGTGAGTGGATTCGAAACCATATATAATAACTTTATATTTATTTTAACGACTAAATTTCGAGAATGTATATATATAGAGATCACTCACTTAGCAGAAAATAATGACATATCAAAAGACCTCCAGATCTTAGGTGAAGGTCCAAGTATGTACTCGTGTATGTATGTTTGGTGTAAAGTAAACGGATAAAATTCTGTACATAAAAACACGACGAAGGTTTGACCACTCCAAATAGTGGAGTGATTGTTGAAGGGTACAATGGGTCAGATACTATGGAGTTTTAACGGATATAATTCAAGTACAATACTTTTCTCACAAACGAGTTGTCTTATTTAAGTGTAAATGGTTTGATACACACTCGGGAAAATTATGAGTGAAAGTGGATAAATATGGCTTCGTAAGTATAAATGTAAACCGAATTTTGAAAATTCAAAGTCAGGACCCGTATATATTGGCGAGTCCAGCAAAACAAGTATTTTACGCCCCTGATATGTCAGCACGACCCAATTGGAAGATCGTGACAAAAATAAATCATCGGTTTACGAATATATAGTTAGGATTAATTAGGTAGTTTTTATGTTTTTACTTTATATTTATTCTTATTACTACTTTATTTCAATTATTCTCCAATTTATTAATGGTATGCATTAAGGATGTCTGAAGGTCCGAAAACTACTTTGAAGAGTATGAGGAAAACACCCAGCAAACTGTCGAGGCCATACCAAAACCTACTTGTACATTCAGAAAACCTAAGGCTCCAAGAAGAGTCTTCTAAAGATCACGCACCATTAGTTGTGGACCCGTTAGCTACTGCTCCCCTAGCACGTGATACACATGATGATGATATTGATGCTGAGATTGAAGAGTTTATTGAGAGTACGTTTGCATCAGCGGGGGATGACGAGGACAACCACAAGGAGACTCACGAGGAGGATGACGAGGAGGATCATGAGCACCGTTTCACTCCCGACCCATCATCGACAGGTAACATGTTTATACTTAGTTATTGTTTGTATTGATTTACATATAATTATGAATTTGATAATTTTGAAGAATCTTCCGCCCACAAGAGACAGGGAAAGAACAAGAATATCGCGCTATCTAGGAGGCCACCGGGGACAAAAATTGCTCTGAATTTTAGAAAGGTAGATGGGAGGCCCGATGGTGTTGGTGGTGGAAGAAAAATGTGGTCTAGACATTTGGGGTCGGTTGTGAGGGACCCCTCAGCCGTCTCACACCGTCTCCTGAAGTGGAAGACATTAAGTGTTGACCAATTGGATTCACTTTGGATTGCTATGACGGTAATCATTAATTTATTATACATTAATCATTCAATACTTTTTTTATAACATTTGAATGATTTATTTTTCAGGATCCGTTTGAGTGTACTGATGGTTCTATTGATCAATATCGAACGTCCGGATTGGCACACGCCAAACAGATATGGGATAGATGACGCTGAGATTTGAATAGAGATTATATCCGCATTCATCAAGGAGACGAGGCGGCGGTACTGGCCAATCCTCCACAAGACTACGATCGAATGTTTGGGAGTTCGTGTGTCGAAAACATTACTTCATGGAAAATTTAAGGTACGGTTTCATAATTCAAATAAAATTTGATATCAATTATTCTAACTTAATTTTTTATTTCAAATACAACAAAACTGTCGTACTAATGTTGTTAACATAAATAAGCTGAAATTCCTACATCAATCTGGAAGTAGACCGTTTGCTCAAGTGGAGGAAGAGTTGGTATGTACATTATTTTCAATAACTTAATATATAAATAATGTTATTAATTTTATAAATCATTTATTTCAATAGACGCTTGAAATGGGACGGACCCCTCCGTGGTTGAAGTATTCAAAAAGACCCGTACCCCAAAACCAACGAAAGAAAACCCAACCCCGATCCTGGATGAACGAGCGCATGAAAAAATTGTAAGTTAATTGAATTTAAATAAATTACATAAAGCTATCTTATTATTATATAAATGAAAATTTATTTCAAATGTGCAGGCGAAGATGGAGGAAGTAATAAGCAATGAATCCGATATATCTGACTTCCACTTGACGGAGAGAGTGTTCGGACGCCAAAAGCATGGGAGAGTGATCGGTATGGGATCAAGCGTCCGACCCACACACTTTCGAGAGGATCGTCAAAGTGACAACAATTCACAACGATCCACTAATCAGTTGTTTGAGGAGAATTAGATATTGGCGATGAAAGTGGAGGAATTGGAAAAGAGTGATGAAGAAATAACTCGAACGATTAATGAAATACAAGCGGAAAAGATATAAATGAGGACAAGAATGGAGGAATTTGAAATGTTTATGAGACAATATCACCCCCTCCCCCCACCAGCTAATTCTAGTACATTTTGATTGATTGTTTCGACTAATAACAGGTTTATGAATGATTGAGTATGTCTTAATTCGAATGATAACATGTTGTTTGGATGATTGGTTTAGTTTAGAATTTTGGAATGATAGTGGTCATTTGGTTTATGAATGTTATTTGTAATATATTGGTTTGGCTAAATAGGTTTTGGTTGCGCACAAAACAATCGACATATTTTGTATGTTTTGTAGGGAAAGCCAAAAGTTAAATGGAAAGATTTCGGTTTTTCCTTAAATAGAAAAACCGAGAGTTATTTGAAAAGATTTCGTTTTTTCTTGAAAGGGAAAACCGAAAGTTTTTCTTGAAAGGGAAAAACCGAAAGTTTTTCATATAACTCTCGGGTTTATTTGAAAAGGAAAAACTGAGAGTTATATGGAAAACTTTTGGTTTTTCTTGAAAAGGAAAAACTGAATGTTTTTCATATACCTCTCGGGTTTATTTGAAACGGAAAAACCGAGAGTTATATGGAAATCTTTTGGGGTTTTTTATTTCATGGAAAACCCGAGAGTTAATTAGAAAGCTTTCGGTTTTTCTTGAAAGAGAAAAACTGAAAGCTATCCAATTAACTCTCAGTTTTTCTCTCGGGTATCTAAACCGAAAAATCTTCGATAACTCTCAGTAAACACCCAATTATATTTACCGAAAGTGTCAATACCGAGGAATGGCGAGAGTTATCAAAACTTTCGCTATTAGGTCTATACCGAAAGATATAGGATCATTACCGAGAGTTTTTACTCTCGGTTTTGACCCCTTTTTCACCAGTGTTGGAATTTATAGGGTCACTAATATAATAAATAATTGTGCAAATATTTTAATATAAGTCAAAATAATGTGATTTAATGTGAAATTAAGTTTATGGGTTATGAGTGTATTTGTCATAAATATAAAATGAAGATACCTAAGTGACATTCCTAATTAATGTTGTGAGGATATATATATATATATATATCATTTGGCTTAAGATATATATGTATGAATTTATGATAAGTTCAAATAATATATATATTGACAATTTCAAATCATATCAATAATATTATTAGAAATAAATATATTGATTTTGATAATAATATTGAGAATATATATTTTATATTTCATTAAGATTGATATATCTTTATATTAGATTGTATAATTTATCATGAAGATTGATATGAAGAGATATTTGACATCTCCTAAGATCTATAGATTTAGGGATATTTGTGTTCTATTAAGTTCAAATGATATTTTCGGATTATATAGATTGGTTTTCATAATTTCAAACCATAATATTATGAATATATTGATGTTTTGATAATAAATTTGATGAAAGATATATATATATATATCTTAGATTGGAAAATTTTAATCGAAAAGATATATCTCTAAATAAGATTCATATATTATGAATTTAGATTAAATTTTATGATGTTATATGATTACTATAGATTTATGGATATTTCAAGAATATATATACATTAATTTAATTATAGATTATTTATAAACATAAATCATGAAATATAAAGATATAAAGATTTATCCTATGGATATTCTGATTTTTATGGATATTTAGATTCTATCTTTTAAGTTACTAAATTTATGGATATTTAAATTCTATCTCTTAAGTTCCTAAAGTTATGGATATTTAGATTCTCTCGTATTTAAGTTCCGTTAAAGAGGAACGAGGAACGGTTAGACTATCCACAGCAGGGTATCAAATTTTTTCATTTAATACCTTGCCACATCAGCTTAACACCTATTTTAACACTCACTTTTTAGCATGTCATACAGTAGAGTGTTATTCAAGGTATCAAAATTATTTTTTCACTTTCTCTCACTTCCACATCATTTAAGCATATACACACATAATTTCATTTTTTTAAACCACAAACAATGTTATTCATCACTAGGTAAATCAAACATACAAATATTATTTAAAACGAAGAAGAAGACACACTCTAAACATTGGTAATTTATTAAGTAGTGTTTTTAAAACTCTAATCGAGAGTTGTTCCAAATTTATTCCAAATGTGCATGACAAGATCTTTCTTCAATTGAATATGTTGTGTTTTGTCACGTTCCAAATTTCAGAAATCTTTTGGTGTCCAAATGACACAAACCAAGTCTCTATTTATAGATCTCGAAAAATGATATATATATTTTTTATTTTAATCAATTATTATACAAAAGTAGTATTTAAAAAAGAAAACAAAACAAAACAATAACCCACCAGCGCTGCCACTTGGCGCGCTGTCAATGGGCCACGACAACTGGAAATAAAATTTGCACCGGTATCAAAATTTGATACCTATTTTTTAATCCTAAAAATTTGATACCCAGTTGTACCCTGCTGCACCATTTAATCCCTTGCTTGCTGTGGGTGGTCTTATATATAATCAAGAATTACTATAGATTAAAGTTAAGCAATTATCAATATATGATGACATTATCTATTTAAATTTAGGAAATTGAAGATAATTGATTACAATATTTATATATCATCAAGATTCACTATAGCTTAAAGTTATGATTAAAGTATCTATTTAAATTTAGGAAATTGAAGAAAATTGATATGTGTTTATGTTGAGGAAATTGAAGATTTTTTTCGCAATAAATTTTGAATATTAATTAATTATTCACTTTAAGTATTATTTAAAAGAGGAATTTGTTGGGATTAAATAATATATAATATATATTATAAATTAAAGAGAAAATTAAAGAATAATGTTTATGGTTAAGTATATATACATAAATTAATATGTAATAAAATTTTAATTATATACTTTATTTTAGGATTAATAGATTAAGTTATTCATTATTAATAAATTAATGAATAATTGAATTTGTGTCAATAAGAATATTTGAAATTTGGTCAAATAAATTTTATTTTATTTAATTAATTTGAAACATTACCAATTTCAAATTCAAAAACTAAGATTAGTCCTACGTTATAATTTTATTTTTTATAAGAAAATAAATTACATGTTCTTTGTTAAATTATATATTATTAATTTGGGTTATATATAATAATATGACATTTAAATTCAAATCAATGATATTATTGTTCATTATTTAAATTGTATTGATTGATACAAATAATCCCCAAAGTGATAATGTTTGTTGAAATTAATTTAAGAAAATTTTGAATGGTAGTATTGCGTAATTCATGTGATTGAATACTTGTGATGGTAAACATGTAATAATTATAAAGTCTTATTTATGTGAATAATTAATCCATCCAAAGATAGATTGATTATTTGACATGTCTTATTATTAATATTGGATCATTACACCAAAATACTATTAGCAATTAATATTACTGTCCAAATACTTGATATTAATATTGCATTAAGTATTTTGAGATGAGATAAATCATTATTTGAATTTAGTTGTTACTTAAGTTTATAAATGCGAGCAACTACTTTATTGAATATTCTAAGTGATTAAATGCTATAATTTTTTATTATGTCAAGTTAAAGAAATTTTTTTTAGACGAGATTGCAATATTTTTTTCAGGATATTGAGTTTGAGGGGAGAAATGATTTTTCTTTAAAAATGATTTAGATTAATAATTTTTATTGTGAAATATTTGATTTATATCTCAAATGTTTTTGACATTAGTAAGGATTTTATTGAAATTGATGATAATGTTCAAAAAATTAAAAGTAACAAAACAATATTGATCAAATTCATTAGGTACAAACTCAATAACCTTAAAATGAAGTGTATTTATGACAATCCAGTTTAATTGAATTACTCTTTAAGGATAATTTATGGTACTCGTTGCATATTTTGATATGGAGCTTCACCAAAATAAATGTTAAGAGATTTTTCAATAAAGACATTGAGAAACAATTTGGTGCAATGAGAAAACTTTGTGTGGAGAGACCAAATTAATATGGTTTGCAAATTAAAGAAATTCATCTATAGACTTAAACAAGCGTCTCGTTAGTGATACCATAAATTTTACAAAATAACAATTCTCTTTATTGGTTTTGAGGTGAATTTAATTGATTATTTGTGTATCACAAATTCAGTGGGAGTAAACGTCTATTTATGGTTTTATATATGGGTGATATTTTGTTAATTTGTCACAAATTTATCTTGATATTAGGTAGCCAATAGTTATGAGATATTTGAAAAGAACTAAGAATTAAAAGCTCACATATAAAAAGTCGGAAAGTCTTGATATCATTGAGTATTCTGACTCCAATCTTACTAGATGCCAAAACAATATTAAATCTACTTCGGATGATATTTTTCGCTGGATGGTTTTGTCGTTTCTTGAAAAAGTGTCAAACAAACACTTATGGCGTCATCCACTATTGCAGCGGAATTTATGACATGTTACTAGACATCAAATTAAGTGATATTGACATCAAGTTTATTGTTATGAAAGAAATGATACAAACTGGATAAAATTCTATAAAACATTTACTTACAAACTCTATGGTTATGAACATCTTGATAATGGGTTTATCGTCTAGTGTCTTTCATAAGAATATTGCTCGTATGAGTGTCATAGAAATCAATAATCTCTAACTTCAGCGGGAGTTTGTAGTTTGGTTGTCTTTCAGTTTAGTTATTTTATAGATTTTTATAAGGTTTTTTATTCTGATCAGAAATTAATTATTATTTAGTTCCTTACACTTTGTATAATTATGTTTGAAGTATGATCTCACTAAAGTTAAGTAGGACTAGTTGAAAATTGACATGAAAAGATCACCTTGTATGGAATTTTCATTCCTCACATTCATGATATGATTTTTCAATTAATTGTATTGATTTATGTGATCATTGTTGGGTCTAGTTGTGCTTAAATACAACGAAAAGTTATTTGGTCATATATTGATATATTTAATTGATAAAATTGTTTACACAACATATGATTGAGATGACATAAAACTTCATGCGCATTATGGTTGATACATTTATTTTTGTACATATGTGACCCAGTGGGAGATTGTTGGAATTTATAGGGTCACTAGTATAATAAATAATTGTGCAAATGTCATATTTAATATAAGCCAAAATAATGTGATCTAATGTGAAATTAAGTTTATGACTTATGAGTGTATTTGTCATTAATATAAAGTGAGGATACCTAAGTGAAAATTTTAATTTTATGAAGGGTCTAATTAGAAATGACCTAACTATAATAACTAACTTAAGGTTGGTTATGTAACGGTAATGGTCCCCATTTGAAGTACGGACAATTCTCCTTTGCGTCCCATCAACAGAGAGAGAAACATATTGACGTACTCATCAAATGGAAGAACCATTCCATATAAGGAAAGTTTAAGGAAAGAGATTAAAGAATCATTTCATCAATGCAAGTCTAAGAAAAAGAAGATTAATGATTCATCAAATTAAGGTAAGCTTCCACTACATTCAGAGTTTAATTTTTCACACATTAAATTAGGACCCACCCAACAGCAGTTCGAGTGACCTTTTAAAGAAATTTGGTTAAAGTCTACTCTGCAATAGATATAAGTATGAAATCGCAGCGCAGTCAGAATGGATATGGCGTGATCCCTTAAAAAATTCGGAAGCTTAGAGACTACGTGGGCAAGATGATCAACATTCAAATTGGAAACGGTAATGACACTATGTTCTAGCATGACCCATAGTTCGAAAACAGACCCATCCTTCATAACAGTGTCTTCTCCATCACTCAAATCAGGCGAGAATTTCAATTAGCCACAGTTCAACAAGTCAATAGCGACGATTGGAACCACCTTCTAAGGAGTATTCCATAAGGTGCGAGAATCCTTGACGCACTTTCATCCTATCATCTGAATAACCATGATGATTCTCGTGTTTGGAGTGTCGAGAACAATGGTAGGTTCAACTTAGGGTCTGCTTGGGATTGTGTTCGTGATCATGGGGACGTTGTCCCATGGTCCCACTTAGTGTGGTCTACAAAAGTGATCCCCGGACACCAATTCATTTTATGACTCGCCTTTCGTGAGAGACTCAATACCCGTGATCGGATAAAGAAGTACATGAGCATTCTATATCCTAATTGCCTTCTTTGCTTGGGAAATGAGGAGACCATTGAACACCTCCTTGGGAAACTGCCCTTTTGCCTCCTTGCTTTGACGCAGATTCTCCGCATCAATGAGTCTCCTCAGCTTCCCAAACGAATGGACCGACATCAAGGACCTCGCCATCAAAAAGACCAAGGGCAACGACTTCAGCTCCAATACCTTCAAGTGTTTTTTTGCCAACATTGTTTATCACATTTGGATGGAGAGGAACGCTAAAGCCTTTTCAGGTGTCTGCAACAATGCGGATACAGACTGGAACAATATTATCACCAACAACAACTTCCTCATCCGAACGTGGAGACGTATTCCCACAGGCGAGAAGAACTGGTTAATCTATAAAAACTGGAAAATTGCTTACGAGAAAGTCACTTTAACCACTGATTTATTGCACTTTAATTCTCAATTCTCATTTGTCATCTTTTATCTTTTTTTTGTACCTCATTCAGTTTGTTTTTACTCTGATTTCATTTGAACTCATGGAACTCTTTTTCCTTTTTATGGCTTTTATTATATTGACGATACGTCGTCTTTCACAAAAAAAATATGAAATCGCAGAGAAAGCATACAAAATAAATATAAACTATAAAGAAGAATATTCAAAAACAAGCTACGAGAAAATATAAAAATAAATAAATATATCGGTATAGGAACTTGGGCATTCACTACAACAAAATATACTTTCAGCGACGCTTATATGCCAACGCATATTATGCGTGGGTAAAAAATAAAAAATAAAAACTTTTGCCAACCTTTATATATATAATACCACCTTTATTTTATTTTTATAAAAAAAACTTATAATCTAACTATTCTAAATTTTAATATTTTTTATGTTTTAATTTTAAACTTTATATTTTCCTTTTTTTTAAAATTAAATTTGACTTAAAATTTTATTAATATTAAAATTTTATTATTATTATTATTTATATGACATAATAAATTTTTTTACAGTATTATTTATTTTTATTATTATTTGTCTTTTATTGAATTATTATTTAAATTTATTTAAATTTAAATTAAAATATAATATAAATTAAAAATAAATATATTAAACATTATATTATATTTAAATATAAAATTTTAACTTATATATATTTTTTTAAATTAGGATTTAGTATACATATAAAATTTCTAGCCCAATACTTGTTTTTATTAGTAATCGAAAAGCCTAATACTATTATTTTTTGTTTCTGTTAAAAATCAGTACACATACAAAAAAAAAAAAGATTTATTATACATATAAAATTTCTAGCCCAATACCTGTTTTTATTATTAATCGAAAAACCCAATACTATTATTTTTTAATTTTATTAAAAATCAGTATACATACAAACAAAAAATAAAAATAAAAACCCAATACCATTATTTTTCTAACCTAATCAATGAGACTACATCTGACTCTTCATTTTCTAACCTAACAATAGTTTTAAATGGGAACATATTCCAAACTTGCAGATCAGCTCACCGATGACAATTTTTTTTGTTAGGTTAAAAAAAATCGTAGTTCATCTCAGATGCTCTTCTTCCCCACGATTGTTCTTGCTCTCTCCCTCTCCAAAGTCAGTTCAAATGGAAGATCAACTCACCGATGACCAGATTTTTGAATTCAAGGAAGCCTACAATCTCTTCGATAAAGATATAGATGGTAAGGTTTTCGTATAGCATAGTCCCTTCACCCGCTTATTTTCTCTTAGATTTGTATGAGTTTTTCATTGTGCCTATTTGTTTAATGCTTGGATTCTCTTTTTTACTTGAGGCGAGTCCTCTCCTTTAGTGATTTTTTTAGCATACTGATATTATGGAATGACCTATTTAAAATTGAGAAACAGACCTTGATGATTATGTGAGCTAAAGCTAATCTCATATTTCACTTTAGAAGGCTTGAATTTGATAAAATGATCTTAATATCTTCGTTTTTAGTTAATGTTAACAAGTTGTTTATGTTGTATAATGCATTCTGAAATAGATATTGCTTGAATAGACTAAAGAAAGATACCTAAACTATTAAACCAAATTAGTGCATTTTTAAGGTCATTAGTTTATGTTTAAAACTGCACCAGAATGTTGCTGAACCAAATCACGAGTTAGACATATTCCAAACTTTTGATCCAACACTATTTTGAAAGTAATATGTCGAAGTATGCAATCTGGAAAGTATGGCTTTGAAAACGATTTTAGGAACAATATTTTGTAGATTGTAGATGGTAGATTGTAGCTCGAATTTTTAATAATACTATGTCACTATAACCTTCAAGATGTTAACCTAAATTCTGAAATGAACATGATGTTTTATATAAGACCTCCATATCAGAATTATCTTTTATTAGTATGTATTGAATCTTTCATTTATAATTTGATCATTAATTTGAAACGATAAGAAAGTCAAATTAGAAATAAAGAATTAAGAGATGTCTTCTTAATTTAAGACAATATTTCGATTGAATGTGAAGAAACAAAATGTCTTTCTAACGACGTTCTTTAGAACTCGGCCTCGTTATGGAATCAAATGTGCACAACGTTGACCATTAGGGCTTGCCTTGATATGCGGGTCGTGGAAGTTGCTACTTTTCTAGGTATGTTTCTGAGTTTTTCCCACAAATTGGTTTCATCTGTATCACTAAGTTTGCAGGTTTCTTGCAATTATCTATTTGATGATGTCCATAGAGAAAACAAAAGTTGACTTCAAATATTGTTTGTTTTTATTGGATTTCTTAAGTAATGTATTTATTTAGTGCAAATAACTTGATAAGATGTTATGGTGATACTTCTTAGTTGTTTATTTCAGTAGAAAGAACGGAATGGTGAGTCTGTATATTTGTTTATGGGATTAATGACTCAAATCAATTCCTTTTTTTTCATAATATAAAAAGTTTCATATATATTTCAAATGGGTTCAAGATTTAAGCTCAGTTGATAAATTATTCACCGTTACTCCAGGAAACAACGACTGTTTGTACATTACTTTCCCTTCAAAGGCTCTTATACTGGCAATTGATGCCTACAATGGAACAATTATCTAGCAAAAGAATGTTGGTCCATTAAGTTCTGCAGACTTTGCTCCCAACAGTTGATTCCATTGATGAAGTTGATTCCATTGGTAAATATCCACTACCTTCTTCCATTATTATTTTTAAATAATATAAAAAGTTTCATGTATATTATTAAAAGTTAGGTTATCCAAGTAAAAAAACATTAGAGATATAAATATTTAATTTATCATATTACAGGTTGGCTCTCTTTTGTTTTACTAGATGGGCTATTTTACTCATTTTCTCCTTGGGATTCTCAAAACATTCTCTAAATTAGACAAACAAGATTATGTAATCCAGGTAAGTCTGTAAATTGATTTCTTGGGTTATGGTGTTTATTTAGTGTTTATTTATCTTAGACGGAGATACAAGATATGATTAGCCATGAAATTGGAGAATATAATTAATAACATATCAACAATGAAACCTACAAGTGTTGTGTTCACTTTGCTTCTTGTACCTTCTGGTTTCATTTACTGGTCTGAAAGTTATCTTGGTAAAATTTTGGATTTTTTTTTTGTTTTAAGATACAAAACAATTAGTAGTTTCAAATGGGAACATTTTGAAATATCTCAAGCAGTTTTTTTTTCTTTCAAAATGACAGAATCAAGTCAGCTTTCACCTTAATCTTTGAGAGTGACTTGCTGCATTTTTTTGTGTTGCATTTTCGTATGGTTTTCAGGATCTTCTAGTCTTCATTAGTGCCTTAAGTGATATTATTTACCTCTCTTAGGAGTTATTTTTAGTGATTCAACTCTTGATTTTTGATTTCATTGCAGAGATGGGTAGTCCACTTCAATGCCGTAGCACAAGTAATGAATTCTCAAAACTTGATATAAATATATTAATTCATTGATTTGGGTTAGTTTTTTCTCCATATGTTGATTGGTTACCAGGTTAAAAACTTGCAGAAAATTATTCTCTGACAGAACCCAAACATGATGACATCTACATAGGTAATCTCAGGCTTGTCAATATTTCATAAGAAAAATAGATTATTTCCAAAAACTATCTTTTATGATGTTAAAAAAATTGCATGAAATGAGCGGGAAATTGTGGTATTTCTGGTATTGGAGTCAGTAGCATTGATCCTTTTGGAAATTTGTGTTAGATTCTGTTGCACACTCTGAAAAAAGAAATAGCTTAAAGGTGAACAAGAGCGCGAAGTTTCTGAAAAAATTGGTAAATTAGACTCTTAGAACATAACTCTGCATCCTTATTATGTGTGATATTATTCTGGTAGAGAGATTTTCTATTGTGTGTGCTCAAGTGTAAAGATTGCCCATATTCAAATTGTCAAAAGATAAAAAATAGTAAGTTCTAAGAACTTCTCTCTCATTGAAGCTAAATACTTGAAATTTAATGTATTTTATTAAGAAAATAGAACATGAGTGGTAAGTTAACTTACTAATATTCTTAAATTTATTTAATTATTTAAGTCTTTTTTTATTATATTTGAAATGTTTTGGCTGAATTATTATTTGTATTTTTGTAGAAAACAATTTAGTTTGCAGGAAATGTCTTCAGCATCCAGGTCAAAGTCCAAAGAAAAAAATGCAACCAATGTATTCCGTCTTTTCTTTTTCACCTTTCGACGCTTTCATTCAAGTAAGTATAGAAAAAGTGGCAAAGATTCAAACAAAGAGGTTGGGTTGTTCAATTCATTGATTTTACTGAATTTTGTTATTGATTAAATCAAGGTGTCAGGGGCAGTGAAAGCTCATTTAATAGACATCAAGCAGTGGAAGTCTATTAGAGAAGCCATTGCACGCTAGCCTCTCTACTTTGAAGCGAGATATGGCCAATAAAATGCCTTTTATTGATCCGGTTCGATACAATGTAAATGCTCGTGCGGTGTAGTGACAGAGAGAATGTAAATTTTCAATTACCGAGGCCGAAAAGAAAAGGGAGCTCAAGAGTGACAAGTTTAGTAAGCCTAAAGAATTAAGTACTGTAAAATTTTTGGAATACCCCATGTTTCAATTTAACAAAGTATGAATAGTTCATTGAGTTGTTGAATATAAGGCTTTGATAATTTTGGTGTTTTTATTTAATTTATAAAAAAATATCTAAAACAAAAGTAGAAATAAAAAAAGTAAAAAAAATTTAAAATAATTGATAAAAATAAAATAGACTTTTGGCGACGTTTGAAATTCATTACCAACGCTTTTTAAGCATCGTTAAAACTTATGTCTTTCAGCAACGCTTGTACCGACGCTTAAATAAGCGTGGTAAAAACTTACGCCCACCCTGCTTTTGAGGACGCATGAATAAAGGTCGGTAACTTTTTTGGCGACGCTTTTAAAGGTTGGCAATTATCTTTTTAAACGTCGCTGTAGGTCTTTTTTGTTGTAGTGATTGGCTCCTACATTTATATAGGAGTTTGATTATTTCAAGAATTTGGTCTTGTTATTCAAGAATTACTCAAATTAAATTATCTCTTGATGAAAACTTTACCATTTATCAATATTATGTAGGTCATGCATTGTCACCAGGGTTAAGGAATGTGAAAAAAACACCGAAAAAGAAAACGTAAATTCATTCACACCTGAAAGTTCAGTCATTTCCTAATCGAATAATGAAAAGAAATTTCATCAAATTATCGGAGTTGCTTGAATTAGACTATGTAAAGCTAAATATTGATCATATTTAACAAACTCCTGCAAAATCAAATCATTCATAAATACTATTTACAAATTAGGTAAAGATTTTAGATAAACTATTATTAGAAATAGCTCTTCTAACAACTAAGAAGTTGGAACACAGATAGATAATGTCAAGATTTTCATTTGTCGAAGTAGTGTGCAGTGTTGCGTACATATATGAAACAGAACATAATAAGAATATGGGGAGATTCCAAGCCGCAGATCAACCAGAAAAAGAGGAAACTAGGGGTGAGCAAACGGGTAAACCCAACCCGTATTACCCAACCCATATTCAACCCAAATTAAATTTACCCAACCCATAATTCAACCCATATTATTTACTAATATGGGTTGGGTATGGGTTGGGTTGAGTATGGGTTGGGTAACCCAAATTATTTTATTTTTATTTTTTCATTTAACATTTATTTGACTAATTTAACACATTTTTATTCGTTTAACACGTTTTTCACGTTTTTCACGTTTTTGACATTTTAATACGTTTTTCACACGTTTAACACGTTTTTGACATGTTTAACACGTTTTTGGCACGTTTGACACAATTTTGATACGTTTTTCATGTTTATTGCGTTTTAACACGTTTTTAATACGTTTAACACGTTTTTGACACGTTTGACACGTTTTCGACACGTTTAACACATTTTGACACATTTTTGGCACGTTTAACACGTTTTAATACATCTAACACATTTTGACACGTTTAACATGTTTTTCACATTTTTGACACGTTTCACACGTTTTTCACGTTTTTGGCACGTTTAACACGTTTTCCACGTTTTTGACACGTTTAACACGTTTTCACTTTTTCGACACGTTTAATACGTTTTTCACATTATTGACACGTTTCACACGTTTTTCACATTTTTGACACGTTTATCATCTTTTGACACGTTTAACACGTTTTCCACGTTTTGAAAGGTTTAACACGTTTTGAAAGGTTTAACACGTTTTTCACGTTTTCGACACGTTTAATACGTTTTCGACACGTTTAATTCGTTTTTCACACATTCAACACGTTTAACACATTTGACACGTTTGACAGTATTTTCATGTTTTGACATGTTTAACACGTTTTTAACACGTTTGATACATTTTTCACGATTACGACACATTTAACACATTTTTCACGTTTTTGGCACGTTTAACACGTTTTAACATGTTTAACATGTTTTTCACATTATTAACACATTTAACACGTTTGTAACATGTTTAACATGTTTTTCACACGTTTTTCACGTTTTTGGCACGTTTAACACGTTTTTCACGTTTTTGGCACGTTTAACACGTTTTAACATGTTTTTAACGATTTTCACATTATTAACACATTTAACACGTTTGTAACATTTTTAACTTTTCACACGTTTTCACGTTTTTGGCACGTTTAACACGTTTTGACACTTTTTTCCACGTTTTTGGCACATTTAACACGTTTTCACGTTTTTGGCACATTTTGATACGTTGAACACGTTTTTGACACATTTAACATGTTTTTCACATTTTGACACGTTTAATACATTTTCACACGTTTGATGTCAAACGTCTGAAAAACATATTAAACGTGTCAAAAATGCCAAAAACGTGTTAAACGCGACAAAAACGTGTTGAATTTATTAAAACGTGTTAACGTGCAAAAAAATATGTTAAACATGTCAAAAATATGTTAAATGTGTAAAACGTGTTGCAATGTCAAAAACGTGTTAAACGTGCCAAAAACGTGAAAAACGTGTTAAACATGTTACAAATGTATTAAACATGTTACAAACATGTTAAACGTGTTAAGAATGTGAAAAACGTGAAAAACATGTTAAACATGTCAAAAACGTATTAAACGTACCAAAATGTGAAAAAACGTGTTAATGTGTAAAAAAATGTGTCAAATATGTCAAAAACGTGTTAAACATGCCAAAAACGTGAAAAACATGTTAAACGTGTGAAAACGTGTTAGAATGTTAAAAACGTGTTAAACGTGCCAAAAACGTGAAAATCGTGTTAGAATTTTCAAAAACGTGTTAACGTGTTAGTTATGTTAAAAACGTGTTAAACGTGTCAAAACGTAATAAAAACGTGTTAAACTTGTCAAAAACGCGTTAAACGTATTAAACATGTCAAAAACGTGTTAAACGTGACGAAAACGTGTTATTAGTATGAAAACGTGTTAAACATGTCAAAAACTTGTTAAACGTGCCAAAAACGTAAAAACGTGTTAAACATGTGAAAAACATGTTTTAAGTGTGAAAACATGTTAAAAATATTAAAAACGTGTTAAACGTGTAAAATACGTGTTAAACATATCAAAAACGTGTTAAAATGTCAAAAACATGTTAAACGTGCCAAAAACTTGAAAATCGTGTTAAACTTATCAAAAACGTGTTAAATATGTTTAAAACGTGTTAAACGTGCCAAAAACGTGAAAATCGTGTTAAACTTATCAAAAACATGTTAAATATGTTAAAAACGTGCCAAAAACGTAAAAAACGTGTTAAACTTATCAAAAACGCGTTGAACGTATTAAACATGTCAAAAACGTGATAAAAACGTGAAAAATGTGTTATTAGTGTGAAAATGTGTTAAACATGTCAAAAACGTGTTAAACGTGCCAAAAACGTAAAAACGTGTCAAAATGTGAAAACGTGTTAAACGTGTGAAAAACGTGTTAAACGTGTGAAAAACATGTTAAACGTGTGAAAAACATGTTATAAGTGAAACGTGTTAAAAATATTAAAAAAATGTTAGATGTGTGGAAAACGTGTTAAACGTATGAAAAATATGTTAAACATGTCAAAAACGTGTTCGACTTAAAGTTGGAAGATGATTAGTTTATATTGGATTAATAATAGAGAATTAAACTAAATTTATATAATTTGGGTAATTTGAGTAACCCTAACCCAACCCAAATTAAACTCAACCCATATTCAACCCAACCCATACTCAACCCAACCCATATTAACCAACCCAAATTAATATTTTGGGTTTGGGTTAGGGTTGGGTTTGGGTAAACCCATATTATGCTCACCCCTAGAGGAAACTATGATATTTTTACATGTCTTACAACCAACGTTATGAACTTCTAACAAACAAGATGCCCACACAATCTTTTTTACCGATCTTTAGAGAGTAAAATTTGAGAAGGCAATACCATTCATTTTTCATCTCATTGTTAGTCAGATGGTATTCAAAGAAATTTTAAATCCCTCGTTCATAGTCCTCTGTTTTCTTTATTGGCTGCTCACAGGGGCGGAGCCAGGATGAAAAATTACCTAGAACTGACTACAATTTTTTTTGCAAACCAAATCTTTATCACCTCAAATTTAACTTTCTATGTTTCGCTTTTTTTTTCCTGTAATTGATATAATAAATTAATTCATTCAAACATATAAAATAAAAGATGGATGAACATTTACTTTATTAAATTATGAAATAAAACAGTACATTCAAAACATTTAGCATATACATTATTGAAGCTGTGCCTTTTTATTCTTTTTAATAAAAATAAATTAAAAAAAAATTAAAACACTAAAAATATTTAAATAAAAAAATTAATAATATATTTAATTAATCATTTTAACTTTTAAATTAGACTTATCATTCATTAAAATTAGATAATATATACTTTAAAAATAATTTGTGAATTTACATAAAATTATAAAATTTAAAGAGAAAACATACCAATTATTTATTGAATTAACTAAAAAAAATTAAATTATTAGATTTTCTTTTATAGTTATTTTTTATTATATATTTGTACTTTTAATATTTTTTTAACTTAAATCACTTATAATTAAATAAACAAATAACCTAATTAGTAATGACTTAGAACACATCCATTAATTATTTGACCAATAAATAATATTATAATTAAGTTAATTAGGTAAGGATAAAAAGCCTTTTTGTATTAATATTAAAAAAGATTATCCAAATATTTCAAAAAATATTTTCCAACAAAACTAGTCTTATGAATCAGTTTCACTAAATTGTTAATTCAAATAAATTTTGATGTGGAGAAAGAAATGGTATTAAAAATAAGAAATTAACTTTTTACAAGGACTTATTCGAACATCAGAAAAAAGAAAAACATAAAGTGCTAATTTAATTTTATATATAAAAATAAAAAGTAAAAAAAAAAAAGTTTTGCTAGGTGGAACAAGATATATGAGAATTTAATAGTAGAGGAGTGAAAAAATATAATTGTTCACATTTTTTTTATTAATTTAATTGGGACAGAGCCACCCTCAGTTAAATAACTCCGCCCCTGGCTACTCACAGCACTAAAAACATGTTTTATACTTATTATGGTATCTCTATGTCTGTTTCTTTAGTTCTTTTACAGCTAAGAATTGATGATAACTATTCATCTGACAAATCACTTAATTGTTAGAATTTAAGCCCCTAAATATTTGAACTTAAAAATAACAAGACTCTGATAATAGACATGTTGATATTAAAATGTAAAGAACAGGGTATCAGGTGCTAATTGTACCCAAAGTGTCGGACTATCGAGGATGGACGCGATTATTTACATAAATATTACAACTTCAAAAACATGCTTCTCTATGCAGAAACATATTAACACATACATCTTTTCAAGTTCAGAATCCTTTGGTGGTGTTTTATCATTTATGGAATGCAGCCTCAGCCATCTTCAAACTATAGGATGTCATTAATACTAGCAGGACTGGTAGTCGAGCCTCCTAGGTCATCCTCAAATCATTTAGGTAAAAAAGATCGATATCTCTTGGAAGCCAGGCAAATATAGTTTCCTAAATTAAGGACGGAAATCTACTAAACTCTTTATAAATAGTATTGTGGAAAAAGGAAGATAAAATAGTAATTGAATATAATACCTTTAAGTTAGATTCATTAGGGATTCCAATCGATTCTTTTTTTTCTCTCCGACAACTCAATGTATATAAATTAGGAAACAAGTGAAGAATTTTCATTCAGCAACAAGCAAACTTTCTTAACATAGCTTTTTATTCTAATGAGAAGTATCTAGTGGCAGCAACTATTGGTGTGAACAAAAATATGTGAAAATACATCTACACCATTTTTATACCTAAATTAAAAGGGGAATCAAAAAGCATTTCCATAGACATTTCTAATATCCTATTATTAGGTAAGATAGATGAAAGTGATCAAGAAAAGACAAAGAAAAATTAATTTTTTGAAATTCCAAAAAATATGAAATTTTAGTGTTTTGTCAAATTTGCAACTCATTTTATTCAATTTGGCCTTAACAAGTGGCCAAATTATTTACATAATATTCTTTGATATTTTAACTGCAACATAACAAAATTTCAGCTCCAAATAACAAAAGATTGTTAAGCTTTTTTTTCTTAAACAAAATATCACAGCAGGCTGTCTTGTTGATGAAAACCAGCAAGACAACATACTGATATTAGTTTTTTTTTTTAATATAATTTTCTTCAATTTAGTATTAACAAATGACCTTAAATTTTTACACAACCATAACTGATTTTCTAACTAAAAAGTAACATATTTTCAGCTTCAAATGAAAAAGGATGTTTGGTATTTTTCTTAAGCAAAAACATGATAGTTGTTAAAAAAAAACAGCATTAAGTTTTTTTTTTTGTTGTCATTTTTAAATTTATTTTCATTCTAAACATAAACCAAACTTTAATCATCTAACTTTAAGTATGTAAATTCAAAATATCATCCAATAAAATATTTTCCATGAGTTAAACATAATTATCAATTTTGATTTTGAAACAAGTCATTTATTATTTCAGTTTTCATTTCAGCTATACAATAGTTTGAAAATCAGGAAATTTGAGCTTTTAAATAACTTCAAATGTACAAATTTATAACATGAAACATGTTCAAAACAGTTTTTCATGAATACTCTATCAAGGGTATACTCATCTTTTCAACTCGTAATAGAGAAAATCTCAAATTTCAGTAAGTTTTTTAATCTAAAACTATTTTGGGTCACATTTCATATTTTCATCCAATTCTAGTCCATTTCAACTAAGTTTGGTAGAGGAACTGGATTAAAGTTTTGCCTGAAATCGTCTCGAGCCTTTATTGAACGAGCCTCGATCTCGTTATCTCTTCAGTTTGCTTCCTAGTCAATATCAGAAAATTCTCTTCCCTTCTTTCTCAAGATCTCGGTTGAAGAAAAGAAAAATGAAATAAAATTAGACTAAAATAAACATATGCATATCTAACTAAATCTTTTTTCATGAACAATTATGATATTAATAAATTAGAGTCAGTCATTTCTTTATGTTCTATGAAGTCCCCTTCAGATCTTATCACCAAACTGACTTTCTGCGCTCTTCGAAACCTTTTCCAATTCGACCGAATGATCTAAATCAGTATGGATAAAAATGAAAAACATACGTATGGAATCACATATTTTATAATATGTATTATTTTTTTCCACCAACTAATCATAATCTAAAAAAATGATGAGTGCAAATTTACATAATTTTTAAGTTAGCTTTTTAGGTTTTCGTCCTAACAAAAATTAAAACATATTAGATGAAAAGTTAAATTTAATGAAATTCTCTAAGGGTGTGTTTAATGAGGGGAATTGGAATTGGAATTGGCATTGGTATTAGAATTCTAATTCCAATTCCATGAGAATTGATATTGAATTACAATTCATCTCCTATGTTTGGAAAAATTATAGAATTGTAATTTAATTTCAATTCCTATGTTTGGAAAAATGATAGAATTGTAATTCAATTCCAATTCCTATATTTGTAAAATAAAATATCGGTTCAAAATGTTAAATTCTTAAATATATTTTTACGTTTTTGGCACGTTTAATACGTTTTTTACATGATTAACACATTTAACACGTTTTTGACATGTTTAACACGTTTTTACACGTTTTTGACATGTTTGACACGTTTTCACACTTAAAACACATTTCATTCGTTTAACATGTTTTTCACATGTTTTGACAAGTTTAACACGTTTTGGCACGTTTTTGAGATGTTTAACATGCTTAACACATTTTTCACACGTTTAACATGTTTAACACGTTTTTCACACGTTAAACACGTTTTTGGCATGTTTAACACGTTTTCACACGTTTTACACATTTTTGACACGTTTAACACATTTTTACGTTTTGACACGTTTCCATACGTTTTTCACGTTTAACACGTTTTCACATGTTTTTCACGTTTTTGGCACATTTAACACGTTTTTGACATTTTTAATATGTTTTTCATGTTTTGGCACGTTTAACACGTTTTTCACACGTTTTGATAAGTTATACACAATTTTGGCATGTTTAACACGTTTTTCACACATATAAGACATTTTTGACATATTTAACACGTTTTCACATTTTGGCACGTTTTTTCACGTTTAACACGTTTTTCACAGTTTTTACATATTTAAAATATTTTTGACATTTTTAATACGTTTAATATGTTTTTCACTTGTTTTGATAAGTTTAACACGTTTTTCATATTTTTTGCACGTTTTTCACACGCTTTGATAAATTAAACACGTTTTTGGCATGTTTAACACATTTTACACATTTTGACACGTTTAACACATTTTGGCACGTTTAACACATTTTTCACGTTTTGGCACATTTAACACGTTTTCGACATTTTAAACACGTTTAACATGTTTTTCACACGTTTTGATAAGTTTAACATGTTTTTCACGTTTTCACACATTTTGATAAGTTAAACAAATTTTTTGGCATGTTTAACATGTTTTACACACACGTTTAACACGTTTTGACACGTTTAACACGTTTTGCACGTTTAACACGTTTTCACATTTATCACGTTTTTCACGTTTTTTTGTATATTTAACACGTTTTTGACATTTTTAATACGTTTAACATGTTTTTCACACGTGTTGATAAGTTTAACACGTTTTTCATTTTTTTGGCACGTTTAACACGTTTAACATGTTTTTCACACGTTTGACACGTTTAACACATTTTTGGCACGTTTTACACGTTTTTAACATGTTTAACACGTTTTTGGTATGTTTGACACATTTTGACAAGTTTAACACATTTTTTACTTTTTTGGCATGTTTAACACATTTTTGGCATATTTAACATGTTTTAAACATGTCACAAGTTTGTTAATTAAACATGCCAAATTATATTAAACATGTCAAAATGTTGTAAAAATGCCAACATTTATCAAACATGTTAAACGTGCCAAAAATATGTTAAACATACCAAAACAAGTTAAACATGCTAAAAACGTGAAAAACGTGTTAGTCGTGTCAAAAACGTGTTTAACATGCCAAAAACATGATAAACGTGTTTAATGTGTTAAAAACGTGTTAAACGTATCAAAAATATAAAAACGTGTTAAATGTATAAAAAATATGTTAAACGTGCCAAATAAGTGAAAAACTTGTTAAATATACCAAAACATGGAAAACGTGTTAAACGTGCTAAAAATATGTTAAATGTGTCAAAAACAAAAAAACGTGTTAAACGTATCAAAAATATGTTAAACGTGCCAAATAAGTGAAAAACTTGTTAAATGTGCCATAAAATGAAAAACGTGTTAAAAATGTATCAAACATGTCAAAAATGTAAAAACATGTGAAACGTGTCAACAACGTGTTAAACGTGTTTAATGTTTTAAAAACGTTTTAAACGGGTTAAAAACTTGAAAATATGTCAAAAACGTGTTAAACATGCCAAATATGTGAAAAACTTGTTAAACGTGCCAAAACGTGAAAATGTGTTAAACGTGTCAAAAACGTAAATAAAACATGTTAAACGTGTCAAAACGTGTTAAACGTGCCAAAAACATGAAAAACGTGTTAAATGTGTCAAAAACGTGAAAATGTGTTAAACGTGTCAAAAACGTGTTAAATATGCCAAATATGTGAAAAACTTGTTAAACGTGCAAAATGTGCCAAAACATGAAAACGTGTCAAAAATGTGGTAAACGTGTCAAAAAGGTAAAATAAAATGTGTTAAACGTGTCAAAAATGTGTTAAATGTTCCAAAAACATGATAAACGTGTTTAATGTGTTAAAAACGTGTTAAATGTGTCAAAAACGTGAAAACGTGTTAAAATTTCAGAACGTGTCAAAACGTGTTTAGCGTGTAAAAAACATGTCAAAAATGTGTTAAACGTGCCAAATACGTGAAAAAACTTGTTAAACGTGCCAAAACGTGCAAAATATGCCATAATGTGAAAAACGGGTAAAAAATGTGATAAATATGTTAAAAACGTAAAAATTGTGTTAAATGTGTCAACGATATGGTAAACATGTCAGAAATGTAAATAAACGTGTTAAATGTGTCAAAATGTGTTAAACGTGCCAAAAAACATGATAAACGTGCCAAAAACATGATAAACGTGTTAAATGTGTTAAAAATGTGAAAAGGTGTTAAACGTGTCAAAAACGTGCCAAATATGTGAAAAACTTGTTAAACGTGCAAATTGTGTCAAAACATGAAAAATGTGATAAACGTGTCAAAAATGTGGTAAACGTGTCAAAAAGGTAAAAAAACGTGTTAAACACATCAAAAACGTGTTAAACATGCCAAAAACATGATAAACGTGTTTAATGTATTAAAAACGTAAAAACGTGTTAAACGTGTCAAAAACGTGTTTAACGTGTCAAAAACGTGTTAAACTTGCCAAATATGTGAAAAACTTGTTAAATGTGCCAAAACGTGCAAAATATGCCAAAATGTGAAAAACGTGTTAAACGTGTCAAAACATGTTAAAAACGTGAAAATCGTGTTAAAGGTGTAAAAAAATAAACAAAAACGTGTTAAATGTGTCAAAAACCTGTTAAACGTTCCAAAAACATGATAAACGTGTTTAATTTGTTAAAAACGTGTTAAATGTGTCAAAAATGTGAAAACGTGTTAAACATTTCAGAACGTGTCAAAACGTGTTTAGCGTGTAAAAAACATGTCAAAAATGTGTTAAACGTGCCAAATACGTGAAAAACTTGTTAAACGTACCAAAACGTGCAAAATATGCCAAAATGTGAAAAACGTGTAAAAAATGTGATAAACGTGTTAAAAACGTAAAAATTGTGTTAAATGTGTCAACAATATGGTAAACGTGTCAAAAATGTAAAAAAACGTGTTAAATATGTCAAAAATGTGTTAAACGTGCCAAAAACATGATAAACGTGCCAAAAACATGATAAACGTGTTAAATGTGTTAAAGACGTGTTTAATGTGTTAAAAATGTGAAAATGTGTTAAACGTGTCAAAAACGTGTCAAATATGTGAAAAACTTGATAAACGTGCAAAATGTGTCCAAACATGAAAAATGTGTTAAACGTGTCAAAAATGTGGTAAACGTGTCAAAAAGATAAAAAAATGTGTTAAACACATCAAAAACGTGTTAAACGTGCCAAAAACATTATCAACGTGTTTAATGTGTCAAAAACGTAAAAACGTGTTAAACGTGTCAAAAACGTGTTTAACGTGTCAAAAACGTGTTAAACTTGCCAAATATGTGAAAAGCTTGTTTAATGTGCCAAAACGTGCAAAATATGCCAAAATGTGAAAAATGTGTTAAACGTGTCAAAACGTGTTAAAAATGTAAAAATCGTGATGAAGTTATCAAAAAGGTAAAAAAAACGTGTTAAATGTGTTAAAAACGTGTTAAACGTGTCAAAAACATTATAAACGTGTTTAATTTGTTAAAAACGTGTTAAATGTGTCAAAAACGTGAAAACGTGTTAAACTTGTCAAAAACGTGTTAAACGTGCCAAATTTGTGAAAACTTATAAAACGTGTCAAAATGTGAAAAATGTGTCAGAATGTGAAAAACGTGTTAAACGTGTCAAAAACGTGTTAAAAACGTGAAAATAGTGTTACATGTGTCAAAAATGTGTTAAACGTGTCAAGGACGTGAAAAACGTATTAAATGTGTTAAAACGTGTTAAACGTGTGAAAAACGTGTTAAACGTGTAAAAAACGTGTTAAACGTGTTAAAAACGTGTTAAACGTGTTAAAAATGTGTTAAACGTGTTTAATGTGTGAAAAACATATTAAACATGTCAAAAACGTGCTAATTTGGAATTATAATTTCGACCTAAAAAAATTGAAATTGAGAACTATTAAATTACACTGTATTGAATTACATTAAAATTCTAATTTCAATTCAAATTCTTAATATTAAAGTCTCTAATAAACATAACAATTCCAATTTCAATTCCAGAGTACCAAACAATGAATTTTTTTTAAATATTCTTTATCCACAATGTTGATGAGAGGGAGGAGGAACCTAGGGTCAGTGGCGGACCTAAAAGGGGGGCCTTAGGCCCCGGGCCTCCCCCAACCAGGGTAAAACTTTTAAGATATTATATATATGTTTATTAAATAAGCCTTTGCCTAAGTGGTTTTGGAGCTGAAATGTATAGTAGAGATTAGGTTATCAAACCTTGCCTCTAACATACTAATTCATAATTATAGTGTTCTAATTTTAAATATAATTTTATTAAAATAATTATTATTAATATTTTATTTTATACTAAAAAATATTTTCTAAAGTACAATATTTATAATAATACATAAATTTTAGTTAATATATAAATAACATTTAAATAAGTTAAAATATAAAGAATTATATATAAAATAATGAAAATCATATAATATTATTATTTATTTTAAAACTATATTTATATTATAATTTATTTATATATATATTTTTTTTTATTAATTTTAATATAATTAATAATACAAATTACTTATAAATATAAGGGTAAAATAACCATTTATATAAATATAAGGGTAAAATATTATTTTATATTTCTTAATTTTAAATTATTTTTAAATTATTTCAACAAATAAATGTATTTGTTAGATTTTATTTAGGGGTTGTGACACATATTTATTTTTAATCATTTATTTTATGTAGGATATAAAATAATGAAGATGTTCTATAAACGAATTTGTACTTCTACGTCAATTAATGAGCCTACTAATGAGTCTAATGTTACTGATCAAATATACATGGTTAGAATATAGCATATCAAAAGATGCATCATTTTGTTTTTGGTGTTATCTTTTCAAATCTTTAAATAGAGAAAACGTAGATGATACATTTATAGGAGATGAGTACAAAAATTGGAAAAGAACATTAGAAATATTCAATCGTCATATGAGAACTTCAAATAGTTTTCATAATGAAGCTAGAATTCAATTTGAATCATTTTAAGATCAAAGACATAACGTGAGAAACGTTTTACGTACACATGGTCGTGATATAGAAATAAATTATCACACATGTTTAACGACAATATTTGATGTAACACGCTTTCTATTGAGGCAAGGATTACCTTTTCGAGGACATGATGAGTTAAGTAGTTCATCAAATAAAAAAAAATTCTTGAATTGATTGATTGGTATAGGCAACGTAATGAAGATATTTGTCTTCTTTTGTACCGACTCAGGGACAAGAATAATTTAGTAATTGTGTTTATTAGTATTTTTATGTAATTATTGAGTAAAATTTTAATTAAAAAATGCATTTATTTGATAGCCAAAAAATGCACGTTATTATGTATTTGGCCCCCAAAAAAAATATTTGGGTCCGCCACTGCCCAGGATCATATAAGAATAGGAGAGATGGTGAATATTATGTAAAGCAATGAAAAGTGCATTATAAATTAATATGTAATTAATTTTGATTAATCATAAATAATTATTATTATGGTTTAAGGAAGAAGTCTAATTCGTATCTAAAACAGAGAGTCAAAATCCGTGTGTATATTTAATGTACAATGCCAACTCAGAAATCCATCACCTTTTCTAATCTCTATCTGTTATCCTTCTTCTTCAATCGGCCGACAATTTATGAACAGAAGAAAGATCTGAGAATTATGAGGCTATTGGGTTCATTGATAAAGTGTTTCTCTCCAAATCTAGTTTCAGAAAGAATCTCTCACACAAGTATGTATCAATTTCTTTATCTGTTCTTTCTATTTCATGATCAATTCGATCATAAGAACAAATGATTTGCAGATCCCATTGATGATAATGTGAAGGAATTCAGAACTTACTCCTACAATGAATTGAAGGCTGCCTCCGGTGGATTCCGATCATCAAACAAGGTCGGAGAAGGAGGATTTGGTTGTGTTTATAAGGGTTTGTTTGAAGATGGAAGTTTGTTGGCAATAAAAGTAGTAGCTGTTGAGAAAGAATCAATGAGAGGAGAAAGAGAATTCGTAGCTGAATTAGCTGCCCTATCTAATATCCTCTATGAAAATCTTGTCAAGCTTCTGGGTTGTTGTAATCATGGCGCAGAAAGGTTTTTAGTATATCAACATATGGAAAACAATAGTCTTTCTCATACATTTCTAGATAAAAATCCAATCTTTTTGTTTTTTTTTTTTTTGTTTGTTTTAAGAAAAAAGATTGAGTTTTGATTATGGGTTTATTTAGGGGGAGATGAAAATAGGAAGAAGTTTAGTTGGAAGAGAAGAAGGAATGTTGTTTATGGAGTTGCTAAAGCATTGGCTTATCTTCATGAAGAAGTTCATCCTCATGTTGTACATAGAGATATCAAAACAAGCAATTTTCTTCTTGATAATGATTTCAATCCTAAACTCTCGGATTTCGGGCTCGCCAAGATCTTTACTGACAATACTTCGTAAATTAGTACTCGTGTTGCCGGAACATTGTAAGCTTCCTACTTTCTTCGAAAGAATTGAATGGAATATAACTCGAATATGAATAATCATGAATTGTTTACGTGACTTTCACTTCAATCTTAATACTAGTCTATATAGGTTTTCTTTTAGAATAAATCTTAATTGTTAAATTTTTTTATTAGTGTTTATATCTAAAACTTTTATGGTAGTGAATTTTTAATAAACTTTGGTTTATTTAAAAATGATTGATGAGATGATTGAGGGTGTGAGTTTTTTTACAAAAGAATTTAAGGATATTAAGATATACTAGTAAAATATTTTTTTTTTTAAAAATTGAGTGTATTTTTGTAAATTGGTTAATGAATTGAATTGAATGATTTGATTGATGAGAAAGTGAAAGCAATAATGTTTGATTATATACTTTATTTTCTGCCATTTGCATTCAATTGTCTAACGCTTCAAATCCAATAAACTGTTCTACACTTGAATACATTTCAAGAGTTTTTGCAATTTGCGAAAAATAGAAACAGATACTAATCTCCTACATGATTATTATCGAATCGAATATCGTAAGTTGTTCACAATAGTCAGACCTCAGTCTCTATTGTCAGTATCGATCCTAACATAATGTAAGAGTATTCAACAAGTGGAGAAAATACCTCATTATAATCAACTCATTCCTTCTAAGCATATACATCAAATTTTTTTCTTCTGAAAATCCTTTTACAACCAATAGCCTTCTTCCTATTCTTCTGAAGAGATTTAATGCATCTCATCTTCCATAACACCTTTTCATTTTCTATTTTCAGTACTTCAAAGGACATCTGAAAATGCGGATAGAACATCATTTACGATTAGAATTGCATAGACCTCCATGTCAACAAACTGAACTAGTTTTTGAATAACGTTTCTTGATCTGTTCACGATAATTGATTAATGAAGGAGCTATTGAAATATATAACTAATGTATGTCCAAATAAAACTTCAATATTTACTGAATATATTGAATAAAAGTTATAAAGCTATAATGAACTAAACTTATAAACATTGAATCATTATTTATGTAAGTCATTAATTTATTTTTACATAAATATTATTATAATGATTGTACTCATTGTTTTTGGTGTAATGTAATACATTTTGTGAAAACATTAATAAAATCGATATGTCCATGTACATGGGACTAATTGACGTTATCAAATCAATCTCTCGAGAGGGTTATTTTGTCATTGTCGAATGAATTTTTATATCAAATTTTGTCATCTAATATTAATAGATATAACCATCCATTCAACTCAACAGGCCAATAATGTTACCATTTTTAAAGTTGATGACTAAATCTTATATATCTAGCTAAGAAAATACAAGTATATAATACTGCACAGTCTGCACATTACATATTGTCTGTTTTTCGGACCATAATGGTGTGGGTATGGGATGTGAAGAACTATCATCGTCAAATTATAAAGAATACATTTTTTTTTTATATAGATAAGTAATTCATATTTTTATTATTTGTATGGTACATTAATTTTGTTAATATATAACTCATACAAAATAGTTCAAATGTACTTTTTGGTTGGCCTAGCATGAACTATATATAATACAGATTTTGTTTAATCACAGGAGAAATTGGTTAGTAATTAATATGGTTAATTTTCAAAATTAATATGTTTTATTATATTTTTTTTGTATTTCACTTATTTGATGTAAGTAATACAATGATTGATGGTCTGTGTATGTAAAAAACACAATAAAATAGTCTTTATAGTGGGGTATGTTCCATTTGTTTGAAAATGAGTTTTTTGGGTTTGAATTAAAGTTTCATTTAATATATAATTTGTGTTATATTTTGTTATGAACATACTAATTAGAAATGTTTAAACGGGAGTAATATTTTATTACTATTTATGGTTCTAATTAGTAATTACATTATTTAAAAATAATTGTAAGTATATGCATATTGTTAATGTTATTGTTCATGTTAGGATGGGCTTACAAATTTAACAAATTAAAAATTATTGACCTTTAATCTTTAATTTATCACCTAAATGTTAATACAATGTATACCCACTATATTATATCTTATATTCTTTGATTTAGTCTTAAATATGCACTTTTAAATTTTGTTATGAAGTGAAGATGTATCCAAACAATTCTTTAACCTGTCCTGTCTTAGATCAGAATTCAAAACCATGATAAATCTATCATATCCATGTGAAACCTCAAGTCACAAATATTAATAATCTAGCATGATAGTGCTAGCTTGTGAGTGCTTATAGTGAGAGAGGAAGATGCAAAACTTTAGTTGCATATAACCAAACATTTGTGAGATTGTACATATTTATATGCAATATCATAGTTTTCTCCTCAATATGCGTGTGAGCATAATTTGGCCCAAGTCTAGGCATATAGAATATCTCGGTCCAACCTTTGATTTAGCATAATTTGGCCCAAGTCTAGGCATATAGAATATCTCGGCCCAACCTTAGATTTAGAACTTGCATACAAATGTTAGGCTAAAAAGGCCCATGCGCCCAGGGTTGGGCTGAATTAGGCTCAAGCGCATATTGGGAAGGAAAACCCTAATATTGCATATAAATATGTCTTTTGATTTTTCTCAAAATCAACACTCTAAAAGTGTTCCTCCTCCTTTCTCTCTAAATGCACTATATAGTGAAGAAATATGAATCACGTACAAGCTATCACCGTGGTACTATCTAGATTCTCAAGTATTAATGTTTGTGGCTCAAGGTTTTGTATGAATACAATTAGATATATCATGATTTTAGTGCTCAATCTAAATCGTGACATGTTCATGAGTAGATTTGATACATCTTCGATTTTTATAAATAACATGAAAATGTTATTAAGAACCAAATCAAAGGATAAAAGGTATAATTTATTATCTATACCACTCCCATAATTGTCCATGAATTTTTCTCCGATAACTAGTCTCTCCTTGTTGAGCTTATTCTCAATGTCTTTCAAAATAGGGGATTTCGGCGGCTGCACACTCCCACAGAGACTGATAGCATGTACACATTTTGGAGACCACTTGGCGTGAAATAGAGGAAGATGAGGAATGCTGGAATATGTAGAGAACACACAAATATTAAAATTATTGTATATCTACTTAATTATGTTTTTGATATGATCAAATTAAATTATGGAGATCTCATAATATTACACAATTACTTTTTTTCTTAATTAAGTTGGTGATATAATCTATTTAAATTATGAGATCTCATATAGATTACACAATTACTTTTTTTATTTAATATTTTTATCTTCTTTTAATAATTATTTAAAAAAAGTTATTTGACTTCAAATATATCTATATCTATAATTATTATAATTCCCTTATATAATTAAATTATTTTAAACTTAAAAATAATATCATTTAGTTAGTAAAAATCAATAATTAAGAATATATAAAAAAAATATGACAAATTCATATAAGAGTTAAATATATGATAAATTCATATAACTTTTTTTAAGAGTGAAATAGAGGGAATAAAGGGAGGGGGAGGAAAGCTATAATATAATATAATATATATATATATATATATATATATATATATATATATATATATATATATATATATATATATATATATATATATAATAATGCTTAATTTGAATTTATTGGGTCAAGATCTGTGGTTAATTTGGATATATATGTGAGAGTAAATTGATACTTAGACCGGATCATAGGTTTACCCGTCCATAAACTTGAAACAATTAAAAATAAAATAAAAAATGTTATATGTATGTTTTGAGTATATCCCTTAGCATCAAGGCGAGCTTTATATCATTCAACTGAACCATCTGCTCGTGTCTTAATTTTAAAAACCCATTTACAACCAACGACTGACTTATGTGAAGGTAAATCAACCAAGTCCCATGTTTTTGTCTTGGTAAGTGTTAGATAAATTCAGACCGGTTCAAATAAACCTAACTTAAACAAACTTCCCATGCAGGAACAAGGAACCGGACCGGATGAACAAAAGAACTGACTGAAGAAACCTAACCGGTCAAGATACCAAACCGATCAAGTGTATTCGGAACGTGACCGCACAAAGGAAGGATCGGCCAAAGCTCAAAACCGGAACCATCAAACAGCCGATCATCCACAAGACAAGAATAACCGGAAGAAGTCCGGTTACTTCACTACCAAAAGACATTCGGCCAAGTCAAGCAGCCGACCAGTACAAGAAGACATTTCGGGTATCTGTTGAGAATGATACCAAAGGAACAGACTGAATACTTCCATATCCATGCAAGTCTGAGAAAAGACTGTAGGCTGCAGAAAATAGTACTACCGGATCCTTCTACTTCAGGATAAGCCAGAAAGGAAATCTTCAAAGTACAGACAACTGTCCAAACAGACAGTGTCTACATCAAGTAAAAGACAAACCCGGCAGGTTTGCCTTACAGACCGGCAGGTCTGAGACAGGACACCAGGTCTGAGGAGACGACCGCAGGTCTGAGACACTGAATCACTGCACCTCTGATCAGCCAATCAGATTCAAGGCAGTGAAATATGACCGTTGACATATTTCACCTATAAAAGGAGGCAGTTGCAGAAGAGTAAATGCGGGACATTGAGTGACATACATTGGGATAACGAAAGCTAAGAGCATTTACTACAAGTGATAACAGTGTGCTATTCTAGAAAGCCTAAGTGTTGAAAGCTAAAGTGTGTTCTACAATTTCGGTGTGAATTGTAAGGGTATTATCGAGCAAGAAATAAGTCTCGATCGGATTGTACTTGTATTCCTTAGTGAATATCCTTCTCGCGGTTTCGAGAGGAAGGGGTGACGTAGGAGTTTTATCTCCGAACATCCATAAAATCTGTTGTGTTATTTACTTTCTGCAGGCTTCATTACATAACCGACTAACTTAACCATACCGCTCCAAACCGACTCTATACTAACCATACCGAATATCAAGATTACCGAAACCGACCCACCATCTCCAAATCTTCATCATCCGAAACCGACAGCGCCTATCATACAAGCGTACCGCTTCAACCTGAAAGCAAACCTCTTCCGCGCTTGAACCTAGTTCAAGGGTTTGTGACAGGTTGTGTAGTATTGAAACCCCGGTGTTAATCTCTAACCGAATTAACCACCACCCTACGAGTGAGAACCGCTAACCGGTCCAACCCCCGGTCCACCAGCGGCGACCTAGATCCTAACAATTGGTATCAGAGCAGTTAGTTTCAATACTCAAGCAAACATGTATCAGGATAGGCCTCCAATGCTAGAAGGTGATGACTTTGCCAACTGGAAGGCACGCATGCACCTGCACCTAGTCACCTTGGATGATGAAATGGAATCCATTCTAACCGAAGGACCGATATTCATTGATAAAGATAGAAAAGAATGGACAGCTGAAGACAGGAGAAGGAACAATCTGGACAACCATGCAAGAAACCGGATCTCCAACAGCGTAGACAGAAACACATACTGCAAGATCAGAGATTGCAAAACTGCGAAGGAGACATGGAACACGGTCATCCAGATCTTTGAAGGAAATGAAAGAACAAGGGAGAACAAAATAATGATGGCCACACAGAAGTTCGAAAGTATCAAAATGAAACCAGGAGAAACTATGAAGGAATACAGTGACCGGTTCACTGGTGTGTTAGATGAGCTAGCTACTCTGGGCAAGAAGTATGACAACAAAGAGGTAGTTATGAAAGCTTTGAGATCTCTTCCAAGTGCCTGGGATATAAAGACAATGGTAATGAGGGAATCAAAGAGCCTACGTAAGATGAAACTATACGATGTATTCGAAGATCTAAAGGCATACGAGTTCGAAATGAAATCTAGAACCGAAGAGGAAGTCTCGGCCTCAACATCAACCAGAGCACTAATCACATCTACAGAACCAGTTGTACCTGCTCCTGTACCCACACCTGCACCGATACCGGTTCCTGCACCTGCACCTATCAGAACAGCCGAACAGTTTACAGAGGACGCCATGGCAATGCTTGCACAGAAGTTTGGGAGGTTCATGAAAAGGAGCCAACCGACAAACAACTACTATGGTGACAAATCCAATGCAAGATGCTATAACTGTAACTGTATGAGACATTTTAAGTGGGAATGCAGGAAACCAAGAAGGGATACCCAGAAACCGGACTATCAAAATGACAGAAACAATTATCAACAAACCGGTGAAGGAAGTGAGGTACCGAAAGCACTAATAGCCGACGATGGAGGAAGTCTATGGGCTCGCAGTGACAGTGACGATGAACTCACGTGCCTCATGGCCAATGAGGAACAGGTATTCGATTCCCCCTATGATGAATTTACTAAAGATGAATTATATGAAGCATTGAATGACATGGTAGAAGAATATAAGAACCTACTGACCATTCTACCTAAACATCTCAACATCAGAACCGATCCCATAGTACCTATTCCAATAGAACCAAAGGTACCCATCATAACCGAACCGGAAGTCATACAACCTGATGATACCCACACCCTAGAAACCGAGTTAGATCCTAAGATCGAACAACCTAGTGAACCGACTGGAGAACTAACCGAGGAAGAAAATGCCCGATTTCAATATACGATGGCCGCCTATAAGAGATCTAGCGATATAGTAAAGAATATGAATAAACACTATAGGCATCCCCGCTGTAAGCGTGGTCTAGGATACACAGGGAATAGCTCCAAAGACCGAAACCCATAGAGAAAGCAAGGCTTACAAAAGGAAACCTTCCCTTTATAAAATTTCTTAAGAGCACCTGGACAGCCGAAGAAGAGGAAACCACATATTATAGGGAAGAGAAGCTAAAATACGATTATGTTGGCCCAACCGATTCATGGCTTGACCTTGAGAAAAGAAAGGCCGAAATTCTCAAATATAAGAAAGACTTCCCTGAACCGCGTAGGTCAAACCATAGATCATCGAACCAAAGACCGCCACCATTTAGGACATCTGAAGGAAAACCGAAATACACGAGACCGAGTGCCAAAAGGACAGTTAAAACCCTAGCAAAGAAGACTGTCCGGTTCATCAAGGTTTGGATACCTAAGGGACTAATCGCATGTGGACCCAAGTAAATGTGGGTACCAAACAGTTGTAAATATGCACATTTTGCAGGATCCAAAGAAACGGCTAGGAAACTCCGAATGGTTCTTGGACAGCGGTTGCTCCAAGCACATGACCGGAAATAACAATTTGCTAATCGACATCAGATCAGTAACCGGTGCTCTAATTACCTTCGGTGACAACTCAAAGGGTAAAACTGTGGGCAAGGGTAAGATTGTCCATGGAAATCTAACTATTGATAATGTACTTCTAGTTGAAAACCTACGTTTTAATCTACTTAGTATTAGTCAGATGTGTGATGCCGGATACACGGTAGAATTCCTTAAACATGCTTGCTTAGTTAAGGACTCTCAAGGTATTGTATTACTAACCGGAAATAGGATAGGTAACATCTATAAGGTAGACTGGAAAACAAGAGTAGAACTTCCTATATGCATGATAGCTAAGACTGATCAAACCTGGCTGTGGCATAAAAGACTAAATCATCTAAACATGAAAACCTTAAACTACATTCGTGGTAAAAAGCTAGTTGAAGGTATTCCTGATATAGTATTTAACCAGGATAAGGTCTGTTCAGCATGCCAGATGGGTAAACAAACTAGGTCATCTTTTAAGAGTAATGGAAATATTCAATCTAGCCGATGCCTAGATCTTCTTCACATGGATTTATTTGGACCGATTCAGGTCATTAGCCTAGGCGGTATGCTTTACACCATGGTAGTCATTGATGATTATTCTAGATATACATGGGTAATATTTCTAACATCTAAACGTGAAGCTGTATCAAACCTGATCACACTTCTTAAGCGGCTGCAAAATGAAAAATCAACTCGTATCAATAGCATTCGAAGTGATCGAGGTACCGAATTCACTAATAGTACATTAACTGCATATCTTGATGAATCCGGCATTCGACACGAGTTGTCTAGTGCTAGGACTCCTCAACAAAATGGCCTGGCCGAGAGAAGAAACCGGACTCTCAAGGAAGCCGCACGGTCCATGATAGCCGACTCCGGCATTGCTCAGAAATTTTGGGCTGAGGCTATCAACACTGCATGCCATACACAAAACCGGTCCTTGATTAACAGATTTCACAACAAAACACCGTATGAGGTTTATTTTAACAGAGTTCCTAAACTCAAGTACCTCAGGATTTCGGTTGTAAATGTTATATTCATACAAATGGTAAAACCCAACTCACCGCTTTTGATGCAAAGACCGATACCGGCATCATGCTTGGATATTCGTCAGTAAGTAAAGCATATAGAGTATATAATAATAGAACTGCAACCATGGAGGAAACAATTCACGTTTTTTTCATGAATCGGTTGAAAGCAATACTGCTTCATGCTTTGATCTACACAACAGATTGGAAAATAACGACATTCATTCTGATAGCGAAGATGAGACTCCGGTCTTCAGGCGGTTTGTCCATGACCTAATGGGTAATATTGATACCCAGCCGGATCAAGCTGTTCCACAACAGGAAGCTGACACTTCGGTCCAATCCGAGGGAGTCGGTCGGTCTGACAATCTCGTTCAGCCTACCGACAAGTCTAGCCTTGATCAAACAAACGGCAACCTGGTAGACACTCCTGAACCGAATCTCAGAAGAAATAGTAAACATCCTCCTGAGCAAATTATAGGTGACCCTTCAGAACCTGTTCGAACTAGGAGTCAACTTCTGGAAGGATATTTTAACTCTGCTTTCATATCCCAGATTGAACCGAAAAGAATAGATGACGCATTGTCAGATCCGGATTGGATCTTGGGAATGCAAGAAGAGCTAAACCAGTTCGAGAGTAGTAAAGTCTGGTACTTAGTTCCCAGACCGAAAGATCAATCGGTCATAGGAACAAAATGGGTATTCAGAAACAAACTCAATGAAGACGGTTTGGTCACGAGGAACAAAGCCAGATTAGTGGCTCAAGGTTACAAACAGGAAGAAGGCATTGATTTTAAAGAGTCATTTGCTCCTGTAGCCAGGATAGAAGCCATTAGAATTTTTCTGGCCTTTGCGGCTTTCAAAAACTTTAAGGTCTTTCAAATGGATGTTAAAAGTGCATTTCTGAACGGTGATCTACGTGAAGAAGTGTACGTTGAACAGCCACCCGACTTCAAAAATTCTGCATTTCCAAATCATGTATACCGGCTGAACAAAGCTTTATACGGTCTAAAGCAAGTACCTAGGACCTGGTATGATACGCTAACCGCATTTTTATTAGAGCATGATTTCACCATCGGTTCGGTGGATAAGACACTATTCAAATTTGAAAAGAAGGAACATATCCTACTTGTTCAAATCTATGTAGATGATATTATTTTCGGTTCCACCGATCCAAAGCTTTGTGACAAGTTCTCAAAAATGATGACTGACAAATTTGAAATGAGTATGATGGGAGAATTAAGTTTCTTCCTAGGTCTTCAGGTTAAACAACTTAAGGAAGGAACATTCATCAGTCAACCTAAATATACCAAGGAGCTGCTAAAGAAATTCGGCATGGACACTTGCTCCTCGGCGGCTACTCCAATGAGCTCATCAGTTAAATTGGACAGAGATGATGAGGGCCAATCAGTAGATCAGATCGCATACCGGGGCATGATCGGCTCCCTACTGTACCTGACAGCGAGTAGACCGGACATCCTGTTTGCAGTTGGTGTGTGTGGGAGATTCCAAGCAAATCCAAAGCAATCCCATTACACAGCCGCAAAGAGGATACTGAAGTATCTAAAAGGCACTCCTGATGTCGGTCTGTGGTACCCAAAAGACTCATCCTTTAATCTGACAAGCTATTCAGACGCAGATTATGCAGGATGCAAGATCGACAGGAAAAGCACCAGTGGAACATGTCAGTTCCTAGGTGACCGACTGGTATCATGGCACAGCAAGAAACAGACATCGGTGGCTACATCAACCGCAGAGGCTGAATACTTGGCGGCCGGAAGCTGCTGCTCTCAACTCCTCTGGATCCAATAGCAGCTGAAGGACTTCGGTATCATAGCCGAAGAGTCACCGATCTTCTGTGACAACACAAGTGCCATTGCAATCACCTACAACCCGGTTCTCCACTCCAGAACCAAGCACATCGACATAAGGCATCATTTCATTCGGGAGCATGTCACGCTGAAGCATATCCGGCTGGAATATGTACCGACCGATCAACAAGTAGCCGATATCTTCACGAAGCCGCTGCAGGAAGCTAAGTTTTCTCAATTCAGACTTACTCTCGGCTTAACTGACATTAGCCAAATCCTTCCAAAGGATACTTAAAGGGAAATCGGTTCAGACAGACAAACCGGTAATTCTTCCTAAAATTTTGAACTTTGAATCATCGGGGTGTTTGTGGAAGAACCGCCCAGTTTATCAGATAGAGTAAACCGACCGGCTACTTGGTACATGCACCATGTAACCGCATCAAGATGAACAACTGATACCTGACCGGTTCGGAAGGACGCTACCCCAGATCATTTGAATTTCAAACAGAAGAGGAATTGTTATCAGAGGTTAAAGGTATCTGTTCTGCAACATTGTCCTTTCCAAGTAAAACAGGTCGCGCCTAAAAAGACGTGAAGATCTTTTGATATCTTTCACAGTTCAGGCCTATGACCGACACCTAGAACTATAAACCTGCCTATTTTATGCAAAGTTTCTTATCCTGCGGTTAATACATATCATCTCATTTAATGCCCGGATAATAGGTTAGCCCCAAAACCAGTATTTAAAGGAAGCACTCACTCACCAAAACACTCACAAAAACAAAACACCCTCTCTATCACTAAGGCAAAAATGTCTCTCTTCACAAACATTCTCCAAGTCAACTTTGAATCTTGCTCCGATACCGATCATTATGAGGTGTATCGGATGATCAAACAACTGGAAGATACCGGTCTCCAGCATTTTCTGGATGACAGGCAAACAATATACCCTGAATCAGTCTTGGAATTTTTCTACAATGCCAGGGTATACCGGGGGACACCCCACTTTGATACCCATATCCAATCAAAGGTTGGGGGCATTCTCTTTGACTTCACCGAGCAGGACTTCGCTCGGTGCTTCGATCTGCCCAAACAAGGGCTAACAGACCTAAACCCTCCGGCCGATATTAAGGCTGAGGTCTCTCTCTCCCTTGCCCGGTCGGACGAGCCTGTTGATGATCATGGCTCTAAATCTCTCTTGAGGGCTGAGTATCAGCTCCTCAATGACATAATAGGAAGGGGCATCTTTGGAAAAGATGTCACCAACACCTACTGCGTGGCGGCTTTCAACATGATGGCGGCCATCATCACCAGGACGCCGGTCAACTGGTCTAGGGTACTGTTTGACGTCCTTATTTGGATAATCGGCACCCGGTCAGTGGCCTTTGTTCCCCAGATAAGTCGACTTTTTGAGGAGCTTGGAGTCCCAACCTGTCCCGGCGAAGGTTTGAACCATGGTCAGGTGTTCACCAGAGAAGTAATCGACTCATTCTACGATCGGTTTGAAAGAGAATGGAGGAGGAGAAACTTCAATTCCCCTCGTGATGTTAATTCCCGCACTCGCTAAGTCACTCCTTCTTGCATCCGGTCGTTTTGTAGCATGTACCAGATGTATCCTTAACCAACTCAACTTTGATCATATCGGCTTCATCCATGCCTACTTCGGCTTTACTTATGTTTTTCTTAACTTCATCATTTCTGTATGTCATTTTCGGCATTATCTCTACCATTTTCGGCTTCTATCTAATCAATATCGGTTATGTGTTAAATGCATTTAATGAGATAATCCCAATTAATGAGATAACTCCCAACCACCCGCATATTTAATTTCCAACTAATCTGGTCACTTCCCAACTAACACTTACCTCGAGCCTTGCAATCTGCCGCTTCCCCATACATCTTGAAAAGGGAAAGATTCTCTTCCTTAATAAAACAAAACTGACGATCAATGCTCAGATTTTCCCTCCAAAACCGATCCTATATAAGGAGCCATTCTCCTCTCATTTTATCACATCCGAAAGTACAAAATCACTTGTATTCTTCTTGAATCTCTCTCTCAATATCATAATCATGCCGAGCCGAACTTTGGGAAACTTTCTAAGCGTCGATTTCGACTCATGTCTGGCAGAATGGGACTATGACCATCCAAAGAAAAACATGTTTGAATGCCTTATTGATACCGGCCTTCAAACCTTCCTTGAAGAATCCGGTCCTGTACTGATTGAGGATGTTAAGGCATTCTTCAGAAGTGCCTGCATCAGGGGCGACTACATTGTCTCTACGGTAAGGGACCACACCTTCTGGCTTGATGAAGCCGAATTCGCCATCCTTTTCAATCTGCCCAAAGAAGGGTTCTCTGATTTCCCGACTATGGAGGGACTTGATGCATTCTACTATGGATTACTCTGCTCTGCAACCCTTGACCGAGTGGAAACCTATGGGTTAAAAACCCGCCTCTATCGTAGTGCTCAGCTCCTTCTTGAGATTGTCACTCGGTCCATTCTGTGCCAATCCCCAAATCAGCGGTATTCACAGAACACCTACAACATCATGACCCACATCTACCACAAAACGCCCATCAATTGGTCGGCGGTCCTCTTTCAAAACTTGAAGAACATGGTGCTGACCAAGAAAGGTCTCAGTTATGCACCTCACATCAGCAAGTTGATTCTCAAGTACCGGCCAGAGTTTGGACCGGGTACACCGACTTCCCACTCAAACATTCTTGATGCCGATGCGGTGGAAGAAAAGTTTTCCAGAATGGTGCTTACTTTTTAAGTGCCTATCTTTCGTATCATTCTATCGGTTTTCTCTATGTACTCTTTCGTATCAGTCTCTTGAATAAATATCGTTTTAGTTTCAATGACCGTTTCTCTTTCTTCTTTGCGCATTTATCTAAGTAACCGAAAATAACCTCGTTTTATCCGGTTTCATAAAATCTGATTAAAACTGTTAATCAAAATGTCTGATTAGACTTAGAAACCGCTCATTCATTCGGTCTCAAAGAAAATAATGCGTCATCTATGACATAGGCTAAGGGTTTTGGAGGGAAATCTCCCGCTCAAAGGTGCCGCCCACCTTTTCACACTTAACCGCCCATAGATTAGCGTCTTTTCATTTTGGAGGGAAAACTCCCGCCCATTAATGATGGGACGGTTGGGCTTCCAAACCGTGCCTATAAAAGGGGGCCTTCGGTCATATTTTTCATTCTCACGCAAATTCACTTTCTCTCTCTAAGCTTCCTAAACTCTCTGAAGCCGATTTCTCTCATTCTCAAACTCCTCAACATGGGTCGTGATTCGGCGTTGTTCAAACTCTACTCTCAAGTGGATTTCGAGGAGATCCGGCAGAATGGGACGACCGAGGCAAAGGAAGTCATTGACCGGCTGATTAAAACCGGTCTGGGATATTTCCTAGACGGTCCTCACGTAATTTACAAAGATGCGGTCGAAGAATTCTTCAACACCGCAATCATCTCCTACGACAGGATCATCGCAACGGTGTGCGGTTCCCAAATTGAGATCACCGAAGCATTGGTGGCCGAGAGCTTGCGTCTCCCAACTACCGGCCAGGATGCAACGGCAGAGATAGACGATGATACCTTTGAGACGGCTTGCCACTTCTTATCGGCAACCAATGAACCGATCACTACATCCAGAAGTAAACAAATGCTGAAACCGGAATATATCCCAGCGTGTGACGTTTTCGCCAGGGCAATACTGGCAAGGGGAGGAAACTTCAGCAACCTCACCAGAGACAAAATCAAAATGATAATCGGTCTGTTGGAAGGAAAAGAGGTCAACTGGGCAAGATCAGTGTTCGGCAACCTCATGGACATGGTGAGACCGGATTCAGCCCGGTCGTGGGGATATGCCGTGCAACTCGGTAAGATCTTCCTCCACTTGAACCTCAACGTCGGTCCCGGTGTTGAGCTATTAAAACGTTGCCTCATTAGATCGAGGCAATTCCTTCCAAGAACGCAGTCGGCCTCCAGTTCCACAGGTGGCCGAAAGAAGAAAGCCGCAAAGAAAGATGCCCCGGCAAAAGCAAAGACCGGAGGGAAGAAGAAAGAAAAGATAACTTTCGTAGACCCACCACAACAAACAGACGATGAGGAGTGGGCCCCTGAGGAAACCGACCCGGAGAGGACCGAAGATAGAACGGTCCATGACGACGATCATTCGGCTCGGAGTCCGAACGATGCCGAACAAAGCGCTAATCCTGAGACCACCGAGGGTGAAGAAGGGGGTGATACAGGAGCCAATGATGAAGGCTACGACAGGGAAGAGGCCGACGAAGCCGAGGCCGAAAGATTAGCCCAGAATATCTTTCAGGGCATCAACAAGCGAGACGAGGACGTTATAGATCTATATTTGGAGTGGCATGAGCACCGGTTCAGTACAAAATATAAAGATATCCTACCGAGCTTCCCGCAACAGGATTGCATCGCCAGATTGGAGGAAGTAGAGGACATGATCTTACGCCTCACAAAATCCAATACAATTCAGGAGGTACAATGCCGAACTTGTCTCCTGATACCGAGAAGCCATCTTCGGAAACTAAAAAGGCGCATCCGGAAAATTACGGAAGAATATAACGAGGGCGGATCGGTGTGCACCATAGCACCGCGGGTGTTAGCAAAGCTTGCAAAAGGCAAACTGGAGATACGTCAAGAAATAGAGCGGCTGGAAGCAATATGCAACCAAAAGCAAGTACCGGTCTATACTGCTCCGGTAATCGAAGAATTTCCAGTTAACTGTCAAACACCTCCAAGGGAGGATGAGGAACCGATATTGGAAGCTGAGGAACCGATACCGACATTGGGAGTTGAGGTTCCAAACTTAGAAGTTGGGGTACCGAACTTAGAGGATACGATGAAAGAGCCGATCCAGATCCCACCGAGCAATCAACTCCTCCTCCACAACCGGAAGTCACCGTTTCAGTCCCTTCTAAAGAATGGATTGATGACCGACTTCAAAAGTTTGAAGCATCAGTTTCGGAGCGGGTTGAGGACCGACTTCAGCAGCTTGACGCATCCATATCAGAGCGGATCGATGACCGCGTTCAAGAACACGACGTGTCCAAGTTTCAACCGTTCAAGGATAGATGCAACAACATATTTGATTCGGCCCTGAAGTTCACCGATGTGACAAAACAGCTTCTGGATCAACATCAAGCACGCCTAGCAGAACTCAGCACCGGTCTGTGGGAAGAGGCCGGTGAGCGCGTAAAATGTGCTCAGCGAACCGCCACTCTGGAGGATGTGACCTCCAACTTAAAGAAGGATTTCGAACGGGTGGACGCGACAATTGACCGGGTCTCGGTACTGGAAAAGAAAAATGAAGATCTCGTGACCGAAGTAAAGGCACTTACCGAACAGATGGCCGAAATTCTAAAGGCTAAGGAGAACGCAGATGCCGCGGCTATAGAGGCTGATGCTCTAGTGGCTAAAAGGGTCCAGGATGCGCTGGACGCCGAAGCTAGCAAGAATAAAGGGGCGCCGCGATCGTCTCAACTGACCGAAGCAGATTTGGAAGCCGAAAGAATAAGAAGAGCCGAGGCCTTATACCCAGGGTATGCCGAGAAAGTGGCCAGTCAGGCTGCGGAGGATGCCGCACGATTGGAAGAGCAAAAACGGAACCTGGCCGAATTTGCAAAGGCAAACGAGAAGAAGAAGAAGGCGGCCGCCTCCGCTTCAGCACCGACAAAAAGAAAGAGGGTGGCTCCTAAGAAAGTTCGGATAGTCGAGATGCTCAATGAAATCTCCGAACCGGTCACTACGGGTACTTCGCAGCAAGACGACCTAGTAGAAGACGAAGTCGAAGAACAGCTGCGGTCCCGGTCCAAAAGACAAAGACCCTCCCAGGAGACCAGGAAACCGATACCGAAGAAAAAGAAGAGTGCCTATGAATTCACAGACTCTGAATAGGGACTATACTTCCTTTTCTTATTTGCCTTAGTATTTATGCTTTGTCTTTTCCGGTCATCTATAAATATATATAAAGTTATTTTTGAATCCGGCCTTATTTTGCATTTCTACTTAGTTTTGATAATTTTAAATAAAATAATCAAAAAGGGAGAAATTGTTAGATAAAAGATAAAGACTCTTCCAAAACTTCTCTCTCAAAATTTTTCGAAAAATTATCTAAGTCTTTTTCAAAAACCGGCCAAACAAAACAACCGGCCTACGGTTGCAAACTTACATGATTTTGATAATTTTAAATAAAATAATCAAAAAGGGAGAAATTGTTAGATAAATTCAGACCGGTTCAAATAAACCTAACTTAAACAAACTTCCCATGCAGGAACAAGGAACCGGACCGGATGAACAAAAGAACTGACTGAAGAAACCTAACCGGTCAAGATACCAAACCGATCAAGTGTATTCGGAACGTGACCGCACAAAGGAAGGATCGGCCAAAGCTCAAAACTGGAACCATCAAACAGCCGATCATCCACAAGACAAGAATAACCGGAAGAAGTCCGGTTACATCACTACCAAAAGACATTCGGCCAAGTCAAGCGGACGACCAATACAAGAAGACATTTCGGGTATCTGTTGAGAATGATACCAAAGGAACATACTGAATACTTCCATATCCATGCAAGTCTGAGAAAAGACTGTAGGCTGCAGAAAACAGTACTACCGGATCCTTCTACTTCAGGATAAGCCAGAAAGGAAATCTTCAAAGTACAGACAACTGTCCAAACAGACTGTCTACATCAAGTAAAAGACAAACCCGACAGGTTTGCCTTACAGACCGGCAGGTCTGAGACAGGACACCAGGTCTGAGGAGACGACCGCAGGTCTGAGACACTGAATCACTGCACCTCTGATCAGCCAATCAGATTCAAGGCAGTGAAATATGACCGTTGGCATATTTCACCTATAAAAGGAGGCAGTTGCAGAAGAGTAAATGCGGGACATTGAGTGACATACATTGGGATAACGAAAGCTAAGAGCATTTACTACAAGTGATAACAGTGTGCTATTCTAGAAAGCCTAAGTGTTGAAAGCTAAAGTGTGTTCTACAATTTCGGTGTGAATTGTAAGGGTATATCGAGCAAGAAATAAGTCTCGATCGGATTGTACTTGTATTCCTTAGTGAATATCCTTCTCGCGGTTTCGAGAGGAAGGGGTGACGTAGGAGTTTTATCTCCGAACATCCATAAAATCTGTTGTGTTATTTACTTTCTGCAGGCTTCATTACATAACCGACTAACTTAACCATACCGCTCCAAACCGACTCTATACTAACCATACCGAATATCCAGATTACCGAAACCGACCCACCATCTCCAAATCTTCATCATCCGAAACCGACAGCGCCTATCATACAAGCGTACCGCTTCAACCTGAAAGCAAACCTCTTCCGCGCTTGAACCTAGTTCAAGGGTTTGTGACAGGTTGTGTAGTATTGAAACCCCGGTGTTAATCTCTAACCGAATTAACCACCACCCTACGAGTGAGAACCGCTAACCGGTCCAACCCCCGGTCCACCAGCGGCGACCTAGATCCTAACAGTAAGTGCTTGCAATTCTTCTATCATTGTTAGCTGCTATTAATTTAATTATATTTTAATATTTGTCCAATAATCTATTATAATAATTTATTACTGAAAAACAAATTAAGACACTTTATACAAAAAATTTATTAGCACATATTTTTTAAAATTATTTATATATTAATTTTAAATATTTTTATATTTGTTCAATTATTTATTATATTAATTTATTTATTTTTTTTTATCAATTTATTGTATTCAATTTATTTATTTATTTTATTTTTAATAAATATCAATTTATACTAAATTTGATTATTAAATAATTAAAATTATTACAAAAACTTTTTAAATAAGTATATAATAATAATAAAAAATATTAGACTCAAATAAAACATCAATTTGATTTATAATTTAATTTAAAATTCAAGGTTTTGATGATTTTTTTCTACACTATCTTTTTTTGGAAAATAGTTTAATGCCATTTCATTAAGAATAAAAAAGTGGGCGAAATGGTCCATTATCAAATTTAGAGAAACCCTAGTTTTGATTAAAAGAATCAAACGACTCTAGAGTATATAATTAAAAAAAAACAAAAAAAACAGAGATTACAGACAACTAAAGCATACCAATAATACTACTTAACATTCTTGTTCAATGTAGCCAATATCATTTCCTCTACTTTCGGATCCCAATCTGCTGCTCTCGCAGCCCACCTAATTTTTATAATCATCTGTTTGACTCTATTCTTCTTTATTAGTGATTGAAATAGTGCATTTGATGATGACTGTTTATGAGCATTGACTTCATTCCCTTGGATTAGTTTTGCTTTAGAAGATCCAACACTAATCTGATAAAATGAATTATGTTTCAGTTTTTTAGAATTTCACATTTATCTTCACATTCCTTTTCTTCATTTTTGTCTGACTTACTTCAGTCCACTTTCAAAGTTTCCTCTTCACTATCATCCACTTCATTCTTATCACTTCCTTCCTCTAATTCTTCCCATTTTTCTTCCTCTTCCTCTTCCTCCGACTCTTCATCTTCTTCTTTCTCTAATTTTTCATATTTTATTTCCTTTGATTCTTCATCATTCTCATCATCTACATCTCCATCTTTAGATTCCTTATTCTGATTGTATGATTCTCCAGTTTCAGCTACTTCATTTTGCTCCTAAACTTTTAGCTTTTCCTTTTGTTCTTCGATTGTTTTTACACATTTATTAATGGGATGTTCAAAAGTATTGCAGAATGTACATATGTTTGTTTGGCCTCCATTCATACGTAATATCCATGTCTGTGGGTTTGCCTCTCCTATCAACTATTGTCATATTTGTTGGTAAAGTGCTTCTCGGATGCACTTCAATTTTTATCCTAACATATGTGATGTGTTCATTTTCCTCCAATATTGGGTCCATATATAATGGTTTCCCTAAGAGACTAGTAAAATGGCTAAGTACTTCTGCGTTATACATATGAGATAGAATGTTCCTTGGTTTGAACCAAATTTGAGCTATTTCCTTCGGTTTGTTGAGTAGGTTCATACCTTCAGATCATTTTTCTAGCTTCATACAGTTTGACCCAACATATGTGTGTCCCAGCTTCAGAATATTTTCTAGACTTGTTCCCTGCTTGAATTTCGAGAAATAGAGATCATGGATATTTGCTGATACCTTTTCCAGTCCCATATGCTCCCATTGTTTTAACAAAACATCTTTAGGGACTGGGAAAGATACACGATTCATACCTATGTAGTTCCCAACAACTACATTTTCCCATTCTGTAATGTATTTTCCCCCACTTCAACAGGTAATTTAAACTTAAAAGGGGATTTAAGAATCTTTGGTTTAAAATCTCCCAGGTAAGTTTTGCCTTTATATATCTATCCATCATCATATTTCTGGCATGCATTTTTTTTCTAGACTCCATTAACTTTCTAACTAGAATTACTTCTGATAGTATAGGTCTTGGTTTTTGGGCACTTCATAAGCTCCCTCATTGTTTTCACAGAAAAAATAACTATCTTCTTACATTCCTCTTGTTTTAGTAAGTTCCAATCCTGAAGATAGTGAATATTGAGTTGGATAGTGATTTGTTGTATTTTTTCCTTACTAAGCATAATCTCTCATTTCATTGTTTGGAACAACTATGTCGCAATTTGATTCTTGAGTCCATAGAGATTTGCTCTTTCGTTGTATCCAACCTTTCATAATTCATCATTTTTTATTTCAGGCTTCAAATTTTCTTTCAATCTGCATTTTTTCCTCAATCTTCTAAGAGCTTTGTTTCTGTATTTCTGGTTTCTCAGAAATATGTTTTTTTCCTTTTTCATCTATCATTTTCTTGCTTGAATTTATTTCCATGAAGTCATACACTTAAATTTCCTTATTCTTATTATTTCTCCCATCTTAGTAAAAGAACTGGAATGTAGGAAATTAAGAATGCAGACAACTCAATCAAACCCAATTTACTAACAATCGAGAAAAATCTACGACCAGGAATGACCGTAGACTAACGAACTAGTGACCCTGTTTCACAACCCAATGACCTAAAGCAATCACAACCCCAAACTTTTTCTCAAACAACCCTAGCGACTGTATTTATGATTTCCCGACCCAATATTCGTGACACAAGTGAATAATTTCTCGACAAACGTACCAGATGTGTCGATTATGTTGATCGTGCCGAATGTGCCGACGATCGTGACTCTCTACCACGTTTCTCATAAACTAAGACCAAATCAACAACTGAATTTCGCGCGACCGTTCTCATTGTGTCGAAAGTGTCAAACGTGTCGATCATGTTGATCGTGCCTAACGTGCCGACGACCGTGATTCTGATGTGATTCTCCTCTAGTGTTTTTGCTCTCAAGATTTTTTTTTTTTTGATGATTTTGAAAAAATGGGATAACGTATTAAGTATATGTTTTCTACACTATTTTTCTTTACACTTAATGAATACCTAAACGAATGCTGTTAATTTATATGATTTGTTACATATATTATATATTTTTTTAGATATTTTTTTTAATTTTATATACTAAATGAATTTACAAATATAAATATTGTATTTGATTTTTCAAATTAAAATCAATTCAAAGATTTTAATAATATTATTTTTAATTAAAATGTTTATATATAAATAATAATTTATTTATATCTTTAATTTGTACGGATATCTATGCTATGCTAGTTTACATTAATAACATTATAATTTGTAAATACAATACAAATAATATTAATTATTCAAAATAATAACATTATAATTTCAATTATGAACTCACAAGGTTAAAATATAACATGTATTAATCTTGATCTTTATGAAATTTCATCTAATCTCATTTTATGATAGAAAGGATAATATTTTGTGTTTGACATAATATAAAGTTCTGACTTTATATTTTAATATCTATAATTAATATAAAACATATAACCATCATAGCTAATCTAGTAAAATATTATTTCCAATTAATTAGAGAGTTAATTAGTCCAACTCTATACTAGTTGATTTTGTCTAAAATGAGAAATGATTGGGGATGAAATTTGGGAGATGGAATGACGTAGTTCTAATTCGTTACAAAAAAATAACAAATTTTGTCTCTCTTCCTTTCTCCTCACCATTTATCCTCTTACCAGCCGTGATGTTGTGATATGTCATTCTTTTCCCACTACAACAAAATATAGTTTCGGCAACGATTATATGCCCACTTATATTAAGCGTAGGTAAAACTCAAGAGAATAAAAAGGTTTTTGCCAACCTTTAAAATATATAAAAACAACCTTTATTATTTCTTTTTTTGTCTTTTTACATATACTTGTTGACATCTTTATAATTTATTCACTTAAAATTTTTAATATTTTAATTTTATAAATATTTTATTTCATTATTTAATTTTTATAAATAAATTTTATTTAAAACTTTATTAATATTAAAATTTAATTATTATTTTTTTATAACATAACTAACCTTATGTCTTTTAATTAATTATTATTTAAATATTAATTAAATTATAAAATATATATAAACTAAATATAAATTAGATATTATATTATATTATATTAAATTAAATTAATATTTTAGATTTTTTATGAAATTAAATATATAGATATTTGAATTTAACCTAATTTTATTATTTTATTTTATTTTGTTTTTTATATATATTTGTTGACAATCTTATACTTTAGTTACTAAAAATTTTAATATTTTTAATTTTACAAATATTTTATTTTATTATTTTAATTTTTTATAAATAAATTTTATTTTAAAACTTTATTAATATTAAAATTTAATTATTATTTTTTTATTACATTACCAATTATATGTCTTTTAATTAATTATTATTTAAATTTAATTAAATTAATATATATATATATAAATTAAATATAAATTTGATATTATATTATATTATATTAAATTAATATTTTAAATTTTTTTATGAAACTAAATATATAGATATTTGAATCTAACATAATTCAACTATTTTGTTTTATTTCTCTTTTTTCGGAAATGCATCACGCGGAGGTTCCTGCGAAGAAGATGAATATCTAAGAAGATGAATATCGTGAGCAGCGACGAAATCCAAAACCGAGAACAAGAGAAGGAGCTTCTAAAATAGCTGACTCCTAATTTGGCGGTGGGAAACAAAGGATAGACCAAAGCCGACTCTCGATTTGAGATCGAGTCGTCTTCATTGGTTCTGGGTAAGGATCGAGTCGAATGCTACTAGTCCTCTTCTCCGCTACTGGATGGAGATCGATTTGAAGGGAGGCATAAGGGGTTTACCCCGCATTTCTTCATATTTCTTGGTAAGTTGTAAAAAATAGCTTTAAACCTGTAATGAATCATAGCGAGTTTCTTGAGAAATTTGGTTGGTCGATTGTAACTGTTGTTTCAGAGCAATTCGATCTAGCTTTTAACGTTTTGGTTTTAAGTAGATATTGATTTATGTTTCTTTCAATTTGGACAACTATTAGTTTGATTTGTTGTTACTTTCTGTTGTTCCATCCACATGTTTGATAAAATGCTTCAATCAATGAGATTTCGTGTTTGAACTTTCCTTGCTCGACTGGTTTAGAGATTTTAATGTGAATTCTTGTTTTCTACTTAATGTGACCGCCTGGCAATTTTGGTGGAAAAAATCCCCACTTTGCTCAAAGAGGATGACTTATTTGGAACCCTACTTTATAGTCTACAGTAATTTCATTATGTTTCTTGTCTTGCTAAAAAGGAAGGATGCAGGTTTAAGATCCCTAAATCCTTACATGCAACATTATTACCAGTTCACCTTTTGCCTACAGTCCTGATCTATCCATGACATTCACTTGTCTCTTCTGCAGGTTGAGAAAGCTGATGCTGACCTTCATTGTGTTGATTGGAATCCACACAATGTTAATTTTATTCTTACAGGGTATGTAATTTCCTTGTCATTATGTGATTTTTCAGTGAATCTGTTAGAAGTTAAGTTAACGCGAGTTCATATACACATTTCTACTTTCTGTAAATGAGGGTGTAACTTTATTGATGTGTTGCTGAGTATTTTCTATAGTTTTGGATTCCGAGTTTCATTTAATTTGCATGGTATTTAACAGATCGGATGATTATACCATAAGCATGTTTGACCGTCGAAATCTTAAGTCTGGAGGGGTTGGATCACCTGTTCATGTATTTGAGGGTCATGATGCTGTTGTTCTCTGTGTACAGGTTTGCAATATATAATCAGTTATTCTTTTTTTGTTGATTTATCTGTTGAACAATAGCTTCTAACAATAAATGAATTGCATTTTGATTTTTACAATAGCTTTTGACAACTGTTTCAATAATTTATTATTATTGTTTTTATTTTGCAGTGGTCTCCAGACAAGTCATTTGTTTTTGGCAGTTCAGCAGAAGACGGTATTTTGAACTTGTGGGATATTGAAAAGGTCTAAAACCTAATCTACTAAATTGTGCACTGATTCTTTTTAGTTTTTTTTATTTCTTATGCTAGGCAGTTGCAGACATGCTTTTTAATGGCACATCTTGTTGCCAAAGTGAATAAATCAAATTTCCTAGATCTGAGTCTTATTTTAAATATTTTTTTTGGGGAGAGTTTGAGTTATCTACATTCCTTTCTCTTTTTCTTGTGCACATTTTGAATTTTTCTCTTTCTTATGCTATTATGATTTGATTCTTTATGGGAAGTTGATGTTACATTTCATTTCAAAATTTTCTGCTAATTCATAGTCTGATTCACAATTCTAGTTATCTACACTGATAAATTCCATTCATGTTCCAGATTGGTAAGAAGCAGGAAACCAGTGGATCAAGATATTCAAGTTATCCACAAGGCTTGTTGTTCAAACATGCAGGGCACAGGTAAAACCGTTTTTCTTTTTCTTGTAATAGCCAAGTGGGTTTTACCTATTAGAATGTTTATTTTTGGGTTGTGGCTCTACTTGTTTAATAGTGCTAGTTCCTCATTTATGTTGTTCGATTCTGATTTAAGGAACAAGTATTTATTTTATCTTTTTTTTCAGAGACAAAGTTGTTGATTTTCACTGGAACTCCTGCGACCTTTGGACAATCGTCAGTGTGTCAGATGATGAAGAAAGTACAGGTGGTGGTGGTACTCTCTATTTACCATATTCAACAATTACTCACAATTTGCCATGCTTTACTTTCTTTCAGCTAGTAATAATAATTAATGATGCCTATTCTGATATTATCCTTTGTCCACGCCATCTACTACTGTCAGTGTAAGTATAAACTTTTTATGTTATCGATGTTACATTCACACTAATATGATAAATATTTTTAATACATTTTATAGATTTGGTCAGAAAACAGAATTACTGACCTGGACAAAAGGCATGACATGTACGAGTCATCGAGGGTTATGGGCCGAAAATCAGAACAATCATTTTTTGTTGCATCAATAATTTTTTAGGTAATTTTTATTATTTATCAATAATTGTTTCTAAATAAACAATCGAACAAGAATTCACATATATATGTATGTTATTTAATTATGTTTGTGTTTTATACTGAGGTGGTTCCTGACTAGATAAAACATGAACATTAAATTGAAATTTCAATCAATAAAACAGTTTATCAATAAATATAGATTAAATTGAAATTGATTGACTTTCTTTATACATAAACATGTTTTATATATATTTACATGTGAAATACTTTGAGTCAATCAATTTCAATTTAATAATACAATTTTATTTTAGGAATACTTATTTAGGTTGTAAGAGACAATAAAGTATTAGAATAGAAAGAATCATGAGTTATTCTTTTAATTAATCATATCTAATGCATGATTTTAGCTCGTAGTAGTTTGATTTTTGTTGAACTATTGAATCTCAATAAGATCTAAAGAATGTTTCGAGTTAGTACGTTATAAATTATAATATGTATTAAATTAATATGTTAGCAACTATATCAATAGGGATGAGAATATGATACAATATTGTCTTAGTATCATGAACTGATCTGATATCAAGATTAATAATTTCATATTAAATGTTCCTTGGATCTGTAACACAAATTTTATTATTAACATAGTTATTCACTTACATACACAGGTTCATTTCGTGGTACTCACACTAGTCTTACAAATATGATTTGAAAAGTAAGATTCATCATAAGATTAGTCTTTCATCTTACTTGAATTATCTTTATTATCATTTGTTATTATTAATTTATAAGCTAACCACATTTTAATTATATGCTATCGTTTTCATTGTCTCTTTATATACAATTACTAGAAATAATCTAATGAGATCTTTTGCACACATAATTGCCAAGTGTTCGCTGAGTTATTCCTAATTTACGATCGATTTGAGTTTTTCTGGTTTCAGTTCAGTCATTTTGATTTGAGAATTCTTAAAATAAATATGTAATATTGATGCTCTTAAATATTTAATTTAAGTACTAATTTTATTTATTTTATTGCAGATTTCTTATCATACATCAAACAATGGATTCAAAGGTATGTGATACATATCTCTCATCTACATAGTTTTTGATATTTGTTATCTTTTCTTATTAAAGAAATATAAATGTAAGAGTACATTTTACAAAGAAAATTAGTATGAGATAAGTAAGAGTTATTAAATAATGAGGAAGTAGACTAACAAAATACCCAATAAATAAATAATGTAAAGATAGAGTATAAGAGATGAAGATGGTGACAAAAGAGGTCTTACCACTATGTTTCTATTCCCATTCTACCATGTTTGCTTGCTAAAATCAATTTTAAGTTGTTAATATGAATAGAAGTGTCTTGTGACCATGTTCAAAAATATATATTAATTTATTTATTATAAATTATACTTTTCTTTTAACTTTCTTATTCTAAAATAAAGTACTTGACTTTAAGACTTTAATTAGAAGGTTTTGTCTTATTTTACAAGTCATGTGCATAATATTTTATCAGGCAATTGTGTGAATTCAAATAAATTATTATGATAAAATATATATGTTTGGTATCAATTTAATAATTAAATTAGTTTATTATAATTAGGTATAATAATGGTGATTTGGATGAGTTATATTTTATTGCAGGATAAATTTTTTTGTTATGCCCTAACATCTTTATATTATTTTGTTTGTATTTAATTGGATTAAGAAAAATAATGTGAATGATTTCCTTCTTTATTATTTTGTTTCTGATTTGTAATATAATATAAGTGTTAATGCTTTCAATATTTTAATTATAGATGGTGACATAACTTTAGGATGTATTTAATGGTTTTCATATTTTTGATTAAAAACTTTGTATTTCATTAGTATTTTTTTTTATGTATTTAGAATTTTTGTTTAAATTTGAAAATAATTATTAAAATATATAAATAATAACTGTAAAAAAATAAAAATATAATTTCATGAAAAACAGAAAAGAAAATTTGGAGAAAAAATATAAACCGAATAAAAAAATAAAACAAAAAAATCGAAAAAATAATGGGATAAAAATTAATTCAAAAATATATGGTTTTGGCGACGTTTATTTTAATTTTACCAACGATTATTTATGCGTCGGTGGCACCTACAACGACCCTGTTTTTGGCGACGCAAGTTTAAGCGTCGGTGATATCTTTGGCGACGCTTTTAAACGTCGGCAGAAGTCTTTTTAAGCGTCGGCGTATATCTAATTTGTTGTAGTGTCCCCATTCCCTCTCTCAAATTCCCTTTCCCTATCCTTCCTCATTATTTATATATAGATAATTATGTCTATTTTAAATGTCTATAATAATATTTAACATATAATGGTCATGAGCAATTTAATAAAATATTACCATCAATTAATTAATTTGAAAGATAATTACTCTTAAATTTTGATTGTAATTATGTATACCTGAACTATACACTTTTTTTTACTCATTTATTTTTACAGAATGGACTTGAATATAACTATCATTATTATCAATATTTTGTATCCAATTAAACTATTTATTCATCACCAAATATTTACTGATCAATGTAGAAAATATTCTTTTAGTAATGTGAATTATCAAAATAAATATTTTTGCAAGAGGCATGAGGGTTTATTATATTGTTGAGTGGAGTAATTTTTTCTATATTGTCCACATGAATGATCAAAATAATATAATAAAACAAAACAGATATGGGTCATTAATTAATTTGAGTTGTAACACTCTTAAAGAATTTACCATGGTTGGAAAAACAATATTTGTTATGAAGAAATTCATATCAACAGAGAAATTTAATTCATTCCTTCTAATACTAAAAAGAAATTATGCTTCCAAATCAGATGCTAGTAGGATCGTTTCCTCTGCATCTAAAAAAACAAGAAAATGTTTCATAAGAAAATATTAAATTTTGATGGTTTACAAATTACACGATAATTATTTATTTATATAAAAGTATAAATTTAAATTATTTGGCTTATATATATATATATATATATCATTACCATCCCTACCACAAATTTACTTAGAACTTGAGGTTTGATCAATTCAAGATACTTGAACATATTTAAAACATGTTTAAATACAATTATTATTATTCTTTATGATAATCTTAATATCAGGTTTATTTATTTAATTATATGTCAAATATACAAGCCACTTATAATAAATGTGAAATTTCTAAGATATATTCGAAAAGAAAGAACTAAAAATAAAGTAAACATCTTATTATAATATAAGGAGAGAAATGTGAGAAAAGTCTAATATATATTTTGATGGTTCGATTTATTCTCAAAACTTAATTATTCATTTAATTTTAAGAGATGCAATTAAGTAGTGAAGTAAGTAATTCTTTCTAAGATTTAATTTTTTTTTATTGTAGTTAGATATTCTGACTTGAAATAAATTACAGAAATATATATAAAATGATGTATAAATAAATGAAATAAATAAAATATATGAAAAACAAAATCACCGATTATGATGTTGATTCGAGGCATGTGTTAGACACATTTTCCTTAAAACAACTTTATCGTCTCCTGTTTCTGCTGGAACTTATCATAGATGACTGTCTCCCAGGGTACAACGAATCTAGTAGTGGTTCTGCACTGAAATCACTACTCGTCGAACTTGATCAGCGTACCTGAACTATCACCAGGTTTCAACGGAAATATCGAGCAAAGAACTCGAAGAACACTCACAAAACAAGAAGAAGACTTTTGAAATTCTAGAATGAGAAAGAATGAAATAATGAAGTGAGTTTTAGATTAGAGATGATAGATTTTATATTGTTGAAAAGTTAAACAATTAAATAAAATCATCATTTGATCCAACGGTTGACATTGTTTACCTCTTCAATACCTTAACGTTTTTCTCTTCATTATAGAGTAATTGTTTGTCAAAACAATTAAGGAATTTACAATTAAATACTAACGTTACATGGTTTTCTAATTTGTTAATAATAATATTAATTATCATAACAAATAATAATAATAACAAACCCATGTAAGTTACACTACAAATTAACAACATTTTGTTAATTGGTCATCAAGGCACTTTAGATCAATTAATTTAAATTATACATTTGGATCAAATTTCACCCATTAATTCACGTTTGAATTTTATGTGAATTTGATTTGATTTTATTACCCACATTCTAATTTTCATTCATTAATGAATTTATAGAACTAGTTTAAAAATTCCAACAATCCCCCATATTAATGGAAATTGAAAGATTAACCGGTGAAATGTTCAACAGTTGAATTCTACATATGATAGGTAGGTGTAACCCTTTGAACCTTCCCTTATGAAAGTATATAACTTTACTAGCCAATTAGTAGACTTGATGTCCTTGAATTATTCAGCTATTTGTGTAAACGATTACACACTTTCACATAGAATTCTCCCTGATACATGTCAAGCTCTCATGGTTGTGTCCGTTTTGGCCATGGAACACGCACATGGTTCCGTGAGAGGGTCTAGAATTGAGCTGTGCAATTCTTTCGAAGCGACCCTACTTCTCCCTCACATAGGTGATCTTTTTGCTCACAAAGAATCATTAAAAGCGATATACGTATCCTCGTCAAAATATATATTGTTTTGTTATAGGATTAATCCTCAACAATAACTTTCCAAGTCTGTACAACTAGGTTGTCCCATTGAACCTAGTTCTTGGGATCTCCAGTCTGCATAGATTGAGTTTTTCTTCATACCAACTTATAGTAGGCTAATATCTTAAAAGACTTCAAACTATCTCTCTATTCAATAATCTGATTAGTGGATCCACAATGTTATCTTTGACTTATATAGTCAAATTTGATAATTTAATTAGAGAGTATAGTCTAATGACATTATGTCTAAGACGTGTATGTATAGACTTGTCACTGATTCTAAGCTTGTCCAATTTCTAATTACTATCACAATAATTAGAAATTTATGTTGGTACATTCTTAGTTAACCTTGGAACATCTTCTAATAAGAAGCATAGTCATTCGTACATGCTTATCATTTAATTTTTTATGAAAATATTATTTACTTGGCTAACTAGTAGACAAAATGTCTTTGAACTATTCTGCCTTCTTGTAAACGATTATATATTTTACATAAAAATATTTTATTTTTTGACATAAGTCAAAAATATAGATTATTACGTTTAATCTATCCATCACAAGTTTCTTAGAAGATTTCCATACGTAGATTGCACTTCTAAGTGTAAACATATTCACTTTAAGACGTAAAGTCTTTCATTTAATAATATCAATATATCATTTGATAACAACAAAATATTTCGTTTAATGCAATTTATATCCTTTATGGATTTAATCATTTCTATCGTAATTTTCAACGATAAAAATATCATACAAAAGACACGTAATGAAATAATTTTCATTGTCTTCATGATATATATAATTGTTACATTCACTTTTTAATAAAAGTATGATCAAATTTTCATATCATTATTATAAAATTTGTTATAAATCCAATCAAGACTTTATAATTTTTTTTCATTTATTTCATAAAATCCTTTTGAAGACATTGATTCTTCAAAGTTTTATGAAAATAATGTCAAAATATGACACGTTTCTTGATTTCAAAATTCTCAAATCTAAAATATCGATTTGAACACCAACTCAGAAAATATAAACAAGACATTTTCTTGTTATTTTATTTCTTTTAATAAAGTTGCGCAACTTTATCTTTTATAGAGAACATGATAGGATCGGCTTTATCGATAGAGACGGGGGTCTGGCTATGGATGAAGGCTTATAAAAAACGGTTTGAAAGAAGTCTTGTTAGGGATTTAATTCACTTTCTACTCTACGCAAACACTTGTAAATATTTGAAACAGATTCAAGGCAGAATTGTTTGCTTGGGTTTGAAGCACAAGATGAAAGATGAAAAGATGACAGAAATGAAAGAACACACCAGTTTGTTTATGGATGTTCGGAGAAACTCTCCTACGTCACCCCTTCTTCCAACCACCGGAAGGATTCACTATAATATGATTAGAATCAAATACAATTTGCACACACTTAGCTCACTATTGAACAGAACACACTTTGTTCAATTACAAGATGAAGAATAGCACTCAACTAAAGGTTTTTTGATTCTAGCTCTCTCTTGATTCACAAACAGTACAATCAGAAAGCAGCTTCACAGTATAAGGCTTGATTTCTCTCTCTGGAATAGCAAGCAGATTTATCGATTGACTCTTTGTAAAATCTGGCAGTTCATGAGGCAGATTGTCCGTTGTACTTGAGATTTGTTAAATACTGGGCAAGGTCTAACGATCGAATCTTTTAGAATGATACGTGGAACTCTTCCATTGGAAAGCCTCCATTGTACACAACAGGTTCTGAGCACAAGGATCGTGGCCATACACAACTGGTAGTGCGCCGAATATTCCATCAGAGATGTACCTATAAAACGAGTAATATGAGGAAAATTCTCTTACGTAGCATTCGTGGTTTGTTGCATATAGCTATTGTACTGATCTTCACTAGAAAGTGGAGTAGGAGTAGGGTACAGCTATAGCACGTGGGTAGGCGGGTGCTAGCTTCAAGCATACTACTTAAGCTGAGCATTAGACGTATTTCAGTTAGACGGATTGTGAAAATCAGTCTAATGAAATTTAAATATCCCCATCTAATAACATAGTCTATTAGACCGCCTAGTCTAATAGAATTAGACTTACGTCTAATTACAAACACTTCAGACTAATCTGAAGGAGTTAGACTTGCGTTTAACTTTCACTAATTAGACTACACGTCTAATCATTCACTAACCATTAGACTGCACGTCTAATCATTCACTAACCATTATACTGCACGTCTAACTCCACTGAGTTAGACTGCACGTCTAACTCCACTGAGTTAGACTGCACGTCTAATTCCAGTTCTACCTCAGACTAATCTGAAGGAGTTAGACTTACGTCTAACTTTCACTTAATTAGACTACACATCTAATTATTCAATAACCATTAGACTGCACGTCTAACTCCACTGAGTTAGACTGCACGTCTAATTCCGGTTCTACCTCAGACTAATCTGAAGGAGTTAGACTTATGTCTAACTTTCACTTAATTAGACTACACGTCTAATTATCCAATAACCATTAAACTGCACGTCTAACTCCACTGAGTTAGACTGCACGTCTAATTCCGGTTCTACCTTAAACTTGTCTGAAGGAGTTAGTCTTACGTCTAACTTTCACAATCCATTAGACTGCACGTCTAATTCCACAGAATTAGACTACACGTCTAATTCCGTAAATATATTAGACTGCACGTCTAACTCCGCTGAGTTAGACTGCACGTCTAATTCCGAATATATTAGACTATCCGTCTAATTCTAAATATATTAGACTACACGTTTAACTCCACTAAGTTAGACTGCACGTCTAATTCCGTAAATTTATTAGACCACACGTCTAATTCCCGGGAATTCATTAGAATACACGTCTAACTCTGTTGAGTTAGACTGCACGTCTAATTCTATACATTCATTAGACTGCATGTCTAATCCGTTGAGTTAGACTGCACGTCTAATTCTATGCATTCATTAGACTGCACGTCTAACTCCGTTGAGTTAGACTGCACGTCTAATTCTATGCATTCATTAGACTGCACGTCTAACTCCGTTGAGTTAGACTGTACGTCTAATTCTATGCATTCATTAGACTGCACGTCTAATTCTATGCATCCATTAGACTACACGTCTAATTATATGCATCTAATGCCAAAATCGGTCTAATGAGCCTCATTAGATCTAAGTCTAATAAAATATGATTTCGATACACATGCATCAAAACGCATAAGTCATTTCATCATCAAAATCCAATGGTTAAATTATTTCAACACTTAGTCAAAATAATTTGACCCAACAATTTCCCCCTTTTTGATGAAGAAATTGAAAACCTGCATATATATATACCAAAATATGCATTCATCATATAAATAAAACAAACCCTTGTTTACTTACATCAAACTTCCAAAAACCAATATTCAGAAAACTATCAAAGAAATATTGTTTGAAAGACTTAAATAGAGTAGATGAAAAGAAATTATTGTTTTTCCTTTTAACTCGAGGATCGGTTGGGCTCATGACTTGACCGGGTAGCATATTCATATACGGAGGAAAACTGCGACCACCATGATTGCTTCCACTTGATCTACCACCACGATCACCGCCACTTGCACGACCTCTTTGATCATATCCAGATAGCCTACCACGGCCACCACCACTACTTCTGCCTCCACGATCACCGCCGCTTAAACCTCCACCTCTCTTGGTTGGCCTATGATTATCATCATTTCTTGGGGCTCGTCTGGATCTAGTGCCGGTTGACACACCGTCACTTCTTCTACTTGACTCGCCTTGGGTGATTCGAGGTTTATCTCTTTGAGCATTAGATTTTGCGTTCTCCTTTGCTTAAAACTTTCTTGCAATAGAGTCAGCAAATTCATGTCGTTCATTATCATATCTACTTAAACACCCTTGAATTTCCACAATCTGATTCTTCACCAGACTGAATTCATCCAAAGTTTCCCTATGACAGTCATCAATGATTTTCCTTTCAATGTCCATCATTTCAGATTGACGGCTGAAGAGATTCTTTTCAAACTTGGAGAAGTTTAAATTTGAGACGTGAGTCTCATACGTGTTCTTCTTCAAAGTGTTATCCAATTCAGTGAGAACTTTGATAATTTCGGCAAAGTCCTTTCTTTCTTCTTCCTTGGTGTTCAAGGCCTTTACCATGCTCTTCTGAAGAGATGAGAGCACAAACTTCATAGATTTTAGCATATTATTACCTTCAGTAGAGGATTCTTTATTTGATGAATTCTCTTGAGACTCTGCTTCCATACTCTGAATAGGCTTAAAGTTTGTATGAATCTGCATTGATTTCTCCAGTTGTTCCTTCTCAGCTACCTTAGCAGTTTCATTATGCTCCTCTTCTAGCAGTTCTTCTTCAGCTCTCTAAAATCTCTCATACAGATTTCCAGAGTAGTGAAGAGGAATGTTGATATTTTCATGAACATTTCCCACAATGGTGTCGGGGAATAAACGGGGCTTTACATGTCTTGCGTATTGATCCTGTTTGTCCTCGGATGAGGAACTTCCTTCTTCAGCATTCTTATCTTTGGAGGGTTCCCCCTCAGATCTGATAATCTCTGGTTGAGTTACCACAGCCACTTTCTCTTGGGCTTCCTCTGTTCTCACAACAGAGAATATCACAACATTTTCTTCAAATGAAGCTTGAGCAGCCTCCTCAATCACATTTTCTTCAAGAACTTCTTCTTCATTTGTTATAAGAGCTTATTCAGGCTCTTGAACAATCACTTCCACTTCTTTTTCATGAGGATTCTCTTGAATTGGTTGATCCAGAATGCGTCACTCTTCAGTAGAAAGATTCCCGAATTCGATCAAAAGAGCAGCATATAGCTCATTGGCATCATTATCAGCATCAAGAATATCCATAGCTTCATCATCATCGAAAGGTTTTGCGCCAGAGCAATTAGCGCCATGAACGTATCGGGTAGCCACCGAGACGTAGCTATCCATGATGTCATTCAGCCTCTTCAATACTCTCACTTCCACCTCAGATCCTTTCTCAACGAGATTGAAATTAGCCTTTCTGGCTTCAACGAGATCCTTTCTCTTCAGAGCCTCAGCTACCTCTGAAGTTTTAGCCCACTTGAGAACTTTCTTCTCATTGGCTACCCGCTTCTTCCACTCTCGGGTTATTGCAGAATTTGACAGGGTTTCATTGTACTTGGACAACAATCTCTCTAGGGACCATGATTCAAAAATCTCCAACTTTTCAGCCGCAATGACTTTAACTTGATCCAAAATGAGGTCAACAATGCTTGTTGCCTCCGATACTTCTTCAAGAACTGGAGTTGCAATCTTCTTACCTTTTCCAACAACCTCTACGGGTTTTGCAGCAGGTCTGGGTTCACTAATCACAATTCCACTCGACATTCTTGCAGAATGCATGAACTCGAACGCCGATTGGGGTTTCTTACACAGCTCAGCAGAGAGCTCTACACGAATAACCTTCTCGACTACCATAGAATCTTTAGGAGCGGGAACAGAAGATTCTTGTTCAGTAGATTTACCAACAACAAGGGTAAGAACTGCACCTTGTTCTAGTTGAGATAACTCTGTAGCACCAGCGACTACTTGATTTGTTTGAACAACATGAGACTCAATTCTGTCAGTATTTTTATCATTTGGACCAGCTGACTCAACAGCGGGCCCTTTAGCAGATTCTATTAAGGGAGAAAAAATGGATTCATCTTGTTCCACTATAGGAACATCAAACTCAGGCACAACGGCCAACGATTTAGAAGAGGTTACCTTCAATGATTTAGACGCGCGGGGCGCCTTCGTCTTCTTTTCCTTTGAGACACTGGATATCAAAGGCTTTCTTAAAATAGTTGATGGAGTAGATAGAGAGGACATCGGAGTTGCAGCAAGTACGCCTGGACCTTGCCTTAACCTTGAATCGACTGATTCAGAGTCCTTCTTGGTTGAACTTTTCAGACTAGAGGAAATGGCCTCCGATTCATTCACTATTTTCGATCTTTTTGCCCCTATTGACATAATAGAAGCGGACGGTTGTTTGGATCGGGTAGAGGGCTTACCACCAGTTTGATAACTGGATGCACCAGAGGCACATTCCAGGTTGTTCTTCATCCTTATCAGTGTACTAGCGACTGTAAGAGCAGAGATTACTCTCGGAGAATTGATCTTCTCAGGTTCACCAACAGGAACCTCCAAATGCTCCATTAAACGACTTAGTTGAGCCGCATAGGTTATGCTTTCCTTATTTGCCTGGCAGATAGAAAAGCAAAGGTTCTGGAAAATGGTAGATGCGCAGTTTACCTGAATTCCCTTTGAAATAGCGCACATATAGTCAAAACGGTCTTGACTATAAAGATGGAAGGAGCCAGATTTCCCTTGTAGTGCTTTTGCTACCACGTCGTTCAGCAAAATGAAGTGGGGTTTGAGTACCTTCTTATTTCCATTAACATGTATCATCGAACCATCAGTAGAAAAGGTTTTCTTCATCTCTTCCATGACTTCTGATGAAAGAATCAAGTCGAAAGTGTGCCCCTCCGTCGGAAGTTCAAAGAACTCCGCATATACGATTTCATCAAAAGAAAACTCCACGCCGTTGACGGTTGTTACTATGGATTCACCCACCATAGTTGTAGATTTGAAGAACTCGCGAACTTCTTTCTCATAGAATATGAACGGACCATTGAGATATTTCCTCAACCCAGAATATTCTAGGGTTCAGAACATATCCACCACTTCCGGTTGATCAAAAGTGTAGACCGATGGAAAATCCACCTGCAAAGTACAATGACCCAAAGTGATTTTCTTGTTCACCATTTTCGAAAGAATATGAACCGACACAAGATTTTAGAGAGATTTAGAGAGAGAAATGTAGAGAAAACTAGGGTTCTTAAGGATTTCGAGAGATGAAAAGCTTTCAAACTCATTCAAGAGAGTCCTTATATAGACGGAGAACAGAAATACAGAATAACTGTTTCTTCTTAAGGGTATGGCCCATCAATAAATGTTAGACGTCCTTTTTCAAGGAGTCATCATTAAAAATGAGGGTATATCAGTCATTTTCTCTAAACTTGAAAGACACGTGTCTTCATGTTGATAAGAGATGACTGTTTGATGTTTTGATCGGGAAAAATAAATAGCTCTCATCGTGGGACAGCTGTCCTTGATCAGTCTAATCGGCACATAGATAGACGTTTTTCTTACATCACAAATCCATATACCAAAACGTCTATTAGACGGATGTGTCTATTAGACGCATACGTCTAATTCCGTGTTATATAAAAATCCGTTTAATGTCTATTAGACGTGTACGTCTAATTCCGCATAAACATCACGTGTTAGATGAGTGTTTGGTTAGACGTGAGCATCCTCTTGCTCATGACATAAAAACGTCTAACGTCTATTAGACATATACGTCTAACCGCGTAGGTTTTAAACCTCAACAAATAGACTTAGATTTATTGATTGTGAGAAAAAATACGTCTAAGTACAAACCATTTCTCTTAGACACACTTGTCTAATTAGACCGATTAAGAATATTCGTCTAGAGAGTATCCTTATTTCCAAATAAATTTTCCCTCTCTTTTTGTATATGGACCTAAAAACATAATAGATAGTTTTTGTGGTCCAAACACCAAAAACAATTTTAACAAACAAAAAAATATATCTACTAGAATGGCAAAGGCCATTATTGATCTTCCATGCTGTGTACTCAAAAGAGCATTCTTCTTATTTCCTTCCCGCACTCCTCCTGCATCACCTACAAAAGAAACTATTTACACATTTTGGTACCCATACTCAATTGGGTCCTCGATCAATTAGTCCCTTAGGAATCCATATTTGAGTTATTTTTATGGATTTTCCATTTTGTGTTGTGATTAATGCATAAGATTTTGACTTAGCAGTTGACTTCTTGCTAGTTGCTGATCCCTTAACTTTTGAAGAAGATTTTTTTTTAAAACTCCTTGACTTAGAGTCAGGTTTTAAATTTCCAGACTTGTTAGTTGTTTCTAGCTTATTCTTAAGTCGGCTAACAGTAGGCGGAACATAAACTATTTCATTTTTTAAAGCAACTTCTTCATGAATAGGTTCTGATTCAATATCAGTCATACTTCTTTTGACAAAACTTATTGGCTTAAGCTTGTCAGATGAGTTGGACTTTTTACATGACATGTTAGGGCTATTGCTATCAAACCCCAATTCGGATCTAGATCCAGCAGGTTTCAACATGCTGATCTGATGTTGACAGCATCTCCTGATCTTGTCCATGCACTGACTACATAGTTTAACCTCTTGTTTTCAGATGAAAGATTTTGAATCTGTTCTTTGAGAATCTCATTTTCAGATGAGATCTCTTCAATCTTCTTTTCAAAAACATTTGACTCTTCAGCTTTAAACAGATTTGGTTTGTTCATATATGATGAAGATTTATTTTCATTTAGGGATTCTGCTAGTTTTCTGTACTCGATGACCATTTCATCTAGTACAGCTACCAGTTGTTCCCTTAAAAACCTTTCGGAAGAGAAATCAAATACCTCAGTTTCCTGAGTTCTTTCTTCATCTTCTCTTGCCATGAAGCAAGCCATCTCTTCTTCATCACTTTCACGGGATGAAAAGTAGGAACCACAACTGCTTCATTTGTTCTTCATGTCACCTGCAATAAGAGCCTTCATCTCTTTTCCATCATCCTTGGCATCTTCACGTTTTGGCTTCCAGCATTCCGATGCATAATGACCTTTAATACCATAGTTAAAACAAGTAACATTAGCTTTAGATTTTTTATTGTCATTAGTATTTGAAGAGTTTGAGTTAGAGTTGCTCTTCTTCATGAAGTCGCCAAACTTCTTCACAAAGAGAGACATGGCATCGCTGCTCAGTTGCTGAGCTTCCATCTTCACATCCGGAGCGGATAGTGGCTCTTCAGCAGTCACCAGCGTCTTGGCAATGATAACGGATGTGGGTTGATCTTCTTCCATCCTACAGTTCAGCTCGAACTCATAGGCCTTGAGATCAGCAAAGAAATCAAAGAGAGAGATATTGTTAAGAGTACGCATGACCTTGATAGCAAGCTCCTGGTTGCCATAGGTCTTGCCTAGGATAGACAAAAATGAGACGATCTTGCTGAATCTGGTGTCGAAATCGTTCATAGTTTCACCAGGACGCATCTTGAAGCTATCGAACTGTTGAGTGGCAACCATGATCTTGTTTTCTTTGGTTTGCTCGTTTCCCTCACACAGTTGGGTGAGTCTGTCCCAGACCTCTTTGGCAGTATCACATTCGATAATGTAGTTGAACATGCTGTCATCGAGAGATCTGTACAGAACATCAAGAGCCATGTTGTTGAGGTTGTTCTGCCTCTTTTCATCAGCGTTCCAGTCAGTCCTCTCCTTATCAATCTTGATAGGACCTTCTGTGACAACACTCCACATGTCGTCATGAAGAGAAGAGAGATGAGCACAAACTCTTTTCTTCCAAACAATGTAGTTTTCTCGAGAGAAAGTTGGAATGGCTGTAGCACTGGCATCTTTGGTTATGGTCGACATATTTAAGGAAAGGCTTGCGAATAGAAACAAGGCTCTGATACCAATTGATAGGATCGACTTTATCGATAGAGACGGGGGTCTGGCTATGGATGAAGGATTATGAAAAACTGTTTGAAAGAAATCTTGTTAGGGATTTAATTCGCTTTCTATTCTACGCAAACACTTGTAAACAATTGAAACAGATTCAAGACGGAATTGTTTACTTGGGTTTGAAGCACAAAATGAAAGATGAAAAGATGACATAAATGAAAGAACACAACAGTTTGTTTATGCTTGTTCGGAGAAACTCTCCTACGTCACCCCTTCTTTCAACCACCGGAAGGATTCACTATAATATGATTAGAATCAAATACAGTTTGCACACACTTAGCTCACTATTGAACAGAACACACTATATTCAATTACAAGATGAAGAATATCACTCAGCTAAAGATGTTTTTGATTCTAGCTCTCTCTTGATTCACACATAGTACAATCAGAAAGTAGTTTCACAGTATAAGGTTTGATTTCTCTCTCTGAAATAGCAAGCAGAATTATCGATTGACTCTTTGTAAAATCTGGCAGTTCGTGAGGCAGATTTTCCGTTGTCCTTGAGATTTGTTAAATACTGGGCAGGGGCTAACGGTCGAATCTTTTAGAATGATACGTGACACTTTTCCATTAGAAAGCCTCCATTGTACACAGCAGGTTCTGAGCACAAGGATCGTGGCCGTACACAACTGGTAGTGCGCCGAATATTCCATTAGAGATGTACCTGCAAAACAAGTAATATGAGGAAAATTCTCTTACGTGGCATTCGTTGGTTGGTTGCATATAGCTGTTGTACTGATCTTCACTAGAAAGTGGAGCAGGAGTAGGGTACAGCTATATCACGTGGGTAGGCGGGTGCTAGCTTCAAGCATACTGCTTAAGCTGAGCATTAGACGTATTTCAGTTAGACGGATTGTGAAAATGAGTCTAATAAAATTTAAACAGCCCCGTCTAATAACATAGTCTATTAGACCGCCTGGTCAAATAGAATTAGACTTACGTCTAATTACAATCACTTCAGACTAATCTGAATGAGTTAGACTTACGTCTAACTTTCACTAGTTAGACTACACGTCTAATCATTCACTAACCATTAGACTGCACTTCTAATCATTCACTAATAGTTAGACTACACGTCTAACTCCACTGAGTTAGACTACACGTCTAATTTCGGTTCTACCTCAGACTAATCTGAAGGAGTTAGACTTACGTCTAACTTTCACTTAATTAGAATACACGTCTAATTATTCAATAATCATTAGACTGCACGTCTAACTCCACTGAGTTAGACTGCACGTCTAATTCCGGTTCTACCTCAAACTAATTTGAAAGAGTTAGATTTACGTCTAACTTTTACTTAATTAGACTACACGTCTTATTATCCAATAACCATTAGACTGCACGTCTAACTCCACTAAGTTAGACTGCACGTCTAATTTCGATTCTACTTCAGACTTGTCTGAAGGAGTTAGACTTACGTCTAACTTTCACATTCCATTAGACTGCACGTCTAACTCCACTGAGTTAGACTGCACGTCTAATTCCGCAAATATATTAGACTGCACGTCTAACTTCGCTGAGTTAAACTGCACGTCTAATTCCGAATATATTAGACTGCACATCTAATTCCGCTGAGTTAGACTGCACGTCTAATTCCGTAAATTTATTAGACCACATGTCTAATTCTGGGAATTCATTAGACTACACGTCTAACTCCGTTGAGTTAGACTGCACGTCTAATTCTATACATTCATTAGACCGCACGTCTAACTCCGTTGAGTTAGACTACACGTCTAATTCTTTGCATTCATTAGACTGCACGTCTAATTCTATGCATTCATTAGACTGCACGTCTAACTCCATTGAGTTAGACTGCACGTCTAATTCTATGCATTCATTAGACTGTACGTCTAATTCTATGCATCTAATGCCAAAATCGGTCTAATGAGCCTCATTAGATCCAAGTCTAATAAAATATGATTTCGATATACCTGCATCAAAACGCATAAGTCATTTCATCATCAAAATTCCAATAGTTAAATTATTTCAACACTTAGTCAAAATAATTTGACCCAACAGAACATATTTCTCTAACAATAAATTAGTTTTACATTTATCATAATATACACAATTATTTTTGTGTTAAAATCAATAAAAATATTTGCCCCCACATTCGTGTTGGTATCATTTTTAAATCACACACATTTGTATGATTTAAATCAATAATTTTCTAATCAAGAAATTGTCACACAGTTCTTTTGTTATATTTATCATACAATGAATAAGATAACTATATCATAAATATTTAATTGAATAAAATATAATTTCTATACAAGAGATTAGAATGTTTATTCATATATAAATCAATCTTCACATAATATCTACATAAGAAATTAAAAATATTTAATCAATTAAAATATTTATTTCAACACTTAATTTCTATTAAAGAAATTAAAATATTTAATCAAATAAATATTCACCATATCACATAATTTCTACAAAAGAAATTATAATGTTTCAAGCATCTTTGACCGAAGTCGTTTAAACATTTATTTCCGGTTGCACGTTTGCATCCCGTAATATCGGCACGTTTGCCACATTATTCTCAAATCAAACAAGACTTTGCTTGTAATTATTTGATTTCAAAATTATCAAATTAGGTAAGTCTTAATGATGCAATTTAACACTGTATATCAAATATATTATATTAAACCAAAATTAATATATCCATATATATGATACTATATATTATTGCTTCTTTCATTTTAGTCACCACAATGACTAAATAACTATAATATATATATAGTCAATAACATAGAAACGTAATCAGATAAATAATATGTCATATATATTATTAAATAAATATATATACAACTTCATTTATCATTAAAAATACCGTTTAAAAAATACATGATAATCAATTAGAATATTAATTATTACACTTAATTAGAATGTTGATCATTTATCATTAATCAAATATAAAACTAACTAATTATATAAATAAATATTCATGACATCAATTATTCGTTTCTTAATTAATTAGATGACCTTTAACATTCTATAACAAATCTTTGTCAATCAAAGAACACATGATTTGTGGAAAATTTCAAAATTATCTATTAAAATAAAAATATATAGAAAATAAATCTTAATTTATATATATATATAAATTTCTAGATAATCATACTTATTATGAATGACATGAATCATCATATTATTAGCCAATATGCATGATTTATATTAATAATCAATTAGCACATAATCAAATTAAATATAACTACAAATATAATTCATATATTAATCGAAGCACTTACATTTCCATGTTTTGAACAATAATCGACGTGAAACGACTATGCATGCTCAAAATAAATCTGAGTAGATTGTTCTCACCAAGACAACTTTTGCGAAGACAATTTCGACTAACATAATCGTGTCTATTTAAATGCATGATTAGAATAAGTTCTAAAATAACTTATTTAATCTCATTATACATATGACCTTCATTTTCTGTCATTATGAATCACATAATTTCTATAGTGCCCCATTTCATTTCATTTAATAATTTTACACAAGAAATTAGAATGATTCTAACATCATGGTTACAATCATTTTGAAAAATCAAATTTCCATATAAGACATTTTTATGGGCACTCATTCATCTCATAATTTCTGCATAAGAAATTAGAATGGTTTCAACATCAATGACTAAAGTCATTTTAACTAGTCAGATTTCTACAAAGAAATCATTGATCATTCCATTCATCTCATAATTTCTACACAAGAAATTGGAATGGTTTCAACGCACATCCGATTTCTACAAAAGAAATCAACGTAAATGACTAATATCATTTTATCACATTCGATTTCCAAAAAAGAAATCTACGTAAATGACTAATGTCATTTCATCACGTCAAATTTCTATAAGAACAAAAAATCATCTCATCAGTCGGATTAGAACAGGGGACCTCCTTCCGTCACACGGCATTGCATCTGAACTTTGAACCACTGCGCCAATGCACCATTTCATTGGTGTACCGCTTTTATGAGCTTTTGTCTTCTTTTTAGAGACAACTTATACTTCATATTTGACTAGACTCTGTCAACAAATGAATATATACACATTTAAAACGATAACTTATTACCATAATAAAATATTATATATAAAACAATGTATAAATAAAGATATCATCACTCTTTATTTATTAAATCATCCTACCATATTCTTATTAATCATATTGCTTAATTAAAAAGAAGATATATATTATATTTAATTATCTTAAAACTGAAACCATATGTTTCAATTATAAATTATTTTAACACCATAAATTTTTAAAATTTGAAAGCTAACATATTAGTTAGCTTCTTATTTTCATTCATTATTATTAATAATTTTAATAACCAAACAAATCTTCAAAATAAAACTAGAACAAATTAAATTAATTATGTTCTAATTTTTTTTATATATAACATTTATATAATGAATATACATATTAAAGTTATTTGAGAAAAATTTTATATCAAAATATATTAGCTTATAAAATTAAGCTTTAACAACATAAGAACATATGTGTTAATAATATTTATATTTATATACAATAAAGACTTATCTTTATTTGTTAGTTTTTTTTCTTTTCTTAAGATGAATCATTTTCATTTTTCGAAATGAGCATCATCTCTTTCGCAGCACCGCGACTTGTATTTCTGAAACTTCAAAGACAAAAAAAAATATTTGATGGCGCAAGCTCTTAAATAGCTTAGCACAAAGAAACTATTTTAAGATTGTTAGATATTCTGTCTTGAAATAAATTACAGAAATATATATAAAATGATGTACAAATAAATGAAATAAATAAAATGTATGAAGAACAAAATCACCGATTGAGATGTTGATTCGAGTCATGTGTTAGACACATTTCCCTTAAAACAGTTCCATCGTCTCCTAATTCTGCTGGAGCTTATCATAGATGACTGTCTCCCAGGGTACAAAGAATCCAGTACTGATTCTGCACTGAAATCACTACTCGTCGAACTTGATCAGCGTACCTGAACTATCATCAGATTTCAACGAAAATATCGAACAAAGAATTCGAAGAACACTCACAAAACAAGAAGAAGTCTTTTGGAATTCTAGAGTGAGAAAGAATGAAATGATGAAGTGAGTTTTAGATTAGAGATGAGAGATTTTATATTGTTGAAAAGTTAAACAATTAAATAAAATCATCATTTGATCCAACGGTTGGCATTGTTTGCCTCTTTATTACCTTAACGTTTTTCTCTTCATTATAGAGTAATTGTTTGTCAAAACAATTAAAGTATTTACAATTCAATACTACTACATGGTTTTCCAATTTGTTAATAATAATATTAATTATCATAACAAATAATAATATAACAAACTATGTAAGTTACACTACAAATTAACAACAATTTGTTAATTGGTCATCAAGGCATTTTAGATCAATTAATTTAAATTATACATTTGGATCAAATTTCACCATTTAATTCACGTTTAAATTTAATGTGAATTTGATTTGATTTTATTACCCAAATTCTAATTTCCATTAATTAATGGAATTTATAGAACTAGTTTAAAAATTCCAACAATTGTAATGTTATCCATAACATTAGCATCTTGATCCCGACAAAAATGGATGTATAAAAAATTGTTCGTTTTGAATAATAATATTTTTTCCCTCTTTTTTAAATAATTCATATTTAAGGCCCCGAAATATATTTATAAAATCTTTTTATGAATTATATATATACACGTAATTAATGAGGAAAAAATACAATCATAATAAAAATATTTATTTACAACAAATTATCATGCACTTCAATTAATTTTTCACATAAGTTTTTTAGAATTAAAACTAAAAAAATTCTCTAATACTTCTAAAAAAACTAAATATTTTGTTTTATAATTTTAATATTAATTAGTAACAACTTTTGGACTTTTTTTTAATAGTTCATACCATCACAATTTTGTACTGAGAAATTGTATATGTAATTTGTATTTTATATTGTTGTACACGTGTAAAATTATATTTAAAGGTGTTTTTCATTTCAATAAATATAATTTCTTGTCATTAAACCGTATTTTTTTTTTATAAAATCAACGCATTCAATAGCACTTAAAAAAATGTTGATAATAAGAGCATCAGCAGCGCACAAGACTTCTGCCATCTTATTTATTTTGTGAAATCAATATTTCACATCAGCAGCAGAAAGCGGGCACACATTGTAGTTGCCAAAACACTCCAATGCTTCCGTCCGCCCTCTTATCTAAATAATAAATTTTATTTATAATATTTTAAATAAATAACTAATTTATAATATAGGAATATTATAACTAATATTCCTATATTATAGCTATATTATAGGAAAATTTGAGATTTTAAAAAATATAATTAATAAAAAAATATATTAATTTATTTAAAAAATATATTTATTAATTAAATATATAAGTAATATTCGTGTATTATATATATTATAGGAGAATTTAAAATTTCACCCTTAAAACATATTAATATAATTAATATAAAATATAAAATATTTTTATAATTTAAAATATATTATAATATTAAAAACGAATAAATTTAAGAATATATAACATATATTCCTATATTATAGTATATTATAGGAAAATTTGAGAATATATAATTAATATTTCTATATTATAATTAAAACTTTAGAATATATATTTATTTAATGTTATTATAATGTTAACTAATATTATAATTAAATGTATAACTAATATTCCTATATTATATAATATATTATATTATATAATGATGAAAAAGTCAGAAGAGGGCATGACCGGCATAGAGGGCACTGCCCTCTTTTTGCTTTTATCTACAATGCAAAAAATGAAAAAAACCAATGACCTGCCCTTTTCCACGCTGTCCCATGCGGGCACAGGTCATGCGTTGGAGATGCTCTAAGGGTGATAAACATACTATAAAAATAAAATAAAATAAAGACGGTCAATTAACAACATTTTCGTGCAACAAATAATTTATTAATGTTAGCCTTTAAGAATTGCATTTGACATTGCAACGAAAAATGATAAATACAATGAATGGTCAATGAAAGCAAGGTCACCAATCCTACGTGGCCTTGCCAGTTAGGAGAGAGAAAAAAAAATAATTCACCAATAGGGCTTCATATTTTCTAGCTGCATTTATTTCTGCATTTCTTTCTCTCTCTAAAACGTCTCCGGCATCATTTATTTCTCTTCTCTACGGCTGCATTTATTTCTTTTCTCCGACTGCATTTATTTCTCCCCCTGAAACTTCTCCATGATATCGTTTTTAAGGATCTAGATTATTTGTTTTTATAAATATAGGGTTTAGATTTTACAGATCTATTTATTTACATATCTAAAGGTTTATGGATTTATTTCAGTTCGTTTTTGTATGATTTATTTCAGAACTGTTTGAACTTTTAGGAAACCAGCACTGCCGAAGCACTGAACTTGAACAACACAGTAGATGAAGAACTGAACCTGAACAAATACACCACTGTTAAACCCGAAAGGTACCCTATTGCCCGAATGGTATAAAAAATGTACATTTCAATGTGTAAAAATGTCCCGAAACTTACCATTTTTGGACCTTAAATTATGGTTTCAAGACCAAAGAGGGTAGTTTCAGGACTAGAAAGTTTGGTTTAAGGACCTTAGAGAGTCATATCGGGTCCTAAAAGGATGGTTTCTTGTCCTGAAAACATGGTTTAAGGACCTCATTGATTGTTTACGGTTAAAAATATCTGGTATTGGAACCCATGATGGTTGTTTTGGGACCTGAAAGGGTATTTTCGGGATACATTATGAATGTTTATTGTCCCGAAACCACTCTTTCTAGACCCATAGGGTGCTTTCTTGTTCCAAAACCACTGTTTCGGGTTCCGAAACCACTATTTCCGGTCCCGAAACAACTCTTTCAAGTCCCGAAATCACATTTCTTGTCCCAAAATCACTCCGAAAGGTACTTTCTTGTCCCAAAAGGGTGGTTTCGGGACTAGAAAGGTGGTTTCGGGTCCTTTCTTGTCCCGAAACCCTGTTTCTTGTCCTGAAACCGTGGTTTTTTATCCCGAAATCGTTGTTTCTTATCTCGAAATCGTTGTTTCTTGTCCCAAAACTGTGTTTCTTGTCCCAAAACCGATGTTTCTTGTCCCGAAACCGTGTTTCTTGTCCTGAAACCATTATTTCTTGTCCTGAAACCGTGTTTCTTGTCCCAAAACTGTGTTTCTTGTCCCCAAACCGTTGTTTCTTGTCCCGAAACTGTGTTTCTTGTCCCAAACCATTGTTTCTTGTCCCGAAACCGTTGTTTCTTGTCCCGAAAGGGTGGTTTCGGGACAAGAGGAATTGGTTTCGGGACCTGAAAGGGTGGTATCAAGACCTGAAAGGGTTATTTCTTACGTTTGTACTTAATTTTTGCAGTCACATTCCCAGTGTTGGAATGACATTTTTCTCCGAAGAACAACTTCTTGAATTCTACACATCATATGCTCACTTAACTGGATTTGGCATTACCATGTTAGGGAACAAAAATGTTGGTGGTAAGAGGAAATACTTCAGCATTGATTGTGCCAAGAGTTTTATGAAAGAATCGAAAGTTAAAAATAAGTTTCATCAGCCCAGACCAATAACGAAGACAAATTGTAAAGTAAAGATTAACGTTGTTGTTCGAAATGAAGGGGAATATGTGATAACAAGTATTTTTCTTGAGCACAACCATACATTAAGCCATAAGAGGATATTTCATGTTAGATCCTACAAAGTAATAGACGGAAATATAAAGAGAAGATTGGATATAAACGATAAAGCTAAAATAACTGTGGCCAAAACATTTCAATCCCTTGTAGTGGAAGCTGGAGGGTATGAAAACATGTCTTTCGATGAGAGAACATGTAGAAATTACGGTACAGAAGCACGAAGGTTGAGGTTAGGGAGTGAGGGTGCTGAAGCACTCACTAATTATTTCTTAAGAATGTAAACTAGGAACTCAAACTTATACCTTATTGATTTGGACGAGGAATCCCGAATTAAAAACGTGTTTTGGGCAAATGGTAGGTGCATGCCTGCCTTTGAATATTTTCACGATATTATCTCTTTCGATACAACCTATTTGACAAATCGCTATGACATGTCGTTCGCTCCGTTTGTTGGGTTAATCATCATGGTCAATCCATTTTACTTGGATGTGGGTTATTGTCAAGTGAAGATTCAAATTCTTTCACTTGGTTGTTTAGAACTTGGTTGGAATGTATGAATGATAGACCTCCAAATGCCATAATCAAAGACCAATGTCGATCCATGCCATAATGCAATTGAGAAGGTATTTCCTAAAACTCATCATTAATTTTGTTTGTGGCATATAATGAAGAAACTTCCTATAAAACTTGGAAGCCATAATGAATACCATATAATAAAGAAGAGGCTGAAAAACATAGTATACAACTCCATAAATATTCAACAATACGAAGATGATTGGAATAGACTAATAGAAGATTATCAGCTGAAAGATAATGTTTGGTTGAAATCTTTGTATTTGGAAAGATCTAATGGATACCTATTTATGTGAAAGGACAATTTTGGGTCGGGATGTCAACATCTCAACGGAGTGAAAGTATGAACGCCTTCTTTGATGACTATGTGCAGTCCAAAACATCCCTCAAACAACTCGTCGAGCAATATGACAGGGCTCTGTTGAGAAATATCGAGAGAGAAAAGAAATTGGATTTTTAATCGTTTAATTCATTGATACCAATTGTCAATGGATTTGCCTTTGAAAGGCAATACCAAACCTTCTACACTCCAGATATATTTAGATTGGTTCAAGAAGAAGTTAAAGGTTTTATGTTGTGCGACATCTCAGTCATTGAAGAGGAAGGGTCAACTTGTATATTTAGAGTTGAGGAAATCATTTTAGGCTTAATGGAGAACATGTAAGATATGTTTCTTACAAAGTGCATTACACCGAAATGGATTGCAATGTGAAATGTCAATGTCGATTGTTTGAGTTTAGAGGTATTTTGTGTAGGTATATCATGGATGTGTTGAAAAAAATGAGAATGAATGAGGTACCAATGTATTATATAATGGACCGGTGGCGTAAAGATATTAAGCGTGGGTATCAAAATATCACCAACATTTATGATTCATATATGTTTGTGGAAGAAAAAAAACGTCACAATAGTATAACTCGATTGATGCAAGAGGTTCAACAAGTTGGAGTAAAATCTGAAGTCAATTGTTCTTTTTGGATGTACGGAATAAAAGGCTTGATTGAACAGTTTATGTCACTTAATTATGGAAGCATTGAAGCATCTAAAGACAAAAGTACAGAAGCATCTCCATCTCCATCTCCATCTCTATTTCAATATCCCGCTACATCTATTTTGATACACTCTCCTAACAAAGTTAGAAGTCGAGGACGACCACCAACAAAGAGGAAACAATCTTTAATTGAAAAAATCCCCAAGACTTCGAGATCAAAAAAGAAGGGAAATACGGCCACAACATCTATAGTTTTGGATTCAACACAACAAAAACAACAACAATGGAATGATCCACTTTCGACTCAATTATCTTTCACATCACTTTTGTCCTCTCAAATATATGTCGAAGATAATGCGTGTGGGGATAACATTCAACGAAGAGAGTAACTTATTTCATCATGTTGTTATCACTTTGAATATTTTTAAGTTTTTGTCATATTTTTAACGAAGATAGTAATTATTTGATCATCATGTTGTTGTCACTTTGAATATTTTTATGTTTTTGTCATATTATGTCCCGAAATCATGGCCCAAAATCATTGTTTTATGACCCGAAAGAGTGGTTTCTTGTCACAAAATCATGGTTTTAGGACAAGAAATGTTGGTTTCGGGACCCGAAAGAGTGGTTTCTTGTCCCGAAATCATAGTTTCAGGATAAGAAATGTTGGTTTCGAGACCTGAAAGAGCGGTTTCTTGTCCCGAATACATGGTTTCGGGACTCGAAAGAGTGGTTTCTTGTCCCAAAATCATGGTTTTGGGACAAGAAATGTTGATTTCGGGACCTAGAAGGGTGGTTTCGGGACAAGAAAGAGCGATTTCTTGTCCCGGATCCATGGTTTCGGGACCCAAAAGTGTGTTTTTGTCATATTTTTAACGAAGATAGTAATTATTTGATCATCATGTTGTTGTCACTTAGAATATTTTTATGTTTTTGTCATATTATGTCCCTAAATCATGGTCCCGATATTAGGATTTCGGGACCCGAAAGAGTGGTTTCTTGTCCCGAAACTAAGGTTTCGAGACCTGAAATCATCGTTTCGGGACCTAAAAGAGTGGTTTCTTGTCCCGAAATTATGGTTTCGGGACAAGAAATGTTGATTTCAGGACAAGAAATAGTGGTTTCTTTTCCTGAATCCAAGGTTTGAGGACCTGAAAGAGTGGCTTTTAATCCCGAAATCATGGTTTCGGGACAAGAAATGTTGGTTCAGGGACCCAAAAGGGTGGTTTCGGGACAAGAAAGTGCGGTTTCTTGTCTCGAATCCATAGTTTCGGGACCCGAAATGGTGTTTTAATTGAAGACTAGAAAATAATTGAATATAATTGAAGACTAGTAATACTACAATGTACTACTTATTTAAGAGATCTCCTTATTTACATACAACTCATACGATTCAGGACAATCAACTTTTAAAATGTCTATAAAATTATTAAATATAGTGCTCAAATTTTGGTTTAAATGTGAACGGACGATGAATGCAGTGTATTTGACTCGTAAAGCTTCAAGCATTCCCTTTGCCTACAAAAAATGATAATTCAGCAGTTATTAAAGATTTGTAAAACAATTAAAATGCGAAAATATGTAACTTACATTTGTTATGGTTATACCACAATCCCAATTTGCATCGCCCAAGTAAGTTTGAATATGTCTCAAACAGTATATTGTGCAATCTGTTTTATTTGAACTGTCTTGCCAAGCTAATTTCAAAACTTTGAACTGGAATTTAGCAATTTTGGTTGCGATCTTCAGGTCGATAGTTTTGAAGAACTCCACAAAGTTTTATACATGTTTTACCAAAGAAGTTAATAAACACTTTAACATACATTAAGTGTAAAAAATATAAATGTAACATACCAGTTTCCGAGTTGTGACATATTTATCTTCCCATGCCATTTCTGGGTCCAGTGGGAGGTTGTCGATGATTTCGATTACTCTCTTTCCCATAATGATGACAACAACATAATAGTGACTTTTGTATAAAATTGGGAAAAATATCTGCAAAAATATGACCAAGATTCAAATGATATATATGAGCAAGAATCAGATGATATAAAAATATTGAACTTACCAGATTAGCAGTTTTCATGTCTTCGGGTATTATTAGGAAAATTCTCATTTCTTCAATTATTTGGAGAATACAAGGTTCTGGATTATTCCAAAAGTCCTACAAATAAAATCAACACCCCAATAAGAAACGATTGTATATAATGAAATCAACATCACATTGGTTAAAACAACAATCAAAGATATAGTGACTTACAGAAACGATTGTCGAAAAAACTGTTTTCCCAAGGGAAGATAATCTACTATTATGACACGTAATGTTTTCCCACGCATCAATAATACCAATTTTAACATGGCATTGATTTTTCATAGATTGAAATTGCCCTATGTTGATGTTGGTATGCTCAGTTACATACAATACTTCCTTCCTGAAACCACATAAAGAAGAAAACAAATTAAAAACCGCCATTTCGGGTCCCAAAACCACCCATTTCGGGTCCTGAAACCACTCATTTCGGGTCCCAAAACAACCCTTTCAAGTCCCGAAACAACACTTTTAGGTCCCGAAACCACCCTTTTGGGTCCTGAAACAACACTTTCGGGTCCCAAAACCACCCTTTCAGGACCCATAATGCAGTCAAACACTATTTTTAGGACCCGAAAACACCATTCAACTAAGAAATATAAACAATTGTTAATTACCTCACATTCTCATCATCTTCATTTGCATTAATGAACCCCAAAACGACTTCATCTTGGTAATCTATTTGGGCTAAATCGAAGAAAGCTTGATTTTTTTACTTGTTCTTCGTCATATATGGAGATTGAAGGCGTGCTGGAATTGTCATAATTTGCATGGGATATTTTCTGAGTTTTTTTGGAGCCACCAATTCTCTTCCTGTCACCACCACTTTAGATACTTCCACATCGTGACCACCCTCTTTTTGTACCACCACATTAGGTGCGACTTCATCTCGGTAATCTATTTGGGAAGACTCGAAGTTTTTCGGTTGATTTATTTGCTTGTTCTGCGTCATATATGGAGATTGAAGGCGTGCTAGAATTTTCATATCTCGTAAGGGATTTTTTATGAGTTTTTATAGAGCCACCACTTCAGGTACTTCCTCTTCAAGTACTCCCTCATCGTGACCCCCCTCTTTTTGTACCACCACATCAGGCACTACCTCCTCATGACCCCCCTCATTGTGACCCCCCTCATCATGACCCCCTTCATTTTGACCTGCCTCATATTGACCGGCCTCATTATGACCCCCTCATCATGACCCCCCTCATCGTGTACTCCAATTTCTGAAGTGGGTGTTCGATTTTTGAAGTATCTGTACATGACATCCTGAAAAAGTTTATTCTTGTCCATTTATGTGTGTATGATGTAGATGGCATTGTCATACAATGGCGTTGTATCCCAGTCGGAACTTAAAGATGCCAAATTTTTCGTGGATTTGTCAATTATCAATGTACATTTAGCAATCCACACCAAATTCTCTATAAAATTCATATTTGTTGGGTTCCCAAGTCCTTCAGTGTTCAGAGGTGTTATCTCCAAAGGTGGTAGTGAATTCATGGGTGGTGAATTAAAAGGTGGTGAATTCATAGGTGCTGACTTCTTCTTAGGTGTTGCCTTCTTAGGTGCTGCATTTTGAGGCCCAGACACCCCCCACATATGCATCCTCGTTCTTCCCCACATCCATATGTACCTCCTCGTTCGCCCCCACATCCATATTTACCTCCTCATTCGCCTCCCTATCCTGATATGTCTCTTCGTACTCCCCCTCATCCCCATCTGTCTCCTCGTTCTGAAGAGGTGGTAGTGGAATGCGTCTAACATCGCTTCCACGTCCGAATCCTCCATTTTCCCACTCTGTATCTAGCCTAAACTTCAACGTTGTGTCATTTCAACATGACAATAGTATAAGAAATCGAAGCTCGTTAACTCCTCCCAGTTTAGGGTTGCTCACCTTATACACGTAGCACAGTTGAAAACATACATATGTTAAAACCATATATTTTTGAAACCAGAGAAATTAATTAGTGATAATTTACAATAAGGAATGTATGTGGTCCTTAAAAATGTCGTTTTTCATTCGCCTTCACTTTTGCGCATGATTGAACTAATCCTTCAAGTACAAATTTACATCAATTGAACTTTTTAATATTATCAACATCTGAAATAGATTTCAGAATTCTATACCTGCAAGCGAAAAAAACATATTTGAGGATTATTTAACAATGCATATATCATACATATATGTTGTCAAACAAGTGAAAATAACAGAAATAAGATATACCTAGATAGTTGACCCAGGTGATCACACCAGATAAAGCAACTGACAACAAATAATACGAAGTCTATCTTGTAATTGTTGTCAGAAACTTTGTTCTCAATCATTTTCATTGGCATAACGGTCACTAAAGGGGCGTCATTAACAGGGTTATCCCATCGAGTCCTAAATACCTTCAACTTGTCATCAATCTCGTTATTCTCGTATTCAACAATGTCCAACTCCCCTCTAGAGAGACCCAATATAATTTGAACATTCTCTTCTTCGATTTTCACTTCCTTCTCATTCTCTAGGGTGAATGCACATTTACTACAGTTAAATTGTCTAACTAGATAACGAGATATCTCCTCGGGACATTTTGAAAGCAATAATGATAGTAGGGAGTCAAAGCCTATTGACTTCACAGCCTCTTTTTGTTCATTAGACAGTAGTTGAAGAAGATTAAAAAGGCCATAAGACGATGTCCTAGTTAAAAATAAGTTATGGGGGGTTGTTGCTGCTTTGGGAGCTGCTGCTTTGGGGGCTGCTTTGGTTTCTTGGGCATTCCTTTTACGTTTATTTGCTGTACAAAAACAAAATATAAACATTTAAAAACTATGAAGTAGATAATCAAATAAATGAAGCATTTCGGGTCCTGAAACCACCCATTTCGGTTCACGAAACCACCCATTTCGGGTCCTGAAACCAAGCTTTCAGGACCCATAATGCAGCCAAACACATTATAATAATATAATCATACTTTCGGGTCCTGAAACAACCCAATTTGGGTCCTGAAACCCCCATTTCGGGTCACGAAACCCCCATTTTGGATCCTGAAACCCCCATTTCGGGTTCCGAAACCACCCATTTCGGGTCCTTAAACCAAGCTTTTGGGACCCATAATGCAGCCAAACACAATATAATAATATAATCATACTTTCGGGTCCTGAAACCCCCATTTTGGGTCCTAAAACCACCAATTTCAGGACCCATAATACAGCCAAACACAATATAATATTAATTTCGGGTTCTGAAACACTCATTTCAGGTCCCGAAACTACACTTTCGGGACCTATAATGCAGCCAAACAAAATATAATAATTTTTCGGGTCCTGAAACACCCATTTTGAGTCCCGAAACCACACTTTCGGGACCCATAATGCAGCCAAACACAATATAATCATTTTTTCGGGTGCTGAAACATCTATTTCGGGTCCTGAAACCACACTTTCGGGACCCATAATGCACCGAAACACAATATAATCCTTTGTTTTGGTCCTAAAACACCCATTTCAGGACCCATAATGCACACTTTCAGGACCCACAATGCACCCAAACACAATATAATCATTTTTTAGTCCCGAAACACTTATATCGAGTCCCGAAACCAAGCTTTCAGGACCTATAATGTAGCCAAACACAATATAATCATTTTTCGGGTTCCGAAACACCCATTTCGGGTCTTGAAACTATACTTTCGGGACCCATAATGCACACTTTCGAGACCCATAATGCAGTCATACACAATAATCTTAGTTTTCTATCGTTAAAATCATCAAAATCCTTATTCGCTAAAGCCTAACCGATCTTAAAATCATCAAAATGATCTACGTTTCTAAAAGATAAGATGTCTTATTTACCATGGAGTCCTTGGAGATCTTGGAGTTTGCATGGCGATGTACTTGGACCACCAACCTGAAAAGAATAGTAGTATGAAACCTAGACCACGAAGATACACGAAGGAAGACAATATAAATAAAGTGGACATACATGAAGGAAGACCTACCATTTTCGATCGAAAGACGATGAAGAAAGGAGAAGAAGTCGGGGATGTCGGAGAGCCAAATCGCCAGAGAAGAAGTCAGAAGTCGGGGATCGCCTGAAATGAGAAATGAAAAGAAGAAAGAGGGGGAAACTGAAACGTTTTTTTTAATTAATTTTTTTTTTATTTCTCTCTTTCCTAGCCACGTGGCAAGGCCACGTAGGATTCGTGGCCTTGCTTTCGCTAACCATTCGTTGAGAATATCATTTCTCATAAATTACTATTATAAAAACTGTATTAATTATTACAGTCTAAAAATTATATATTGCAAAATATATCAAAATAAATGAAAAAATGTAATATTTTATTAATAAATATAGTAATAATAAAAATGACGGACGGTGCAAACATTTTTACAAAATAATTTAAGCTTCAATGTTTGCTAAATAAAAGTTATATTTCCATTAGATATTCTATCAAATATTATACACACAGAACTGTTATAGTTGTAAATATAAATATAAAATAACAATAATGAATTTTGTTTAATTAAATTTGTATTATATATTGTAGTAACACAAATAAATAATCTTTTTTCAACTAGATCGGCAGTACTATGATAAATTATATTTATAATAATTCATAATCCGTTCCCAATAAAACTTGCAATAAGTTTATATAAATTTATACATATAAAATATTTTCAAAAAATTTCAAATCCATCAGTGCAAACTTAGTTTCTAGCCTTACTAAATATAATCGTTCGTAAACTTCTCGTAATAATATTTGCAGTAAATTTTATAAATTTATACTTAAAATATATATTTTCAAAATTTTGCATACAATTAGTGAAAACTTAGTTGCTAGGCCAATAAAAACTAGAATATTTATTGCGAGAACTAGTACATATCGAATGATAAATATTATAATTATTTTCGAACTCTTAGGTACAAATCCCTTGTATAGTGTGCACTAATTTTTTACTAACCCATTTAGAAAATTATACTGAATTAGTGTTTGCACTAGCAAATAAGATGTGTATTGCGAGAATTAATGCATATTGATTGAAATAATTGTAATTATTTTTGAACTCTCGGGTACAAAAATTATGTATTAGTGTGAACTAAATTTTGCACTAACCCATTTAGAAAATTATACTGCATTAACGTTTGTACTAACAAATAAGATGCATGTGTATTGCGAAAACTAGTGCAAATCAAATGACATATATAGTAATTATTTTTTAACTTTCTTGAACAACTCCCCTATATTAGCATGCATTAATTTTTGTGTTAACCCATTTATAAAATTATAATGTATCAGCGTTTGCACTAACGAATAGAATGTGTATTGGCAGAACTAGCGTAGATGGAATATCATATATATCTTAACAACTAATATATGAGTCTCAAATATATATATCTTAAATACTGATATCAATTTATTATTCATACATGTTTGTTCTCTTATAATTTAATCTCTTTATTTCAATTAATTCATTTAAGAAATTAATTTTTATATCAAAAAAACTAATCTAGCTGGTTAAAATTAACATTTTATACAATCAATTAAACCCTTATTTTAAGAAATATAAACTTTAGTTTACTAAAAACAATCTGATTTCATATAAATTTGAATTATTATTATGAGAGGTCTAGCACATCAAAAAGAAATTCAAATCAAAAAAATAATAATAATTACAAAATAGATTTTAATATCTTTAAAATAAATGTAAATAATTTCATATAGTATAACTAAATTTCTTACAAATATTTTTTAAAAACTAATTCGATATATTAATTATTATTATTATATATATATTTGTTTTTTGAAAATTCTAATGTCAATTAATTGAGTATTGTACTACAATTGAATTTTTGATGAGTGAAATTTCTCTAATTCAACGAGAACTAGTTATATTCAAACCACTTAGTATATTTGGTTCAACATATGATTATTGATGTGTTCAAAAAATTTATTTACCATGTTGTACAAAATAATCGAGAGATTCCGGAAAACGATCTACCTTATTTCATATCATTTGGTCCTAAAATGCTTGTAACCACATATTCAACTTACTTAATCAACCGTCATGTCTAAAGGGCAGATGATTACAGGTCTAATAGATCAACGATGAATAGTGGTATTTGCGTTCATGCCAACAATGCCGATTACTATGAACTTTTGGACGAGATTATTGAATTACAATACCATGGTCCATGTTTATGTGTTGCTCTATTTCGATGAATATAGTTTTATTCGACAAAAGGAACTAGAGTTATTCCAACCTATAAATTGATTGACATTAACATGAAACATAGATTGAGGAAATACGATCCATTTGTTCTTGCATAACAAGCCATACAAGTTTATTATTCGTACTATCCAACCCTAATGAATGATTTTAATTATGAATAGTTGACCGTTTGTAAAACAAAAGAAAGAGGAAGGATTGAGGAAATATAGAAAAATGAGGTTGATGTGGAATATCAACAGGATTATCCAATCATTGAATCGTATATTCTCCTTGATATACCATTGTACAATGTCAATGATTTAAGTGACCAAAATATTTTGAATGTTGAGTTAGATGGATCGAATGAAATTGAATCGCATGAAAGTGGTTCGGAGGAAACTAAAGATGTACTAAATGATTCAGATTACAGTACAAATGGTGATGTTGAGCATATATTAAAGGAAGAATAATCCAGAGATTACATGTTTTAAATTTCTAGTAAAATTGTTTATATTATGGTTTATTTAATGACATATTATGGTTTATTTAATAAAATATTATGGTTTATTTAATGAGATGTTACGATTTATATTATAGTTTATTTTTTACATGTTATGGTATATTTTAGTGAATATTATGCTGAATTTGAGTTAAAATTATGGTTAATTTTAGTGCAAGATAGATCTAGCACTACCTTCGGCACTAACATTCTAAAGCGAGTATTGCAAGACTTAACGCATATTGAAATTTACATATAGTTAAAGGAGAGTATTGCAAAGCGTAGATGTTTAAATGTCATTGGATTTGTATTAACATATGCACTAATGTTGAAATTTAAATATTGCAAGTAGTAGAACAGATTGGTGCTAAAGTTCGTTTACCCCTAAATTAGTTGCAATTCTCATTTCAAAAACCTATCTGAGAGTTGAAAAATAATTATTTAAAATTCCATTGGATTTGCATTAACATCTGCACTGATGTTGAAATATAAATATTGCAAAGAGTAGTGCATATTGCCGCTGAAGTCCGCTTACCCCTAAATTAGTTACAATTCCAATTTGCAAAAATCTGGAAAGATGGCACTAAAGTCCTGTTACACCTAAACTTGTTGCAAGTCCATTTACCCCAATTTTTTAAACTCGTCTTTTAATTTCGTTTTCCGCTTCTCTACCATCTAATACCACCCAACCTTATTTCATTTCACAAAAACTACTTTTCTTTAACGCCTAAGTCTCCAACCACTACCCTAAACCACTACCATAATTCGCTGTCTTCGTCGATCGAATCCCTCCTCTACCCAAAACTCTCCTCCAGCCGAAACCATAATTCCGCCATCCACTATCCTAATCCCATTAATCGAAAACCTAATCCTACCGTCCACTTTCCTAATCACAAGTTTGTTTCAACAAAAGGTACATTGTCTTAATTTGTTTGTTTTAACAAGTGTCTTTGTAAATGACATTAAGAAGATTAGATATTGATTGTGGTTGATAAATATGAAATAAGATGATTTGAAGTTTGTTTATTTGACCAAAGTGAAAGTGTAAGGTCACAATATGAGAGGTCAATTAAGGTGGATAAAATTATGGAATGAGATGCTTGGTTAGTCAAAATGAGGATATGTAAGTCAGGTTGTTTATTGTAAAATATGTGAGGAGATGGGTTGTTTGACCGAAGAGATAATAAAGTCTCAAAATGAGAGGTCGATTGAGATTGGTGCATAAAAATGTGGAATGAAATGGTTGGTTAGTCGAAATGATTTTGCCACACGATGAGAGGTTTGATTGGGGATTGATGGGTCAAAGTGTGGGTAAAAGAGATTGGTAATGTACCATAGTGAATGATTAAGGTCACAGCATGACAGTTCTGATTAGGTGGGAAAATGTGGAATTAGATGGTTGGTTAGACGAAGTGAGGATAAATAAGTGAGTTTGTTTAATTGTAAAATATGTGAGGAGATGAGTTGTTTGACCGAAATAAAAGTAAGACTCAAGATGAGAGGTCGATTGAGACTCATGGGATAAAATTTTTGAATGAAATTAAAGTCAGTTTATTGATTTGACCGAAGTGAAAGTGTAAGGTCACGATATTAGAGGTCATTTGAGATGGATATATATAGGGAATGAGATGGTTAGTTAGTTGAAGTGAGGATAAGTAAGTTGAGTTCTTTATTATAAAATAGGTGAGCAGATCGATTGTTTGACCGAAGTGAAAGTAAAGTCTCAAAATGAGAGGTCGATTAAGATTAATGGATAAAAATATGAAATTAGATGGTTGGTTAGTCGAAGTGAGTATGACACACAATGAGAGGTCAATTGGGGATTGATGGGTCAAAGTGAGGGTAAAAGATCAAGATTGGTTATGTACTAAAGTGAAAGTTTAAGGTCACTATGAGAATTCTGATTAGGGTGGATAAATGTGGAATGAAATGGTTGGTTAGTCGAAGTGAGGATAAGTAAATCGGATTGTTTGACAGAAATGAAAGTGAAGTCTTGAGAGGAGAGGTCGATTGAGATTGTTAGGATAAAATTTGGAATGAAATGGTTGGTTAATCGGAGTAAGTAAGGTCAAGTGATGAGAGGTCGATTGTGATTTATGAGTCAAAGTGAGGGTAAAAGAGATTGTTAATATTGGAGATCGTTGATTTGATCGAAATAAAAGTGTGTAAGGTCACATTATGAGAGGTTTATTAAGGTATAAATAAATGTGGAATGAGATGGTTAAGTTAGCCGAAGTGAGGATAAAAGATTGAGGTTGTATATTATAAAATATGTGAGGACATGGGTCACGAAATTAGAGGTCGGTTGGGGATTGGTGGCCAAAATGAGTGTAAATGAAATTGATAATGATGTAGATGGTTGATTTTACCGAAGTAAAGTATAAGGTCTCAAATGAGAGTTCGATTATTGGGTGGATAAATGTGGGAATGAGATGGACGGTTAGCCGAATTGAGGATAAAAAGGCCGAGTTGTATATTTTATAATTTGTTAAGAGATGGGTTGTTTGACGAAGTGAAAGTAAGGTTTTGAAATGAATGGTCGATTATATTACCTCTAAATTCTAATTAATGATTAATTTGTCTAACTATGTACTAGTTGAATTTGTCTACAATTATGTATATAAAGATAATGATGTATGTGACCCATTTGGTTTCACGTCTATTTTAAATTTGTATAATAAGATTTAACATATATTGGTCATCTGCCGAATAGCCGAAATTTAGTAAAATATAACCATCAATTAATTTAAAAGTTAGTTTTAAATTTCATTGTAATTATGTATACATGCACTATTCAATTTTTTTACTCATTTGTTTTATATAATGAACTTGTATATAAACTCTCTTTATTGTCAATAGTTTGTATCCTATTAAAATATATATTTATTACCAAATATTCATTACCACTGCAGAAAATGTTTTTAGTGATGTGCATTTATCAAAGTAAATATTTTGTATGAGGTCTGAGGTTTTATTATATTTTTGAGTTGAGTAGTTTCTCTATTTTATCCACATGAATGATCAAAATATATCTACTTTATATGTACCAAGTGAAAGAGTTTACCTAAAACAATAATTATATAATAAAAAATACTTGTAGGTCATTAATTATTGTGAATCGTCCGACTAGGTTATCCTTATAAAACAAAGTTTTGTAGAAAAATCATATTAATAAATAAATTTAATTCAGTCATTCTAATAATAAAAACAAATTATGCTCGACACAAAGGGAGTTATGATTGCACATCAACTATCTTAACGGATGCATTACGAACATGATTTGTCTTTATCCATATTCATTTTCATTTCTTTTGCCTTACACACTCCTAATAATATCATCAATAATTTCCTTATGTATAGAGATTTCATCTAAAGGTGAAATTAAATTTCTCATCGTAAACTACATGTGATTGACCCACTTATCTAGATTATCATTTTGAAAGTCTAAAACGGCTTCTAGATGGTTTTGAAGTTTATTGCTCATCTATGTACCTTTGGCCTTTTTGAAGAGATTAAAAGTGAATTGATTCTTAACCGTGCATTTTATCTTCTTTGTTCTATAAATTTTGATATCCAAGTAAAGAGAGAGTCCTACGTCTAGTGATATAGCTCCCTCCCATGTTGTCGAAGACATGACAATGGGTCCAAATGCACAACATATGGGTCTCAAATGAACATCTTTGCACCTCTGTCTTTATTTGTTAGATGTTCAACATGAAGACTGTGGTCCTCTCCCCCTTGTTGGGTAGGTAAGGCCTCAACATGTTTCGCTCATTCAATCTATGTCAATGCATTTCTCTGCATACTCCAAAACAGGCTGATCCTTCTAATTTTGCTTTGACGTCTTCCTCGAGGAATGAAAAATCCAAAAGAAAAAAATAAAATCGGCATGGAGTGATACGAAGACTAGTTTTAAGTAATTGTGTCTCAAAAAGTTAATGTAATGTATCTCAACCATTAGAGTATCTACTTCTTAAGCGGAGGTTTGTAGGAGGCTCATACAAACGGTAGTGTTGAGGCTTCGAGTGAATAAGCGATAATAAAGGGTAAAAGGCTAGGTCACCCATATAATGACTATATATGTTATTAACTTATCCATTTGTCTCATGTCTCATTTTTTTTTCTTTGATGGTTCTTATCTTAATTTATAGGTGTGTATTATAAGTACAAGGTTTATTAGACAATATTTTATTTAATTTTTAAATAAAAGTCATCTCATTTTAAATATGACTAGGGCATCAACAATACAAAAAAAACAAAAAAATAAAAATAAGTAACAGCAACCTTAACAAACAATAAAAAATAATTTAAACCAAAACCAACCAAAAAAAAAAGATAAGGCGATCATGAATTAAATACACACTTTACATATTAAGTTTGTCAAAAATAAAATCAAAAGTCTCAAAACAAGTAATTCATAGGTTAAAATTCTTTTAAGAAAATAATTATCAAACTTGTAAACCAAAAAATCTCATTTCAAGTCAACCATTATATGATAATATGGATTATCAACCAATATATTTTAAGAGCAACCTCTATCCCTCTATCCCCATTTTGCACTAAAAAATGAAGAGTTCAAAAGTTGAGGACAATTTTTTTTAATATTAAATATATTTGAGATGGTTGTTTGAGATTATGCTACATTAGTGTGCATTTTAATTATAGGCACTCTCTTCACCTAATCATAAAATGTCAACCAATAAGGCAGCTTTGTTGAGGTCTCAAATATTCTATATATATCTAGGCTAACTTCATGCTCAATTCTATGGCTTCTTCATCTTCTATTATGGATGATCATGCCCTAACTCTAGACACTATAAGGAATGCCTTAGAAACTTTGCCCCAGAAGAGCTCTTCGGCGCCCTTCATTTACAAGGTCCCGAACGAACTCCGAGTGGGGGATGATGACTACTTCACTCCGAAAACAGTATCCATTGGTCCCCTCCATGCAAACTCTCTAAACCTTAAGGCCTCCAAAGATATCAAAATCCGATATTTGAATTCTTTTTGTTCCCGGCTCCCTAATTATATAACCTTGCAACATGTCTATGATGTGTTGCAAGACTTAGAGAAAAATGCACGGGATTCTTATGCCGAAGAGATCCCATTAAGTAGTGACGAGTTTATAAGCCTTATGTTACTCGATGGATGCTTCATCCTCCAATTACTATGGAGACATGAAAATAAGCATGCGGTTGATCAAGGCGACCCGATATTCCATAGAGGGAGGGCTAAATGGGCTATGTTGTATAACTTGCAACAAGATCTATTATTGCTAGAAAATCAACTTCCATTCTTTGTTCTTTCTTCTCTACACAAGGCGATTCTCATCAGGCTTTGGCCGATTCTGTGTTCAACTTTTTCGACAGCATAGCACCGATTGAAAAGCTCAATTGTCGCTCCATAACTAACCTGGAGCCTAAACATCTCCTCGACTTGGTCATGTTCTCCTTGTTCCCTCGTCCACCTAAACCCAAAGCCTTGCATGGAGAAAACCCTGTCGAGAATTCTGTGGACGTTAGATCCTTAGTAAAAGGAGAGATATATCCAGACGTAAGGAGTGCATCAGAGCTAGATCTCTCTGGAGTTAAATTCACCAAGTGTAGTAAGAAACTGAGTTACTTGACAGATATAACGTTTCACGATGGGGTTTTGTCTGTCCCAACTGTGGTCCTTCTTGACTCAACGGCCTCCTTGTTCTGGAATCTATTGGCGTTGGAGCAGTACTCGGATTTTAAGGATGATTACGGGTGCGTCTTCATATCCTACGTTAGTTTCATGGACAATCTCATATGCAATAATAAGGATGTGGAGATATTCACGAGGAACAACATCTTCTTGTCGTGGGTAAATGATGACAAGGAGTTTCTATTGCTCTTTAACCGTCTGGCTTTGGCTGCCGACATGAATGGTGTAAATGAATTCTCCTTTATTTCTCGTGAACTCGAAAGATACTGCGGAAGCAACATCCATCCACTTCGAGCTTATATAGTGCGCAACTATTTTGAGGCAAGATGGGATTTGATGAACTCCGTGATGCTCTTTATTTTTACAGTTACTCAGACTGTTTTCGCCATCCTTGACTATAATCGAAAAGGTAAAAACTGATCTCTTCTGACATGGATGATCTTATAAATTGTAATGTTTGTTTGTTGCTTTCACATAAACTTTTGCTTCAAATGTCACCCACTAACATTTACATGATACGAGGTTATTACATAAGGCCCTTATACTCTACTCGAGAATGGATGGTTAAATTCTAGTATCGTAAATTGTTTGATTCTACACAAGAAAAAAGAGAAGAAAAAAAGAGAGATGATGATAAAGCAATGCGTTCAAATTCTCATTTGGGGATCATTACAATAATCAACAATGAGTGTAGATCTAAATTCCAAAGGTTGTTGTTTGCTCATTTTTACAGAATTTATTGTAATGACTTTTTATGTTAAAAAATTGGATTTGTTTTAATTGATGAACAATAAATTACAAAACTATTTGTACTGCGTGTTACATGTATGTATGTTTGTGATATTTGTCTTAACATTCTCATTTATATCATATTTTATTAATTTTTAAAAATTATAAACACCAATCCTCACTGTCTGCATAAATGTATGTGATTAAACGTTTAAAGTGAATTAAATATCAATCAATACTGAGTCTGTGAATAATACTAGATGAAAAGAAAATAATAAATCGAAAGCAGATTTATATCCTAAAAAAGCTATTGTCTAGTCTACATATACTTATACAAGGTTTTTTTAATTGAACTTGCATCGCTTATTTTGCTTCCTCAATTTAAAAATGGCATAAACTACTCCCCTCCACCATTTCTTGATTAACTCAGTTTAAGTTCTCAAATACATCTACGACAACTCCTTGATCTCAATTATTGACCTTTTTTTCTTTCTAAAATACATGTTTCCCAAACATAATAATTGAAATATAATTCAATTCTAATTTTTAACAAGTTAGAATTATAATATAATTTTAATTCCAATTATCCACGTTCAAATATAACCTTAGCCTAACTTATTACTCAGAATAGTGATGAAAGTTATTGGTGACTACTTTATAATAACCTATTTGTTTTGATATGAACATTTAAAGGTGAACTACAAGTTCATCACTTATTTACTTACTTTATTATTACATAAAATTTCTATACAGGGATTCAACTTTTGCCAAGGCTTCACTCCAATTTTTTAAAAAAATATTGTTTTCAGCTGGAGGATGTAACTATCCTCCACGAAATCCAGGTGGCAAACTTTCAGCATTCAATCTAACAGGTTTGTCAAGAACCGTCTTTTCCACAGCATAATTAATAACCTAAATTAAAACAAACAGATTATTTCAGCACATCTATAGTTACACTTCATCACATAAACAGTTTCAAGTGAATGCAAGATGAATGTATATAAGAGGATCTAATTGTGATCCATCTGCTCATGTATGTACAGATGAATCATGAAACCATAAATCAGATTAAATCTCTTCACAATTCGTGATGATTCGTTTCATCTATTTTGCACTTAGTTTAAAAAAATCAGATAAACCTTAAAATAATCAAACATTAAATGTCCTGATAGGGATAAATTAAAAGATTTTATGTGGCTTAGAGATAAAAATATAATAAAGTTTTTCATAAGAGAAATTCTTCACAAGAAAATTAAGCAAAGTAAGAACTAAGGCCACTCAAAGCTAATATCCACTTGCAAATGTATCATTCTTTATTCAACCATGTACAATTTATTTATGGCCAACAATTTTGGAAATTAGCGCAATAAAAAAGTTTCTTGGAAGCTTCTTAGACCCAAAGATGAACTAGTTAAAATTCTCATACCCTTAAAGATATTTTGTAAGACTTCCCATCTCAATGTTGATTAGTCAAAACTAACAATTAGGAAATAAAATGGAAATCTTTGAATGCAGATAAAAAAAAGTGTTCAAGAGCAATATAAAGCAAAAAAGGTAAATAAAGTAAAAAGTCAATCTCGTTTGTATAATCCCATCTGAAAACACTTAATGTTTTTGTTCTGGATTTAGAATATAGTAACTGAAAATTAAATAGGTGAGATTGTTTACTAGTAAATAATAATTAAGAACTATATTGAAATGTATAGACAAACAACTAATTTATACTACATAGAAAAACTTACTTGATCCACAAAATTATTGGCAATAGTGCTAATAGAAGAGGAGCAATAAATGGAAGTACTCATATTGTACATATGAAGAACTGAAACATCCATCCAGATAATGCAAAACAAAGGAAGAATATTGTCTATGCAAGCAAGCAATGATGTTTTAAGTAAAAATAGATTCTAAGCATATATGAATTAGAGAAGGGCAAACATTAGATATCTATGATCTTGACCAGAGATGCATAATGAATGAATGAATGCTAGTAGTGTATGAAAATTTGCTCAAATTTACTTTAAGGGATGGATGATGCATTGCCTTTATAACATCTCAGCCAAAAATCAGCAAACATGATATGATTAATAAGATGAAGAAAATAAGACGAATTGGTACTCACAAAAAAACATCTTCCCAGTGTAGTGCCTAAGAAATTATTCATCTAACAAATAAACATCACATATTGATAGAGAGAGAAAAGCTCTAGGGATTTGAAAGGAAGCGCCATCGACATAGACGACACGTCATGATCGGCACAGATGACACAATATTGTCTTGCACCGTAAGTCATCAAATCGGCGCCAGAATGATCATTAATCAAAGGAAGCGCGATCGACACAAGCGGCACGACACGATCGGCACGGACGACATGATATGTACAGGCGGGACAGTACGATCGGCACAGTACGATCGGCACCGACGACTTGGTATTGTATTGCGTCGTTCATTAATTGTAGCTAGTCTACGATTTTTTTAGCATTTGTAAGCTCCACTGGAATTTTCCCTCGATTGCGGTTTATCTATGATCATCTTTTATGGTTTTTCTGTAATTACTCTGTTCTATTACACTATTTATACTATTATGAGGAAGGGGAAGAACAAAAGTAATAAATGAAAAAAGTCATGGAGTTTGTGATGGAAGGAATTAAGGAAGAAACAATCAAAGAAATTAAAAGAATTGTTGAAGAAGTCAACAAAAAACATCAGAATAACAACACAAGTGAACAATCTACTCGAACTATTGCTAGAAAAATTCATGCAGAAAATAATGAAGGAGCTTGGAAGATACACTATAATGAAAGAGCTAATATGTTTGGGCTCAATAATCAAATTACAAAGCTCCTTATGCATGCCAAAATGGGAGAAATTGTCATTAATAAGGACAAAGCACAACATATTATAATTCAACTCAACATCCACTATCTTCAAGACTAGAATCTGTTGAAAAAAGAAGAATCTGAAAAATTGTTGCTACAATTAAGGAGCCGATGAAGGCTCCCAAATATAAGTCATTTACTATCACAAACAACTCGACATGGAAAACTAATGATGTCTGGATAAGAAAAATGCAAAAAAGTCAGAAGATCATGTCTATAAAGTAAAAATCTACTTGGGCAATACACAGAAAAAAGTGGATGTACTGGATTCTTCATTTGAATTTAAATTGCTTACTAAAATAGAGGTAAACTATATAAAGAAATGAGAAAATGTAGTTGTGGGAAACTACATAGAGAAAAACAGAGTATCCTTTCCAATTACTAAAGAGGCACTGTTGAAGCAATGGAAAGGAAAAAGGCTGGAGAAGATTTTAGTAAAGGTCCATAATTTATATTTCATTAAATTCAAGAAGGGATCTAATCTGGAGGAAATTCTAAGAAATGGGCATACATATATAGGATCCAACTTTATGAAGTTGAAAAAATGATCTAAAGACTTGAACCTATTGAGTAAGAAAAAAATTGCACAAATATGGTTCAAGCTCTAGAATATACCTGCACATATGTAGAATTCTAAAGCCCTTAGTTATTTTTCAGGTTTATTGAGTAGAACATTATATATGAACTCAATTATTAAAAGAGGAGATCACATATCATTTGATAGAATTAACATTTAGGTGCATCCTAGAAGCACACCTCCGAAAAATATGACAGTAGTAGACAAAATGAAAACCTACTATCATTAAAAGCACTTATGAGTGGAGGCCAGACAAATACTCTTTTTGTAATACGTTCTAACATGCAAGCCCAAAATGTGATTTGGCTAAAGAGGAAATGAAACAACACCGCAACTAGTTGCGGTTGAAGTCGAGCATAAGAGTTCTCCAATGCTGTGTAAGTTTGAAGTCGCGGTCAAGCTCCTTGGCTTAGTAAAAAGAGGATTCAACAGCGGCCAATAGCTGTGCAGAAACAAAATAGAGGCGGTCGATGCGCTCAATAGTTTTCTTCGTTTTGTAGACAAATAACTCAAATCCGTCGTTGGCTCTCCTCCAAGTGTCTCTCCTAGGTCGCCGGAGGATAGGATCCAAAGGTTTCAGTGAGAATAATTGATAAAAAATTATCTGTATTTTGATAGAAGAGTTTGCGGTTTAAGGTTAGGGTTCGAAATTTTTAAGAAATACAAAGCATTGGAGACTCAAAATTCAAACAACATTGCAATAAAATATTCATATCCATAAACAAAATTAATAATACTACTTCACTAGTTGTCATGTTTAATTTAATAAAACGTTTCAAACATTAATCTATTCACCTAATTTTTTTTTCAGGATTACAAGTAGGGGCAACGAATGAGGAGGGCGGGCGGGAGCGATTGGGAGAGGGATAGATACAATTTATGTATGAGGGATGATAGAGGGAGCAACGACTCCCCACATAGCATGACACCGTGGGAAAAAAATGAACTACGCGCGTCTCTTCGACTTCCCTTTCCACCATAACCTTCCGCTTCAGACCCATTACACCCCTAGCAAAGAAAATCATTTTCGTTCATCTTCCGTCTTCTTCAGCCCACATGATAAAATCCTAGTAGCCCGCGCATCCATTATTCGTCTTCCTTCTCTTCTCCGTTCTATTTCTGTTCTCCAAACAATTTCCGTTCTCTGTTCCACACACTTCAAAATGGTAAGCTCTTTCTTCTTACGTCAGTATGACATTGAGTGATGTAGTCTAACTTGCGATTTTGTGATTTTAGGATTCTGATAAACAATCTATGATACAAAGAAGAACGAAGCGAATGCAATACAAAGATGAATGAATCGAAAAAACATCGAAGAAGAAGAAGACAAATTCTAAAGTTGAAAAGCAACAAATGTTATGATTCCTCTTAATGCTATGATTTTTTTAAAACTAGAATATTTGAATCTTTTTTTTGCAGTGTTGAGGTATATAAGAGGAAGACAATGAAGAGGAAGTCAAACAATATTGAAAGGTAATAAACAAGATACTATGTTGTCATATTATTTTAATTGCCTTGTCATATTTTATTAATTGCGTTGTAATGTTATTTGAATTGTGTTGTAATGTTGTTTGAACTTCATTCTCATGCTTTATTAAATATGTTGTCATGTTTTTAATACTACGTTGTCATAATGATACTTTTTTTTTTTATAGTGTGAATGTATCTAAGAAAAGAAAGTATGACAAGGTTGAAAGGTAACAAACAAGATATTGTGTTGTCATCTCTTTTGAACTTCATTGTCATGTTTTATTAACTGTGTTGTCATAATATATTAGTTTAGGTTGAAGGTTTCTAAGAAGAGGAAGTTTTTCCACCTCTACTTATTCAATTAATTTAATATGACAGAAATCGGCTATTTTAAACATCCAAACCTCCCTAAAAGGCCATTACAAAATAATTCGAGAACTCTCGAATATTAAGAAAGAGGCTGTAAAGGCCATTCGTTTCGTCTCCCTACTCTCCTTGGGTGTGTCAGGATGCCCTTTCCAAGTATCCCATCACCTTTTACAAAATTTCAATGCCAGAAGTAGTGCTCTTATACTTAACAACATGGAAATATTGTAAATCAACGAGAATGATGTTTAGTGCGTACTAAACCTCCCATGTGATAACGTCAAAATTATAGAGTTTATTGGATAGAACTTTGATGATGGTCTAGAGTACCTCTAAATTCTCAAGGTTTGGAGGAGAATGTGGATTGTGAGTGAAATCAGAGTGCTACTGCAACTCTCTATATGGCGGAGATAATTATAGAAAACATAGATATGATTGACAACTTCAAATGAGACTTTGATGTATATGTCGTATCTAGCTTTCATGGACAACATAAAACCCATAGTGCATTTAAACAATAACACTTCGTTGTCATGTTGTTTGAATTGCGTTGTCATGTTATTTAAACTGGGTTGTCATTATTATTAACTGCATTGTCATGTTATTTTAATTGCGTTATCATGTTATTTGAACTGCGTTGTCATGTGTTTGAACTATATTGTCATGTTATTGAATTGTGTTAACAAATTTTATTAACTGTGTTTTTATGTTATTTGAATTATGTTGTCATTTTATTTGAACTAAATTGTCATGTTATTTGAATTGCATTATCATATTGTTTGAACTGCGTTGTCATGTTATTTAAACTGCATTGTCATGTTATTTAAACTGTGTTGTCATATTTTATTAACTATGTTGTCATGTTATTTGAATTGCGTTGTCATGTTATTTGAACTACATTTTTATGTAGTTTGAACTAAATCTTCCTGTTTACAAAATAATAGGTTCAAAATCCTTAATGGATGTTGATAGAATAAAGAACCTGAATTGGTGCAAATTAAAATTTAACAGACTTCTTGAGAGTGTGAAAAATGACAGGCAAATGAAGCCTCATATTACTACAGACCACTAACATTCTTATAATTAATTGATTGTTTTATGCATAAAATTACTCTTTAGATACTTAACAAATTGTTTTTTTATTTATGCTACATGGACATGGTAGCAGATTATACTTCAAGAAGTAAATAAAAGAGGCAGTTCCCATCATGTCATTTTGGGATGACAAGATTGTAAATGATAGAGTACATATAGAAAAAAGGTTAAGAGGGTTTGACTGAGGGAGTGTGGTTGATAGGATTTCACACTCGACTGAGGAGACTGTGGAGAATGAGGAGAACGTGCATGATCTTTTCTTAAATAAGTGTTTAAGTGTTGGTGATGCTTCGAGTATTTGTGCTGCATGGAAGAGAATGACGGATGTAACACTCAAGTTGTCAAGGGCTATAATAGAGATGGTAGATATAGTTGAAAACTCACCGAACATCTAAACCTTCAATACTTCAAGGGTTGCATCGTGCATTAAGTCATTGATCAATCGTAGGTAGTGACCTATTAAAGAAAATGTTCCTAAAGATGCTTCAACAGGGTGACAATCTAAGCACTAACAATTAGTGTGACATGCTTGAGTCTGAGCCTTAACAGTCGGCATCAAAACTAATTAAGCCCCAACAAACTCATCCCTATGAAATTGCTCCTCCATATGAAACTGTGTTATCAATCCGTGAGCCTAAGTCTATATTTGTAGAAATTCCTAATTGTCTCATGATACTAGCTAGAGCAAAGAAGTGAACTCCCCGTCCAAGGAGAAAACTTCCTACACTACCAGCAATGTTGCAATCTCCATATGTCATAGGAAAGTCGGTAGAGGTCAAGTTGGTTGTCGCTCAAGATCAGTATTTAGATCAAATCATGTACGCATGCGACATTACGAGCCTATCACGTAAGGTGTTATAGGCAATGCAACAAGGTTAGTGGCTAGACGGAAATATTATTGATGCATGGGAATGGAAATGGAAATGAATGTAGATGCACAATCAAATCAGGCTAGAACTAGCAAATAAAGGATCTTCTTTTCATCCATACACAATGTAAGTTATACTCCATACTCCAAATGTCATTTCTTTTTGTTGCACCTATATGGTTTATAACACGTTCTTCATATTCTAAATGGTATCTTTAAATGTTCAAACAAATTTTATAATGATTCACTATTTTATGGAGTTAAGGCATTCGACATTACGCTTCAAGACCTCGATCAAGCAGACCTAATAAGTGTTCATTTTAATTACATTGTCATGTTTATTAATTGCATTATCAGGTTGTTTGAACTGTATTGTCATGTTGTATGAACTGCGTTTTCATATTTTATTAACTTCATTTCTAGGTTATTTGAACGACATTGACATGTTGTTGAAACTCCATTGTTATATTTTATTAATTGTTTTGTCACATTTTACTAACTGCGTTGTCATGTTATTTGAACTGCGTTGTCAGATTTTTTGAATTGCATTGTCAGGTTGTTTGAACTGCGTTGTCAGGTTGTTTAAACTGCATTGTCATGTTGTTTGAACTGCGTTGTCATATTTTATTAATTGTGTTGTCATGTTTTATTAACTGTATTGTCATATTGTTTGAACTGAGTTGTCATGTTGTTTGAACTGTGTTGTCTTGTCCTTTGCTAATTGAGGCTAAAACCCTAGAAATCAAAAATTCCAAAATAGTAATAAGACTAGTGTTGCCATATTTTATTAACTTCATTGTCATGTTATTTGAACCGCATTGTCAGGTTCTTTAAACTGTGTTTTCATGTTGTATGAACTGCATTGTCATGTTGTTTGTGTGCCTCCATGTGTAAGTTTTCATTTATACTTGGTCGTCTTCAACAAAAATAAACAACAAATTAAAATAATTGACAATAGGGCAGTTCCCGAGGATATTACCTTTGAGGGAAAATATGTCTTAGTTTCGACCATACTAAAGAAGCTAATGAATTTTTTAAGTTCATAAGGTCTCCCATTGCTGATACACTCTCCATGTATGAGATTAAGATGTTAAATATGTCATGGAAAGATACTACCAACTACCAAGATTGTGGAATGTATTTGATGCGGCATGTGGAGACTTATAAGGACGAGGTAAATAATTGGCAGTGTGGCACCACACTTGAAAATTCTAAGAAAAAGCTTCATTGCTTGAAAAACCATTATATGAAGAGAATCTTGCCCTCAAAGAACAACAATATCAAATTTTCTTAATTGTCATGTTTTTACTACTACGTTGTCTTGTTTTTACTACTATATTAACACTTTGGGAAACAACAATATCATGTTAATACAGCGTTGTCAATGTTCATACAACAATATTTTAACACAACTTTAAAATTGTCAATATTTAGACAATACTATAGCATTGTCATGTTTATAATACAACGTTGTCATGTTTTCATTACAGCATTGTCATTTTTATAATAGAGTGTTGTTATGTTATAAATATCCAACATATATTACACCTTACAACATATATTAACACAACTACAACAATATATTAACACATCTAAAACAAAATATTAACACAAATACAACATATTTAAACACTTTACAACATATACAATATTGTCATGTTATTAATACTGGAATGTCATGTTTTCAATACATCGTTGTTATATTTATAATACAACGTTGTCATGTTCATACATCAATATATTAAAATAACTACTATAATAAAACTATTATCTTCGTTGAATGTGGTCCCCATAGTTATTATCTTCGTGAAGTTGAGAAGACGAAATTGATAGGAAGGAAAGTTGAGTCGAGATTAAATCATTCCATTATTATTGTATTGATATTGAATTGTGCACTATTGTAGATATTATCACCGGATTTTCCTAAAACAAAATAGATAACATGACAATGCATAATAGAGAACATGACAATTTCATAATAGAGAACATGACAATAAATAATAGAGAATATGACAATTGCATAGTAGAGAACGTGACAATGCATAATAGAGAACATGAAAAAACTAAACTTATTTCGAGCCCTTGCAGCCGATTTGTTCATAACTTTTTTCAATAAAAGATTGTTTCTATTTTACAGGTGGTCGACCTCAAGCCTTTACACTCACGGGAGAGTGTATCAATTTTTTTATTGGTGTAGAAGTTGTTGGTGTAGGAGTTGATGTTGTCGAATATGATCTAAATTTTTCCTTCATGTCTTTCACCACTTCAGCCAAAACAGAAGTATTATGATCAAATTGTGTTGCAAGTTGTTGGAGCTCTTGCATCTCCAGAGTTAGATAATTATTAAGATTTCTTTCATTCTCACACATATTAGAATTCATTTAGGTGGAATGTCTAACTTGTAAAATATATTTCCCCTTTGAAGTAAATACACCAATTTTAGCACATGCAATGAAGAACCACTTTGCTTTCCATTTTGACCGTTTATTACTCCTAACTTAGAAATGTCGAAACCCTTTGAGCATAAGTCATTTAATACTCACGAAGCTCATTTTCGAAATCAAAAGTCATTCCAACAATAGGAATTTGAACATCGAGAGGGGATGATGATTGATTCATCAAGATAAAGAATAAGAGAGAAATTTTAGTTTAAAATATGAACATGGTAACGAAGCGTTAAGAACATGACATGCACTTTTCAAGTTTAATAAACCTATCATCTTAAAAAAAAAATCAAAACGTTTCCAGGTATTTTTAAATAAAATTTCTATGTTCTCTTAATGTTTTGAATAAAAATTACTTGAGTTAAAAAAAATTGAATTCCAGTTTAATAGAAATAATTTTAGTTTAAAACATTAGATGACAATTCTTCGTTGAGAATATGACAACGCTTCGTTGAGAACATGACAACGAAACATTAAGAACATGACATTCACTTTTCAAATGTAATCCAATAGAAATTAAAAATATAGATTGACAATTTTAATGTTGTATTAAACTGGAATATCATGTTTGTTATTTCACTTTCACAAACATGAAGTTCTAGTTTAATACAATATTTAAATCTAGTTTTAACATATTGAATTACAGTTTAATAGAAATAATTTATGTTTAAAACATGACATGGCAACGCTTCGTTGAGAACATGACAACGCTGCATTGAGAACATGACAACGAATCGTTGAGAACATGACATCCACATTTCATGTTTTATAAACCAATCAGCTTACAGAAATATTTTCAAAATGTTTTTAGAAATTTTTAAATCAAATGTCTATGTTTTCTTAAAACTCTTGAACAACAAATGACTATATTTTAAAAAATAATTTGAATTGTAGTTTAATAGATATAATTTCAGTTTAAAACATGACATGACAACTCTCCATTGAGAACATGACAACGCTTCGTTGAGAACATGACAATAAAGCATTGAGATGACATGCACTTTTCATGTTTAATAAACCTATCAGCTTACAAAAATATTTTCAAAATGTTTCTAGAAATTTTTAAGTTAAATGTCTATGCTTTCATAAAGTTCTTGAACAACAAATAACTAGATTTAAAAAAAATATATATTTGAACTTTAATAGATATAATTTCAGTTTAAAACATGACATGACAACTCTGCATTGAGAACATGGCAACTCTTCATTGAGAACATGATAAGGAAGCGTTAAGAACATGACATGTAATTTTCATGTTTAATAAACCTATCAGCTTACAAAAATATTTTCAAAATGTTTCCAGATATTTTTAAGTAAAATGTCTATATTTTCTTAAAGTTCTTGAACAACAATTGATTGGATTTATGAAAAATGAATTGTTGTTTAATAGAAATAGTTTTAGTTTAAAACATGACATGACAATGCCTCGTTAAAAACATGACAACACTTCGTTTAGAACATTATAATACTTCGTTGAGAACATGATATGCACTTTTTAAGCTTAATAAACCTATCAACTTACAGAAACATTTTCAAAACGTTTCCAGAAATTTTAAATCAAATGTTTATTTCTTAAAGTTCTTGAACAACAAATAACTAGATTAAAATATTTGAAAAGTAGTTTTTAATACAAATAATTTAAGTTTAAAACATGACATGAAAATGCTTCGTTAAGAACATGACAACGAAGCGTTGAAAACATGACAACAAAGTATTGAGAACATGACAATGCTAAATTTAGAACATGACATGCATTTTTCAAGTTTAATAAACCTATCAACTTACAAAAACATTTTCAAAACGTTTTTAAAAATTTTAAATTAAATTTCAATGTTTCTTAAAGTTCTTGACTTAATTTTAACATACCTATCTACGTAGCTTCAAATGGTAAAAACGTAGCTTTAGATGGTGATAACATAACTTTAGATGGTGAAAACGTAATTTCAGATGGTAAAAACTGAGCTTACGAGCTTGGAATGGAGAAAACGAATCTTACAAGCTTGCGATAGAGAAAATAGAGCATGCGAGATTGCGAAGAAGAAAACAATATTTCCCACGCTTTTTAAGAGAGAGAATGTGTTAAGATTAAAAATGAAGAAGACTAGCACGCTGTTTAATTTTTTTTCCACAGTGTCACGCCACGTAGGGAGTCACTGGGGCAGTCGTTTTCTCAGTCGCTCCCTCTATCATTCCTTTCTATTATATTTCAATAGTTGTATGGCGGGGGAATGGGTGGTCGATATATGATATAGTTTTAATATAAACTAACCTAAATAGTTTTATAATCTATATAATAAAATTTTGATAAAGTTATTACATATAAAATAATTAAAAATACAAAATTAAGAATGCATCAAATTTTATATATAATTAATAAATAAACTAATTTATTTATAAGTTAAAAGTAAATAGTTTTAATTAATAATAAGCGACGACTCTATAAGTACATAACACCCCCATATGTCGAAGAATTTATAAGTGGTCATCATATAGGTCAATATACTGATGGTTTTGTATGTGGTCGCCAAAATGTTCATACCGACGACGATTTTTATTCTAATCGTTATAATAGTCGGTATTGATATTTTTTTACTAGTGTGTAAAAATCACATTTATAGTGTAAAAATAAATAGTGACATAATTTATCTTTTGTCTTAATACACTTCTAATAATATCGTCAATAATTTCTTTATGTATGGAGATTTCATCATCACCTTGATTCCATCAAAAGTTGAAATCGTAATCTACACATGATTGACCTACTCATCTAGAATATCATTTTGAACGTCTAAAACGAACTTCCCTTTTGGGTTTCGAGTTCATTGTATATATACATATGTTTAGCCTTTTTGGAAGACATTAAATGTGACGTGATTCCTAACCTTTATTTCTCTCATTTGTTTAATAAATTTTGAGTTATACTCCCTCCCTGTTATGAAAGACATGAGAAGGGGTCTCAAATAAATTTCAAATGGACATCTTCGTATCTCTATCTTTAATAGTTATATGTTAAATTTGAAATGGGGAACCTCCTTTCTCGCTTGTCCGGTGTATGTTAGTGTCAACATTCAAATATTTCTTGATAGAATGAATGCCACCACCCTTTTATATGATTATGTCATGTCAAATATCTTCTAATGTCAAATAATCATTGAGTTTAGTGAACTTGGTCTCCATGCCAAAGGCATGAATATCGTTGTGGTTCTCTCCCCATTCTTGGGAAGGTAAGCCCACAAAATTTCACCCTCATGGAATCTATGTCAATTTACTTTTCTACATACTCTTGTACGTTTTTTTTACCGTTACCAGATTCTTTCAAATAAACTTTCTATTTTAGTTCTGTTTGGATAAAAATTATCTGTCATATTAGTTATTTTTCCATTTAAATGCCCCGTCATTAAGGGCGGTTTGTACAATCCAAAAATTGTTTGGTATCATGCCTTAGCTATCATTTTGTGTGCTCCGCCCGTGGAGAGGACACAAAGAAGGACTTTAATGGTAGACACAGCCTCAGGTACGTATTTTAAGAAAATTAAATTCCACAAAAGTTATGTTATATAGAATCTCTTGACTTACCTATCTCTCGAATCTCATAAAAAATGACAATAAGACTATCGTTTCAGAAGTTTTCATGTCTTGGAGACGAGACACCTAAATAGAGTTGTATAACATAAACCTTTTCATTACAGGTTTTATATAAATACTTGAATGTATTAAACTAATTAACTTTGAGAGTCGCCACTTTAGTTTACTTCGCAAAGAAACTAAAGGTAATAAAATCAGGGAATTGTTTTTAAGGGTTTGGTGCTTGATTACGCATTAGGAAAGGGTTTACAACGCTATGTCCTATGCGCTTGTCATGATGGACCGTCTCTACTCGAACGTATTAGGCAATTAATTATTTGAGAGGATTGTTACACATGAGTTCTAAGTTCAAAACTCTTTTATACTTGTGATTATCCTAACCCGTGTTTAATCCAAGGGATTAACCATATTCCTTTACTTAGAGATGACTCTAAGCGTCTATTATATTTAGACATGGTTGAGACAACAAAGCCACAAACGTGTCACGATCACAAGAAGAACACAAATGGGAAGTGAAAAATTATCATGTTGCTTGCATGGAGATCAAACTATGGATCCTTATTAAAAAGGAATCCATGAGTATTGGAAAATTCGCATTGAGAATTTTTAAAATATCGGAGCCCCATTTTTGTCACCTCAAAAGTTAGGTATTTTTTCAAAATTGTTTGAAAATTTCTGAAAATTTGTATGCATGTAAAGAATAATTTTAAGAACACGTTGAATTCGAGTTTGGAATTTTGGAGTTATAGAATTCTAGATATAACACTGTAGAAAATAGTGTTTTTTAAACGTGTCCCAAAAATTCTAATATATTTTGAGCAGGTCAAAAATATTTGTGTAGACATGTTGTAAAATTTTCATAATTTTTGGATTGGTAGGATCTGAGATATGAATTTTCAATGACAGACTATTTTAAAAACAATTCCTAAAAACTTTGGAAAAATAATATTATTGTAGAAAATAATATTTTTTACCCTCCTGCATCTTAAAAATTTTTCTAAATTAATTTAGAGTCTCTCAAAAAAGTTTGGTGTAAAATAGAACCAAAGAGGACCTGAACTTTTTAAAATTGGAACTTTTAAGTCAAAATTGAACATATATAAAGTCTGAGAGTCAATTTGGACATGAACTAATAGTTCAGGGGCTGAAATAATTTCGAAGTTAAGGGTCATATTTAGACGTTGAAAGAGTCTATTGGCCAATTTGGACGTGGGTAGAAAGTCTAGGGGCCGAATAATTCCGAATTATTTTAATAAGTTTAGGATTGGAATATTTGGATCGGCATGTTCTATTCAATACAAGTAGGAGAAGAATCTAAATCGTTAAAAAAATGGAAAATTTAAATTTTCAAGACATTAGGGGTATGGGTGAAGATATGATTGGAGGTTTGGGGCCTGAAAATCGGAAGAACAAAATTATGTTTTGTCTTTCTCCTTCGTCTTCTTGTGAGCTCGCCTTTCACCGGTTTCCGAGATATATGCTTTGTGTAAAGAATCCTCGTTTGTTGGTCTTCTATTCAAGACGTCCTCAAGATCTATTTCTCTACATTGAGACGAAACTGTCTTGTAGAAAAAGGTATCCGAGATTCAAAACAAAGGCGTGCTATGTTTCGAATTGGAAATGTCTCTGATGTAAAATAACTCACCTTAATTTTGTCTTCAGCTAGAGCTTGAATTTTTTACCTTCGCGAACCTCTCAGTTGCACAAGGTTTCATCAAATAGAGCCTTAGATTTCTTGAATCGATCGAAGCATTGGATTCGTCCTCCAGTGCAAATCAGAAATCAGAGAAACGATTTCGTTCGGAAATCTCCTCTGTCGCCGCTTTAGCTCAAGAGAATTCGAGGTCATCCCCCTTCCAATGATCAGTCTTTGTCCTTGCCTTCGCCAACACTTCAGAACAAATATGAAGCACATATGTAGTTCGTGATTGATAACTAGGCAATTCAAACAATCATACACATCATGCATCAAACTAACATCATTTCAAACAAATTAATCACAACATGAATTCTAATGAATTTGATCACAAATAACTCTAATATTGATGTGATAAGATTACACATAGGATGAGAACTCGCCTTAAGACGTAGAAATTACATAAAACAATCTGAAAGAGGAAGCTAGTCACGAACGTGCTCATCGGAGAATGTAGAAGTTCGCCAAAAACCTTCTATTTAAGTCTTTCTAATCTCTCTTGCTCAATCGAGTATCTCTCAAGTCTCTCTCAAATATTCTCTCACTAGAATTTAACCAAATGATGAACCGTTACTCAAAGGAATAATGTTTAAATACCCTTAATCATTTAGTTAAGTCGATTTAAACTTGAGTCGACTGAGTAGTGACCTGGGTTAGGAGTGAGTTTTGGTCGAATGCTCTGTGTAGGTAGCAAGTCCAACATCAATCTTAAATTTGAATAACTCAATTTCATGCCTTGTAACTCAAGTTGTAATATTTTAAAGTTAGACTTTTTAGGAGTTTTGCCTTCATCAGTTTCATAAAAGCAAAAATTTTATCGAGCCAGTACTTTGGATGACTCAGGCCATTCCAACAGTTGATCTTGGGCTCGTTAGAAAGGTGTATTAATTAGTTACAATTTTCATGTTGCTCACCAATGTCAAGACATGTCGTAGATCCATGAGTTTCTGATGAAACATCATTGACCCTAAATTAGATATGATGACTTTTGGGTACCCTAGCGCAGAATGTAGGTCAAGTCATGGCCACTAAATGGTGTTTTTGGAAAGATAACTCAAACAAAATTCCAATGGTAGCTCATTCATCCTAACTGGTTGTGTAAATCATGAGCTACGATTGTTTAAAGTGGCACTTAGCAAGTGCATACGCTAAGCATACACGTTATGATATGTGTTGAGAGATAATCATTTGTATTATTGCAAAAATAATTGATTTGTGTAAGTTGAATAGAGAGCAGTCTGTTCAACAGAGAGTGTGATAGCTAGAAGTTTACAATAGGCAAGTGTTAAGACCTGTGGTCTTCCTTCGCAGTGTAAAGGCTATACAAATCAAAGTCTTCTAGTGGAATCCTTCTGAAAACAAAAGAAGGGTTACATAGGAGTTTTATCTCCGAACATCCATACAATCTTGTGTTGTCTTTGCACTGTTTCATTCATTCTTATATTTGTCTCTTCAAATCTTGCAAATAGTTTTCGCACTTGAAATCATTCAAGAGCTTGCTATGATTTGTCAAAGAATATAAACAAAATTTCAATATATAACAGGATTAAAATCACATTTAAGTGAAAAATAGAACAACAGTATTCAACCCCCCTTCTACTATTGTCATCGATCCTAACACATTTGTATCAATTTATGCGAGCATGTAAGGTCCCTTAGACATCGAATAACAATATTATACTAATGTCATTCGATCGAGCCATGAATTAACTTTCTACACAAGGGTATAAATCCTTTTTTGAAGCATTGTGGCTCAAGTTATAGATTTAAAACCAAAGGTGTCTCAATTTTGGTTTGATTTTGGGCACCTTACCTTGTTTGAAGTTACGTCGCATTCAAAGGCTTTAAACAAAAATTGGACTGAGAGGTCTTGTAGAGCACTCTTTTAGCTTTCCTAAATCATCTAAATCCATCAAGTATTGAGGTTTGGGCGATTTTTAGAAGTTTGTTGTTGTTGAACTTCCTTAAGTCGAATGATAACAATTGAAGAACACATTTTCATGTTTTCAAATTTGGTTTCTGCTGATGAAATGGTGATGTCATCTTTGTGTATTTGACTGGTCTTGGCATAGTTGACTCACTTTGACTGGGTCAAAACTTCCAATTTGACTTGTTTTCTTTTTTTTTTTTTTTTTACTTTTTTAATACATTCCCTACAAAACGGCCAACATCAATATTACACTTAAAATTCTTAATTTTTTGAATGGGTTAATTTGAACGTATCATGTCTCCCAATTTTATTTATTTATGAAAAGTTGTGTTTGAGCACAGAAACGAGTGTTAAAATAGTTGTTCTATACATTTTGTAGAATAACAATATGATAATCAAAATTCATTATTTTCTGAACTTTTTAATTTGAAGGTATTGGTTCATCCAAATTTTGATTATTTTTTAAAATCTAGTGTTTGGACCAAATTTAAAAGGGCAAATGGGTCGATTTTGAAATGATCTCCTATTTTTAGTCTTCCAGTCCAGCAATCAAGTTTTTATCATAATAGACCGGACATGTTTATTTTAATTTTAGGGGTGTAAAATTGAGGTGTCTACACTTCTCATTTTTCTTTGTAGTCATCCTCCATAGATCAAAAACCCAAAAAAACAATGATAACATTGGCATTGACCAATACAAAGACTTGTTCAAAGTAATTATGTCTTAGAAAGTCTATATAACGTAGATGCAGTTGTTGAGGCTCTCGAGTGAAGAGTGTTAAAATAAGTTATGTATCATAGGGATGCTTATGTATCGAGTTGTAAACATGATAATGCCCATGTATCGAGTTGCTTCAATTTTTGATAGATTTAAATGACTCTTACGATTTTATAAGAAGTTAGACGCTTGTGTCTGAATTTGTACTAGATATTGATAAAACATATGTTTATATTCCCTCGGTTCAAAAACAAAGGGAAATTAGTCATGTTGAGGAGATTATTATTGAGCATAATGCAATGACAATCAATAATGGTTGAGGAATTTATCGTAAAAAAGTTGAGAGAAAAATAAGTCACTAAAAGGGAAATTCTAAAGCAAATTTATAGTGTAAATTATGTCGATGAACTAGACATTTACAAGAGGATTATTTCAAATTAATAGGGTATTCTAAGTGGTACAAAGAAAAGAAAATGAAGAATCAAGTTAATATTTTTTCCGATCCATTTAGTTATAGTGATGATGAGAAGAACATCTTTAGAATGAAAATTTTCTAGAGGCAATTAATATGTTTAGTGGTATGCTACAGCAAATGAAATAGAATAGTTCTTTCCCTTCTAAATCATCAATAAGCATAAATGTTCTAATAATTTTATTCTAATTTATTTTGTGAAATCCATAATTGTTCTAAATCAAATAAATATACTTTTGTAAAACTCCACTAACAATAAACTATCATTGATACTCGTGCTTATAATCATCTATATTTTGAAAAATATAATAGGTTTTAGATTAAAATATTAGTTGAACCAGTTTATATATTTCTTCCCAATAAAATTAAAATTTTATGTCAAAACATCTATTCTTGTTTTTTTATTATAGAATATCAGTATAATTTTATTTCAGTTTTAAAAACATTTAAAATCAAAAAAAATAAAATGTTTTTTCTTCACATGATAAAATGCAGGATCATGATACTGGTAATATTTTAGTTGTGGGGTTCATATCAAATTCATGGATGTAAAATTTGATATTATAAGAGTAAAATTATTTTTTCTAGGATATGAAATATGTAAAAAAAATAAAGGTATATAAAATATATGACCTTCAAAGTTATAAAATTTTTACGTAAAGAGATGTAAAATTGTATGAAAATTATTTTTCATTTACTAAAAAAACATAAATGAAAAACAATAGTAATATTTTTTCTAATGAAATAAAAAAATGTTTATTTTTTTTTGATATTTTTGACACATATTGTTCAGATCAAAATATTTCAAGAACATAAATTTTAACAAAAAAATTTTAATAAAATAATTTGACACAAAATGAACCACAACAAAATATTTTTAAGTTAGATAAAAGTGAAGAAATGTCACTAACATCTAATGATATTATTCAAGAAAGTTTTCACGAAAAATAAGAGAAAATGATAGACTAAAAAGAAAAACCAATTTGAAAAAAAAAACTATATTATGAATATTAGTAAATGTCGTTATGTTTTTAAAAATTTTTCTTTACCGAATTAATTAAATGATTTCAAAGAGAATTTATTCTTGATAAATATTGCTAAGATCAATGAACCACATTCATACAAAGAAACAAATATGAATAATGGTTGAAATACAGCAATAAAAATGAAATTATAACTTTAGACCATAATAAAATATGAGAAATGGTTGATTTTCCTAAAAGAGAAAAAGTTATAAGATGTAAATAGATTTGTAAGACTAAATCAATCTTTATGATTTGTTTTTTAAATTAAAAGCAAGGCTTATGGCAAACAATATAAACACATAGAATGAATTGATATACTGATAGTTTTTGCCCAATCTATTACTAAAATTGTTACTATTAGGTTGATTTTAACTTTAATAGTGGTTAATAATTGGCATTTGCATCAAGTTAATAATGTCAATATGATTTTCTTCATGGATCCCTTAATAAAAATATCTATATTACAGCAATAGAGAGTTATTCTGATTCTTGAAATACAAAAGTTTCTATGGACTAAACAATCTTCTAGACAAAGAATGATGAAGTTATCAATATGTTGGTTTCTTAAGATTTTAAACAATCACCACATGATAATTATTTTTTATTGAACATAAAATGATAAGATTTATGTTTAGGTTGAGTATGTTGATGACATTCTTATTGTTGAAAATAATTTGATAAAAATTTCAAAGATTGAAAAGTTTCTAAATAATTAATTTTTAATCAAATATTTGAAATAATCAACGTTTTTTCTTTGGCTGAAAATAAGAAAAATTAACTAGGGAATTCGTGTTAATCAACATAAATATATTCTTGATATTATGTTAGTTCTAAACCTGAAAAAACTCTAATGATAAAATGTCTTAAATGGTTCAATCTGGTCTTGAATTGTTAAAAGATTCATAAAAATAATATGTAGAGTTATTTATCATAATTTTACAAAACGAAATATTGCATTTTTTTTTTTTTTTTTTTTTTTTTCAGAAACATAGTCAATTTATGCATCAACCAAATACACTACATTTGTCGTCAGTTTTAAGGCTATTGACATATCTAAGAGATTCTTCTATTGAGCATTTTTATCCTTACAAATCCAAATAGTTTGAGAAGATCAAAGAAATTTAGACATTTTTGGGTCCCGTGCCGTGGATAGTTTGGCTGTTGAAGGGAGAATGAAATAAAAAACAAATGGCAGCAGCCTGTCATTTGTCATTTTTATTTGAGAGTTGAATCCGTTTCTTTCTTTTTTTTCACCTTTTCCTTTCACTTTTGTAGTCCATCCAATCTTTTATTTCACTTTCTGAAATTAACTAACTTCTTCTCTATCTAAATAATAAAAATTAAAATTAACTTCAATATTAAACATTAAAATAAAATATCTGAAATAAAATAAAAATAAAATATATTATAATATAAATCAAAGTTGTTGATATTTAAAATAAATCATTAAAAAAAACAGTATTATAAACTTATTAAATTCAATAATTATTTTATTTTATAAATATAATATATAATTAAATAAAATTTAAGTTAAATATTATAATAAAAATAAAAATATTATGTTAAACATTAAATTAAATACTAATCAAAATAAAATGTATTAAGAGATAAATCAAACTTATTTTAAAGTTTATTAAAATAATTACATATTTATAAAAAAAAAACAATACATTATATATATATATATATATATATATATTTAAATAAAATATATTAGATAAATATTAAAATAAATTACATTAAATAAAAATATTTTAAAATTATTAAAATAAAATTCATATTTTATTTTTCTTATTTAATAATTTTTACATTCATTTTATTTTTTATTTATTTTTTATTTTATTTAAATCCTAAAGTTAGTTGTCTAAATAAAAGTTAAGAAAATGTAACGAATTAGTTTTTTTATATTTTAACATCATTTTAAGTAAGTGGTGATCTTGAGACGTGTGGACAAAGTACTATATATTCGTTAACTTCATTGCGTTATATATATATATATATATATATATATATATATATATATATATATATATATATATATATATATATATATATATATATATATATATATATATATATATATAAAATGAGTTTTAATAGGATAAGTTTATTGTCTAAATAAAAGTTAAAGAAAATCTAGTAATTAACTTATTTTTTTTATATTTAATACAATTGTGAGTGAGTTTGTACTTTGAGATGAGGTAAGGACAAATACTTACACTATAAATTTATTATATAGAATAGGCTTTTTAAGAACCCACTATGAAACCCAAAAAAAATTAAAAACAAATTCTAAACTCTAGAAGAAGGGATTGAACCTCCGGCATTGTGGTTAACAGCCATACACTCTTACCAACTGAGCTATTTCAGCTTCTAATTGGTGGACGTCAAAAAGGATTGCCCAAGTCTACTCCCCGATAGACTTCGCGGAAACACGTGGTAGAACGAATTTCCAACCTAGTTTCATGAAAACCACACAGGTCAATGTTCCATCCACATCTAAACTTCTTGTGAGAAATGGAAGTGAAAATGAGTCCCTAGCTCTTAACTTAAAAGACAGCCTCCTAAGTCAACTGAAAATTACAGATGCTAACATTTCTATTTAGGAAATTCAGATGTAGTTTATCGAGCACAGGAAAGAAGTCTTCAATGAGTTGAGAAAGAACAATGTCCTTGCCAACACCACTCTTAAAGAACTAGTAGGTATAATATCCGCTAGTTTGCAACATAACATGATCGACTTTGAAAACAATGATCTTCCATCAACCGAATCAAATCATGATAAAGCATTTACATTTCTATGCAAATAGAGGAAAAGATTGTTCTGATGGTCTTAATAGACAATAGATCCACCCACAACATATGCCCTTAGAGAACCCTTATGAAGTTGGGTGTATCCGAGACAATATCATACCATCTGACTTGTGTGTCAGAGGTTTCGACAACTCTCGTCGTGAGATAATGGGTTGCCTCAAGTGCATTGTCCAAGTTGTCGGCATACCCTTTCAAGTTGATTTTTATGTCATCAACATCCAACCTTCCTATAACTTCATCTTAAGAAGACCATTGCTTCAACAAGATAAGGTTTAGCCTCTACACTACATCAAAAGCTCAGGTTCATTGCCAATGACCAAGTTATCACAGTCAACAACACAGCTAAAACCACATCAGTCATTAGGTCTACCCACATTGACGTCCCTAAGGTTGAACTAAGTGGGTTCAAGATATGTCCAATCCTTTCAGAAGGTAAAGACTCATCCAAACACCCTAACTTTAGTATGTTAAGCCTCCCCTCCATCAGAATGATGTGTCAAATGAGATATTTCCCTGGCATGAGTGTAGACCCAAACGCCAAAGATATGAAATTATTCCTGCAACCATGTTGTAATATAGATCAACATGGTCTAGGATACATCCCTACAAGATTCAAAGAAATTCACAACGAAAGGATATCCAAACGATGCATGGTTGTCCTACAAACCTCGAATGGACAATTCATCCATGAGGGACTAAGCACCTTCTGTTTTGACTTCCCCGAATCCTTTACTAATCCATATTTACAAAAACGTTTTCCAGGTCTCGAAATTTTTTCATATTGTCCTCATAACCCTAACCCTTTTGTTTGAGTGATTAAGAAAAAAGGACTATTGTCGCGACGCCCTGAAAAGTTTGGCTTGGATTCCCAAGATAGCTGATACAACTCAAGTTAACCTTCTCGTTTCTCAAGAAGTCGACTATCCCTTTCATCCGTCGATACTGTGATCAACGAAAGTAGAAATCTTTCACCTCTCATGTGTAGAGAGATGTTAGATACTATACATTGTAAAAAATCTAAGAACAATGATCTTGTTAGATCATGTTTTCTTTACATGTAATAAATCCCTTAATATAACACAAAAAGTAGACTTCAAAACTATGATTAAAAATGATCTTTCATTTTACTCTTACTTAAACTTCGAAATCAAACACTTCTTAGAAACCAAGTTCGAGATTTTCTATATGGAGGAAAAGACAATCTTAATCAATTTAAACACAGCCATCGATCCTCATATCGTATTGATTGCCTAAAGTTTAAACCCATGAGAGCGTTTGGAGTTAGTTGATCTTTTATAAGCCAACAAAGACTTCATCACCTGGTCATACAAGGATCCAGGCAATGATTTAAAGGTCACACGATATCACATTTCTCTATATCTTGACGCTAAGCTAGTAAAGCAAAAGCTTTAACGAATGAAAGAGGAAGTCATAAACAAAATCCGAGAAGAAGACCAAAAGCAACTAAAATCTGGATTTCTCGAGGTAGTGGAATATCCTACCTAGATAGCTGGTTTTCATCCTGAAAAAAGACGGGAAGATACATGTGTGTGTAGATTATTAGAATCTGAATAACGTCAGCCCTAAAGATCACTTCCCACTACAACATATCGACATATTGGTCGATCATGTTGCTAGTCATGAATTGTTATCATTTATGGATGGATTCTTAGGTTACAACAAAATCCCGATGGCCCCGCAAGACAAGGAAAAGACAATGTTTATAATAGAAGTAGGAAAATTATATTATAGGGTCATGCCTTTCAGTCTTAAGACCGCAAGAGCCACTTATCAAAGGGTAGCCACCACGATCCTTCATGACATGATCCACAAGGAAGTGGAAGTATATGTCGATGACATGATTGTCAAATCAAAGGATCGAGAAGGACATGTTCTAAACCTCGAGAAATTCCTACAACGATTCAGGAAATATTAGCTACGACTCAACCCGAAGAAATTGACCATCTAAGTCAAAGTTGGTAAAATTCTCGGCTTATTATTCACACAGAGGGGCATCAAAGCCAATCCCTTTCAGATTTAAGAAATCACGGCTATGTCGGTCCCTCGAAACGAAAGAGAGGTCCGAAGATTTTTGGGAAAAATCCAATACATTAGCTGATTTATCATCTAGCTTTATGACATGCAATCCGTTTTTAAGCTACTAAAGAAAGACCAAAAATATGTATGGAATGAATACTATCAACAAGCTTTTGACAGAATCAAGGATTATTTAAATTTCCCTCCCATACTTATGCTGTCAAGAACTAACATTCCTCTCATCCTATAACTTACTGTAACAGACACAGCCATGGGAAGCATGTTGGCTCAAGAAAACGAGGACGAACTCGAAATGGTAGTGTACTACATTAGTAAAATAATGACTAAGTGTGAACTTAATTACACTCTAGCTGAGAAAATATATTGGGCAATATCATGGGTCGCTAAAAGGTTGAGACACGACATGCAATCCCACCCTCATCAAATTGGTATCAAGACTAGACACGATCCAATTCTTGTTCCAACGAACACTTCTATCACTAATACTAGGAAAATGAATGATGATGTTATATAAATACGACATAGTCTATACGATACAAAAATCTATCAAAGGAAGCATTTTTGCGGACTTCCTTGCTGAACAACCCATCATTGTTGATTTAGAAGACGAACTCGAATTTCGCGATAAAAGAATTATGAGTATTACATCATACACATAGAAATTAATGTTTCACGGAGCTTCTAGAAAGTAGGGTTACGGAATTGGGATTTTTTAGTTAACTCGAAAGCGACGTACAATCTGATTTCCATAAAACTCGAATATTCCATCACCAATAACGAGGCCGAATACGAGGTGTGCCTCTCGGTTCTCAAGTTGGGATATGAAAAAAGGGCAATTAAGCTAGAAGTCATTGGAGACTCTAACTTGTTTATATCCCAAGCCAAAGCCACATTGCAAGTGAAAATGAAAAACTTGTAACCCTACCATTCCCACTTGATCAAACTCATGAACAAATTTGATTAAGTATCATTTATTCATGCTCCAAGAAGTCAAAACCACTTCGGGGATGCCCTGGCTACTTTGGCAGCCATGGCTAAATTCCTGATGGAACAAAAGTCAAACTATTAAAAATCCAACAAAATTAATGACCTACTTTTGAATCAAGAATAGTCATGTCCTATGAGAATGCTTCTAAATTAGGTACGATACTCTCCAGATGTACATTGAGTATGGAGAATATCCTTCCCACTTTCGAGTTAATGAACGACGGGCGTTGCACCAGTATTCCACTTACTATGCTTGGATCTCCAAAAGGATTTATCGTCGATCTTTCGACGGTCAAAACATGCTTTACATAGACAATCCTGAATCGAAGAGGATCATGGATGAAGTACATGCAGGGACATGCGGCCCACTCTTTAATGGAATGGCTTTAACCAAGAAAAATATTTTGTTTAGAATATTATTGGAAAAACCTCAAATGAGAATGTGTGAGCTATGTAAAGAGTTGTCATCAGTGCCAAATATATGCTAACCTAAAGCATACACCGGCCTCTCTCCTTACTAGTATGACATCCCCCTAGCCTTAGTCTACATGAGGCATCGACGTAATTGAGAAAATCTATCCCCACGCGTCTAATAGACACGAGTTTATGCTCGTCGCAATAGACTACTTCACCAAATAGGTTGAAGCATCCTCCTACAAGGTCTTGAAATCATCCCATGTGGAAAAGTTCATCCAACTAGTATCATTGCTAGATATGGAGTTCATCATGCCTTGATTTTAGAAAATGGTCAACACTTCCATGGAAAAGTGTTGCAATTTCTCGACGAGTTCAAGATTGAACATTACAAATTATCGCTCTAAAGACCCCAAACCAATGGTGCATTCGAAGCGGCAAACAAAAACATGATTTGAATCATAAAGAAGATGACCAACACATAAAAGGACTAGAATAAGAAGTTTTCATATGCCTTATGAGAATATCCTATAACCGCTCGAACTTTGACGAATGAAACTCTCTACTCTCTTATTTACGGCATGGACGTTGTACAACCCGTCGAAATTGAGATTCAAACTCTAAGAATACTCTTAGAGAGCCACGTTATAGAAGAAGACAAACTCAAATCTCAATATGACCAACTAACGTTAATGGAGGATAAGAAGTTAAACGCTTTATGTAAAATCCAAGCCTACCAAAAATGAATGTCAGACACCTTAAATAGGAAGGTAAAACCTAGAAACCTCAAATAAGGTGATCTAGTTCTCAAACAAACCTGGGAACTCCTAGACCCTAGTGGAAAGTTTTGACCCCAATGGGAATGACCCATCCTAGTTAATAAAATTCTCTTTAAAGGAGTTGTTCACCTATCTAATATAAAAGATGAATAGTTCATTGTGCCAAGAAATCTCGGTGCGCTTAAAATATATTTTTCTATAATATCAAGCATGAACAGAACGGTTTAAAGCTCGACCTTGAAAGAATCTTATTTCAATATAATCCAATCCCAAGGTTTGTATAACTTGCAACATGGACAAATGACTCATGCCCGAACTACGGAGACCTGATTCTTCTCATTGCATAAAAATAAATAAGAGAAGATACATAGGAAGCCTGTATGTTTTCTATCCAATCTCACATAAATAAATAAAACCCAGTCACTTCCTCAAGAGAAAGAGAAATTCTTTTGAGAAAGGAAGAAAACATTGATCTCATCTTAGAGCCGATATGTTAGATTTTTTAAAATAAGTAGGGGAAAAGACAAGAACATCGCTTCTATTCGAGTGATATCCTTAGAAACAAAACTGAGGATTTCACGATAACCCTAATTCAAGAGATGTCAGTCATAAGTTCTTTTTTCGTTTGTAGGCGATTAACCAAAGAGTAACCCTCCATCAAAGGTTTTTGAAGAAAAAAATCTAAATAAACCCCATAAAAGTACAACATAGAGCCCCAAATTGAGAAAGGACACATCATCGTTACATTTGTAAAGGAATGGGAGGTTTGAAACTCGATGCTTTGGGAAGGAAAAAACTAAAAAACTAAAAATACCAAAATGAGAACTGGAATAAACCCCGAAAATCTCAAAAAAAAATTGAAAAATATTCCTGTGTTGGTTGAAGTTTTGAAATTACCATCCGTGCTCATTCATACTCTAATCATGATTACTACGACAATAGAAAAATGTATTGATTCTACCGGATATACCCCAGGAATGAAAAAAGAAAACAACTCTAGTGGTTGAGGTCGAAATCACCATCCGTTGCCTACTCAGACTCTAATCTTTATTGCTATGGTAAGGGAAAGGATTCACTAATTATACTAGATATATCTGTGAGCCAACAAAAGAAAAAATGAAAATGAAAAATGGCAAATTAAAACCCAAAGTAGAAAGTTGATAAGCCTGTCTAAAATGAGTTTTGCGATGAGTGGACTTTCAAGAAATGTGTTCAAGGTCGAGCAACCAAATATAAGTTGCACTCTTTTATCAAAACGTCAAAGTTTTGACCATCTTCTTCAAGGGTTATAATTGTAGAAAATTGTATGTGCACGAGATCAAATTTATAGTTGATATCTCGAAAATTGGGGAAAATAAATCTTATTTCTTGATGAAAGAAAATCATCACAAAGCACAGAAAAGATGTTCGAAGCATAGTCCTGAATACGTTTAGGATCTAAGAACGTCATGATTGATTTTCAAAGATCAAGGTTCATTCCAATCTCAAAGAAAAAAGAGATAAATAACGATATGAACATGGGAAATAAAAAAATTCTCTTATCCAAAAAAACATGAGTCATCTGTCCATAAATAAGACCTCAAAAATTTCGACTAAATTTAAAATTAGTTGTGAATGTCACATTTTGGAAAAGAAAGAAAAACAAGGATTTTATTAAAATATTCCCTTAAAAAGCATAGAGCCACGACCGATACTGTAAAAGAAAAATAAGCAAAATCGAGTCTCCAAAACCTTATATGTTGATAGGTGCGAGAGATCATTCGTACACGATCATTTTTTAAACCTTAATTGTAGTTAGGTACCAAAACCTTATCTATTAATAGGTGTAATGATCGTTTGTATACGATTCCTCTAAAAACCCTAGTTGTTATTAGGTATCCAAACCTTATATGTTGATAGGTGCGAGAGATCGCTCGTACACGATCCCGTTTTAAACCTTATTTGTACTTAGGTATAAAAACCCTATTTGTTGATAGGTGCAATAGATCATTTGTATATGATTCTGCTAAAAATCCTAGTTGTTATTAGTCATCCAAACTCTATATGTTGATAGGTGTGAGACATCGTTCGTACACAATCCCATTTTAAATCCTAATTGTAGTAATATACCAAAATCCTATATGTAGATATGTGCGATAGATCATTTGTATACGATTCTGCTAAAAACCCTAGTTGTTATTAGGTATTCAAACCCTATATGTTAATAGGTGCGAGAGATTGTTCGTACACGATCCCGTTTTAAACTCAAGTTGTTGTTAGGTATCCAAACCCTATCTATTGATAGATGCAAAAGATCGTTCGTACACGATCCCATTTAAACCTTGATTGTAGTTAGGTTTCCAAACCCTATCTATTGATAGGTGCGAGAGATAGTTCATACACGGTCCCGTTTAAAACCTAATTATAGTTAGGTATCCCAAACCCAATTTGTTGATAGGTATATGAGATTGTTTGTACATGATTCCATTTCAAAACTCTAATTGTAGTTAGATTTCTAAAACCTATTTGTCAATAGGTACAAGAAATCGTTTGTACAAGATTCCGTTGTAAGCCTTGTTTGTTAACAAACATAGAGAGAATTTGTAAGATGATATGTTAACAATCTTGTTTGTTGACAAGGACTTGAAATCATACGTATATGATCTGGTAAAACCCTATATGTTGATAGGTCGAGACATTATTTGTATACAATTTTGTTAAAAACTCTATCTAATGATATGTGTGTTAATCATTCGTACACAATTCCGTCTGAAAACTCTATTTATCGATAGGTCGAGATATTGTTTGTATACAATTTTGTTAGAAACCCTATTTATTTATAGGTGCGCTAATCGTACACGATTGCGTCTGAAAACCCTATATGTTGATAGGTTGATACATTGTTTGTATACAATTCCGGCAGAAACTCTATCAGTTGATAGGTGTGCTAATCGTTGGTACACGATTCCGTTTGAAAACCCTATATGTTGATAGGTCGAGACATTGTTTGTATACAATTTTGTCATAAACTCTATCGGTTGATAGGTGTGTTAATCATTCATACATAATTCCGATATACCTTATCCGTCAATATGTTGAGACATCGTTTATATACGATTCTGCTAAAACCTTATTTGTCGATAGAACGAGACATTATTTATATACGATTCCGCAAAAACACTATATGTCGATAAGTCGAGTCATCGTTTATATACGATTCTGCTAAAACCTTATATGTCGATAGGACGAGACATCGTTTATATACGATTCTGCTAAAACCCTATCTCTCGATAGGTATCCAAGCCTTTTTTGTTAACAAGCACAATGATCATTCGTACATTATTTGACCAAAATTCAATTTTATAGGTAATTTAAACCCTACCTACTCGAATAGGTAATCAAAATCCTATCTCTTGGTAGGTATTCGGTGAGAATCATATTCATCAATAGGTATATTTATCAATCCACAAAAATGCCAAGCCTTGTTTGGTAACAAGCACAAGGATCATTTATACATGGTCCGACCCGAACCCTGTATCTTCATAGGTAATCCAAAACCTATCATCTTAATAGGTTTCCAATACCCATCTTTCAATAAGTACTCAAAATAAAACCCTATCACTCGATAGGTACCAAAACCTATCATCCGAACAGGTACCTTAAAACCCAATCTCTCAATATTATCAAATCCTTGTTTATCAATAAGCACAACGATCATTCGTACATGATCCTGTCCAAACCCTATCATCTGAATAAGTCACAAAACCATATCCCTCGATAGGTCCTCGAACAAAACCCTATCACTCGATAGGTAACCAAACCACATCTCTTGATAAGGTATTCAAAAAAACCATATTTCTCGATAGGTATTGAAATAAAATCATATTTTTCAATCGGTCTTATCTTTCTAATTTACGAAAGACAATCTATTGATAATGCCACGATCAGTTGTACATGATGGCCTTCAAGCATTACCTGTTGATAACTCTCGTGGAAAGTTTGGTAACTCCCGCGATAAACATATATATTGACGGTATCACGATCATTTGTACATAGGAAAGTTTGTTGGATTCCTCACCAAGACTCATCTATTGAAAGTCTCATGATCATATGTTTATGATCATCTTTAAGATGTTACTTGTTAGTAACCAACATGAAACATTACTAAACCATTCATGTTCCCTACACATACCATGACATTAACCATTAGCCTTTTGTACAAGACTATCTCGAATAATCTTTTGATATTCATGTTAGACATGAAATGATGTTTCAATACCTGTGATTATCTTTATCCCATGGGTTTCACGGGTACTTTGTTAAGTTCTGTAAAATAAGATTCCCAATAATTATTCTTGTTAGGATAATCATAAGGAAATATCACTAAATCAATGCTTGTAAACACCTTGACTAATTGTTATACACGTTATAGGTTCTATCTTAATGTTATAAATTGGATAAGATAACTTAGTGTTAGATGTCATATTCGAATCAGTATTTTTAAAACTAGTTTGTTGTATTCAAACTCGATTCGAGAGGGGCACTCTGTAAGCACTAAAAATTTACAAACCAATTTATAAAATCAAAATAATTAACACCAAGGCCAAAACTAAATTATAATTAGATTAATTATTTTAATAAATAAAACTTATTTATTAAGGAAAATAGCCAAAAAAAAATTATTGGGGATAAATGTTGTACGCATTTTATTTTAAAATAATTGTAGAAAAAATTCAAGAGATTAAAATAAATAATTAAAGATAAAATGAGATATCCATTTCATCCCAAAAAATTATTTATTTAATACTAAATTATAAAAAAAATAACAATAAAAATTTGTAAAAGGTTTATCATATTTATTTTAATATTTTGTGTATTTTAAAAAATCAAAATTAAAGACAAAGAGTGAAAGAAAAAACAATTTCAAACAAACCAAACCCTAAAATAAAAATATAGCAGTGATCATGTTTTATCAAAATTGTGAAAAATAATTTCAGTCAACTTCAGGCCCATTAGATGAGCGTTGGATTGTCATCCATGGCTCACAGGTCATCCGCGTAACACGCTGCAACAGAGGGAACAAGTGTTCGCGCCGCACACGATTAATTAATGTTTCATTAGTTGAATCTCTAACAGAGTGCCAAAATGCAAGCCTCTGACGGACCGCTGACAAAATGCCCTTTGAACGCCAAAACGCGCCCAAAACGACGTCATTTCAACAGCCACCATCGTGTTCAACGCGGTGCCGGATGGATAATCATCCATAGTCATCTTTAATTTTTCAAATATAGAATATCTTCATTTCTATACTGATTGACTACGTTCGAAAGGGGAAATGATCACCCTACCACGGTGATCATTTCCCCTACATCAATACGAATGCATCACCCTTATTCTAGCGAGTGACCGGAAGAACAGTCCAAATGCCATAAATGGCTTTTGGCTGATTTAATACACTTAAAGCTTCCACCGACCTCAAAAAGATATATATAGCTCTCCTTAATCATTCTGAGGGAAAGAGTTAACATCTCAAGCTCTAAATCAAAGAAAATAAGAAATTCTCCATTACCGCTTCAAATTTTCGGATTTTTCAATTTTTTTTGTTTAAGGCTCTTGTTGGGTTAAATTAATTAAGAAAGAAATAATTAATTAACGTAAAAGTGTATGCACAACATAATTTTGATGATATGGTTTGAACAAAACTAAGTTAGGTTATTTGTCGTTGTGTTGTGCAAGTACAAATCTAAAGAAGATTGTCTATTTAGACGCGATCTAACTCCTTTAGACGTGGTCTAAAGAGAAGCGTAGTTAAACGTCGTCTAATTCCCTTAGACGTGGTCTATAGGAAAGCGCAGTTACACACTGTTTAACTCCTTTAGACGCGGTCTAAAGGGAAGAGCAGTTAGACGCGGTCTAAAGGGAAGCGTAGTTAGACGCAGTCTAACTCCTTTATAATCGGTCTAATGGGAAGCGCAGTTAGACGCGGTCTAAAGGGAAATACAGTTAGACGCGGTCTAACTCCTTTAGACACAATTTAAAGGGAAGTGCAGTTAGACGCGGTATAACTCCTTTAGACGTGGTCTAAAGGGAAGCAAAGTTAGACTCGTTATAACTCCTTTAGACGTGGTCTAAAGGGAAACGTTGATAGACATCGTCTAACTCCTTTAGACGTGGTCTAAAGGGGAGCGTAGTTAGACGTCGTCTAACTCCTTTAGACGTGGTATAAAGGAAAGTGTAGTTAGATGTCGTCTAACTCCTTTAGGCGTGGTCTAAAGGGAAGCGTAGTTAGACATCGTCTAACTCCTTTAGACGTGGTCTAAAGGGAAGCATAGTTAGATGTTGTCTAACTCCCTTAGACGTCCGAAGAAGCGTCTAACTACATACTCACTCAGCTCATCTATAGTTACCGTTTTCAACAGTCTGACATTTCATCTCCAACAACGAATGAACAACTGCCACGTACTCCAATATTTAAATTGCCCACGATGTAGTACAACACAATATCAAAGAATAATCGGCGCACTACCTGTCTGGTACGGCCACGATCCTAATACTCAGAGTATGTTGTACTCTCTTACTATTGGCGGTCGTCCAACAAAAGGAGGACACGTGTCCTCGAAGAAGTTTCAACCGTTAGTGCACTTCAACTATAAATAGAAGCCCAAAGACAACGAACAAAACATACTGATAACTAGCCTCTTGTCCAAGATTTTCTTTACACACATTGTTGCTTAAGATCTCTTTGATTATCCAATCTCTCAAGCTCAAGCACTAAATTACTCATTTTACGATTACTCTGTAATTAGCCTAATGTTATTTCTTTGTGAAATTTCAATGTTGTAAGTTGAAGAGAGGGTGTTATGCTCAATTAAGAGTTAGCTTGAAGTTCAAAAGTAGGCGGTTGTTAAGTCAAATAGTTTTTGACTAGGTTTGTGTAGTTTGTTCTATACAAACCAAAACCTTCTAGTGGATATCATTCAGTTGTGGAAGAAGGGGTGACGTAGGAGTTTTATCTTCGAACATCCATAAAACTCCATGTGTTATTTACTTTCTGTCATCTACAATTGTTTATTTAAAGCTTCAAATCTAACAAACATTTCTGCACTTGAACTTGTTCAAGAGTTAAAGTGTATGAGGTCACGAGATGAGATATCAATTGAGATTTGGTGGTTAGTTTAGCGAAATTGGGATAAAAAAGAGGTCGTGGTAATATAAAAGAGGATAGTAATATATGAAATATTAGTGTTTAAAATATATGAATGAGATTTGATTAATCGAATTATGAAAGTGTGTGAAGTCAAGAGAGTAAAACATGATTAAGAAGTGTGGGTGATTTTCTGAGTGGATAAAGAGGAATATGAAAAAGTTTGATTCACAAGATAAAAGGTCGATTGATGATAAAAGAGATTGCAGGAATGGTAAAAATCATGAGATGAGAGGTGTGATTTATGGGAATAAGAAGTCGGTAATAAAGGAGATATCGGTGGTTAAAAATAATATGAATGAAATTTTGATTCATTGAAATATGAAAATGTGTGAGCTCACGATACTAGAGGTCGAATGAGATCCGCGGTTGGTTTGTCGAGTGTGATAAGAGACATGTGAAAAATGTGAGGTCATTATATAAGAGGTCGATTGAGATTAGTGGTTGATTTGACGAGAGATAATACGTGTGTGAAAGTGTGTGAGGTCACAATATGAGTTGTGGATTGTATAATTGCTGGTTGGTTTGTCAAAGTTGTGGTATAAAATATTGTGATAATGGATAAGAGGTTGGTAATAGTGTAAAGCACATCTAACATTACTTTAGATAAAAGCAAAATATATTACACAACTTTAAGTAAAATATCTAGATTCATATATAATAACTAACCAATTAAATAGTGTAATATATTTGATTCTTATGAAAAAAATTATAATTTTTTTAAAGTTTTCCAAAATTTAATTTTTTTAACTTTAGATGTAAATTTTATGTTAATGTTAAATTTTGAATTGAATTTAATTTTTATAAACTAAAAATAATTTTAAATTAGTTAAATTTTAATAATATTAATTTTATCTAAAATTTTATTTATATTCATGGTACATATTCATGCTAATTTAGATTATAACCCTTTATTTTATAGAGATTTTAACATAATGAAATTGAAATTACATTCTCTTTTTGTATTTTGTGTTTACAATTATATAATACTATTTAATATTTAAAAAAATTATTCAGATTTTATACATGTCATTTCGTGATATTTTTAATTTTTCATATAAAACTTCTTATTTGAATTAAATGCTTTATATTTATATATAATTCAATTCAATAATAATAAAATCTCTACACTATTATCTTCAAACTAAACAAATTTACACACCAACTATAAAAATTGAGCTGTCATTATTATTATTTTTAAATATAAATAGGATTTTTGAGTCTTGACATTCTTTAACTCCATTTCAATTTTAATTAAGATTTCTATGCAAAACATTTGACAATTGAACTTCACTATTGGGTTGGATTAACTTCCCACTATTGTTTTTTTTTTTTGTTGTTGTTTCATTTAAAGAAAATTAAAACATTAGAGTTGCCATTGTCCATTCATAATAAAATGTAATTAATATTATTTATATGCAATTGGTATGGTATAAAAAACTTATTTGTACGGAAGGAGAATAATATAATTGGATGAAATGTCAAATCTAAACAAAACTTTGGAGACATATTCAAAATGGGACATAAACAATATTTTCATGACGTTTTTCTTTAGAAAATGATTCTTGTACGTTAAAAGCATTTTCAACTTCTTCTACGGCAACTTTCTTAAGATATCATATTGATTTATTGACAAATATTTGGTAACCTTAGAATTGGTATTAATATTGAAATTAGAATTTAGTGGTCCAATTTTAATTCTTAAATTTGATTGAATCTTTAATATTAAAAATTAGAATTTCAATCGAATTCAATAGTGTAATTTTATAATTCTCATTTCTAATATATTAATCTTTTTTAAAATAAAATCTTATTGGAAGAAGGAATATGGACAGATATTAAAGTAAAAATGTGTTGTAATCTTATATTTTTTCAATATAATTCATTATTTAAAATTTTTTATTCAAAAAAAAAATGCAAAATTCATATTTATACACTTGTTTCGTCTATAATTTTATTTTTTTTACGTTCATACCAATTTTATGTTAAAGTCTACGCAACTCTAATTTGTAAATATGTCTCCAAAAGGAATGAACTAAATAAGAAAACAATAATAAACAATTACTAATCAAAACAAAAACAAGTCATTTGAAACAAAATACAAAGGCTTTGTGTGCATAGGGATTTTCAACTTCCAAATTAATCAAAAAAAAAAAAAAAAAAAGTTTAAATGGTCCATAAAAAATAAAAAAATAAAAACAATTTTTTTTTTTAAGTACAACCCAACAAGCAATCTCAGAAAATATATTTGTCTTTCTATCCCTCTTAGTCCACGGTTATAATATAAATTTGTAAAATATATTGATAATATTATTATTATATTTTTAAAAGTTATACTTTTACATGTTATTTAGTTTTAATATGATTTCTATTGAGATGATCTCTATCCGCTTATCCCACATTTATCACTTAAATAAACGGTGTGAGTTCAAGACTTGATGACAAAAACAATACACTTGTAATATTTTTTTATCATATAAATATTTGAAATTATTGTTTGAGATTCCGAAAAGTTGGTGTACATTTTAAAAATAACATATGGTTAGGCATTTATAAAAGTATTAAATTAAGAGTTTACTTATTAAAATTTATCTTAAAAAATATTGGTTATATACATAATTAAATATAAATTAATTAAAAAATAATAATAATTATTATTTACTAGTTAATTTTTAACAAATAATAAGTCTTTTTTATTTTTATTTTTATTTTTAAATATAAGAATATAACATTACTCTATATACATTCCTTTCATTTATATTTTATATTTATAAGACTTCTAGGTACAAATCAATCCATTTAAGTAAATTTATAAAATTGTAAAATCGAAAGTATTTATCAACTTGTAAAATTTTATCATTGTAAATTTAAAATAAATCTTAAATTAAGTCATAAGATCTTAAAGACAAAACATGATTTAGTGTGTTAATCTAAATGTCAACCTTTAAACCAAGTCTTAATATATATATATATATATATATATATATATATATATATATATATATATATGTATTTCTATTATTCAATTTATGAGGATGATAAGGATTATTATCTCAAAATACCAACAATAAGAAAGCTTTTTTTGAGATCTCAAGTAATCTTTTAAGTATTTTATGTAACTATCAATGAATCAAACCAAATGGTTGACCCCAAAAACAACATTCTATTTTAGGCCAACTTCATGCTCCTTCCTACTCATTTTTTTTTTGCTCAATTTCATGGCTTCTTCTTCCTCCTCGGATGCCTCGAGACTAGCAAATACTATTAGGAAAGACTTAGCGGATTTGCCTCTTGTGAATCCTTCTGCCTCCATTTACAAGGTCCCCAAGGAACTCCAAACGGGAAATGAAAAGTACTTCACTCCGAAGACGGTATCTATTGGCCCTCTACACGTCGAAACACAAAGCTCCATGCATGTGATCAAGACACGATATTTGAATTCCTTCATTTCCCGGCTCCCTCAAGGCGTGCTCTTGGAGGATGTCATCCGTGTGTTACAAGGCTTGGAGGAAAGTGCTCGGGGTTGTTACGCCGAGAATATATCATTAACTTGTGACGAGTTTATAAGGCTCATGTTAATTGACGGATGCTTCATCCTTCAATTACTATGGAGGTATGGAAACAAGAAAGAGGCGGATCAAGGTGATCCAATATTCCTCAAAGGCCGGGCAAAATGGGCTATGTTGTATAACTTGCAACAAGATCTATTGTTACTAGAAAATCAACTTCCTTTCTTCGTTCTTTTTTCCCTATACGAATTAATCCTTGTTCAAGAATGCAATCCTCGTCAAGCGTTGGTTGATTCTGTCATCAACTTCTTTGACAGCATTGCTCCGACTAAAAAGCTTCGCCCCGTCACCAACGTGGAGCCCAAACATCTCCTCGACTTGGTGATGTTCTCCTTGTTCCCTCGTCCATCCCTTGAACCGGATTCCTTGCATGGAGTGAACAACCCTCCCGAGAGTCCCTTGAATGTCGAAGCCTTACCAAAAATAGGAAAAAGTCTAGAGAATTCTGTTGACATCGATAGAGTCTTTCTAGAAACGTCGAACCATCGAGAGAATTCTGTGGATGTCAGAAGTGCGTCAGAGCTAGATCTATCGGGAGTTAGATTCACCAAGTGTATTAAGGAAAACAGTTACCTGAATGATATAACGTTTCGTGATGGGGTGTTATATGTCCCAACCGTGGTCCTCCTTGACTCGACCGCTTCATTGTTTTGGAATCTGTTGGCATTGGAGCAATGCTCTGATTCTAAGGAATATGGATGTGTATTCATATCCTATATTAGTTTCATGGATAACCTCATATGCGATAACAAGGATGTGGAGATATTCACGAGGAATGACTTGTTGTTGTCGTGGGTAAATGATGCCAAGGAGTTTCTCTTGCTCTTTAACCATTTGGCTTTGGCTGCCGACATGGATGGCATAAACGAATTCTCAGAAATTTCTCGACAACTCGAAAGATACTGCCGAAGCAACGTCCATCCACTTCGAGCTTATATAGCGCGCAACTACTTCGAGGTGAGATGGGATTTGATGAACACGGTGATGCTCTTTATTTTTACAGTAACGCAGACTATTTTCGCCATCCTTGACTATAATAGAAAAGGTAAAAAATGATGTCTTCTGAAATGAATGAAATGATCTTATAAATGGTACGTGTTTGTTTTTTGTTGCTTTCAAATAAACTTTTGTTTCAAATGTTCCCTAGAACATTTACATGATACGAGGTAATTGCATTCTAGTATCATAAATTGTATGATTGTACACAAGAAAAAACAGAAAGAAAAAAAAGGAAGGAAAAAAAAGAAAAAAAGGAGACAATGATAAAGCAATGTGTTCAGATACTCATTCTAAGAGAGGTCTTTTAGGGGATCATGATAATAATCAACATTGAGTGTAGCCTTAAAGGTTGACTTGTAATTTTAAATGTTGTTTGCTCATTTTTATATAATTTATTATAATGATTTTTATGTTAAGAAATCGAATTTGTTTTAATTGATCAACAATAAATTGCAAAACTCACCTCTATAGTAAGAAAACAAAATCGCTAATATAGAGGGATATTAATTATTAACATAATTTATAAGTTAATCAAAATACAAAAGAACAAAGGAAAGAAAATTCCTAAAAAAATGACTCAAAACTCTAAATTAAGGGACTAATGATAACTTGTATATAAGACTTTTATAGGATACATTGCCTTTTAGATAATATGAATTGTGAAAAAATGAATTTTCTTAAACTAAAATTATTTTGAAGTACATGATTAGTTACAAATATAAAAACGTCTATGATGGAGATTATAAAAGTAGAAAAATTATTATATGTCATTAAAGTGACATATTTAAATAATTCATAGACGATGATTTAATGAGAAAGAATATCATTAAACCAGATAAGTTCAATATAAATTATATTCCTTGCTTTTTGAATAAACATGTAGGTGGTTAATAATGAGTTAAATAGAGCATTGGAACGTCCCGCACGAGACATCTCATGGTATACCCATTATGGGTAAATGATGAGTTTCGTAGCAACGATAAGGAATTTTCTTATATCTGAGGTACTCAAGTACATTATATGTGGATGTTATACTTTGATACCAATTACGGATGACCTTTAATAAGGCAGACAAAATCTTGTGATTGAGTATATCTTGAAACATATTAGAAACATTGTGGTTAGCCAATTAAGATAGAAACCGTTCTTATATTAGTAACAAGAGTAAGTATACTCATTGCCTCTTGCTGAAACTATACTTGTAGTCTATGGTCATAGCAATTATTTTCGAGGTAATGGTCACCTAAAAATGAAATAATAGAGTCTATATAGTTTTGGGATAAACAGGTACACATGACTTATTCTAGATATGATATTTCGATCTAGTGAGTGTTGACTTCTAATAAAACATGCTCTCATAACTAAATTAAGTATAAGAGGTGACAGAATAATAATCATATATACATAATAGTAGAAAGGCTCGACGCTACGTCATAGTTGAGATCTTTAACTTTTCAGAGCATTGAGAGTCATAGGCGCTTTGCTATAAGACTATGATTATATTATAATTAATGGTTAATTATGATGGGTCAAAAATATGAGGGCCTAATGGGTCTCACGCAAATGAAAATAAACAAGTTAGTTGTAAAACAAGAATGAATTTCAAATTCATTTATTGATGTTATAAATATTAATGAATATTTATATAGTTTTATATTACTTTAATATATATATAAAACTATATAAAACTATATAAATATTCATTAATATTTATAACATCAATAAATGAATTTGAAATTCATTCTTGTTTTACAGCTAACTTGTTTATATTAAAGTAATATAAAACTATATAAATATTCATTAATATTTATAACATCAATAAATGAATTTGAAATTCATTCTTGTTTTACAACTAACTTGTTTATTTTGATTTGCGTGTGACCCATTAGGCCCTCACATTTTTTACCCATCATAATTAACCATTTATAAAGACTCTTAGGTATACATCTCTATTAAAATTCACAATCTTTGAAATTAAAGGGTTATGAAATCCACCTATAAATATGACACATGAGATAGGTAGAAAGACACATAAAAGAAATTTCTTTCTAATCAATTTCAAATTCGTGATTTCAAATAATTAATCTATAAGGTAAATGATTTAAGACTTTACCAAGTTTTGATCATCCAACTTGTTTTCTAGAAATATTCTAGATTGGTAAAAATTGTTTACTCGCGTGGATCAACATTAGAGACGTTGTTGAGATGTTTGATTTTAACATATAGTCGTAGTGACGACATTAAGAAGTGTGATTGCTAAAGAAGGAACGTCTCAATTTCCTTCTCAATGAATAATAAAATTCAGCAACTTTATTGTAATTCAAGTTGTTGTAGAGTTTGTGTCTTTATCCATATTCATTTCCATTGTTTCATTTCATTTGTTTTACACACTCCTAATAATATCGTTAATAATTTACATATGTATGGAGATTTCATCATTGCCTTGATTTCATTCAAAGTTGAAATCAAATTCCTCATCATAAACTACATTCAATTGACCGACTCATTTAGAGTATCATTTTGAATTTCTAAAACGGGCTCGGAGTTCATTGTTCATTTATGCACCTTGGCCTTTTTTGAAGAGATTAAAAGTGAAGTGATTCTTAACCTTGTTTTCTCTTCTTTTTTCGAAAAGTTTTGATATCCAAGTACGACATGACGATGGGTCAAAATGCACAACATTCAAGGTCTGAAATGAATTAAAATGGACATCTTCGCACCTTTATCTTTAATTGTTAGATGTTCAACATGAAGATTGTGGTCCTCTCCCCCTTTTCGGGTAGGTAAGGCCACAACATGCCTCGCTCATGCAATCTATGTCAATGCATTTCTCTGCATACTCCAAAACAGGCGGATCCTTCTCATTTTGCTTTGGAGTCTTCCTCAAGGAATGAAAAATCCAAAAGAAAAAAATAACATTGGATTTGAACGATACAAAGACTTGTTAAAGTAATTATGTTTAGGAGGCTCATACAAACGCTAGTGCTGAGGCTCACGAGCGTATAAGTGATAGCAGAGGGTAAAAGGCTAGGTCACCCATATGATGGCTAAGTTATTAATGTATCCATCTGTCTCCTGTCTCATTTATCTTTCTTTGATCGGGGCGGAGCCAGGATAAAAAATTACCTGGGGCTGACTCATTCTCAATCTAAATATGACGACAGGGCATCAACAATAAAAAAAAATAAGTAATAAGTAAAAGCAGTCCTAACAAACAAAATAAAATTACAAACCTAAACCAACCAGAAAAACATGATAAGGCGTCATGAATTAAATACATAGTTCATAGATTAAGTTTATCAAAACAAGTAATTCATAGGATAAAATTCTTTAAGAAAATAATTATCAAACTTGTAAGCCAATCTTTTAATGTCGCCAAAAAATCTCAATTTCAAGTCAAACCATTATATGATAATATATATGGATTGTCAACCAATATACTTTTTTTAGAGCAACCTCTATCCCTCTATCCCCTATTTTGCACTAAAAAAATTAGAAGTTCAAGAGTTGAGGACATTAATTTTTTTATTGTTAAATATAATTGAGATTGTTATTTGAGATTATGCAACATTAGTGTGCATTTTAATTATAGGCACTCTCTTTACCTAATAATAAAATGTCAACTAATAAGGGAGCTTAGTTGAGATCTGAAATCTATTTATATCTAGGCTAACTTCATGCTCAATTCTATGCTTCTTCTTCTACTGCTATGGATAATGCTCTAACTCTAGTCCAAACCATAAGGAATGCCCTAGAAACTTTACCCCACACGAGCGCTTCGGCTTCCATTTACAAGGTCCCGAAGGAACTCCGAGCGGGGAATGAGGACTACTTCACTCCGAAAACGGTATCCATTGGTCCCTTCCATGCAAACTCTCCAAGCCTTGTTGCCTCCAAAGATGTCAAAATTCGATATTTGAATTCCTTCCTTTCCCGGCTCCCTCAAGGCGTGACCTTGGAACACATTGTCGATGTGTTGCAAGGCTTGGAGAAACGTGCCCGAGGTTATTACGCCGAAAAGATCTCATTAATTCATGACGATTTTATAAGGCTCATGTTAATCGATGGATGCTTCATCCTCCAATTACTATGGAGACATGAAAATAAGCATACGGTTGATCAAGGCGACCCGATATTCCATAGAGGGAGGGCTAAATGGGCTATGTTGTATAACTTGCAACAAGATCTATTATTGCTAGAAAATCAACTTCCATTCTTTGTTCTTTCTTCTCTACACAAGTTAGTCTTCGTTCAACAAGGCGATTCTCATCAGGCTTTGGCCGATTCTGTCTTCAACTTTTTCGACAGCATAGCTCCGATTGAAAAGCTCAATTGTCGCTCCATAACTAACCTGGAGCCTAAACATCTCCTCGACTTGGTCATGTTCTCCTTGTTCCCTCGACCACCTAAACCCAAAGCCTTGCATGGAGAAAACCATCTCGAGAATTCTGTGGACGTTAGAGCCTTAGTAAAAGGAGAGCTATATCCAGAGAATTTTGTAGACGTAAGGAGTGCATCAGAGCTAGAGCTCTCTGGAGTTAAATTCACCAAGTGTAGTAAGAAACCGAGTTACTTGACAGATATAACGTTTCGCGATGGGGTTTTGTCGGTCCCAACCGTGGTCCTTCTTGACTCGACGACCTCCTTATTCTGGAATCTATTGGCGTTGGAGCAGTGCTCTGATTTTAAGGAATACGGGTGTGTGTTCATATCCTACATTAGTTTCATGGACAATCTCATACGCAATAATAAGGACGTGGAGATATTCACGAGGAACGACATGTTTTTGTCCTGGGTAAACGATGACAAGGAGTTTCTCTTGCTCTTTAACCGTCTGGCTTTGGCCGCCGACATGGATGGCGTAAACGAATTCTCAAATATTTCTCATCAACTCGAAAGATACTGCCGAAGCAACATCCATCCACTTCGAGCTTATATAGTGCGCAACTATTTTGAGGTGAGATGGGATTTGATGAACACGGTGATGCTGTTTATTTTTACAGTTACACAGACTGTTTTCGCCATCCTTGACTATAATCGAAAAGGTAAAAAATGATCTCTTCTGATATGGATGATCAAATCAAATGATCTTATAAATGGTAATGTTAATTTGTTTGTCTCTTGTGATATGGATAATCAAATGATCTAATAAATGGAAATGTTTGTTTGTTGTTTCTTTCATATAAATTTTGTTTCAAATGTCCCCCAACAACATTTACATGATTCAAGGTTATAACCTAAGGCCTTTATACTCCACTCGAGGATGGATGGTTGCATTCTAGTATCATAAATTGTATGTACACAAGAAAAAAAGAGACAATGATAAAGCAATGTGTTCAAATTCTCATTCTAAGAGATGTCTTTTAAGGGATCCTTACAATAATCAACATTGAGTGTAGCCTTAAAAGGTTGACTTCTTAATGCCAAAGGTTGTTGGCTCATTTTTTTAAAATTTATTGTAATGATATTTTATGTTAAGAAATTGGATTTATTTTAAATGATGAACAATAAATTGTGAAACTCTCGTATGGTTAATTTCGGGGTGTGTTTCATGTATGTTTGATGCTACTTGTGTAACTATTCTTATTTATATTATATTACATCTACTTTTACAAAAATTAATAAATTGAAAAACTCACATTTATATAGGGTAAAAATAATGAATGACATAATTTATCATTAGTTAATGATTATATTTTAAAAAATTGAAACAATTGAGAAAATAAAAGTCCCTAAAATTACTCAAAACTCTAATTAAATCAAAGGATCCTGGAGAACTTTACCATCAACTCTCTTAAAGGTTGCATAATGAACATGATTATGTTTAGTTCCCTTTTATTTATCGTAGTTCATGTTGTTGTAGAGTTTGTGTGCGTCCTTTATCTATATTTTTCTATTGTTTTTATTTCTTTTGTCTTATGCACTCGTGGTTCATATTGTTGTAGAGTTTGTGTGCGTTTTTATATATATTTATTTCCATTGTTTTCATTTCCTTTGTCTAATACACTCCTAGTAATATCCTCAATAATTTCCGAAGGTATGGAGATTTTATCATTATCATGATTCCATCAAAAGTTGAAATCAAATTTCTCATCTTAATCTACATGCGATTGACCCACTCATGTATAATATCATTTTGAACATCTAAAACGGGCTCAAAGATTGGATTTAGAGTTTAATTTTCATCTACTTACCTTTGGCCTTTTGCGAAGAGACTAAAAGTGAAAGAGGTTCTTAGATTTGTTTTCTCTCCTTTTTTTGATAAATTTTGAGTCTACTTCAAATTGATAGCTCCCTCCCATGTTTTGGGAGACATGAAGATGGGTCAAAATGCACAACATGCAGGTCTCAAATGAACTTGAAGTTGTCCACCTCTATCTTTAATAGTTAAATGCTCAATGTGAAGTGGTGAGCCTTCATTCTCACTTGCCCGGTGTATGCTAGTGTCAACATTAAATTTTGTTTGATAGAATGAGTGTCAATACTCAGGTCATGCAAATAGTTTCTAATGTCAAAGAATCATTGAGTTCAGTGAACTCGATCTCCAAGCCAAAGACATGAATATCGTTGTGGCCTTCTCCCCCTTGTCGGGTAGGTAAGGCCTCAACATGTCTCGCTCATGGAATCTATGTCAATGCACTACTCTGCATACTCCAAAACAAGATGATCCTCTGTCTTCCTCCGGGGATCAAAAATCCAAAAAAAGAAAGAAAGATAACATTGGTATTGAACGATACAAAGACTTGTTCAGAGTAATTATGTCTCGAAAAGTAATGTAGATGCAGCTGTTGAGGCTGTCGAGCGAAGAGTCGACAGCAGAGGGTAGAAGGCTCTAGTTATTAATTTATCCATCTGTCTCCTATCTCATTTATCTTTCTTTGTTGGCTCTTATCTAAAATTTCCAATTGTAATTCTCTCTTACATCTTGATTGATACGAATCAATAGGCTGTATTTTTAATTCATGATTTTGAGGGAACATTTTTATTGAATTAGTAGTGCTTATCACGTTCCAATCCAACATGAATAATATTGAATATTTTAAGAATATATTCTGTTTATATTTGCATCACCCACCTCTCAACTTAGATCCATTTTCCTAAAAGAAAATTTATTTTCTTTCATTCTTACCTAATTAAAAAATGGCATGCCAAGAGGATTGATGGGACTGGCTGTTTCGGCTTTGCTAAAAGAATAAGAACATGCTGTTAGAGACCATATATAGATAGCCCATTATGTGGTAGTTAAGGATGGATCAAACATATAAGTATTATATGCCAAAGATACAAAATCTGATCTTTATAATATGGGAATCTTCTCAAGGGAAAACAAAAACAGATCCCATATGATATGATTGATTATAATATCCAAAATCTTCAAATATCATACCCACAAGATCGAGGTGCAGGGCGAGAAATTTAAATGATTCATTCAAGAGAAGAAACAAGAATCATCATCAATTTCAAAGTAAAATCCATTTGTACATACGGCTGCTCAGTCAGATCAGGGGAACATGTGGTTAACTACAGGGCTCGGAGGACTGAAAGTAGGCGGTGGAGCCTCCACGGGAACCGTCGGAGGTGGAGGAGGAGGAGAGCTAATGTCTTGGACGGGAGTGGTTGGAGATTCCAGAGGAGGATGAGGTGGAGTAATCGGATTTGGTGGGGGGCTGGATGCAGTGGGGTTTGGAAAAACCATGGAATTGCTGCCATGTTTGTAATGATGATGACGGAGAATACCGAACCCTAAGACGAGGCCGGTGACGAGGAGCACCGTAACTATGAATATGAAGATCTTAGTTGCTTTCCCGACATAGCACATTTTCTTAGATCTCTCTAGGGAGTGAAAAGCATTGTAGAGTTGAGAAGATCAAAGAAATTTAAACATTTTTGGGTCCCGTGCCATTGATTGTTTGGTTGTTAGAGGGAGAAAAAAGAAATTTGGCATTGCTTATTCAAGTATAACTCAAAATTATCATATAACTCAATTTTTTTCAATCCCTAAAAGATAACCACAAAAACCTTTTCTAGTCCTTACTTTGCGGCAAGGCCTTTATAGTCTTTACTTTGCAGCAAGGTTGTAAAACTTATCGATATTCCTTTATGTCAAAAATACATTATCCCAAAATACTATAGGTTTTTGAATCTTTCAAAATTTTGAAATAAACTGAAATATTAAAATGATATTTATAAATTAAAAGTATATATATAATATTTATAACTAAATAAATAATAATGACTAACAAAATTAGAAATAACTAAGTTTTCATTTTCATTTACAAAATCTATATATATATATATATAATGATGCTTAATTTTTAAAGTGTCCGAATTGTCGGATCGAGAACTGTGGTTAATTTGGATATATGTGAGAGTAAATTGATACTTGGGTCGGATCGTGGGTTGACCCGCCCATAAAAAATTTACCGTAATATTTTTTTCACGGTCTTTTATATTATTACTCGTGCAAATGCACGGGATACATACTAGTTAGATTAATGCATCTTAAAAAAAATCCAACAAATTTCAGGGTTAACTTTAAGATATATATATCTTATTTTTTATCTCTTTAGATTCATTTCCTTCTAAAAAAATATTTGAGAATCAACTATTCATATATTTATTTTTTTCTCTAAATTTAATAGATTCAGTTTTTTTAAATTTAATAGATTCAGTTTTTTTCTTATAAACATATCTAAGATTCAACTTATAAAATATTAATTATAAATATTAATCTCTTTGTAACTTTATAACTTCTTACTGTTTTACTTTTCGCAATTTTTATTCATCCGATTAAAATATATAATTTTTTTTAGTATGAATAGTATAATATAGATACTGTAACAAAATCTTAATATATCACAAATATGAGATATAATAAGTATGTTACTTGTATCGTACTACATACATTTCAGAATATATATATATATATATATATGATTTTTCATATTCCAAAAATTTTGGTACAAGTATAACGTATGTATGTATGGTTAAAATTTTGGTATAACGACTTGCTTGGACCAGAGAGAAAATACTTAATTTATTTTTAAAACATTTTGAAGGATTTGATTGATTCCACCTTAATGACTCAAATAAGTTTGATAGTACACAGTTTAATTAATTGATATGTTTGATAAACCCTAACTTATTTTATTTTTTTATATTTAAAATAAAATTTAATAATTAATATTATATAAATATATGATGTTATATATATACTTTTTTAAAATATTAATTATTTTAAATTTTTTTATAAATAATTAATAATAAATAAATCATTACTTAATTATTTAAAATCATTTGAATATTTTTCATTAGCTTCATGTATGTAATAAAAGAAAAACAAATATATCCTAATGATTATATTTAAAATGCGGAATGTAAAAGTAAAAAAAAAAAAAACTGGATGTACTAAATAGAAACAAATAAATTCTAATAATTATATTTAGAAAACTCTTATGTAAAAGTTTTTAAAAAACAATGGATGTATGGAAAAAAAATCTTAATAATTATAGAAAAAATAAATGGACATAAAGTAAAAGAAAATATATTGGAAAAGTTAAAGTATATATATATATATATATATATATATATATATATATATATATATATATATATTGTATAAAAAATATTTTAATGGATAATGAGTGAATGGTTCATAAGATTGTGGTGTATATTGAGGAGTTATTTAAGAAAATTGATCCAAATGTTTGGCCTAAAGATTAACTTCACGAAATTAAATAGAAACATAATAACCAAATCTTGAAGATGGAGATTTTTAGAACCTAAGGGAGAAAAGGAGAGCATCAAAATATGCTGAAGAAATACATAATATCTATATTAAGGGAGGGATTGTTAAAGTGGTCAAGCTATTTTAGTTGATTATTGAATTGAGACTAAGTCAAAAACTTGGTGGGTTTAGTTAGTGGAAATGGTTTATTAGTTAGTCATTTATTATTATGTTTTCTAGTTTCTGGGTTAATGTGTGTTAGTTTTTCTATTTTCTAACATTATGGTATTATTGGATAGTTAGCTACTTAGCTTTCTTACTTTTTTTAGTTGTTAGTGGGATGTGAGATTATATATGTCAGCATAATTTCTATTAAAATCTGTTAGATCTTGTATCTGATTGTAACATTTATTTCATATAATCCTGGTTATTATGTCTCATATTTTTTTATGTTTAAGTTATTGTTTTAGACTATCAATATTAAAGTGTTATAAATAGTTCATAAAAATCAATCACATTCACATATTTGAAATATTAACATGACAAAAACGTAGACAAATTTGAAGTGATTTTTTTCTCATTTTTTTGGATTGGTGAAGCATCAGCCACATGCTAGTTCATCCACTCTAAGATAGAAACACGGTTATATGCCATAGAAACCTTTAAAAGTGATGTTTCTTTTTTGTCTTATTTTCATCTCAATCATTAGTTCTAAACTGAACAATTGCCTAATAGTTTTCATAAATGACCATAATTGCAAGAAGAAGAAGTCATTCAATTCACCATGACCCGATTATTCATGCCAGAAAAACTTGGGGTTATGGCAAATGGGATCAATGTCCGCCACCCAGAATTCCTATTTCTAGAAATGTCATCAATTCGTCAAATTCAAACTACAAAACGAGAAGTAAGAATCACCAATTCAAGAATCCTTCCAATTTTCAAAGGGTTTCCTACAGGCAATGTCCTAAGGATTCCCCGGGCAGTTTCCTCGAAAATAAACGAACCAAAGGTGGCTGATGAAAAAACACTGCTAAACTATGTGCCAGTATTCGTTATGCTTCCGGTAAGTTAATCAATACCCATTTCCTAACATCATACAAAGAACATATACAAAATTTTCTAACCCAAAGTACCAACATTCTCCTATTATAACAGCTTGGAGTCATCACACTAGACAACATTCTAGAAGATAAGGAAAGACTTGATAAACAGCTAAAGAAGCTAAGAGAAGCGGAAGTAGATGGAGTAATGGTGGATGTATGGTGGGGGATAGTTGAATCAAAAGGTCCAAAGATATATAATTGGACAGCATACAGAGATCTTTTCTCTATGATTCAAAACCGGGGCTTGAAGCTTCAAGTTATAATGTCATTCCATCAATGTGGAGGCAATGTTGGTGATGAGGTGGATATACCACTTCCTAAATGGATACTCGAGATTGGTGAATTAAATCCAGATATCTTTTACACAAACAGAGCTGGTAATAGGAATAAAGAGTATCTCACTCTTGGTGTTGATAACTTGCCTATTCTTCAAGGAAGAACAGCCATCCAGGTTTAGATTATAATTCCTTAATATACAGTTATTTTTTAATGTCTAACTTTGTATCATTCTTGTTTGCTTAGATCTATAGTGACTACATGAAGAGTTTTAAAGAAAATATGTCTGATTTCTTAGAAGATGGAATCATTGTGGATATAGAAGTTGGGCTTGGACCTGCAGGTGAGCTCAGATATCCATCTTACCCAGAGAATCAAGGATGGGTTTTTCCTGGTATTGGAGAATTTCAGGTCAGGATTTCATTTATTTGGGTTAGTTTTTGTAGTTAATATTGTAAAATTTAAATTATAGATATTTTAGTTGATAATTTGATTGATGAAATGATTAATAATGGGATAAAATTTCCATTTGAAAATGGGGCGTATCTGTTTTGGTTACATCCCAAATATGGACTATGTATTGGAATACGCCTAAAAGATGCACATCCAAATTGATGCGATTTTTGTTGTATCCCAAAACATTATTTGTTTTTTCACATACAAACTCGTTTTCAAATTAGGTCAGAGTTTTCTTTTGGCTCTTACTATTCCATAAATGTTCAATTGCAGTGTTATGACAAATATCTTAAAGCAGAATTCAAGGATGCAGCAAAAAGTTCAAGGCATTCAGATTGGGAATTACCAGATAATGCAGGAGAATACAATGACAATCCAAATTCAACTGATTTCTTTAAGAAAAATGGAACATACCTTACTGAAAAGGGCAAGTTCTTCTTAACTTGGTATTCTAACAAGTTGCTGATTCACGGGGATCAAATCCTCGACGAAGCAAACCAAATATTCTGCAGCTGCAAAGTCAAGTTGGCAGCGAAGGTAAATTTCATCATATCGTCATCATATTTTGATCAAATTACTAAAACAAATTTGTCTCATTTGATCAAATAATAAAAAACAGGTATCTGGAATCCACTGGTGGTATAAACACCATAGTCACGCTGCAGAACTAACATCAGGATTTTACAATTTAAACGATAGAGACGGTTATCGGCCAATAGCACGTATGCTATCTCGACATTATGCTATATTGAATTTCACTTGTTTGGAAATGAGGAACTCAGAACAAATCGCTTCTGCTAAAAGTGGACCTCAGGAACTCGTTCAGCAGGTGATTAAGAAAATATCGAAGAATTCATAATGATAATGTGCAAAGGATGCGTTTATACAAACGTATGTGCAGGTATTGAGTGGAGCTTGGAGGGAGAATGTGGAGATCGCAGGTGAAAATGCATTGCCGCGATACGATCGTGCAGCGTACAATCAAATGATTCTAAATGCAAGGCCAAATGGAATAAACCTAAATGGTTCACCAAAGAGGAGAATGTACGGGCTAACGTATCTTCGTCTCAGTGATGAACTACTTTCCTGGAACAATTTCAGGATTTTCAAGACATTTGTGAAGAAAATGCATGCGGATCACGTACGTGTTCTCTGTATTATCTCTAGATATAACGTTTTTTGTTGATTAATCGGAGAAATTGTTTGATTTACAGGAGTATTGTTCAGATCAAGGAAAGTATAACAACAATGTACCTGTATTGGAGCGATCGAAACCTAGAATCACCATTGATGAACTTCTGAAAGCTACGGAACCGATGGAACCGTTCCAGTTTGATGAAGAAACGGATATGAGTGTGGGAGGTGTAATTGCAGGAATAGTGGATAATTTTATTGGAGTTGTTACATTTGTATTAACTAATTGAATATAAAAAATAAGAATGTATGATCATATATTTTCATTTTAAAAAGGGAAATACTAGGAAATGGCCCTTAAAAATGCAGGAAGTGTCGCGTTATTTTTAATGCGCTGGTGACACTTTTATTTTTTTTGACGAAAATGTCATAGTTGCGTCAAACAACCTTTACGTGACGCAATTTTTTATTTTTTTATTTTTCAAAAATATTTAATTATGAATTTGTTTATAAGAAAATGCTCCAGTTGCGTCACGCAATCGCGAGACGAAAAAAAAAAAATCGTCTCGCGATTTTGGTTGCGTCACGCAACTTCCGGCAAAATCGTCCAAAATCAGTAAAATGGATGACAGCGCTTTCACTTTCCACGTTTAAGGCCTTTTTGAGGGTCATTCCTCAAATTTCCCTGTAAAAAAGGGTCTAAAACATATATTTAATTTGAAAATAAATTTTATATTATTACTTTAAATATTAATCTTTTGAATCAATTTCAATATGATATTAGTTATTTTAAACTGAAAATTTTAACACATTTAAATATTTTACACTTAAAAATGATATCTTAAGTCATGTTATTAATACTTTAATACTAAATAAATTTATAAAAAAATTATCATGTCCCCCTCCTTTAGCTTGTTTGATATGGGTTTTTTTTATAATTGTTTTAATTTTTTTTAAGAATTCTTTATTATATTATTATTATTTTAATTCGTAAATCAATCGTTTCATTAATTAAAATACAAAAAAATATATTTATTAAATTTAAATTTTAAATAAAGATATTTTTAGTAATTAAACAAACTAAAATTTAAATAATTAATTCTTTTATAAAAACAAATTCTTATTAAATTGTGATAGAGAGTTTTATAACATTAAGATATAAGGTCAATAAATGGATTAAAAAAACTATTTGTTATTTATTTTTTAATTAAAGAGATATATTTTTATCTTATTTAAAAATATAAATATTTCTTTTGGTATATACTATTTTAAAATAATAAAAAATGTATTTTTAGTGAAAATTGATGGAAAAAATAAATGGAGAGGGATCATGAATAAATAATGAATATATTTTGTTTTAAATAATTAAAATGGAAAGAGAAGAATGATATAGAAATCTATATATATATAAGAGTAATGATAGGGAAGCGAAAATATTGTAACGAATTAGTAGCGAATGACGTGTGAAAGTAATTAGGATTGATTAAGTCTTCTTTAATATATTTATTTATCTCTCCTACTTTCATTAATAATTTCTCTTTTTTCTTTATTTATATTTTTTCTCTTTTTATCTATTAATTTATAATTGTATATTTAAATTAATTAATATATATATATATATATTTAAAGTCATAACTGTAAAAATTAATAAACATATATAAAAAAAAAAGAATAAGAAGTTAAATATGAATATGATTAATTTTTTTAATTTAATTAATTTTTTGCGATTAATAGTTAATTAATTTATTTATGTATTTTTAATATAAATAATATTAAGGAGAACGAATAAATCAAATTAATAAAATATATAAATGCACATATTTTAAAAATATATATTAAATTATAAATATAAATATATATAAAATAAAAGGTAAATATATATATTCATAATTTGAATTATTTCTCTTAAAAAATATTCATATTAAATTATTATTTCTCTTCTTTAAATCATTCTTATTTCTCTTAAAAAATAAAAAGTCTCTTTTTATTCTTATTTAATTTTCTTATAAGATATATATTAAAAGAGGAGTGATAGAGAGAGGGAATTTAGTAAGGGAATGACTTGGCATCACCTTCTTCATTGGTTGGAAAATGTAAAAGTAGGAGGAAAGAGAGAAAAGAGAGAAATTATTTGATTTTTTTAAAAGATTATGTCAAGTCATTCCTCACCAAATTCCTTTACCTAATCATTTTTCATATTAAAACTCACCTTCTAAATAATATTATAACTTTTCATTTTTCATATTAAAACTCACCTTCTAAATAATATTATAACTTTCATTTTTTCTTTGTTTATATATATGTTGAAGATTAGTAATTTGAATTTTATTTATTATAAATATTAATAATTTGTATTTTAAGTTAAAATTACAAATTTTTTTTAATTTTAAATTAATTAAATATTTATAATAATTTTATAATAAAATTAAAGAAGGAAAAATATTAAATAATTTATTTAAATAAAAAAATTAAGAGAGAAAAATTATTAAATGCAGTTTGGTGACATGTACAATTTAAAATGAAAGAGAGAGAAAAATTGATAGGCGCCCTATTTATTGTCCTATTTTTAGGTGACATGTACAATGCCACATTCATTCGCTACAATTATCATTACTCTCTATATATAAAGTGTCCGGATTGCAGGGTCGAGACCTGTGGTTAATTTGGATACTTGGGTCGGATTGTGAGTTGACCCGCCTTTATATTTAAAAGAGTTAAAAATAAAAATAGAAATGCTAGAGGTATGTTTCGAACTTTCAACCTAACAAAACAAATATAACTTTTTAACCAACTAGGCTACTAAGACTTTATATTTTAAATTCAACACCAAATTTGATAAACGCGGGACGTTTTAACATTAATATAAGTTCAACTTTTTAACTAACTAATCTTTATATATATAATGATGCTTAATTTTTAAAGTGTCCGGATTGCCGGGTCGAGAGCTGTGGTTAATTTGGTCAAATTGTGGGTTAACCCGCCTTTAAATTTAAAACGCTTAAAAATAAAATTAAAAATGCTAGAGGTATGTTTCGAACTTGCAACCTAACAAAACAAGTATAACTCTTAACCAACTATGCTACTAAGACATTATATTTTAAATTCAACACCAAATTTGATAAACGCGGGACGTTTTAACATTAATATAAGTTCAATTTTTTAACTAACTAATCTATATATACATATAATGATGCTTAATTTTTAAAGTGTCCGGATTGCCGGGTCGAGAGATGTGGTTAATTTGGTCGGATTGTGGGTTAACCCGCCTTTAAATTTAAAACGCTTAAAAATAAAATTAAAAATGCTAGAGGTATGTTTCGAACTTGCAACCTAACAAAACAAGTATAACTCTTTAACCAACTATGCTACTAAGACATTATATTTTAAATTCAACACCAAATTTGATAAACGCGGGACGTTTTAACATTAATATAAGTTCAATTTTTTAACTAACTAATCTATATATACATATAATGATGCTTAATTTTTAAAGTGTCCGGATTGCCGGGTCGAGAGATGTGGTTAATTTGGTCGGATTGTGGGTTAACCCGCCTTTAAATTTAAAACGCTTAAAAATAAAATTAAAAATGCTAGAGGTATGTTTCAAACTTGCAACCTAACAAAACAAGTATAACTCTTTAACGAACTAGGCTACTAAGACTTTATATTTTAAATTCTATACCAAATTTGATAAACGCGGGATGTTTTAACATTAATATAAGTTCAACTTTTTAACCAACTAGTCTTTATATATATAATGATGCTTAATTTTTAAAGTGTCCGGATTGTCGGGTCGAGAGCTGTGGTTAATTTGGATACTTGGGTAAGATTGTGGGTTGACCCGTTTTTAAATTTAAAACGGTTAAAAATAAAATTAAAAATGCTAGAGGTATGTTTCGAACTTGCGACCTAACAAAACAAATACAACTCTTTAACCAACTAGGCAACAAAGACTTTATATTTTAAATTCAACACCAAATTTGATAAACGTGGGTTATTAATATAAGTTTAACTTTTTAACTAACTAATCTATATATATATATATATAATGATGCTTAATTTTTAAAGTGTCCGGATTGCCGGGTCGAGAGCTGTGGTTCATTTGGATACTTGGGTCGGATTGTGTGTTGACCCGCCTTTATATTTAAAACGGTTAAAAATAAAATTAAAAATGCTAGAGGTATGTTTCGAACTTGCAATCTAACAAAAACAAGTATAACCCTTTAACCAACTAGACTACTAAAACTTTATATTTTAAATTCAACACCAAATTTGATAAACGCGGGACGTTTTAATATTAATATAAGTTCAACTTTTTAACTAACTAATATATAATGATGTTGAGTAAATGGATACTTGGGTCGGATTGTGGGTTGACCCACCTATAAACTTAAAACGGTTAAAAATAAAATTAAAAATATTATCCATAATTTTTTTTACGGTTTTTTATATTATTACTATTTGCACGGGTTAAATGCTAGTAAATATTAATAGTTCATATATTGAGATGAATGAGAATATAATTTGAATAAGAGTTAAAAGTAGAAAATGGCATAAGAAAAAAATAAATATTTTTTTATTTTTTATTCTGTGTAAAATATTATTGATATAACATGTTACATTAATTTTTGTATTTGAAAAAAGTTGTTTTTGAAATGAAGTATATTTTAAGGAATGATTCAAAATATTTATACTTTCAAATATTTCTAAATTCCATTAGTTTAAGGGTGAATTTATGTATTAGTTATTTAAAAACTAAATTAATCCAATTTCCAATAATCAGAAACGATAATGGCAGCATTTCTGTAAAATAATTTTCAATTTTAGGAATTTATAAAATTTTAAAAACAATTAAATAAATTCTTAACATTTTACCTTGAAATAACCTAGCCCAAAAATAAGTTTTTTCAAACCTTTAAGTCTGAAGTTATAATTGAATTTAGGTTTGCTGATAAACCCATTAATAAATAATTTATGGATATGTTTTTTATTATGTTTTGTATTAATAGTGTAATTAGATAAGATACATATATATATCCTTAAAAATATTTTTTTAAATTTAAATATGTATTGTTATTTTTTATATTAAAATTTTAAAATAATTATTTTTTTATTATTTAATATACCCTATTTATCGTTCATTTAGTTTGTCATATTGATATGTATGTTTTTTTTATAAAATATTTATCATTAAGATTAAGATGCACACATTTTTAATAAAAAAATAATTTTGTGTATATATAATTTTGATTAAGAATGTTATATAAAAATTAATTTTAAAAATATTTAATTATTAATAAAAGAAATAATAAATTTCAAATTTAGTATATTAATTTTTTTAAACTAAAAAATATTAAATAACTTCAAATTAAGGTAATAAGACTGTCACATTATAAATTAAATAACATTATAATATTTTTAATTATGATTAAAACCGATATTTTTATATTAAATAATAAATTTATTTTGAGGATTAAAACATTATAAATTATAATAATTTTCAAATAAATTATAGAACCAACTAAACAAAAACAATAAAATATTTAAAATAAATTCAAAATCAAACAAACCCAACTAATAAAAAAACATTAGAGAGATGAGATGGAGTTGGTCCCAACAGCCCGGCCACCAATTAGCATCTAATGTTTTCAAATCAAATCCAATTTGGATTATAACCAAGTGCGATTCATTTCCAAAAGAAACCAATTATGAATCTTGTAAGCTTGAACAAATTGTTTTATGAATCAATACTACCCATCATACTCTTGTAATGACCCTTACCAACACTGGCTACATTGGAGAAGTAATTAATTTAAAAACGCTGATAATTCAAGTTAACTCGTGAGCTCATTTAAATTTATTTGCGGTTGATGATTAACTAAATCTATTTGGGTTGGATCATTTATAAATTCTAATTTTATATTTTATTTCACACCGCATAAAATAAAATTTGGTTGGACCTTCTTTATTTGAATTGAAAAAGGAAGTTAAAAATAAATAAATGGATGTCTTCACATCGAGCCCAAATTTAGTTTAAAACTCAGTATTAACTTTTTCTTATTAACTTGGCTCAATTAGTAGCCAATGGTCCAAACACTTTGTGGATTTTTATGTGTACATGGATACAAGAGTTTTTGGCTACTTTACACTAGAAAGTTCCATTAAAACGCTTTAGCTTTCAATCCACTAATGTTGTCATTTAGATACTATAATTATTCACACACCAACAATAGCCGAGATGTTATGGGTTTTGGCTTGTGAAGATAAAAAATGATAAATGGAAAATCTCTCTCAATTAAAGTTGAGTGTGTCAGGTGGTTGTGTGAGAATAAATTTATAATATTGTAATTATGGTATATTCATGGTACACAATTTTGATATAAGAAAAAAAATTATATTTAACAAAAGAAAATTATATATTTTGGTGTATAATCTTGATATTATGAAATAAGATTAGTACATATTAGGAAATAAGATTAGTACGAAAGAAATTTATATATTTTGTTAGGGAAATACAATTAGAAAAATATGGTGAGAATATTTTGAAGACTCTTGAAGAGTTTTGGACAAGATATTAACCTAGTTAAAACTTATTTAAAAGTACAATCGAACACTTTAGATATTCAATTCTGGACAATATATTAGGAAAATAAACGAAGTGAAGTCCTCATGTTCTTATGATAATGTGCTAGGATAGTCCTTGAAAGAACTACAAATATATGACGAATATTAAAGTTAACAACAATTATTGCAAGAGATTAGCGACATCAACATGGAGGCAGGGCACTTTTTTGGTTCTCACATCATTACAAATCCTCTTTAGGGAAAAGAATCTTCACTGGAAAAACAAAAAAAAATAAAGAAAAAGATAGAGGGAAAAAATGTTAGTTATAATTTTTTTTCTTTACTAATAGATAATTTAATAGCATAACCGTCCGACCTAATATTCAAGTATTCAAATTATTGAGAGCTTTCTTTTAGCCTAGTTGCACAAAAGTGTGATATCTCAGCCTCCCTGTTCTAGTCTGTCCGACGGTAAATTTGTGTTTTTTTGTGGAGGGGAAACGATTTAGCGTAATTTCATTAAAAATTCTAAAAACAGGAAAAAAAACCACGAGTTTAAGAGATCATTCTAAACAGGCCTAGAATTATTTTGAAGTCGTAACATTCTAAATAAAAACTAATAAGCTAAAAACGTAAATGAATTATCTGATTACAATGCTTTCAATTCTAGTGAGTTTAAAAAACGGTAAATTCAAGTTTCTACAGATATTCCAGTTTTGCTCCGTGCTTGGAATTCTTCTCTACTTTCCCGCGAGGGAGCAACAATTCCGATACAATATCTTTCCATAAATCTTCAACGCTCCTGCGGGTTCTGTCATATACCCTTGCATTTCATTCTTGCCAAATGTTATACACCACTGCTCCAAAGTCGCACATGAACACACTTGTTGCAAATCTATTTCCCTTGGTTTTGAGTAGTGCTGCTTCTTTGATTTCATTTCATTCGCTCGGGAACTGATCAACTCCAGGCTTTTATAGAATCTATCCCAAAGCTCCGAAGCAATACAACAACTCCCGAATATGTGATCTATGGTTTCTTCATTTCCTATGCATAGAAGATAGCTCGCGTCCGGGATGCTCATACTTGCTGATACGATCAAGAGTGTTGAGTCTTTCCCAAAAGGCGAGCCATATGATGAACTGGTGTCGAGGGATAATCTTCGTTGACCATACAAGAGGAGCCCATTCTACTTTCTGCGTTTTTTTCCCGGGTTACCTCCAATATTTTCTTCAACACGAGCTTCCCATTGCCCTCAGCTTTCCATTCATGAATATCCGGTCTGTCGTGTAGTTGTATGTTACTTATATGATCAAGTATCCTCTTTCCTTCTGTAATTCTGATTGCCTTTCTGATTTATCCTGAAGTGGAAAGATCTTGTAGGACGGTTTTCTGTAGCCTGCAGACTTTCCTTAGAATTGTATGAATGTGGCAATGTTCAGTCTGTTCCTTTGGCATCATTCTCAACAGATACCCGAAGTATCTTTTTATGCTGGTCGGTCATGTATGTTAACCGGATGACTTCCGGTTTTTCTTTGGCTTCTAAATGACCGACTATCTGGTGTTTCCGGCCTTCGGTTTTGACCGATCCTGTCTTTCTTGTTTGGTGAGGTTTTTGGTCGGTTTGATGACTTGTCCGGTGGAGTTTCTTAACCGGTTGAGTAATTTGACCGGTCCGGTTCTTTGTCTGTTCCTGCATAAGAAGTTTGTTTGTGTTAAGTTCTATTAGCCGGTCTAATTTTATCTAACAAACAATATCATCCCAAACTTTTCCTTTAGTTCTCTTATTCGTGCTATAAATTTTTGTGTTTCTTTCTTTCCAGGTATTGTAGACTAGGGCTCCAAAGAAACATTTGAAAACATTCGCGTAAAAGCTATCTCCCTTAGCCTTTTTCTTTACAAGATCTATGATTTCGTTCCATGTACTTGGAAATTTAGTGATATTCATGTTCTGAGCAAAATTGATCCACAACTTGGATACAAATGCGCACTCCCCAAACAAGTGATCAATGCTTTCCTCTTTTTCTGTGCAGATTGGGCAATTAACATCTAGAATATTCATATACTTCTTAATTTTGTATCTTATCGCCAATCTTTTCCTAAATGTCAGTCAAAGAATGAATTGGTTTCGAGGTATAACATTTGAAGACCAGATTACTTTGTGTCAATCTACCACCACCCCTTTTTTTCTAATGATCTCCCATGATTTTCCTACCACAAACTTTCTATTTATAATAGTATCCCAGTTCTTTGTATCAATGTTTCCATTGAATTGTATATTATTAATCAGATTCAAAATTCTGACTCCTTCTGAAATACTCTTAAGAATAGAACTGCATTTTCCTTTTTGAATATCTCTAATTGAGTGCAAGAGACATTTTCTTCTGATTCTGACTTTAATAGATTGGAATTCCTCCCGAAGAATTATGGGATTATTCTCTAACCATGGATCGTGCCAGAATAATATTCCATTTCCATTCATGATTTTAAACTTCATCATCTGATATGTCTCTCCTCTGGTTCTTAGGATTTTCTTCAAGGACCATGCCATTTTATTTTTAATTTGGCATGTCCATATGCTAACTTCTCCTTTCATGAATCTCGTATGAACTCATTTGACCCATAATGAATATGTCTTCATCTCAAGGGACCATACATGTTTGATTGTGAGTGCTCGATTCCATATGACACAATTTTTAATGCCAAGCCCTCCTTCTTCCTTTAGGGTACATACAGTTTCCTATTTAACCTTTTTTCCTCCTCTTCCTTGAGTACCCCAGATGAAGTCTCTCATCAGCTTATCTAGTTTAGCCATAACTTTTTTGAAAATGACTATTTGTTGTGCCTAGTAGCCAATAATTCTCACTGTCACTCTTTTCACAAGCTCTATTCTTCCTGCGTAAGACAAGTTTTTTGTAGCCCAACCTAAGATAGAATTTCTGATCTTTTCAACAAGTGGGCGAAAATGTGAGCTTTGAAGTTGATTTGCAGATAAGAAGACTCCAAGATATTGGACTGAAGCGTTCTTTCTTTTATCCCCATGATATTAAATATATTCTGCTTCAAATTCTCTTTCACTCTTCCTCCATATATATATATATATATATATATATATATATATATATATATATATATATATATATATATATATATATATATATATATATATATATATATATATATATATATATCACAGCATTAGAGGTGTACTAATCAATGAATCCTCGAAACCAACTTTTTTTTCTTCAAAATAAACCATGATAATATAGAGAGAGAGGAATGATCAACTCAACGAAATATTAGCGAAAGAAAAGCCACGAATCCTACGTGACCTTGCCACGTGGGTAAGAGAGAGAGAGACAGAAAAAATAAAATAAATTGAAACGTTTCATTTCCCCCCAAAACCAAAACCCTCTTTCTCTCTCTTTCTATTTTATTTCATTTCCCCTAAACCCACCAGCGATTCTCTTCTTTCATTTTTATCGACTTCTCTTTCAATCGATCGAAATGGTAACTCTTCTTCTGTTTATCTATCGTTCGTTATCTTCCGTTTATCTTCCGTTTCATACTTTTTCTCGTCTTCAGGCTGGTGCAGGTTCATCATCCGGCAAAACAACACCAACTCCAAGGTAAAAACAACATGTATTCATCTTTTTATAATTGAATCTATTTAGCAATGATGGTTTAGTGCATGGGATTAGGGTTAAGATGATTAGGGTTTATATGATTGGTTTAGGGTTTAGGATTTAGCGATTAGGGTTTAACTGCATTTTGGATTTAGTTGCAGAAACAATTTCAATTAGGATTGTAAAAAAGAGCCATTTCTGGTCCCGAAACCAGCATTTCTGGTTCCAAAACCAGCATTTATGGTTCTAAAACCAGCATTTCTAGTTCTAAAACCAGCATTTCTAGTTCCGAAACCAGCATTTCTGGTCCCGAAATCGGCATTTCTAGTCCCGAAACTAGCATTTCTAGTCTTGAAACTAGCTTTTTTAGTCCCAAAACCAGCATTTCTAGTCCCAAAACCAGCTTTTCTAGTCCAAAAACCAGCATTTCTGGTCCCAAAACAATCATTTATGGTCCCGAAACAAGCATTTTTGGTCCCGAGACAAACATTTCTGGTTCTGAAACAAGCTTTTCCGATTCTGAAACCAGCATTTCTGGTACCGAAACAAGCTTTTCTGATTCCGAAATCAGCATTTCTGGTCCCTAAACCAGCATTTTTGATCTCGAAACCAGCTTTTCTGGTCTTGAAACAAGCTTTTATGGTCCCGAAACCAGCTTTTCTGGTCTGAAACTAGCATTTCTGGTCCCGAAACCAGCAAATCTAGTCCCCGAAACCAGTATTTCTAGTCATTTATGGTGATTTCGGGCCCCAAAATGGTTATTTCGGACCCCAAAATGGTTATTTCGGACCCCAAAATGGTTATTTCAGACTCCAAAATGGTTTCTAAACGATCTTTTATGGCTATTTTTCTTAAACCAATAATCTTATTGTAATGTTAATTTGATTTGTAGGTCATGTATGAAAATTCAGATCTTCTTATTGATCAAGTTAATGAAGAAATTAGATTATTTGAGATCTCTCAAAATGTATAATAGATTGTATTTTAAATGTGTTCTAAAGGACAAATTGTAACATTGTAAATAAAGTTTTTAATTATGTAAATTTCTAGTATAACAACATTGTTTTCAATTATTTTTGATTTTCTAGTATTCATTATAATGTTTCAGATTAAAAAATATTCAAAAAAGTGTTTATACATAGCATAAATCAAACAAATATATTTTTTTAAAACAATTCTAAATAATCCTACATCAAACAAGTCTTTATAAAAAAAAACTGATGAGTTTTCAATTAATGTGTATTGAAGCTAAATTAACGTGTTTTCAGGGGAGTACGCGTACGCTTCTTCATATCACCTTCTTTTTCATAAAGATCATTTTTTTCTTTACTGATTAATGTACCATTAATGTACTTTTTATGATCTCTATAACCAACAATGACTTTTTTATCCATATGATTCATTATTAATTCATTTGTATTAGAGATTTTATAAAGAAAAAAAAAAGCAAGGAATAGACAATCAAGTTTACTGAAATTCTTTGAGCAAAAATTATATATATATATATATGCTTGTTCTTTACAATAAATCAACAACACAACTCAAATGTAATCTATTTTTCAGACATCTCCAATAGATCATTGTTATTCTTCACTGTCTACGCCGGAGAAATGACAGTTAACTGCAAAGAAATGAAACAGCCATAAAAGTTTTTATAGAAACCATTTCGGGGCTCGAAATCACCCCACAGAATTTGGGACCAGAAATCACCCTGAAATGCTAGTTTCGGGATTAAAAATTGTAGTTTCGGGACCAGAAATGTTGGTTTCGAGACCATAAATAGTAGTTTCGGGACTCTTTTTTACAACCCTAATCCAAATCGATTCAGCAACTAAAATAGAATATTGATATCCAAATTTTTTACAACCCTAATCTAAATCGATTCAGCAGTTAAAGCATAAACGTTAAACATAAATATTGATATGACAATCATTTCGAACGGAAGATAAACGAAGGAAAAAAAGACTTACCATTTCAATCGATCTGAAGAGAAGAAGTCGATGAAACGTTTCAGTAAGATCGACAGTGGGTTGGGTTTTGGGAAAATGAAACAAAAGATAAAGAGAGATGTCGTGAAGGTTTTGGTTTTGGGGAAAAATGAAACGTTTCATAAACGGAAGAAGTCTTACCATTTCGATTGATCGGAAGAGAAGTTTTTGAAAATGAAAGAAGAGAATCGCCGGTGGATTTAGGAAAAATGAAATAAAAGAGAAAGAGAGAGAATGAAACAAAAGAGAGAGAGAAAGAATAGGGTTTTGGTTTTAGGGAAAAATGGAAAGTTTCAATTTAATTATTTTTTTTACTCTCTCTCCTACCTACGTGGAAGCCACCTAAGATTCGTGCCTTAGCTTTCGTGGGAATTTCGTTGAGAATATCATTTCTCATATAAGGTCCAATTAAATGTCTAAATACAGGTTAAGAAAGTGTAGTACCTTATTTTTTTTTTATTTTAACACCATTTTAAGTAAGTTGGTACTTTGAGATGAAGGTAAAGACGACTATTATATACAATCAAAATGTATTCTCTATGATAGGATATTATGACTTCACTATCAAATTCGTTAACTTTAATAATTGCGTTTTATAATAAGAATCGAGTTAGTGCGATCAAGATCTAACCTAAAAAAATAAAAAATAAAATATAAACGCTAGAAGGAGGGCTTGAACCTCCTTTTATAATAAGAATCGAGCTAGTGCGATCAAGATCTAACCTAAAAAAAATAAAAATATAAACGCTAGAAGGAGGGCTTGAACCTCCGACCTTGTGGTTAACAGCCACACGCTCTAACCAACTGAGCTATTCGAGCTTATATTTTTCAAATTTAAAATGGTATTTATAAACGAAGTATTTAGTTAAATCAATTAAATAACTTTATATTTGACTTAATTAAGTTATTGTCATGAACTAGCCTTAACCAAGTGAAAAAGTTCAATAACAAATATATGGTTTGTGAAGAAACCTTTGAAGTGATTCTTTTTTAAACCAAATTCAAATCAATGTTAACAAGAATACCAAATTCTAAAGTCAAAAATACTATATTAACAAGAATACCAAATTAACAAGAATACCAAATTCACCTAAAAGAAATTGATATAATGACATATCCAAGTTATCATATGAAGTAATGTTTAATACTCAAATCTCATGCTAGATAGACATATTGTTCTTAGAATTCTAAGATAGATTACTATTGAATACGAATTTTCTTTTGAGTAGAGATGAGGAGATTGATGAATCCCTACACCATGATACTAGAAGATTTTAGGGCTTGAAAGGATAATATAGGAGGTTTGTAAAGAATTATGGGTTTATAGATCGACCATTAATAACCTTATTGAAAAAGGGAAAGTTGGCTCGGAATGAAGAAACAGTTGTGGCATTTAAGGAACTGAAAAAGATCATGATGAATCCGCAAATACTAAAATTATCTAATTTTGATGAAAGCTTTGTGATTGCAACTGATGCAAACAATAGTGGTATGGGTGTGGTTTTGATATAGTAAGGACACCCAGTGACGTATATCAGTAAGGGGTCTGGTTTGAAACTACAGGCTTTATCTACGTATGAACAAGAATTATTAGTTGTATTACATCCTATCAAGAAATGGAGAAGTTATTTGAAATGAACATCATTTGTTGTAACGGGAATACGGGAGATGACAAAGTAATTAAGAATGACACAGATTTTAACGTGGTTCACCAAGATAAAACTTGGCTACGTCCACTAGAAAGAGAGTATTATTAGGAGATCGGAACAAAAATTACATCAAGACAAATTATGGTTATGACACAAGTTTATATAACACTCGATCCTCTGAAACTTTTATAAATACAGAACTGGGACTAAAAACGATGCTCAATCATAGGGAATACTCATAAAATTAGCCCAAAGTTCTATGGACCATTTTGAATTATAGAGCGAGTGGGACAAGTGGGTAATAAATTGGATATTTCAACTACATTTAAGATGCATAATGTGATTCATGTGTCGCAACTTAAAAAGAAAATAGTAAATGCAATGGTTATGCCACGTGTTCCATCTCTACGGTTGCTATTTTGGATGCAAAAGTTATTTGAAGGATGGACGCAACATTGGTCAATATTTAGTTTTTTGGTTCAATTCAACGGATGAGGATGCTACATGGGAGGGTGACTCTTGGTTGGAATCCAAATTTTCAGAACTTGGATTGGATGAAAATAAGTCAACTTCTCATTTTAATTGTATTGTTCGTGGTCGAACAAATGTTGAAGGAGAGAGTAATATTACGAGGGATCAAAGGGTTATGTTTCATAACCCTATAATAAGTTATCGGGTAGACATATCTAATGTTAACAGTTCTATTTTAATTAAGCACAATAAATAATTATTAATAAGACAGTTAGCCAAAATATTGGATCGTTAATTGATTGGGAATAAATAATTATTAATATAAAAATAAATAATTATTAATAAGACAGTAGCCAAAAATGTAGAATTGGTTGGGAAATTAATTATTACAGCTTAAGAGTATATAAAAAAAGATCATGATCTGTATAGAGATTATACATTTTTTTTAGAAACCTCTTAAGGTCAACTTCTCTCTATCTTTTATCTTCTTTTTTTTAATTGTTAATCTCCTACATCACCCATCTAATACTCTTTTTGTTGCTGATTGTAATTGTAAATCTCATTCTCACTTTCATTCTATTATATTCTCTACTCTAAATTAATGTATCTTTAATTCTATAACTAGGTTATCAGCTTAAATCTAATTTGAGCTGTATTATAGACCTTGGATTAAAAGATTTATAGATATAATTGTAGTTAATATTGTATAATGTAGAATGCGGAAGGGTCAATTTTTTATATGGATTAATTTATCTTCTATTATATAATGTGTTTGTGTGCATATTTTTTTGTTTAATAAACTTCAATGATTTGTGTTTATGAGTAAAAGAGTTGATTTTTATTTATTTTGCTAAGCCTACATAATTTAGCTAGTTTATGACATCTACAAGCAAAAAAAATGATAGTTTTATGTAGTGGTGTTCATTAGTTTGGTTTTTAAATTATTCGAGTTCTTCGATTTGGTTTCTTTGTGTTTTTATTTTTTTAACCAATTCGAAAACTGAACCAAATTCAAATAAATCTAATAAAACCGAACCGAATTTAATATTCAGTCTGAATTTTAAATAATTCGAATTCGAACAAAAAAAAGATTTTCTTTTTTCTTTTATTACCAAATCTTGAATTTGAATTATTCTAATTCAAAACAGAATTTGAATTAAGATATTAAACGGAGGAGATAGATCTTGAATTCGAAATATGTGTTGAATGGAGGAGATGGATTAAGATTTAAGAGTATTGACAAAGAAGAAGCTCTAAAGATAACGGGAGTAGATTGATCGAAGCTCTAGAGGACAAAGATGGCAGTTCAAGCCTGAAAACTCTTTAATAATAGAATAGAGATGAAAGAGGGAGGTGGAGGCTAAAGAATTAGCTAGGTTAAGAGAATAGAGATGAATGAAGATTGAGAAATTATTTATTATGTTAGAGAATAGAGAGGGATTAGGTTATAGAATAGAGATGAATTAGGTTTAGAATATGACGATGTGGGCTATGAGAAATTAGGTTTGAAGAATATAAATAAGATGAGAGAGAAATTATTATATATTATTAATATATAATAAAATAAATAAATTATTTTATATTATATATAATAAAAAAATGAATTCGGTTTTCGGTTTGATTTTCGAGTTGATACCCCATCTCGAAAATCAATTCGAAAACTGTATTTTAATTCGAATTGGTTTGAAATTCAAATTCGGTAAATTCTAATTCGGTCAGATATTCGGTTCAGACAAATATTAAACACCCCTAACATCATGTTCAAGTCATAACACCCTTACTTACAAACTTAAAAAACAATTTAGTTGAAATTTATCTTTCTTCCTTACAAACTTAAATTCTTATTCATTTAGTCTCATTTAAAGGAACAAATTTATCACTTTTCCTTTCAGTCTTTGTCCCCAAAAATTGTCTCGTGACTCGTGAGTGATATTAGGATTGCAAAATTACTATTATGCTTGGAATTTGTTACTGTCCTAGTTTTATCATATCAAAATGTTGGGTAATGTTTCCAATTTTTTCTATAATCTTAACTAAAAAATTAATTTTCTTATTATGTCTTCTTCTTACCATTATTATGGCAATTTATCTTGGCATTAATTTAGGTCATTGTGCCATCTTTAACATTAGTATACAATGGTGGCGTTTGGTACGAGTTACTAGTTATATAAGTATAAATTGTAACGATGTATAAATTATATAGGGGTATAAAGATGTATAAATTATATATATTATTAGTGTTTGGTTGGAATAATAAAAAGGGTATAAATTATATAGATTTTATAATTTTGTGTTTGGTTGATGGTATAAGAAAATAGTAAAAAGAATAAAATATTTTAATATTTATTTTATTTTATTTTTATTATTAATTATATTTAAATTAATAAACATATATTTAATTATCATATAAATATTTTAAAAAATAAATAATAATGCTATATAATTATATAATTTATATATATATATATATATATATGATTTCTTATATTTAAATTCTAATAATTAAATAAATATTTATCAATAATTAATATTAATAAATATATAATAATAAAATTACAAATAAATTAATAAAAATGAATCATTTACTTAAAACTTCTTTTTTTTCTGGAGAGATTATAAAAACAAATTAAAATAAATAATAATAATTATTTCATAATTTAGTTTAAAATATGAAAAAAAATTTTAAAATTATTAAACTAATGAGTATTTAATATAAAAGATGATAATTATAATTAATAATATTTTTTTTATATGACTAATTATAAAACAAACATTAACATTATTTAAAAAAATATAAAAATGTTAAATAATAAATTTATTATAAAATAATTAAATTTCTACAAAAAGAGTAAATAATAAATACTCAAATTAAAAAATATTTAAAATTTAATAAAAATTTAAATTATAAACTAATAAAATTAATATTAAAAAATATAATTAAAAAATTTAAGAATTTAATACTTGTTGTAACAAGTATAAGTTGTTACTAATTTATACCCCTTTTGAGGTATAACTTGTACCAATAAATTTACTGTTAATACAAAATTAATCCAACCAAACATCAATATAGTTTTACTGTTGGGATACTTATATCATCCCAACAGAGTAATACTTCATACCAATCACCAATGAGTATGCTTTAAAGAGCTAGTCTGAACCTAGTCTTTACTTTCAGGCAAGTTCTCTACTTTCTATATTTTGTTGGATATCATTATGAACATAAGTGTGAAAAAAACTTGTGAAAAAAACTTTTAGCCTACTTAGAATTTGATTTCTCATATGGATCCAAATCAAGTTTCAGATCCTTGAACTGATTTGAGATGGGCCATATTTGCTTATTGAGCATTTATCTTTTTATATTAAGACCTTTGTAGAAACTGTGCATATATACATCAACTTGCAATTTATCTGATTTGTCTTTTTTTTTTTTTTGAACACTCTATTGTTATTAACTGGGAACTCATGCATTTTCTGCAGAATTTGTTTCTTTATAGTTATGATGCAATCTTCGACTTCTTGGACATCTTCATGGGTAACAACCAACCAATATCACATTTTAGCGCATTCATTTGACATAACTCATTTATAAGAAACTGAATTTAAAATTTTTAGATATCAGGAATTCTACATTTTAGATGATTAGTTTGTTATCTTAAACTAAGCATCGATAATTCTCTTCATGTCATGAGAACTTGGATATCCGGAGAGACACTCAAGGGAAATAATGTTGCACAAGGGATTATGTCATCATTCTTTTCTAAATATGCAGGTTTATATTATAATCTCTTAGTTCAGTCCTCTTCATTTATGTTAAGGCTTTATTTGTTTATATCAAGAATTTTAATTGGAATTGAGGGGTCGAATTTCAATTATCCGGTTTAGTAAAAGAAAATTTTATTTTGAATTAAAATTCATAAAACAATATGTAACCCCTGGAAAAACTCATTGTGTGGGTCCTGATGAAATGCTCGAGGTTCAAGAAATTTAACATCGGTTTGCGTGTCATGAATTTTCTTTCAAAATAAAGCATTATTTTTAAAAGATGTCACTAATTATTGACAACTTTTTGTAATTAATTAAAAATAATTAATTTTGGGGGTTAAATTTTAAATAATTCAGGAATTTATGGTAATCAAATCATTGTTTGATTTTTAGAAAATCATTTAGTTCAAATGAATTAAACATAATTACTTTAAAAGATTATTTATTTTGAAACACAGTCGCCAATTGATTTTTTTTAATCAATAAAAGTTTGAATACTTATTCAAACGTGTTGACTAGAGTTTTTTTAGTTCGTAGTATGGTGATACTCGGGAAAGTGCTTTCGCGCTTCATCTTCCGTACCCGTTTTAAAAACGGTCTCTACTTATAAAGTTGGCTTTTTAAAAATCGGTTATATAACGTTTGAGTTTTAACTGATCATTCTTCTAGTCATAGTCATGCTTCTAGGTTTTAACATTATTTAAAATATTGAAACAACAATATTTAAAATATTGGTACATTTGCGGATGATAACTAGGTTGGAAATACTTGAAGAATATCAGTCATTTTTAAAGACATTAATGTTTAGAAATAAATACCAAATGAGCCCTTGTCGAAATATTTTTGAGGAAATATCCAAAAAATATTTAAAATATATTTTCGAATTTTTTGGGAATTTTAAAAAATGATTTGGAGTCTCAAAATTCTAAAAATAATTTTGGATTTTGAAAAGTGAAATCAAACAGGCCTTAGGACCGGAGTCACAGGTTTGAAGTTCATTTTTATCAGTTGAGGTCGAAAGACTCTCGATCTGGGTCGAGGTTTAGGATCCTCGGTTTAAGGACCGAAGTTTCTCGATCGAGGTGCTAAGGACTCTTAGTCCTTGGCTGCTCTTACTAGTCTAGGTGTAAAAACCCATCGGTCCTGGGTTTGCCTAGGGCTGGGTTTGCCTAAGGCTAACTTTAGGTTTGGTCCATCAGTTCTAGGTTCGGGAGCTCTTGGTCCCAAGCTTGGGATTCTCGGTCATAAGGTTATGACTCTCAGTCCTAGGATTAAGGACTCTCGGTCCTAGGTGAAAATCCTTAGTCGAATTTCTCGATCCTAGCTCATGAAATCGGTCGGACCTCTTGGTCCTAGGTCAACTTTCTCAGTCCTAGGTTTCGGTCCAGACCGAGGATCCTTGGTCAAATCTCTCGGTCTTAGGCTAAGAGCTTTGATCCTCAAGAACACCAAGTGTAGGTTTTTTAAATTCATTTTTTAACTCTAATTTTTTAAACTAAGAGCTTGGGTAGCTTCACAAAGCTCTCAGGAACATGTTGAACATCATCTCAATGTATGAATTGACCTAAATGATGATCAATTAGTTCAAAACAGTTTGTGATCAAAAATCGGGTTTTTATTTTAAAAATGTTTTGAAGTGTAAGGAGTTATCCAATATTGGCTGTTCGTTTTAACCAATTCAAAAACTCAAAATTTTAATTTTATTTTAATATTTTGATTTAGATCAAACATGATCGGAATGTATCAAACATGATTCAAATAGTTGTTCAACATCATTACAATCATGTTAGGTAGTTTTTTGGGCTGTGATTCAATAGAATTAACCCAAGAATAACAAACCCGTTTTTTTTTTAAATTCAAATTTGGGTTTTTGTTATTTAGATTGATTGATTGGTTCTATCCTGTCTAGATAGTTCCTAAATGATCGTAAGATTGTTTTTCATCCATAAAACACTATGAACAACAAGCATACAAAATTTTGCAATTTGAAATATAAAAATTTCAAATTCAAACTATAAATATGAATTATAGGGTGATTAGAATAATATCAAGGATTGGAGAACACTTCTTGGACCTTATGGAAGCTGTTGGGATACTTGGATCCAAGCTTTAAGGTCACAAACGAATTTTCGAAAACTCCATAAGCTTTGAGTTTCAATGGAGGTTTTCTGAAATCTTCCGATTTGAATGAGGAGATTGGATTCTCTACCTCGAAATTACTTAGGGAATCAATTTATAGCATTCGTAAGTCGGTTGATGGCCTCAAGTGGTTGAATCGGCCAAAAGCCATTAATGGCTTTTGATTGTTTTTGGCTAAAGTTGTAGAAATAGGGATGATTTATCCATATTTTGATAGGGAGAAATGATCACCATCATAGGTGATCATTTTAGGCTTTAAATGAGCCAAAATGGTGGACTAATGGAGGAGTTCTATTTCGATTTAAAGATCAAATACGGTTGTTCTTATCCAACCCAGCGTTGTATTGGAGCCGAATGTGGCGCTCAAAACGATGTCATTTTGAGCGCTTTCCAACGTTCTGTTGATGCTCCATTGGCGTTATGTCAAAAGTTGATGTTCCGTTAGCATCCTAACAAACGGGGTGTTAGTCGTTCTGTTGTGACCCGGACGCGCGTTGCTCTATCTACAACCGGCTATGCGACTCGCTCCTAGGCGTTTGATGAAAATTCAGCGCTCATCCGGTGGTCCCAGCGTGCGCTGCAACTAATTCCTTTAGTTTCGGACACACAAGATCACAACTATATATTTTAATTAAATCTTTAAGAGTTTATTTGAAATTAATTTTTTTTCCACCTTTTTGGTTTTAATTTTGATATTTTTAATACACTAAATATTATAATAAATATGGCAATATTTCACCAATTTATTTTATTTATTTATTTTTATATATTTTTAGGATTTAAATAAATAATTCTTTTTTAGATGAATGGATACAACAATTCATTAAAATTATTTATTTGTGTCCTTTAATTTTTTTTAAAAATTATTTTAAAATAATATGGGTATAATATTTATCCCAAATAATTTTATTTTTTATTTTGACTCTGACCCTTAATTAATTTGATTTATTTTTCAAAAATAATTTAAAACAATTATTTTAATATTATAAATTGGGAAGTAGATATTTAGTATTTACACCTCCTTTTGTAAAAGTTCATTTAATTACAAAATAAATAAAATATAATTATACTTAATGTCTTTTAAATATATGAATTTTCATGTAAACCAAACTCGACATTTAAATAATATTATTCCTCCTTCAATTTTCTACCTTCAATTTTCTACCTAATATCATAGTAGGTTTTTCAATTTTAAAAAATTGATTCACAATTTTTTTCCTATAGGTATTGAGTAGAACTCAAATGAACTTTTTAATCACTTATTTGTTATTTAAAAAAGATAATTTATCTTAATATTATTTTTCTAGATAACTCGATTAATTCATTAGTTTGTCATATTAACTAGTATGTTTTTTATAAAATATTATTATTCTCACATTGTTCTAGAAAAAAAATATATTAAACAGATATATAATTTTGATTAAGCATGTTATATAAAAATTAATTTTAAAAATATTTAATTATTAATAAATGAAATAATAAATTTCAAATTGAATATTAAATTTTTAAAACTAAAAAAATGTTAATCAAGTTAAAATTAAGGTAATAAAACCATCGTACACTTCCAGTGAACCCTAACCACGCTTGTCACATTGGAGAAATAATTAATTTAAAAAACACAATTAATTTAAAAAACGCTAATAATTCGAGTTAACTTGTGAACTCATGAACAAATTGTTTTTTTGAAATAATAACACACATCATACTCTTGTAATGAACCCTAACATCGCTTTGTTATATTGGAGAAGTAATTAATTTAAATAACACTAATCATTTGAGTTAACTTGTGAACTCATATGACTTAACAGTTAACTCATTATTATATCACTTGGGGTTCATGGTTAACTAAATCTATTGGGAAATTTGACGAAATGACCTTGCAAACCGGGTTATTTGACCTGGTGAAATTTTGATAATTTAATTGCGCTCGTGGTGATTTTATTTTTTTTGGACGATTTTGCCCTCGTCGCGAAACGCTAAGTCACTTAGCGTTTCGCGAAGTGACGATATGTGAAATGTCCAGATTGCCCTTACTATTTAATATAACCTCCGTACTTTTTTTTCATTTCTTTTCTTCTCCTTCTCTCTCTTCCCGCTCTTCTCCTCCTTCTCTCTAAACTCCGGCGGCGGCGACGAACTCGGCGGAGATCTCGGCGGCGAAGTTCATTCAAAATCCACTATGAGCTCGACGACGTGCACGAGCACTGTTCCAATAGGTACGTCTATTTGAAGCATGTTTTATTGATGTTCGGTTTCTGAGATTGGTTAGGGTTTACCTCCCGTTTCGCTCAGTGCCTGGCGATTCGCGAAGGACTTCCCGTTTCGCTAAGTGCCTTACGATTCGCGAAGCCCTTCCCGTTTCGCTAAGTGCCTTTCGATTCGCGAAGTATTAATTATACGTCTCTAAATCAAATCATGTTTTTATATTGCAGCTGAAGTTTTCGTTTTCTATAATGGAGAGTGGAAACTTGATGCTGATGGAATACTGTATTTTGATGCATCTTCAATCAAAACATTTGATCTACCCCAAAGTACTCGTTATGCTGAATTACTTGATATACTCTACGATAGACTTAATCTCCAGTTATCAGCATACGATTTAGTGCTCCAAGTGAAGTATGATATTCCGAATATCAGAAATCCAAAACCTGTTTTTATTGATAATGATGGGGATTTGAACACATATCTATCACGCTTGATTTTGGGTCGAACAGTGTCACCATTGTGTGTATCTGTAGTGGAGAAGTCAGCGTTTACTAAAGAAAAGATACCACTACTTACATACCCAACTCAAGAAAGTATACTACCACCACAACTTACTCAGAAATTTGTTCCACCTGTTGTACCCTTGGAATTCTTTGTTGAAAGTCAAAATGAAGCCGGAGAAACCTCTTTGCCTCACATCCCACTTACTCAGGACTTGCATGTTAATAGTGGTGAGAAAGCATCAATACCTATACAACCAAGTGCAAGAAGATCATCATTGGGTACACCAACTAGTGCAAGAAAGGCATCAAATGGTACACCAACAAGTGCAAGAAGATCATCAATGGGTACACCATCTAGTGCAAGACGATCTTCAATGGGTACACCATCGACAGACCCGACAGACACATCACCGCCAGACCCCACATTTGCGATGGCATTAACTAGTGAAACCGTATTGGAAGTCGGTTCGTTGTTTGAAAATAAAAAAGAACTTCAACTTGCTCTATATAAATATGCGATGGCCAATCATTTTGAATTCAAAGTGGAGAAGTCAAGGAAAAATCTTTGGGAACTCAAATGTTTGGATGAGACATGCAAGTGGAGCTTGCGGGCTGTGAAAGGTAAGTTTTCTGAGATGTTTGAGATCCGGACATTTGAGCATCAACACTCATGCTCAACTTTGTCGAGGCCCAAGAAAAAAATGCAAACACCAGCATGGGTTATTGGGCAGTGCGTGAAGAGCAAGTACATGGACCATCATCATAACCACTTGCCTAAGAAAATAATTGAAGACATGCAGACAACTTATGGGATATTTTTGACTTATAATAAGGCATGGAGGGCAAGGGAAAATGCTTTAATAGCGGTGCGAGGAACGGTAGAGGATTCTTATGGAATACTGCCATCATACCTTTACATGTTGGAGAAGTGTAATCCTGGTACCATAACCGACATACAGACAGACGAGCTCGGTCACTTCAAGTATATGTTCATGTCCCTAGGCCTCTCAATTAGGGGTTTCAAATCCTTTTGCCGTCCTGTATTATGTGTTGATGCTAGTTTTCTTAAGCACAAGGTGGGTGGTCAATTATTGGTGGCTATTGCATTGGATGCGAATGAGCAACTATATCCTGTCGCATTCGGCGTTGTTGATTCAGAGAATAATAACTCCTGGACTTATTTCATGCAAAAACTGAGAGACGCAATTGGATTAGTTGATGATCTCGTCTTCGTATCCGACAGACACCCAAGCATCGCTAATGCCTTGTGCGCTGTTTTCCCAGAAGCAGACCACGGCGCGTGCACAAATCACATAAAGATGAATATTGTGGCCAAATTTAAAAGTGATAAGTGTCATGCGGAGTTTGATTCGGCTTCAAGGGCATACACTGTCCACGAATTTAATCGGTGGTTTGAGAAAATCAAGGTTAAAGATCACAGGATTGCTGCCTATTTGGAAGAAATTGGGTTCCCAAGATGGAGTAGAGCATTTTTTCCCGGTAAGCGATACAATCAACTGACAAGCAATTATGCTGAGAGTTTCAATAGTCAGAGCAGGGAAGCCAGAAAGTATCCCATTTCAGAAATGGCTGAGTATTTAAGATTCACAATACAACAATGGTTTAACGATAGAAGAGAAAGAGCGTCTAATCACGAAGAAGTTTTATCTCCAAATTATGAGAAGGTGTTACGTGAGGGATTCGAGAAGGCCAGATTCTATACAGTCCAATCGCTTAACCGATTCGAGTTTTATGTGCATGACAATCAGTCCCATTTCAAAGTCAATTTGAAAGACATGAACTGCACTTGTAGAGTATTCGAAGTTTCGGGTCTTCCTTGTACGCATGCAATGGCTGCTGCCCGTAGTCGGAATTTGGTTTCTTATGACTTCTGTTCAAGGTATTAATATCTAGCTCACGTGTTCATTCTGTTTAACCAATTAATAATTCGTTATATTTTCCCTACACACAGGTATTACACAACTGAGTGTTGGATAAATTCATATGCCGAGACATGTTATCCTCCCGGTGATGAAGAAAATTGGGATGTTCCCGAAAATATCAAGCAACGTTCATGTCTTAAACCAAATGTGAAGGTTAAGAAAGGCAGGCCACAAACAAAGCGTAGGTCATCCCAGGGTGAGGTCCGTAAGATCCCGAGACGATGCAGCTCATGTGATGGGCTTGGACATAATAGGGCAACATGCAAAGTAGTGATGCCTGCACCATCTACTGCACGAGCTTCATCATCTAAGCAGCATGACTCATCATCTAAGCAGCATGACTCATCATCTCAACAATATGAACCTTTAGCTTGATAGATACTATGTTGTAATATATGTTGTTAATTGAACTATGGTACTGGTATGTTGTTAATTGAGGTTTAATGCTTGTTTAAAATATTGTCAATTGGCATTATATAATCCTTGTTCTACTTAATCCCATCGTTATAAATCTTTGAATTCAACCTTAACAAATTACAAAATTGTTCAATCTTGATTTCAAATATATCCATCCACCGACCAAACCAATCTCAATTGAGAAATGAATTAAGGTTGCTAAAGAAACAGATGGAAAATATAATCAATCTGATGGGAGGGCACTTAGCGAAACGTAGAGTACTTTGCGAAACGGGAGGGACTTGGCGAAACGGGATGGACTTAACGAAACGGGAGGGACTTAGCGAAACGAAGAGTACTTTGCGAAACGAAGAGTACTTTGCGAATTTACAATACATCAATTTACACAAAATAATTTACAATACATAATCCAACTTCCAACATATTCATCAAGGTTTACAATACATCAAAATAAGTTATCCAATTTACAAATAATAATGTTTAAGGTTCCATAATCTGATGGAATAACCGGACCGCCATCTTCTGCCTAAAAAATCCCATATTTTCTGAGGTCACATTATGCACGGGTTGATTAGCGGTCAAGTGTTCCATGTACATTAGCGTGAAGACCCCACAGTCCCCGCTCTCTGTTGCCCGCGGGACTTCTCCAACCTTAGCAGCAGCGGTTTTCACTTTGGGGTGTGGAAACCGTTTGTATGTCATTGGTTGGAGGGGGCCTTCGAAGTTGAAATTAGGATACCTTACCCTCTCACCGGGAGTGATTGTTTTGGCGAATATAAATGGAATCATGTCGCAGAAGGGTTTCAAATAAGGATCCAGATTCTTATAAAGATAGGCGTCACAGTCGTACACGTCAATGCGGTACTTTTGAAGACGTGCTACACATAAAATCCAGTGTTTCTGGTTAATGTTCACTGGCATGTAGACGTCGTCAATTGTTGACCACTCTGGCATATATCTATGTGGTGCGCCCATATAATAGTCTTTGAATTCGTCGACTGGAAATTTGGCAGGATCCTTAATAAAATCCCTGTGCAGTCGCCTGATTCTATCCGACAATACGCAATCCCCAATTGCCGCATGTGTATTTTTATATGTCTTGGGATAGCAGGAAATCCTTTTCCGCAGAAGATGGCAGAATGCATCGATTTCCTGCACAATGGGAGCATACAACATACATTGAGTACATATCAAACAACATACTTTGCGAAACGAAGAGTACTTTGCGAAACGAAGAGTACTTTGCGAAACGAAGAGTACTTTGCGAAACGAAGAGTACTTTGCGAAACGAAGAGTACTTTGCGAAACGAAGAGTACTTTGCGAAACGAAGATTAATGAATTGATTTGAACGACTTACCTCGTCTTCAATCCATGTAAGCCATGTTACAACTCTAACCAACACTTCCTTCTTTGCTTGAACCGTATGTAAATCCGTTGTCGAATTATCGGTTTTTGGATCATCCAACCACGCCTTTACTTTATGAAGTAGCTCATCATCAAATTTTTGAAGGTGATTCACTTTCATAGGATCCTTTGTCTTGGGCATTTTTGACAAGGAAGGGTTGGTGTACGAGTCATCTTTTTTCGGCTTCCTCACTCTCCTCCCATAATTTCCTTTAGGAGGAGTATTGTATAACTGGAAATCGTCATTGTCATCATTGTCATCATTTGCCTTCACATCCCCCACAGTCTTCTCATCCTTCACCTTCACTTTCAAATCCTTCAGTTTCAGATCAACCTCCACATCATCCACCCTAGCCACACCATCCAGCTTCTCACCGTCCTCCAATTTAGCCTCAACCTCTATCTTTACGTCCTCCACCTTCGCATCCTCCACCTTCTCATCATCATCTACCTTCTCATCGTTGTCTTTTCTTTCATCCTCCACCTTCTCTTCATCATCGACCTTCTCATCGTTCTCCACCTTATCCTCATCCATCTTTTCATCATCATCCACCTTCTCATCGGTCTCCACCTTCTGTGCGTCCTCCACCTTCTCAACGTCCTCTTTTTTTTCATCCTCCACCTTCTCATTGTCCTCCATTACATCGTCTTTCCCATCAGTCCCATCATTCACCTTCTCATCATCCCCCACAGTCTCCTGCATCGCTATCATCTCCTACAAAATAGACAAAATTCACACTTAGCGAATCGACAACAAATAATTTGCGAAACGGAAACTACTTTGCGAAACGAAAAATACTAACTTAGCGAAACGGAAACTACTTTGCGAAACGAAAAATACTAACTTAGCGAAACGGAAACTACTTTGCGAAATGAAAAATACTAACTTAGCGAAACGGAAACTACTTTGCGAAACGAAAAATACTAACTTAGCGAAACGGAAACTACTTTGCGAATCGAAAAATACTAACTTAGCGAAACGGAAACTACTTTGCGAAACGAAAAGTTCGCAGAATACCTCTTTCTTCTCCTCCTCCTGTTCAACCTTGCTCTTCTCAACTTCGACATCCTTCTTAGAATCCTTAACCTGCAAAATATGTACTGGTTAGATCAGATATGTACTTAGCGAAATAAAATGTAAAGTGCAAAATTCAATATCTCCATACCTCAGTAGTCTTTTCCTCTTCAACCTTCACAGCCTTCTTAGAATCCTTCTTCTTACTCTTCTTCTTCTTTATATTATCCTCCATATCATCTAATCTGGTTAATAATATGGACATCCTTTTGTTGGATTTTTCTAACAACTGTGTGGACATATTAAAAACCATCTTCTTGAACGACTCAACGTGAGTTTGTTGAGTTTCTTGGATTGTGATTTTTAGCTCTTTGATGAGCTCTGTTTTCATCTTTTTCATCTCCTCTTTCAACTCTATTTTCAGCTCCTCCTTCATCTCATTAAAATCACATCCAACAGTAGGTGTTGGAGCCCGAGGAGAAGGTGTGTCAGCCCGAGGAGAAGGTGTGTCAGCCCGAGGACTTGAGGTCGCGGATGGGGGAGTAAGAATGCGGGCCGGAATCGATTCATAAGCAAGCTTCTTCTTCAAGTTGGCTGCTTCTTTAAGAGTAGCATCAGCCTTTCTCTTCCTCGTGGCAGGTTTGGGGGGAATCGGAGTAACTTCTTCATCTTCACTTTCATCATCTTCATCAAAATCATCTTTTATTACCTTCCCATCAGTAAATCCCTCAAAAAAATCATCAGCTGTCTCGTCGATTTTCTCAAATACATCACCACTGTATAACCTCTTCTCCATGGAGGACTCTTCCATCTCAGTCACATCCGTGGTCTCTAGGGCAGTCTTTACCTCCATCGATGTGTTTTTCCTGTTGGAATGATAGAGTAACAACCTTGGGCGTAGAGGGTCATTAATCTGATTCCTTCTGGCGAATTTAGGGATAAAGTTTTCGATGACCTCATACGTCCACACTTGAAGTGCCAATGCGAACCCATAGATGTTATATGCAAAAGGAGCATAAGGTTGTTCAGCCTTCTCCTTCTTGTCAAAAAATGAGGTACAGAGATGTTTCATGTTCTTGTTTAAACCCTTGAGGGTGGCTCTAAAGGTGACCTTACCCCATGGATATTTGAGGAAAGTGTCCTTGTCTTCCACCATGTTGAGTATTTTTGGAAATATAACTCTTTTTGGGTCAAATGTGAATAGGTACTGGCAAATCAGTACTACCAGCCCCATCTTGAATGCATCTTCCTTGTCTTTGCATTTGAAAAAAGCCTTCTCGAAGTCGCACATTTTCACACTCATGCTCCCTTTAAAGTATTTAACCGAGAGAGGTGGACAACAGCGCAATTTTTCTTGGTCCAATTCAGGATAAACGCCGAAACATAGGCCGGTAACTAACGCATACTCCTTCATACCAAATACAAGCTTTTGCCCATTCACCATGAAAGTTATCTCCTTGGAGTTTGAGCTTAACCTCCTCATCAACATTTGATGTACAATACTTCCTGAGAACTGCAAGAGGGGGGCTGTGAATAATGATCTGAACTGGGTATTGTACACACTCTCCAGAAGATCCATTTCCTCGAACTTATTCACAATCTTCTTCAGGGTGAGGGCACTTTTCCACGAAATCCGACCGGGAAACTCAGTAACAGTTGTTTCTGCCATCTACAAAAGGAAACAACATCATCAAAAATGTTAGAACAAACACATACAAACGTAAGAACTTAGCGAATCGGGAGGAACCTATCGATTCGCTAAGTGCCTCCCGATTCGCTAAGTACTTCGCGAATCGGGAGGCACTTAGCGAATCGCTAGGCACTTAGCGAATCAGGAGGCAGATAGCGAATCGAGAGGTACCGAGCGAAACCGTTAACTGAACATAAGACAGCATTACCGAATCGGAAACAATACGAAACTAATCAGAAACAAACAATAAACTTAACATGCAAAAACCCTAAACAAAAAATCTGAAACAAACACTTAAACTTAACATGCAAAGACCAAAATCCATAAGCAAAAAACCAGAAAATGATCGACCACAACTAGGTATTTAGCGAATCGCTAGGTCCTTACCGAATCGGAAGGTACTTACCGAATCGGAAGGTACCTCGCGAAACCCTGATGAAACCCTAATGGCAACAAAAATATACTGAACAGAAACCCTACTGGCAAAAAAATATATACTGAACAGAAACAACATTACACTAACATGCAAAAACCACCAATGAACAAAAAAGCAGAAAATGATAATGAACTAACCTTAATGACGAACGAGAAGAAAGCAGAAATGATCGGGCTTGACAAGATTCAGTGAAGAGAAAATGGGTTAGAGAGAGAGAGTCGGGCGGTTGAAATGAAATGTTCTGAATTTTTTGAATATATAAGGTCTAGCGCGTGTGAGTACGCGCGTCTCTTCAACTTCCGTAGCGAGTCGGGAGGCACTTAGCGAATCGGGAGGCACTTAGCGAAACGGGAGGCACTTAGCGAATCGGGAGGGACTTAGCGAATCGGGAGGGACTTAGCGAATCGGGAGGGACTTAGCGAATCGGGAGGGACTTAGCGAATCGAGAGGTCAACGAGCTCCAGCTAAGAGAAGATGGTTTGAATACGTTTTCGCTACTATATTTTAATAACGAAATCGAATTCAAACCATTCTCCTAGCTGGAGCTCGTAGTACTTAGCGAATCGTCAAGTACAAAATTTTTTATTGGTTTCATAGGTAATCTATCTCGTTTGACAAGGTATCAACAACAAAGTCATGGTTTTGAAAAGAACATGTGTTAGCAAAACAAACCCTATAATTTTACATGGAAACATTTAGATTCTTCAGAAAAAATCTTTGAAGAAGCGATCGTTGAACTCCAGATAAGAGAAAATTGTTTGAAATTTATTTCTTTAGCTTAACGACTAACGAAATCAAAGTCAGCCAATCTTTGCTTATCTGGAGGTCAATGATAGATTCTTCAAAGGCATTTTCTGAAGAATCTAAATGTTTCCAATGTAAAATTAGAAAGTTTGTTTTGTTAACACATGTTCTCTTCATAACCATGAAGTGATGTAAATACCTTGTCAAATGAAGTTCATGATTAACTATAAATAACAAAAAATCTTGATACTTAGCGAATCGCGAGGTATACTTAGCGAAACGGTAAGTCCGTAGCGAAACGGTAAGTCCGTAGCGAAACGGTAAGCAGATCTGAAACGGAAACACATACGCTCTTATCAGACAGAGATTTTCTGCAAATATGAACAGATAACAAATAATAACCTAACGAAATGCTCAATGAACCAATATGAACCATATAAGAAATAAGAATCAACCAAAACGGAGAAAATGATGGACATAAAGGAAATATGAAAAAGTTTTTGAAATGAAGAAAATGTAAACAAGAACATAACTGTTAGAATGAAGATCTACCTCGACGCCGTTCAAATAGTTAGAATCGGAGAACTCACATAAACCCTAGTATAAGAAACCTGCATGCAAAATAGATCTAGGGTTAGAAATCGGCAATAGATAAACATAAATGAATTAGTTAGGTTAGAAGAGCTCTGATCGGGTTTGATTTGTATGGATATTGGAGGAAACGGAGATGTCGTCGCCGCCGGCGCCGTCGTCGCCGGCCACCGTGAGTGAAGGAGAGTATTGGAGGAAGAGAGAGAAAAAAATTTAGTGAAATGAAATTATTTGGGTATTTATACAAACCTCTAATCCACTTCGCGAAACGCTAAGTGACTTAGCGTTTCGCGACAAGGGCAAAATCGTATAAAAAAAATTAGAACACCACGAGCGCAAAAAAAATTATAAAATTCCACCAGGTCAAATAAACACGTTTGCAAATTTCCCAATCTATTTGGGTTGGGTCATCTAAAAGTTCTAATTTTATTTTTTATTTCACAGCCACATAGTATAAAATTTGATTGGACCTTCTTTAATTCAATTAATAAAATTAATTAAATATATCTCTTCACAACGAACTAAAATATAATTTTTAGAGAAATAATTAAAGAAAATAATGATATAACACAATTGACTGAAAAAATAAAAGAATTTATCTCTTTTTAATTTCCTCAAACTTTTTTTTTACCAATAAAATAAAATGATTATATCATTCACTTTTCTAATGTTGAAACTCAGTGTCAATTAATATCCAATGGTCCAAACACTTTGTGTATTGTGGCCCAATTGTTAATAATAAGCCCAATCTTTTATGTGTACATGGATCCATGTTCCAACTAACACTTTTCATTTAACTTGAAAATCTCACTCAATTGGAGCTTAAGTGTGTAGGTGGGATTGAACCTTATCCATTATTAGACTCCAGTTTTATTAAAATCACTCAAACTCGATCTCGAACTCGATAAAATGATTTAAGGTATGATTGGATAGGTGAAATTAAAATTAAAATTGAAATTAGAATTAAAATTTGAATTTGAATTACATTTATGATATAATACAATCTCAATTCTTTGTTTTAAAAAAATAATAATTTTAATATATATTATCTATTTTATTAAAATATTGATTTGACATAACCGATTAGAATAGTATTAAAAAAAATTAAATTTCAACTTTTTATTAAAAAAAATATCGATTTAACATGTTAACTTCTTAAAATATTTATATATATTAGTTCAAAATTTTAAAATATAAAATTATTTTGTTTGAGAAAACATAAAAATAAAATAAAATAAAGTTTAGAATTATAATTTCGACCTTAAAAATATAGAATTTATAACTATAAAATTACACACTATTGAATTTCATTAAAATTCTAATTTTAATTTCAATTCTTAATATTAAAGAATCTACCAAATATAAGATTTAGAATTGACCTTTCACTTTCACTTCCACTTCCAATTCTAATTCCAGGCTTACTAAACACATCTAACCGATAATCTATTTAAGACCCTAACCGATAATCTATTTAAGACCCTTGATTATGATAAATATGTAAGACACACTTCACTTATTGTTTTATTGGGCTAGAAAATCATGTATAATAATGGTTTATCCATTTAATATTATTTAAATATAAATGTTTTCATAAATATTGAATAGTATACTAACACAAGAGCTTGTTTGATGTAGAGTTCAATCATTTTCTTACATTATAAATGAAACTATGTTATGAATATTAAGAATACTTCATGTATGTTACTAAAGCCGAAACGGGTAATAAAATATCAATCATCACTCCATTATAAGAACAACATAATATTTATTTAGTTATTCACATACTACATATTTGTATGACTCAGCATAAGGCCTAGCTGAAAGCAGGAGAGAATCGAATGATTAAATGAGGGAGAAATGTGAAATGTCCCTCAAAGAGTATATGATATATATATAATATCCCACATCGGATAGGTAAAAGCTAATTAAATAAGGTGGAGGTGTATAAATAGGAAGCTATGTTTAATTATATTCTCATGATCCTTCAGGCAGTAAATGGGAAATGAGGAGTGGTATAATCTTGTAATTTGCGACAAGGGTGTCCGCCCACGCCTGGTTACGACAATTGGGCACTCTCATTTAAACCATCTGATCCCTATTTCTACTTCCTTCAAGGATTTTTTTTTTATTTTTATGAAATAAAAATTTTGTTTACTTATTATTTTTTTATATTAACACTTGGGCTCTGTATATACTCATCCAGATAACAAGATATTAATAATTTTTTTTTTATGTTAAAATATATTATATTGTATTATGAGATTATAATAATATCTTATAATATAATTAAGAAAATATTATAAACAGATTTTTTAATGGATAACACCTCAAACAAACAACTTGAACCCACAGAAACAACTTATTCAATCCAAAAGCGATAATAAATTTCATTTCGGATCATTTTAAAATAAATAAATATAAATAAATAAAATATAAAAGAAAAAGGAAATAAATAGACTAGAGAAGAATATGTCCTGGAACGTATAATAAATTTTTTTTTCAAGTAGAAGCCATTCACGCTAAGCGCATTTGTAGTAGAATCCTTAAAATGTGTTATATCTCTATTATAAATAAAAGTTGTAAAAAAAATGTTTTATCAAATTCCCTATCCTTATAATTTTGTAGGGATGATGAACAGTGAATATTTATATTTAGGGATTACTGTAGCATCCCTAAATAATAAAATAATATATTTTCTCTTTCATGGCTATTTAAATATGAGGAGTGATAGAGTGAGAGAATTTAGTGAGGGAATTTGGTGAGGGAATGATGTGGGCCTTCATTGGTTAGAAAACGTAAAAGTGAGAGGAAAGAGAGAAAATAGAGAAATTATTTGATTTTTTCAGCGATTATGCCACGTCATTCCCTCACCAAATTCCCTCACCTAATCATTTCTCATTTAAATATATATGAATATTTAAATGATATATGGATAAGGATAAGGAAGCTGATATAGAATAATTTATATTTTGATTATAGATATTATTATTTTATATTATTTTTAAGGATACAAAATAGGGAAGCTTTCATCACTGCAATTAGGCATAAAATGTAATCATGTCTTCCAACTTTTTTGTTTCTTTTAATTAAGTATTTCTTTATTTATTTTTATATTAAACATTTCTCTAATTTTATATATTTATAATCTTTAATATATAATCTTTTTATATTTATATATAATTTATTTAAGTATTTAATAATTTATTTATTTATATTATAAATTTATAATTATAAATAATATTAATATAGAAAAATTAACAACTTTCAGAAAACATAAAATAATAATAATTCGTTACATATATATTAATATTTGTTAATTTATAATTAAATTTTGTTTCATAAATAAATAAGAAAAGATTGGGATTAAATTTATAAAGTTGATAAATATATAGATAATATTAGTAAAGTTAAAAAGTTGGTATAAAAAAAATATTATGAGAATATTCTTTTAAGTTTGGAAATGAGTTTTTGGGTTGGAGATGGATTACTGTTTGATGTGATGTTTACTGATTTTGGAGTTGAGAATGGTGTTGAGGGTTGGAGATGGTCTAAAGGGCTTCGATCTAAGAATAGAAAAAAAACAAAAAAAATTCTTTTTAAGAATTTGGAATCAATTTTCAATTATTATCTGTATTTCTTCTCCTTTAAAAGTTTAAACACTGCCGATTTGGGGAATTACAACACCAGATATTTTTTTTTACAAATTCTAGTTTATTTCATTATTATTTAAGAAATATTTATTATTTAACTGGAACAAAATTACAAATTTTCATTAATTTTATTGAAATTTTGAGAATCAATTTAGAAATTCTCATTAGTTTTATTGTCATCTAATTCTCTTTTTCAGTGGGAATAAAAAGACATAATAAAATTCTAAATGTGCCTGTTAGTTATTAGAATATATAATTCACTCTAGTTAGACCATGATGACCTGATATACTAATAATATATTCAATCAAATAGTAATAATGACTACAAGATCCAGTTGTGTTCAAGCTTTCATAATCAAATAAAATAAAATGTTCAATCAACATTAAATATTAATTGGGGTGCCAAATAAAAACTCTTAAATTATTTATTTTATATTCATGCTGCTAGCTGTTTTGTCTGTGTAATAAAACTGAGCAGGCAACAGTAATTTTATAAATTATTTTAAGCATTGTCTCTGATTCTATAGGCAGAAGACATTGTAAAATAAATGTACTAGCTAATTTAATTAATTTTGTAACTATTACCTTATTTTGAATGTAATCTATATATCTTAACGTATTAATAAATGACATTAAAACAATATAATAACTCTAAAATCAATGAAATTAAAAAATAATTAAATAAAGTTTATTTGTTTAAATCATAACAGCTTATTTTTAAATTTATAAATATAAATTTATTTTATTTATGTATGATTGTAAAATCAAAATAATTTATAAACTCATACTAGTTTAAATTTGAGTTTAATTAGTTTAAAAATTTATCTTATAAATCTAACTATTTGATATTTTTTTTAAAAATCATACAATAATAAAATTTGAAGCATAACCAAATTTTAATCTATGAAGAATTCTGAATAATTTGTTTAATGTTGTGTTCAATAAAAAGTGATTGGTATTATTATTTTGATTTTTTTTTTCAAACAAATTCTGAATTTCTTTCCTACATAATCCCAAATCATAAATTTGAAATTTTGATTTGATATTTAATTTTCTTATTAAAAGTTAATAGAAAAAAAAATATTGATAGAGAGCGAAAAATATATTGACAAAAAGTGTAAAGAATGATGTATCATTTCTTAATTGGATTAAAAATATAAAAATTCTCTCCTTACAAAATATAGCGTCTGATCTGTCGGTGGTGGGCAAGTTTTTCTCAGAAGATTGTTTATAGGAAGCAAAAAGAAACTTCATAGAAACTTCTAACAATATATAAAACAAATAATTATTTTTTTATTAATGTTTTTAAAGACTAATTCAGATCTCATTCCAAACCAACGGAAACTAATCTGTTTGCTACTGACCATACACATCTTGACAGCGTTGGACACGGTCTAACATATTTGCTAACAACTTGTTTTTTTATTAAATTAATTAATTTAATTGATAGAAAAAATAAACCTAAAAAAATTAAAGAATAAAATGTATTTATTGGAAGACATTAGATGGCATACTAGCATCCTAATATGAATTATGTACTATTTGTAATTTTAAATTCTAAATATTTTATAGTTATTCGGGCTTGTTCTTGTTCTAGTCTTCGAGTTAACTTTAATAAGTTAAACATCATTTTCTCATATTCTGTTTTGAATAGAAGAACGATGAGGTTGACAAATGTTTGAAGTTTGAAATTGGTGTTTTTCAGTCAACATATTTTGATATTTTAGTGGGTGCTAAATTACGATGAAATGTTTTTTGTGAATCGATTATCACTAAAATGAAATTTAAGTTATCTAGATGGAAAATCAAAATAATCTAAAAAATGGTAAGTTAATTATAATTAAGATTGTGTTGTCATCTATGTCCACATATATGATATATTTATGCATTCTCTCAAAGAGTGTGGCTGTGAGAATGAAGAAAATAATATGTAAATTTTATGAAGATCTTTTAATTCATCGTTTTGTCATCTAATTAGTTGGGATAAAGTTTAATATTTTAAAGATCAATGACGTCTAGCTATTCGAGACCTTGTTTACTTTAAAAGGACTCTTCTATCAAAATGGTGTAGTAGATTTGTAACAGAGTCGAATAGTCTCTAGGCATCGATGATTAGATATAAGTGTGGTCAATATTGGTCTAGTTGGTTAACCAAAGTGTCTAATTATTTAGCGGAATGTAGAATTTTGAGAAAAATTTATTCTATTTAATTTTTTTTCGTGAGTAGTCCAAATTCACTGCGGGGATGAATCTTCAATCATTTTTGGGATAATATTTGGTATAGTGTCAAAATTCTAAATGCGACGTATCTTGAGTTTCCTTCCATTTCTATATGTATAAATATACAATTAATGACATGTTTGATCATTGGTCTAGTAGTTTCGCTAGCAGAATTAAATATATAAGGAGATTAAACATTAGAGAGAATCTTTCTCATAATAGAGTTTATTTGTTTACATGCAAACAAGTGTCCCCGTTAGAATAATATATTATTTGTTGGAAAAAATGGATAATTTCTATATGGGGCATTGTTACAATTTGTTTGCTAAAATAATTTTATTTGATTTTTGTTAAAAAAAAAATTTGAGAGTCAAAGTTTTCATCCAAAATCTCGTTTAGTTGATGGAGCGATGTTCATTGTAGAATTCTTATTGATGAGATGTGCAAGAAAAATGTTTGTACGCCTAAAAATTGACCGTTTCTTAAAAAGGAAAATGTTTGGCTCAAATGGTCAAAGTTCCATGTTTTACACTCCTATCGAATCTTGGAAAATAGGATGAGTAATCAAAATGGCAAGATTGACTCGAGTTTTGTTTTGAAAGCAATTTTATCAATTTGGTTTTCTATTTTATTTTACTTACCTTGCTCTCGAATCTTGTAAAATGAGATGAGAAAACAAACTCACTCGAGAGCTGTCTCACCTAAAATGAGATGTGGAACCGAATGTGAAATTTAGCAAAAGTACTAAACATATTAGGCACTAAGAGTCATCGCTTAGTTTAATCCTTAAGAAATTAGAAAGAATAGATTTTTTAGAAATTCGTTTAGCGTTCGATGCTTGGTTACGTGTAGAAAAGAGCATCGACGTTATGTCTCACACGCCCGTCCAAAAGAACGGTCTCTACTATGAAATAATTGATTTTTTTGAAAACGTGAAGGAATCATTAAATTTTATTTGAAAGAAATTCAAACATAAGTATACATATAAGGTAAATAGCATATGCCTAAGTGACCACCTCTAATATGTTCTTAAACATGCATCTAAGGTATCCATAATATTTTAGACAAAGCTAGAAAAGTAAAACCGAGATGAAATACCTATTGTAAGAGGGCAAAAACAAAGTATAAATGTGTAATTATCTAAAATTCAAAAATTAATGTATGAAAGTGTTTCATAAATTATAAGATTCATTTGAGTATTTTTTTCATAATTTTTAAAGTTACAACCTAAGTTATGAACTCTTAAATTTTGGAAAACTTGAGAAAATGTCTCAAACGAGTCTTAAAATTATAAAATTATTTATTTAAATCTGAAAAATTATTCCAAATCATTTCCTATTTTTATTTTTTTAAATTTTAGAAAATCATTTATGGCATTTAAATAGGAAAATTATTTAAAATAATCAAAGTAAGAAACAAACGGTCTTTAGAACCGATCTAGATGGAGGTTCAAATAAACTAATAAACTGATAAATTACTCGATCGGATCTTATGCCTGACTTGTTTTCTTGGTCGTCAAGGTAGAACCTCTTCCCATACATCTTCTTCTTCAACGTGACGGCATGTAGAAAATCCAATCCTCAAATGGAAACTTGTTTCCATCTCCAAGTGCACCAAATAGATCGAGATAAATAGTTCAGTCTCAAATTGTGACACAAACTCTTTTCGAGTACTCCAAACATCATCATTCACCAAGAGTATTGGGATTAGAAGAATTCTGGCATAATGTTTCCAGAATGTATGGATTTTTGGTGAAGTTTTGATTAAGTTCACCAAAATGAAAACTAAAACCTTAAGGTTGTTTAGTAGATGATTTAGAACCTAAATATATATACTAGTCATGAGTCATGACCAACCATAGATGCGTTTAGATAATGAAAAACACTTGAAATGATCGTTAACTTAATTTCGTAAATTTGTTGTGAATTCGCATATTAATGAACATAATTTGTGTCTAACGAGATTGGGAACGAGATTTAAACCATGATTTTTATTATGTAGTCTGAAGACTACATCCAAAAAGACCATTTAAGATTATTAATTTATATTTATAATTTTGTGTATGCATATAAAATTTATATGACTAATAATTAAAAAATACTTTTATATATTTATATATATATATATATATATATATATATAATATTTGTATTTTTAAAATATTTATTATTTTAATATGTTTAAATTAAATATTTATTTTTAAAATTTATTAATTTTTTTACTAAGGTTTATATTTATATATATGAATGAATTATTATTACATTATAAATGTTTATTTTTTAATATTGTTTAAAATAAAATTTGAATTATTAATTTTATGTATCATGTATATTATAAATAAAAAGGTGATAATTAATAAGTTTTTATTTAAATAGTATATATATATTATATATATATATATATATATAAATAAAAGTGACAAATAATAAATTTTATTTATTTAAATAAGTGGTTATATATAACTATATATTATAAAATATTTAATACAAATAGAATTATTGTTATAATATATATATATATATATATATATAACTATTTATTAAAAACAAAATTATATTTTGAAGAAAAAAATATAAAAATTAAATAAATTAAATTAAAAAAAAGAATTAAAATAATAATGTATCTAATATATATGGAGGGAATTACAAATATTAATATAAAAGGTGATACATATTTTTTTATTTATTTAAATAGATTGTTAATTATATATTATAAATTAATTAATCTATATATAATTTTCAATATAAAAAATTATATTCACTCGTTTTATACTCCACTATGAACTTTAAAAAATTAAAAAAATAAAAATTTAAATATAATTCAAGGTTTATTTATTTAATTATTAAAAAAAAGTAAAATTTACTTATATCTATTTGTTTATTTAGAATTTTCTTGTTTTTTATGTCCACCCCAAATTTTTTTTACCACCCACAACCCTGAATTTTGGATCCGTCTCTCTATATTTATATATAGTTTGACAATACAATTGAGTTTATAGTATCCAATTAAACCTTTAAATAGAAGTTAAGAAAATGTAGCAACTTTGTTTTTTTATATTTTAACACCATTTTGAGTAAGTTGGTACTTTGAGATGAGGATATAGCCGAGTATTATACACAATCAAAATTTATTCTCTATGATAGGTTATTAAGACTCCACTATCATATTAGTTAACTTTAATCATTGCGTTTTAATAAGTATCGAACTAGTGCGATCATGACCTAAACCAAAAAAAATGTAAAACGCTAGAAGGAGGGCTTGAACCTCCGACCTTGTGGTTAACAGCCACACGCTCTAACCAACTGAGCTATTCCAGCTTTTATTTTTTAATTTAAATGAAAATTATAAAGGAATTATTTAATTGTATCAATTAAATAACTTTATATTTGACTTAATTAAGTTATTGTCATCAAATAGACTTAACCAAGTGAAAAAGGTCAATAATAAATATATGGTTTGTGAAAAAACCTTTGAATTGATTCTTTTTAAAACCAAATTCAAATCAATGTTGATTAGTTTCTAAAGTAAAAAATACTTTTAATATTAACAAGAATATTAAATTCCTAAAAGAAAATGATATAATGACATATTCAAGTTATCATTTGAAGTAATGTTTAGTACTCAAATCTCATGCTAGATAGATATATTGTTCTTAGAATTCTAAGATAGATTACTATTGCATACAAATTTGTTTTACCGTAAGTTATTGGTAATACGTGAGATGAGGATATTGATGAATCCCTACAATCATGATACTAGAAGATTTTTGGGCTTGAAAGGATACTATAAAAAACTAAGATTACATCTAGACAAATTAGGATTATGACACAAGTTTATATAACACTCAGTCCTTTGAAATATTTACAGATACTAAACTAGGATTGGAAACGATGCTCTCAAGTCAAAGACTTCAGTGTTCTAAAGTGTCCGATTACACTTTTAAATAAACTTCAACTAGGAACCCACCAAGGTAGTCCAGTGGTAAAAGTCAACTTAAGAAATCAAAAGGTCACGGGTTCGATTCCACATGAAAGCGCTTTGAGTTAAAGCGAGAGGCCATGCTTGTGGGTGTCATGTTAGTTCTCCTTCATTAAAAAAAAGCTTCAACTAGGTCAACATTAATATATTGACAAATAATCTCCAAAATATTATCACAATACTTTCCTAGTTATATTAACATAACAAAATATCACATTTCTTTTTCTGTTAGTTTTATTTCCTTAAATCAAGATTATACACCAAAAAAATATAGTTTCCTTTTGTTTAATATTTTCTTTTCTTGCACTACCAATTCAAGACAACTCAACACCATTCATTATTAAAATAGATCTTTAAGCATTGAAACACATGTTAGACCAAAAGATTAAACACTATAGTCAGGAGAAATGACTTTATAAACTGTTAAGGTTGGAGTTTTCAATGTAATATACGAAAGACAAGGAGAATGTAGTTGTTGATGTATTATCTAGTGTCAATTCTGAGGGAACTTTTTTAGCATTATCTAAATTCTCATCGATATTATTGAAAAAAATGTTAAGACAGGGAATGAGGATGTGAATCTGAAGCACATTGTTATTAAGTTATAATTCGAAAATCAAGGCATTAAGGGTTTTTTTATTTATGAATAGGCAGTTGAGAAAAGACGAACGTATAATTATGGGAGATGGTAAGGAGATCATACATAATATCTACATTGAATAACTCAATGGTGTAAAGCTATTTAGGTGTGATGGTGACATACCCAAAACTAAGACAAACACATTATTGGTGTGGTATGGAGCCAGTGGAGGATCCAAGGGAGTGTAAGAAGGGGTTTAAGCACCCCATGACTTTTGTGAAAAGTTTGGGTATAATTTATTCAAATTAATTATGAAATATATATTTATCTCTCTATATATAATTAGAAATTAAGAAATGGTACAAAGGGGTGGTGGCGCAGTTGGCTAGCGCGTAGGTCTCATAGCTTCTACGAGTAATCCTGAGGTCGAGAGTTCGAGCCTCTCTCACCCCATTTTTATTGCACTTCTCTATGTATGACCGTATATTTTTTTGGGGCTAGTTCCCTAAAAATATAGACTGATTTTGAAATATACCCTTAAAGTATGTTTTTGTGATAGATACCATTAATATGCTACATTTTAATGTTCAACTTTACCATTAAAACTGTTGTATTCATTTATAATTGCGTGTTACTGCAAAAAAATTTGTACTATAGTGTATAGGCAAAAACATCTTTAATTGTTTTCTAATAACATTTTTTATTCTCTTTTTTTATATAATAATAGATTTTGATACGATGATTCAAGAGATGAATAATCGTTTTTCGGAATCAACTACAGAGGTACTTACTTGTATTCTTGTTTAGATCCAAAGGACTTATTTTCTCAATTTGATATTGGTAAGATACTCTACCTTGTTGAACTTTATCTAGAGGATTTTTTGTTAACTAACTGTATAGTACTTGAGAACCAACTTTAGACTTACATTCCAAATGTACGAAATGAATTTTTTATGATTCAATATTTGGGAAGTCTTACTAAGAAGATTGTTGAAACTGGGTAACATAAAGTTTTTACATTGGTATATCGGTTGATTGAGTTAGCATTAGTTTTACATGTTACGACTACTTCTGTTGAAAAGGCCTTTTCTACGATGAAAATTATTAAGACTAATTTACGTAACAGAATGAGTGATGAGTGGATGAACGAAATTTTGGTATTATACTTCGAGAAAGAGATTTTTGCCACAATTGAAAATGAACAAAATTTACAATATTTTCAAAAAATGAACACCCGAAGAATTCAACTGTCTCCATTTGTTTGTACGTCTAGTAGTAGTTGAATTGTAAAAGGATAAATATTTTATTAGTATCAACGTGATTTTGTATCTTCATTATTATCATTGTTAATTATACTTTTATTTTTATATAAGTGTTGTATAGTAAAAAAAATTATACTTGATAAATTTTGGAGCACACATTGAAATCTGGCTCTGGATTCTCTATTGTATGGAGCGCGATGTATGGAAGTTCCTTAGGAATAGTCTTGAATGTAAGCAACAAAAATGGGAAAATCAATGGATGAAGGGTTTACTACAACCATTAGCGATTCATAATTCTATTTGGAGTGAGATATATCTATGGATTTTATAGAAGGATTATCAAAATTATAAGGGCATATGGTTATTCTGGTTATAGTTTATCGACTTTCAAAGATGACACACTTCATTAGTTTGGGACACCCCTATTTAGAAATAGTGTCGCTCAGGTCTTTCTGGATCATATATTCAAGTTACATGGTATGTCACTCACTATAGTTAGTGATAAAGATAAGATATTTGCCAGTACATTTTAAAAAAAAATATGCAAATTATAGGAAATTACCTAAGCAATGTCGACAATATATCATCCTCAGACCAATGGTTAAACAGAAGTGGTAAATAGAAGTGTGGAGACATACTTGAGCTGCATGGATGATCAAAAATCGCAGACATTGGCTAAATGGATGATTTTTACCGAATGGTGGTACAATACAAATTTACATTCGGTTGCACTATAATCACCATATGAGATTGTCTATGGTCATCCATCTACAATTAATTATCCTTTTTTGGCTGGTGATTTCAGAGTAGAAACAATTTATAGAAGTTTATTAGTTAGAGAGGAAGCTTTGAAATTGTTACGATTTCATCTTCATAGAGCCAAACATCGAATAAAGTAGCTAGCAAACAAGAAACTACTGAACTGTATTTTGACAGTGGATGATTAGGTGTTCGTTAAATTACAGCCTTATCGATATGCGTCAATTATAGGGAATACTCATAAAATTAGTCCAAAGTTCTATGGACCTTTACGAATTATAGAGCGGGTGGGACAAGTGGGTAATAAATTGGATATTTCAACTATAGTTAAGATGCATAATGTGATTCATGTGTCGCAACTTAAAAAGAAAATAGGAAATGCAATGGTTATGACACATGTTCCATCTCTACAGTTTCTATTTTGGATGAAAAAGTTATTTGAAAGATGGACGCAACATTGGTCAATATTTAGTTTGTTGGTCCAATTCAACGGATGATGATGCTACAAGGGAAGTGACCCTTAGCTGAAATACGAATTTCCAGAACTTGGATTGGATGGAAATAAGTCATCTTCTCATTTTAATTGTAGTGTTCATGGTCGAACAAACGTTGAAGGAGAGGCTAATGTTACAAGGGATCATAGGGTTATATTTCCTAACCGTATAATAAGTTGTGGGATAGACGTAACTAATGTTAACAGTTCTATTTTAATTATGTACAATAAATCATTATTAATAAGACAATTAGCTAAAATATGGGATAGTTAATTGATTAAAAATAAATAATTATTAATATAAAAATAAATAATTATTAGTAAGGCATTAGCCAAAAACGCAGAATTGATTAAAATTGATTATGAGAGCATGAGAGTATATAAAAAAGAGATCATGATTTGTATAGAGATTATACATTTTTTCATGAAACCTCTTAAGTGCAACTTCTCTCTATATCTTCTATCTTCTTTTTCTTAATTGTTAATCTCCTACATCACCCACCTAATACTCTTTATTGCAGATTGTAATTGTAAATCTCATTCTCATTCTCATTCTATTATATTCTCTACTCTAAATCAATGTATTTCTAATTCTATAACTAGGTTATCAGCTTAAATCTAATTCGAGTTGTATTATAGACCTTGGATTAGAAGATTTATAAAAATATATTTTAGGTTAATATTGTATAATGTAATATTCGGAAGGATCACTTCTTTATATGGGTTAATTTATCTTTTATTTTATAATGTGTTTGTGTGTATGTTTTTTTTTTAATAAACTTCAATGATTTGTGTTTATGAGTAAAAGAGTTTTGATTTTTATTTATTTTGGTAAGCCTACCTAATTCAGTTCGTTTATGACATCTATAAGCAAAAAAAATGGCAGCTTTATGTAGTAGTGTTCATTAGTTTGGTTTTCGGATTATTTGAGTTATTCGGTTTGATTTTTTTAATTTTTTTAAAACCAATTCGAAAATTGAACTAAATTCAAATAAATTCTAATAAAACCGAACCGAATTTGATATTTAGTCTTAATTTTGAATAATTCGAATTCAAACCAAATTTTTTCGATTTTCTTTTTTCTCTTATTACCAAATCTTGAATTTGAATTATTCTAATTCAAAACAAAAATTTGAATTAAGATATTGAACATGTGAAATAGATCTTGAATTTGAAATATGTGTTGAATGGAGTAGATCGATTAAAATTTAAGAATCTTGACAAAGAAGAAGCTCTAGAGATAGCGAGAATAGATATATCGAAGTTTTAAGAGACAAAGATGACAGTTGAAGCCTGAAAGCTCTTTCATATTAGAATAGAGATGAAAGAGGGAGGTGACAGTTAGAGGATTATGTTAGGAGAATAGAGATAAGGGAAGTTTGAGAAATTATTTATTATGTTAGAGAATAGAGAGGGATTAAATTTATAGAATAAATATGAATTAAGTTTAGAATATACATGACGTGGGCTTTAAGAAATTAAGTTTAGAGAATATAGATGAGATGAGAGAGGAATTATTATATATTATATATAATAAAATAAATAAATTATTTTATATTATATATAATAAATAATAAAAAATAAATTCGTTTTTCGGTTTGGTTTTCGAGTTGATACCTTAACTCGAAAATCAATTCGAAAACCGTATTTTAATTCGAATTGTTTTAAAATTTGAATATGGTGAATTCGAATTCGGTCAGTTATTCAGTTCAGACCAAATATTGAACACCCCTAACATCATGTTCAAGTCATAACACCCTTACTTACAAGCTTAAAAATAAGTTAGTTGAAATTTATCTTTCTTCCTTACAAACTTAAATTCCTATTCATTTAGTCTCATTTCAAGAAAAAAATTGTCATTTTTCCTTGCAGTCTTTGTCCCCTAAAATTATCTCAAGAGTGATATTAGGATTGCAAAATTACTATTATGCTTGGAATTCGATAATTCCATATGTCAAGGATTAGCATTTCCGAGGAAGTCAAAGAATTAGGATTCTTAAAAATATTATGTTCGCAATTTTATCATATCAAAATGTTGTGTAATGTTTCCACTTGTTTCTATAATCATAACTAAAAAACTAATTAATTTGCTTCTTATGTCTTCTCCTTACCGTTTATGAATAATTATCTTTGCATTGATTCACATCACCATGTCATCTTTAGCTTCAATATACAATGAATATGCTTTAAAGAGCTAGTCTAAACCTAGTATTTACCTTTAGGAGAGTTCTCTGCTTTATATATTTTGTTGGATATCATTATGAATATAAATGTGAACAAAACTTTTAGCCTACTTAGGATTTGATTTCTCATATGGATGCAGATTCATATATAGATCCAGTTCTAGATCCTTGAATTGATTTCAGATGAGCACATATTTGTTTCTTGAGCATTTATCTTTTTATATTAGGGTCTTTGTAGAAACTGTGCATATATACATCAACTTGCGATTTATCTGAATCTGTCTCTTCCCATGAGTCTACTGTTATTAACTTACTGTTATTAACTGGGAACTCATGCATTTTTTGCCGAATTTGTTTGTTTATAGTTATGATGCAATCTTCAACTTCTTGGTCATCCTCAAATATAACGACCAACCGATATCACATTTTAGCACATTTCATTTGACACAACTCTTTTATAAGAAACTGAATTTCAAAAATTCTAGATATTCAGGAATTCTACATTCTAGAGGGTTAGTTTATTATCTTAAACTAATCAATGATAATTCTCTTCAAGTCCTAACAAGTTGGATATCCAAAGGGACAATCAAGGTAAATAATGTTGCACAAATGATCATGTCATCATTCTTTTCCAAATATGCAGGTTTGTATTCTAATCTCTTAGTTAAGTCCTCTTCATTTCTGTTAAGGCTTTGTTTGTTTATGTCAAGAATTTTAATTGGAATTAAGGGGTCGAATTTCAATTATCTGGTTTGGTAAAAGAGAATTGTATTTTGAATTAAAATTCATAAAACAATTTGTAACCCTAGAAAACCTCTTTGTGTGGGTCCCGGTGAAAAGTTCGAGGTTCTAAAAATTCAACATTATTTTTAAAAAATATCACTGATTTATGACAGCTTTTTGAAATTAATTAAACATAATAAATTTAAAAGATTATTTATTTTGAAATAGAGGCGCCAATTGTTTTTTTGAAATCAATAAAAGTTAGTACGTTTACACACGTATTGGCCAGAGTTTTTTTAGTTCATAGTTTTGTGATACTTAGGAAAGGGCTTTCACACTTCATCATTCGAACCCGTTTTAAAAACGGTCTCTACTTATAAAGTTGGATTTTTGAAAATCAGTTGTATAACGTTTGAGTTTATCAGATTATTCTTCCGTTCCTAGTCATGCTTCTAGGTTTAGCATTATTTAAAATATTGAAACAATAATATTTAAAATGTTAGTACCTGTTGCGGATGATAACTAGGTTGAAAACACCTGAAGAATATTAGTCATTTTTAAAGGCATTAGGGTTTAGAAATAAACACCAAACGAGCCTTTGTCGAAATATATTTATGCAAATATCCCAAAAATATGTAAAATGCATTTTCTAATTTTTGGGATTTTTGAAAATGATTTGGAGTCCCAAAATTACAAAATTAATTTTGGATTTTGAAAAGTAGAATCAAACAGGCCTTAGGACATGAGTTATAGGTCTAGGGTTCGATTTTATCGGTCGAGGTCGAAAGACTCTCGGTCCGGGTCGAGGTTCGGGATCCTCGGTCTAAGGACTAAAGTCCCATGGTCGAGGTGCTAAGGATTCTCTGTCCTTCGCAAATCTTACTAGTCTATGTGTAAAAACCTATCACTCATGGGTTAGCCTAGGGCTAGGTTCGTCGGTCGAGGTGTATAAAAATCTCAGTCTAGGGCTAGCTTTAGGATAGGTCCCTCGGTCCTAGGTTTGGGAGCTCTCGATTCTAAGCTTGGGATTCTTGATCTTAAGGTCGGACCTCTCATTCCTAAGGTTAGGACTCTTGGTCCTATGGTTTAGGACTCTCGGTCTTAGGTCGTACCTCTCGGTCCTGAAAATCCTCATTCGGATTTCTCGATCATAGTTTAAAAACATCGGTCGAACCTAGGTCAACTTTCTCAGTCCTAGGTTTCAGTCTAGGCTGAGGATCCTCGGTCAGATCACTTGGTCCTAAGCTAATAGCCTCGGTCCTCAAGAATACTAAGTGTAGTGTTTTTAATTCATTTTTTAGCTCTGATTATTTAATCTAAGAGTTTGGGTAGTTTCACAAAACTCTCAAGAATATGTTGATCATCATCTCAAGGTATGAATCGAAATGGATGATGATCTTGTTCAAAACAGTTTGTGATAAAAAAATCGGGATTTTGATTTTAAATTTATTTTGAAGTGTAAGGAGCTATCCAATAGCTTCCTTATACTACATATATTTAAATGGTACCAAAACAAGAACATTGCCTATTCATTTTGACCAATTCAAGAACTCAAAATTTTTATTTTATTTTGAAATTTTGATTTAGATCAAACATGATTGAGATGTATCAAACATGATCTAAATAGTTGCCCAACATAATTAAAATCATGTTGGGAAGTTTTCTAGGCTGTGATTCAACAGAATTAACCCAAAATTACAAACCCATAATTTTTTTTTAAAAATCAAATTTGAGTTTGTGTTGTTTAGATCGATTGATCGGTTCTATCCTATCCAGATAGTTCCTAAATGATCATAAGAATGATTTTCATCCATAAAACACTATGAACAACAAGCATACAAACTTTTGAAATATAAAAATTTCAAATTTAAACTGTAAATATGAATTAGAGGGTGATTGAAATCATATCAAGGATTTGAGAACACTCATTGAATCTTAGAAAAGTTGTTGGAATACATGGATCCAAACTTTAAGGTCTCAAACGAATTTCAATGGTGGATTTATGAAATCTTCTGATTGAAGGTTAAGATTGAATTCTCTGCCTCGAAATTACTTAAGGAAGTTATTTATAGCCCTCCTAATGGCATCAAGTGGACTGAATCGGCCAAAAGCCATTAATGGCTTTTGACTTTTCTTGGTTGAAGTCGTTGGAATATGGACGATTCATCCCTATTTTGATATGGAGAATTGATCACCATCGTAGGGTGATCATATCAGGCTTTAAATGAGCCGAAATGGTGGACTAATGGAAGAGTTCCATTTCGATTTGAAGATCAAATGCGGTTGTTCTTATCCACTTCAGCGTGTCGTTTTGAACACTTTCCAGTGTTTCGTTGACGCACCGTTGGCGTTTCGTTAGAATTTGGCGTTCCTTTAGCGCCCTAGCTAACGGGAAGTTAGTCGTTCCGCTATGGTCCGGGCGCGCGTTGCTTTGATTACAACTGGTTACGCAACTCTCTCTTGGGTGCGGGATGAAAATCCAACGCTCATCCGATGGTCCTGGCGTGCGCTGCAACTAATATATATTATTAAATCCTTAAGAGTTTATTTGAAATTGATTTTTATTTCACCATTGGTTTTAATTTTAATCTTTTTAAATACATAAAATATTAAAATAAATATGACAAACATTGTATTAATTTATTTTGTTTACTTTTTTATATTTTTAAGATTTAAATAAATAATTCTTTTTAGATGAAATGGATACAACAAAATTATTTATTTATGTCTTTTAATTTTTTCTAAAATTATTTTGAGATAATATGAGTATAAAAATTATCCAAATAATTTTATTTTTTATTTTGGCTCTATCCCTTAATTAATTTGATTTTATTTATTTAAAAATAATTTAAAATAATTATTTTAATATTATAATTTGGGATATATGTTTTTCTAATGCTTACACAATTCATTTAATTACAAATACAGAGAAAAAAAACATAATCAACAAAAGGTATGAAACAGAAAATGAAGCAACATACACAAAACAAACAACTAGCCTAATTAATTTCTTAATAGCTAGATATAATAGCTAGCCCAATTGTTAATAATAGGCCCAATCTTTTATGTGTACATGGATCCAAGTTCCAACAAACACTTTTTATATTAGACTGAGTTTTATTTAAATCGCGAGAACTCATGAAGATCGTGGTGAATTTGTCAAACTCGATAAAATGATCGACACTAATGGGGAAATTTGACGAAATGACCTTAAAGACTGGGTTATTTGACCTGGTGGTAATTTAATAATTTAATTGCGCTCGTGGTGATTTTATTTTTTTTGGACGATTTTGCCATTGTCGCGAAACGCTAAGTCACTTAGCGTTTCGCGAAGTGAAAATGTGTGAAATGTCCAAATTACCCTTACTATTTAATATAACTTCCCTCATTTTTTTTCATTTCTTTTCTTCTCCTTCTCTCTCTTCCCGTTCTTCTCCTCCTTCTCTCTAAACTGGGCGGCGGCGATCGGCGGCGACGGCGGCGAAACGACAATGAGTTTCACGACGAGCACGAGCACTGTTCCACTTGGTACGTTTATCTTATGATATTTCAAGTTTATTGATGTTTGGTTTATGCATCTTCGAATCACTGTTGTTTAGGGTTTACTTCCCGTTTCGCTAAGGACTTCCCGTTTCGCTAAGGACTTATCGTTTCGCTAAATATTTTAACATGAGTTGTCTTAGTTCAGCTGGTAGAGTGCGTGGTTTTTAACCATGTGGTTGTGGGTTCAATTCCCACAGATGGTGTTTTTATAGTTTTATTTTTTTTTACTTTTGCATAAATCAAATGCTCATTTGTAGAGAAATGGTTATGTTTTAATTTGATACATAAATGAAATGGTATAGAAAATGTTTGTTATGGTTATGTTTTAATTTGATGCATAAATGAAATGGTATAGAAAATGTTTGTTTGTTTTTTTTTACTTTTGCATAAATCAAATGTTCATTTGTAGAGAAATGGTTATGTTTTAGTTTGATGCATAAATGAAATGGTATAGAAAGAAATGAAACAAAATCAGCTTAAACATTCATTAACAAGTACCAAAAGCAGCTTAAACATTCATTAACAAATACCAAAGAAAGTAGTTCACTTTTTACATATTATTATTTTCTTAATTAGAATTAATTTATTTATTTACTGAAGTAATCTTTAGTCCTGCCCTTGAATCCAATTTGTCCAAAAGTCAATGCCAAGAACAATCTCAAGTGTCAAGTAACCAGCCTAACCTGTTTGTTTACTTGTTTATGTATATTAATATTAGAAAGAAACAGAAATATATTTTAATTGCTCAGTCCCAATGCTGGAAAGAGTCCGTTGATCGCCGGAATACTGGAAGGTGCTAACCATCCGATCAACCCAAACTCAATCACGTTCAGATCTTTCCGTAGCCAATCCCTCTCGAAACTACAATCAATCAAACAAACAAATTTCAATTATACTCTTATTTTCTTACATTACATACATACATGATACATACCATGTAAGCTTTCCACCTAAGGCTTTTGCAACCATCAAAGGATTCATGGCTCTAACTGGAGCCTTTAGGAATCATGAGCTCAGTCTCACCGGTGATGAAGACAGACAAGATCCGTTTCGCTAAGTGCTAAGCACTTAGCGAAATGCTAAGCACTTAGCGAAACGCTAAGCACTTAGCGAAACGCTAAGCACTTAGCGAAACGCTAAGCACTTAGCGAAACGGTAAGTCCTTAGCGAATCTTCCCTGAAACGGAACTCATATGATCCAAGATTATATGCAAAACCCATTAATGAACCACACTTAACGAAATGGTCAAATATGAACCAAATAACAAATATGAACCCACAAATATGAACAAATATGAACCAAATATGAACAAATATGAAAAGGTTTTGAAATGAAGAAAATGTAAACATGAACATAACTATTTATCAGATCTGAAATGAACATCTACCTCGACGACCTTCAAATCCTTAGAATCGGAGATCTGCATACTATAAACCCTAGAATCGGAAACCTGCATGCAAAATAGATTTAGGGTTATAAATCTTGTAAATCTGTATAGATAAAAACATAAATGGATTATGTTAAAAGATCTTGTAAATCTGTATAGATCTGTATAGATAACCGCCGCCGTCCGTCGTCGCCGCTGGCCGCCGTGAAGGAGAGAACAGGAGAAGAGAGAGAAAAAAAACTAAGAAAATGAAAATATTTGAGTATTTATACTAACCCTAATTCACTTCGCGAAACGCTAAGTCACTTAGCGTTTCACGACAAAGGCAAAATCGTATAAAAAATATATAGAACCACGAGCGCAAAAAAATTATAATATTACCATCAGATCAAATAACCTCATCTTTTGAGGTTATTTGATCAAATTTCCCACTAATGAATATGTTACTCTTTTTATCTTCTTTAATTCAACCTCCCAAATTAACTTAGTTTACCCTTTCAACACAATTAAATTTTTTATTTCTTTTATTTTTATATATTTTAATATAATATAGTATAGTATAATAAATATTATTATAAACTAATAGTTTTATAAATATTTATTTAATACATAATTAATTTAATATATTTTAATAATTATAATATAAAAATAAAATTATTACAATCATCTTATTTTTTAATTATTAGCAATATTGTTACACTTTTATGATCTTCTTGACTATACTTATTCTTAATTATTTATCTTAGTTTCTAAAAAAAATTGGCTTTGATAAATTACTTTCATTTTAATTTTTTTGAAAGTATAATTATTTATTATTGTAAAAACTTATTAATTTTATAATATGAATATAACATTTAAATTTTAAAATTATATATTTAAAATTTTCACAAATATTAAAATATAAAATTAAAAACAATATCATATTATATAAAAATTAATAATTGAATTATATATATATATATAATTAAATTTAAAATATATTTAATAATAAATTATAATATTAATAAAAAAAAAATAAGATAACTGAATTTGAATAGTAAATTATATTAATTTAAGAAATAATGAACAAATATGTTAATTTCAAAAGTTAAACTAAACAAATTATTTTGTAACGTACAATCAATTTTTTAGCATCCTTGTTGATTTGCACTCATCATTAAACCACTTTCATCCATAGTTCACTTTATTGTCACACATTTCAATGACTTCCATGAAGGTTAAACTTTTGTTTTAAAGCGAGAAATCTCTATCATTTTACATTCGAATGAATCATGTTCTTTGACTTTAGTTTATTTTTTAATGATAAGTGAAACATAAATTTTGATCAAAGTTAACAAACCGTAATGAAATGTTCCGATAATTTTTGTTACTTAGCCATAACGTGAAATTATCAATTTTTCTAACAAATCAGAAAAAGCTAATGTGAAACTTTCATCCCTGGTTTATTTCATCGTCACACATTTTAATGACTTCCATGTAGGTTAAACTTTTGTTTTAAGCGGTGAAATCTCGTGTATCATTTTACATTCGAATGAATCGCGTTTCATGACTTTAGTTTATATTTTAAAGATAAGTGAAACACAGATTTTGATCAAAACTAACAAATTGAAATGAAATGTTTCAATAATTTTAGTTCCTTAACCATAACCTGAAAATAGCAATTTTCCTAACAAACCAGAAAAGCTAATATGAAACTTTCACATAATTAAGTCTTTAACTTTTCACTTTTGGGATAACTAGGAACGTTAATCAGTCAAGTCTCCACAACTTTAAATCAACAAGAAAACAACTTTAAATCAACAAGAAAGGAAGAAGATTATCTTTCTAGTCATACTTTTTGATTTTGTACTTTACATTGAATAAATTTGTATATATCCTAATCCAAACATTTTTCTTTACCTTCTTTCTGATAAATGAAAAGTTAAATCTAAACCCGTTCTTTATATTTTATCATTCATGTGAAATGTGATTGTGTTATACATAGTATATTTTTAAATTTAATTAGGCTAAAATACATTAATCCATTCATGGTCATTTTGTTTTTGTTTTAGTTTGAAATTTTTATTCAGAATCTATCAAATTGATCCCCTTTTAATTTAGAGGAGTGATAGGGAGAAGGAATTTGGGGATGGAATAACTTGATATCACCTCATTGGTTGGAAAAATGGAAGGAAAGAGAGAAGAGAGAGAAATTATTTGATTTTTTCAGCGAATTAGATTATGCCACGTCATTTCCTCTCTTATTCCTTCACCCAAATTCTCTCTCTCAATCATTTCTCTTTAATTTATGTGCATTAGCTAATAAGTAATTACCATTATAATGGGAGAGACTTTAAAATTGTGTAATTTGCAGGTTGCCATTAGTGGTTGGAGTTTTTTTATTAACAAAATTATGCTTAAATGTTTTTTATTTGTTTTGGAAAAGCACACTATAAGGCATGAAATGAAAATAAAATTAAATAACTTATAGGAAGAACTTACCTACCGACCAAATAGACAACGAAATAAAAATTCTAAGCAAAAATTATATATAAATATTAAAAATATCATATAAAACAATAAAAATAATCAAATTATAAAATATCTTGAGTTAGAAAAAAGGATTAAAATAAATTATTGCGTTTCCTACTATTTCACTTTTTCTAACCATTTAAAAATCAATTCTATTAAATTGGACAATTTATTGATTTGTATTTCTCATTTAACTTCTCTTACGATGACCAGCACAAGATTCTCATAAAGAAGATAAAGGAAGTGACGACGGATCGAACAAAGCAGACATGAAAGAAAAACATGCTACACAAAAATTATATAATGATCTAGAATGTGCGGTAAAGAATTACAAAAATATAATGTTGTGAACTCTCGAGTTCCTCACTCTTTCACTATTTCACTCATCTAACTATTTTAAAATCTCTCGAAAATAATTTAAACAATTTTTCAATTTGTGTTTATCATTCTACGTACTTCTTTCTATCGTTACAAATTGAACAAGACAATGAGAAAAAATATATAAGAGGCTACACAAAAATTATAAATTAATATTAATATATGTTTAACGCAAAAGTTAGATATAGAAACAGATCCAGGATTCTCGAGTTCCCTACTCTTTTGTTATTCAACAATTTTAAAATCACTCGTATTATTTATACTATTTCTCAATTTGTGTCTGTCATTATATTTTAACCGCAGTGACAAATTAAACCAAACAATTAAGAAAGAAAAGCATGCTACACCAAAGCTATATATAAATGCTAATATATTTTTAACTCAAAAATTATATATTAAAACAAATCAAATGAATTAGTTACAAAATGGAAAGAAAAATAGAATAAAATATCATCGTGTTAACCATTCTAACATCACTTCTATTAAGTAAAAAAAATCGAAGTTGTGTTTCTACTTTTTTTTTTTTTTTTCACAACAAAAAATTAAACAAAAATGAAAAAAAAAATACTACACAAAAGTTATATATAAATGTTAATATATATTTAACACAAAAATTAAATATCAAAACAAATCAAAGTGAACTAGTTACAAAATGATCTAGGATGAAACAAAAGAAAAATAGAAAAAAATCACATCGCAAAATCTTGAGTTCACTCCTCTTTCGCTCGTTCATTCATTTTAAAATCACTCGTATTAACGTAGAAAATTTCTCAATTTGTATTGATCATTTTAATTTTTTTTCACAAAGAAAAATTGAACAAAAAAAACGATAAAGAAAAATAAGCTACACAAAAGTTATATATCGAAACAAAATAATCGAAAGATTACAAAATGACCTACGATGAGACAAAATAAAATATCGTGAAGCCTTCCGCGCTCCCCATATTTTACTTATTCGATTCAAGTTAATGACCAAGACTCACACAAAAAACTAGAAAAAATAATATCCAAAAATATCTATCTCCTCTATAACTCTAACCATTTTAAAATCACTCAAACTAATATGGACAATTTCTCTCTTTGTGTTTTATCATGATCCTACTTCTTTTGCAGTGTCTATTCACATTAATATCTAGATCATTAAATGAGAAAAAAATGTACGTAATCGTCAAAGTCGGTCGTTTTTCTAACTAATCCAAATTTTACTATCATTAATGTAAGATCATATTAAAAAAGTGTCTCAACAGATAACACGACAGATCTGTAAACTTAATAATGGCAAATAAAAAATCTAATTGTGTAAGATTATTTTCCATTTGATAATCCGCATAAATTCAAACCCAGATTATGTTTTAAATAAAAAACAGATTCTTAAATATCTGTTAATCTGATCAGAATTCAAGACTCAAAACAACGCTCACACCCTCGATCTCCTATATATTATAATAAAGTGAAAAGTTTGCTCTATCGATCTATTGTTGTTCTTTGTTCTAATCTTGACCAAATTAGAAATGGGTCGCAGCAAGTTTACGCTAAAGAGAATCGAAAATCCGACATCTCGTCAAGTGATTTTCTTCAAACGAAAAGAAGGAATCGTTAAGAAAGCCGGGGAACTTTCTGTTTTATGTGATACTGATGTCGGTCTCATCATGTTTTCTCCATCTGGTATGCTTACTTGCTTCGCCAGTAGCGGAAGGTAATAATAATATGTTTGTTTTCAAATAAAACCAAAGATTTGTTATAAGTTTTGATAATGTTATGTTTGAATTAATTGTTGAATGTTTTCTTCATTTTATTTGCAGTATTGAAGATATCTTCCTTCGGTTTATCAGTCGGCCTGATGAATTAAAAGGAGGGTATGTATATATGTTCTCTTCTATTCCTTTTTTCTTTTTTGAATAAACCCATTTCATTCATCCAATTGTTTTTTTGTTGAGTGTACAAATAATTGATGAAAACAATTAAAAAAAAAAACAATTATGATCTGAGTAGTGATCATAAGTTAGGGTAAAAATCATATGTTACATGTGAATCTAAATCTATCAAGATTTAGATGTGACATAGTGTGATTTCTTTTAATCTATTTCTATTATCAAATTTTATTTTTAATTCATATAAACTGTGTTTGATCTATTGGTATCATTCTCATTCATTTATGTTGATATTGATTTTCAGGCCTATATGGAATGAAGAGGTGCGTTCTTAGCTCTCTCCTCGATTTTTAATCGCATTTTTTTTTTTGGGAAAATCAAATAAATTTTAAAAAAAAAAAATCATTCTTAACTTGTTATTTGCAGTATCTATGCCAAAGACTGAAGCAGGTTAAGACAGAAGGGGAAATTATGGAGAAAATGGCAAAGTTTGTATCTAAATTCATATTTTATTAACTAATTATATATAGATTCAAATGTTTTATTGTCTGATGAGAACTTCTTTTTCTTCATTCATTCATCCTGGGATTACAGAATTGAGGTAATTATATATTAATTAAGCCTGAATTAATTATTTGATTAAAATAAGCAAATCTTTACATGAATATTTAATTAATTAGTTCAAATAAAAATGTGTATTTCAGATGCTGGAAGATATGTTGTTTAAACTCAACCGTAAGCAACGTGAGGCCAATGAGAAGATGAGGTCAATTTGCAATAATCCATACTTTATGAATATTGATTCAATTAATGAAAAAAAATTGAATATTATTTATTCATTTCTCTTAAATAATTACAGATACTATGACCCGAATGAAGACAACATTACGTCGCTATTTGAGGCGGGAGTGTACCAACAATTCCTCGAGAATGCAATTCAACGCATTGAAAACTCCAAAGTGATTTCCTAAACGTTACATTTCTTTTATTTTTTTGTATGAAAGGTCGAATAAATTTTTATGTGTTTTTGTTTGTTTTGCCAGGTTAAGCTTCTTCATACTCAGATTGTGCAGGAGAAAAATGGGGATCATGTGGATGTTCATGAGGTGATAAATATGCTCTTTTAAAAAATATATATATTATGCTCGAATTATTTTTGTATGAAAATTTTGATGAAATATTTATGTAGGTGGTTTCTGCGGATTCGAACACTGACGAGTTAGGAAACTCTAACTTACAAAGGTAGTTAACTGAATTCATTCTTTTATTGCATGAAACTTAGAATATTTGGGGATTTGTAAGTTTATTTTCTATTGCAAACTCATAGTTAATTAATTATTAGTTGAAATTCCAAACTTACTATCTCTTTTATTTGATTTGTTTTTAGTAAGATGGTATGGAGCAATATTGAACATGAGAGGGAGGAATCTAGGCCAATGGGACATCATTTGAACATTGATTTTCTCAAAGCCCAAACGAATTGGAACTTGGCAGGTCGTGGGCAGGCTTCTACTTCTAACATAACCCGACCCTCCATTTAAAATATTAACATTAGAAAGACTTAAAAGCTTATAATTACTTACTATATATGTTTTTTTTTTGTTGCTCTAATTACTATTTAATGTTCCATTCATATGGAGAGACTCTCTAAGATTAGAGGAGACATTTCATGCCCTAATTGATATAATGCCCTTATACAATATTACTATATAAGAGAACAAGATATCTCTCTTTTTCTTTTCTTTTTTTGATTTCGAGAAAATGTTTATTTCTCGTTTTAGGGTTCGTAATTAGCATTGAATGCAGTATAAGGATAATGAATATTTTTAAAAATATTTCTACTTATTTTTATAAACACTTCTTAGAGTGAAACTCGGAAATATTTGTAGCTCTTCATTATAGACAGTAAAAATGTCTTGAAGTTGATTCCTGCACATTTTTGTTGGTGGTGGTGATTACATCATGTTGTAGGTAATGCTACGATTCTTGATTGTTCGTTTATCTAAGAGGTTGGTCAAGGCTCGTATTTCTTAAAATAGTCTTGTTACTAGTTTTATTTTTATTTTTATTTTCAATTTCATTACACTTACTTTGAGAAGGAGATGTAAGAATAATAAAAACATTTGGTGATGTTTTTCAATTAATTTTTAGGAAAATGTTTGCGTGTTGATACGAGTTTAATTTGTATTTTTCTTGCTTATTGTCATTTATATGTCATAGTCAAGTGTTTTACTCTAATTGTAGTAGTTTGTATTGAGATGTATTAGCTATTGAAGGTGAATATTAGTAGGGAGAGATCTTGATAGGGTTGTTCTCCGTGAGAAGTCACGAGAAGTGACCAAATCGTGAGTCTATGTCAGACTTGGAAAGTTTGTATTTGTGACATTGTTATACACTTTTTATAAGACCGTATCAATTGAATTTTGTTAGGATAAGTTATTATAGTTTAAGATTCTTAATAAGATCTCTTTCTTTTGTTATAATATCATTCATAAAGGGATTCTAACTAACAACAGGTGTATGAGAAAAGATATCATTATGACGGTCAATGTTGTAGGTATTACATGTGTTTGGAGTACTCCATATTGCATCTTATTTTGTATTGCCTTTTGTTTATCTAAAATGTTAGTCCAGGCTTGTGTTTCTTAAAATGAGTATTGTTACTAACTTTTTATTTTATTTTTCTTTTCAATTTCATTACAATTTACTTTGAGGAGGAGATGTAGAAATAATAAAAATATTTGGTGATTGTTTTTCGATTAATTTCTAGGAAAATGTTTGTGTGTTGATACGAGGAGTTTAGTTTGTATTTTTCTTAGATGTATTAACTATTGAAGGTGAATTCCAGTAGGGAGAGATCTTGATAGGGTTGTTGAGAAATCAGAAGAGTGACCCAATTGTGAGTCTATGTGAGACTTGAAAAGATTGTATGTGAGACCTTGTTATACATTTTTTTTATAAGACCGTATCAATTGAACTTTGTTAGGATATGTTATTATAGTTTAAGATTCTTAATAAGATCTCTTTCTTTGGTTAGAATATCATTCATAAAGGGATTCAGATGAGAAAAAATATCATTATAACTCGTCAATGTCGTAGGTGTTACATTATTTGGAGTCGTCATTGCATTTATTTTGCTTATTTTGCATTGCCTTTCGTTTATCTAAAAGGTGAAGGCTCATGTTTTTTAAATGAGTCTTGTTACTAGCTTTTTTTTATTTATTTTTCTTTTCAATTTCATTACACTTGACGAGTTTAGTTTGTATTTTCTTGCTTATTGTCATTTATATATGTCACACTCAAAGTAATGTTTACCCTAGTTCTAGTAGTTTGTTTAGAGATGTATTAGCTATCGAAGGTGAATTTCAGTAGGAAGAGATCTTGATAGGGTTGTCTCTTTTGAGAAGTTAGAAGAGTGACCTAATTGTGAGTCTATTGAGACTTAAAAACTTGAATGTGTGACGTTTGGTTGGAATATCATTTATAGAGGGATTCTAATTAATAACATGTGTATGAGAACTGATAACATTATGACACGTCAATGCTGTAGGTGTTACATGTGTTTGGTGTCGACAATGCATATTATTTTGCATTGCCTTTCGTTTATCTAAAAGGTGAGTCAAGGTTCGTGTTTCTTAAAATGAGTCTTGTTACTAACTTCTTTTTTTCTTTTCAATTTCATTACAATTTACTTTAAGAAGGGATGTAGAAATAATAAAAATATTTGGTTATTGTTTTTCAATAAATTTTCAGCAAAAAGTTTTGTGTTGATACTAGTTTAGTTTGTATTTTTTTTCTTGCTTATTGTAATTTATATATGTCACACTCAAAGTGATGTTTTACCCTAGTTCTAGTAGTTTTTTTAGATGTATTAGCTATTGAAGGTGAATTCCAGTAGGGAGAGATCTTGATAGAGTTATCCCTTGTGAGAAGTCAGAAGAGTGACCCAATTGTGAGATTATGTGAGACTTGGAAAGCTGGTATGTGTGACATTGTTATACTCTTTTTATAACTGTATCAATTGAATTTTGTTAGGATAGATTATTATAGCTTAAGATTCTTAATAAGATCTCTTTCTTTGGTTGAAATATATCATTCATAGAGAGGAATTTTGACTAACAACATGTGCATGAGAAATGATATAATTATGATCCGTCATGTTGTATGTGTTACATTATTTGGAGTTCATTGTATCTTATTTTGCATTGCGTTTTTTTTATCTAAAAGGTGAGTCAAGGCTAGTGTTTCTTTAAATGAGTTTTGTTACTAGTTGTTTTTTTATTTTAATTTTAAATTTCATTACACTTTACTTTGAGAAGGGGATGTAAAAATAATAAAAATATTTGGCGATTGTTTTTTTATTATTAATCTCTAGGAAAATATTTGTGCATTGATACGAGTTTAGTTTGTGTTTTTCTTGCTTTTTGTCATTTATATATGTCACACTAAAAGTAATATATGTTTTACCCTAGTTCTAGTAGTTTGTTTTGAGATGTATTAGCTATTGAAGGTGAATATTAGGTGGGAGACATCTTGATAGGGTTGTTCCTTGTTAGAAGTCAGAATAGTGGCTGATTCATGAGTCTATGTGAGACTTGGAAAGCTTGTATGTGTGACATTGTTATACACTTTTTATGAGACCGTATCGATTGAATTTTGTTATGATAGATTATTATAGTTTAAGATTTTTAATAAGATCTCTTTCTTTCGTTAGAATATCATTATAGAGGGATTTTGACTAAATTAACCAGATGTATGAGAAATGATATCATTTATGACTCGTCAATGTCATAGGTGTTACATGTGTTTGGAGACGCCATTTCATCTTATTTTGCATTTTCTTCCGTTTATATAAAAGGTGAGTTGAGGGCCATGTTCATTAAAATGAGTCTTGTTATTAGATTTTTTATTTTTATTTTCAATTTCAGTACATTTTACTTTGAGAAGAGGATGTACAAATAATAAAAATACTTGGTGATTTTTTTTATTAATTTCTAGGGATTTATTTTTGTGTTGATATGAGTTTAATTTGTCTTTTTCTTGCTTATTGTCATTTATATATGTCACACTCAAAGTAATGTTGTACCCTTGTTCCAATAGTTTGTTTTGAGATGTATTAGCTATTGAAAATGAATTTCAGTAGGGAGAGATCTTGATAGGGTTGTCCCTTGTGACTTGTGAGATGTTTGAAGAGTGACCGAATTGTAAGTCTATGTGAGATTTGGAAAGCTTGTTTGTGTGACAATGTTATACATTTTTTATAAGACTATCAATTGAATTTTGTTAGTATATGTTATTAGAGTATACGTGTATGAGAATGATGTCATTATTACCCATCAATGTCGTAGGTGTTACATGTATTTGGAGTCGCCTTTGCATCTTACTTTGCAGTGCCTTGTGCGACTGATATCTGGAACATTTTGCGTTAGATAATATGAAATCTGAATAATATGATTTGATGTGTGATATCACTTTTTTTAAGACATATTGTATAAAACTATCATCTTTCCTAATATGACATAACTCTAAAACTCTCTAAAAATAAATGTAGCTAAATTGGATGTAGTCTATTTATAAGAAGGAAGACAATGCTTCAATAGACACACTCATTCGTAATAGGTGTGTGTCCATTCATTTGCAATAATCGTATTTATTTATTACAATAGACGCATTCATTTATTATGATAAACATGTACATTCATCTTTAATAGACATATATATTCATTCATCTAAAATAATTCATTTTGAACTATTCCAACATTATGTTAGGTTTGATTGGGATTAAGTGGCTATATATATTAAGGTGCGTTGTCATTGTTGGAAAGCTTGAATCAAAATAAGTAGATTGACGGGTATTAATCATTGGATTTTCACATCCTTTTAATCTTTTGAAAAATCATTTGGTTAGAGAGAAATTGTAAAACTTTATATAATCATAGTTGTTCAATATAAATCTTTCACGTTATTATGACTCTATTTGAATTATATGGACTATTTTAAAAAATTATAAAATTTGTCATAAATTTTACAAAGCTTTATGTGGATTTAGCAATGTGATATTAGTTTGGTATTTGTTAATATTTTTTATAATCATCTTCATACTCAGTCAATGTGTGTATATACATAAAGTTTCAATGTAAGGAAATTATGTATTAAGTTTATATATTATCTTTTCTTCCTTCTTTCTTTTTTAAGTAGAGTTTTATTCTCCAAAATAAAATAGCATTAAATTCACAAAACTATTTATGTAACTACTTATTGTATTGTTTCTAAATTTTTCTCCACTTTATATATACTTGCTATTTTATATATTTTTTAATGTAGTAGTGTAAATACAATTAGAATTTTTATTTTAATTTAAGACGTTCTAAATGAGAATTGAACTAATGTATTTATTATATGTTTTTATATTGGATGAATGAGTTGCATCTATTATTTATCTATTTTTATATGAATGAGTATGAGATGAAAATTTTGTTCCAAGTTTACATTTGTGGCATCTTATAATTCTTTTATTCTTTTTTTTCTGTCTAAATTATAAATTCAAAATATGAGGACACACAGAATTTGTTATCTCATCTGTTTTTCATGAAAAATACTAATTGAAATAAAAGATTTCTTCAAATAACAAATAGCTAAATCAACCCTTCAATCAAATGATATTCAAGATAGGCTATCATTAAGCATAGCAAGTCCAAGGGCTAGACAGACTCATCCCACCGAGTGTAGTTCATTCGAATTTTTATAACTATAATTTTTTTTTTTACTAAAGCTTACTGTAATGTTTTAATTTTTATAAATTATGAATTTGAACATATTATTTATCTACAATTAAGTTAGGGTAATTATGCGAGACAAGAAACATATAAAAGTTTGTTTACTTCTAGATTTGGAGACTACCCAAAAGTCAGAGCTAGCTTTGATAATATTAAGCATGTAAAAGATAAGTGTAACTTATTAACACTCATTTGTGAATTAAACTCGTAATATTTGTTCTCTTACAAATATTCTTACCACTTAAATATTTACTTTAATGAATTACTTTAGTTTTTTCAATACAATGATAAAAAAAAATTAAAAAAAATAATAATAATAAATTTTTGATGTAGATTTAATACTAAAAATGGGGTGTGTACTTGTATCTCCAGCAAAATTCAAAACCAAACTATAAATTGTTATTATTATTATTATTATGAAAATTATAAAATAGTTAAAAGCAAGCAACCGAAAGTTTAAAAAGAAGACGAAACCTAATTAAGAGGAGCTATCATGGAGCCAATTTTGAGACTGAACCATCAACTCAGGACTAAGTCTAAACATCAAAACACAAAACTCCATCTCCGATAGAGTACCATCACCATCAATGTCTCCTTCTCTCATCATGCTCATTAACTCGTCGTCCAGAAGATCGTTCAAGCCAAGAACAGCGGCAGAGTTTCTCTTCAAGCTGTCAAATGTAATAACTTTTCTGTCTTTATCCATTAAAAGACGAAACCCATTGCAAAGTTCCTTTATTAGACCTTCTCCTCCAAGCTTATTCGCCATTAATGGCAACATATCTTCGAACAGCACTGTTGTTGTTGTTGTTGATGATGATTTTCTCGTCGCCATTGATCTTTGAATATTGTCTGATTATGATGAAGATGATCAAGAAGTGGTGAAGAATGGAAGAAGATTCATGGGCATTTAAAGAAACTGTCATTTGCTTGATTGATGATTTCTTTTCTTGTTTATTATTAACATTGTTTCCACGAAAGAGCTCTCTCTTTTCCTTTCTTTTTGCTTGCTTGGTCAATTGTTTAATTTAAATTGGCTGAATTTTCATGGATAATTATGGGGGGTGGTGTGTGAATAAGAAACAAACAGGGCGTTAGGTCCAAAGATGTCTAGATAGAAAGCTGTTTAATATCAGTTGGTTGATTGAGATCTGAATTAGTCTTTTAAAAACATATTTTAATAATAATTTGTTTTGTACATTGTCTGATGCATGTTTTTGTTTTTATTTTTATTTTGAATTGCGGCTTAGGGAAATGAGAATGCAGAAGTTTCTTAGAAGTTTCTTTTTATGTTTCCTGTAAACATCTTTTATTCTTTTTTAATGGGAAACTGATCAGATAAATGCGATTCCCCGTCGGCAGCCGTTATCCACCGTCCATGTGTGAAAGCTTGTTTAGTGTCACATTTTGATGGAATGAAAATGACTATTTGTAAAATAATATTTATTTATTAAGTTTTAATCAAATATCAAATAAAAATTTCAAATTTATGATTTGGAGTTGTAAATGATGTTCAAATGAAATTTAGAATTTGAATGAAAAAAAAAACAAAATAATTTTGCCAACCATTTTTAATTAATGAGCACAACATCTCATTAAAAGTGTTCACAATATTATTTTGATTTTTGTTCAATTAAATTTTAAATTTCAGAGTTTTTATTATTATTTTTAAAAAAGAAATGACCTTAAATAAAATAATAGTAACAAAATCAGTAATAAATAATTAATTTTAAATTTTATAAACAAAATTCACTTATTTATAAAAATTATAAAATTAAATAATTTATAAACTTTAAAAATCTTGATTTATAAATAGTTATTATTTTTTGAGTTTTTTATTTGAATTAATTGTGTATACAAATATAATAATATATAATTAATATTCTTGTAGAGGAAATTCTTAATATATGAAATGCAGTTTTTATTTTACAAATTTATAACTAATCAATTATTTTAATTAAACTCTTAATTATGACTAACTTAAGTTGAAATATTTAAGTATATGATCAGATTTTGAACATTTGTTCAAAATATTTACAAAAATAATATTTTGTACAAGAAATTTAATTTTATTAAATTGACACGTAATTAAAACTCATTAGGATATTTCAAATAATGTGGAGACCAGTAACTTGTAACTTAATTTTAAAAAGACTTACAAAATATAATTATATATATGTAATTTTAAGAAAAATGTCTTAAAGAAAGATAAATATATAAATATTATTTTACACCTGCAATCGGTCTTCTGCCTACAGAATCAAAGACAATGCTCAAATAATTAATAAAATTAGGTCGGATGGCATCGTGGGAATCTTATTGTTGCCTGATCAGTTTTATTAAACATAGGCAAAACAGCTAGCAGCATGTATATATGAAATTCTATAAAATAAATAATTTAAGAGTTTTTATTTGGCACCCCAATTAAAATATTTAACGTCGATTGAACATTTTATTTTATTTTATTTGATTATGAAAGCTTGAACACAACTGGATCTTGTAGTCTTTATCAACTCCGTTCCTAGTTTCGCTACCCTGCTTTAGCCTCCCCCTATAACGAGCAACTAAGAAATTGAATATATTATTACTATATCAAGTCATCATGGTTTGAATTATTCTAACATGAAAAATTTTCGTAAAATACACACGAATGAAGATAAAAATAAATTAAATTAAAAGAATTATAATAATATTTATTTAATGTTTAAAATTATTAAAATAAAAATATAACGCTCTCATTCCACATTTTATTCACTTCGATAAAACAACTTATTTTCTCACATGTTTCATCACATATTTTTTCCGAATGAATCTCTTATTTCGTGACTTTACACTTTCACTTTGTCAATCAAATATTTGATTCATATTTTTTAATAATTAGCATTGTGACCTTACACTTTGGTCAATTAAATATTTGATTTATATTCTTTTAACCACTTTCAAATGATACCGGTTTATTATCCCTCGACAAACCACATCTCAGTCACATTTGGTTAAAAGTTGTACTTGTTTTTGTTAGGTTGCAAGTTTGAAACTTACAAATAACATTTTTAAATTTATTTTTAACCGTTTTAAGTTTATGGGCGAGTCAACCCACAATTCGACCCAAATATCCATTTACTCTCACATAAATATTCAAATTAACCACAGTTCTCGACCCGGCAATCCGGACACTTTAAAAATTAAGCATCATTATATATATATAGATTAGTTAGTTAAAAATTTGAACTTTTATTGTTAAAATGTCTCGTGTTCATCAAATTTGGTATTGAACTTTAGATATAAATTGTTGTTAGCCTAGTTGGTTAAAAGGTTATATTTGTTTTGTTATGTTGCAAGTTCGAAACCTACAAATAATATTTTTAAATTTATTTTTAACCGTTTTAAGTTTATGGGCGAGTCAACCCACAATCCGACCCAAGTATCCATTTACTCTCACATAAATATCCAAATTAACCACAACTCTCGACCCCCGGCAATCCGGACACTTTAAAAATTAAACATCATTATAATTATATATATATATATAACTAGGCACCTTTAGAATTTTATTACGTCGCGTTTTATTCCCACTAAAAAATAGAATTAAAATATTTTATATTTTTATTTTCATTCATTTTATATTTATAATTTATTTATAAAAAAAAAATATTCAATTGAGTAATAAATTAAATAAATTTAATTTGAATTTAACCTATATTAAATAATATAGACTCTCAATTGATGTATTTTGCTCACACTAACATATTAGGAGGTTAGGATGAAAGTCTAAAGTCTTGTTGGATTTAGATTATTAAACAATTCAAATGAATTATTTCAATAATTTATTTGGTACATAATTAAGAAAAGTGAAGTTATTGATAAAAATATTTAAAGAATATTAAAATTGAGTAAATAATTATTTACAAAAAAGAATTAAAGAATAATTTAATTTATAAATTATTTAATTTTTAATTAATAAATTATTTAATTTAGTTGATAAAAGGATAGTAAAAAAATGGTGAGTATTTAAATAACTCAATAATGATTATTCAAATAATTTTTATATTAGTATCTTGTCATTTGGTAAGTGTTATTCTGTGGTTGAGATTTGGTTATTTAAATAACTTATTTAGAATTATTTAAATAATTTAGTTGGAATGGAGTTATAAAAAAATAAGTTATTGATATAATAAATTAAAAATATATTAATATTTAATAAGATAAATAAAAACTATTTAATTAATTAATTTACTATGATTGCTGAGAAAATGGTTAATTATTTAAATAACCAATTCAATTAACCCTACCTAATAAATCTTGAATGTGAAAGTATAAATTTTTATTAATATCTTCTTGAGGTGTTACTCATTAAAGAATATTGATAGATAATAAATATATGTTAATGGACTGAATTGTTATTGGGATGTATGGACAAGAGAATAAAATTCAAATAACTTTCAAAAAATATTGGCCCAATTCAAAATAACCCATTATTCAACAAGGGCCGTGTTAATATATAATATAATAAGTAATCAAAATTGTTTAATGATAAAAATAAAATAAATCCTTGAAGGAAGTAGAAATAGGGATCAGATGGTTTAAAATGAGAGTGCCCAATTGTCGTAACCAGGCGTGGGCAGACACTCTTCTCGCAAATTGCGAGATTATACCACTCCTCATATCCCATTTACTGCCTGAAGGATCATGAATATATAATTAAACATAGCTTCCTATTTATACACCTCCACCTTATTTAATTAGCTTTCCTATCCGATGTGGGATATTATATATATATATATATCATATATTTTTTTAGGGACATTTTACATCTCCCCATTATTCATTCAATACTCTACGTTTCGGTGGAACAATACTCCATAGTAAAATAAAGGATATATATTTTTTTTGGTATTATACATCACATAGTTTAATTTATATTGTGAAGTATGTTAAGTTATTGGAGTTGTATTATTATTGAAATTGTTTTTATCAAATAATTACATCTCGAGTTTAATATAAACTGAAATTATCAAAATTAACTAACAACTATTAAAAACAAATTAACAGTTTTACACTAACTAATTAACATGTTTTTATTGTGTGTACAACATTTTCTCAAAAGAAACGTAGTAGACTAAACAAAATTTCAACTTGACTAAACAAGTTGATGAAACATCAAAACTACAGTTTTCATAATCATTTAGCCGTTTCATTTTCAGTAATTTCCTTTTTGAACTACCCAATATAAACAACTAAATATTCATTAGTTCATTCACAATAATTACCATGGAATAATTTTTTTCATTAACGGTTAGCTTAGTCTTTTTTTCAATGAAGTCAATTTAACATATTTTTTTATTGACAAATCGTGTCGACAAATCTTTTTTCTTTCGGCAATTACAAGTGAATCTTTCTCTACGGAGCTTGAAGTACTATAAAAATCTCATTTTGATCCGACAAAGTCGTCCTCGTATCAGCAAGTCCATCAACTTCATTTCCGATTTCCAACCATAGAATGGGCAATCAACCTAGCCCCAACCCTCCTAATTTGAATTTAGGTTAAGATGTGATCGAAAGTCTATAGACTCGTCCTTAACAATTTCCTAATAAATTTTCAATGTAGTAGTATGGGTGTAAGTAAACTGACCAAACCATTCAACCGAATTGAAACCGCTAAAATCAAACCGATTATCAAACGGAACCGGTCAAACCAAATTCATTACGGTTTCATTTTTAGCAAACTAATTCCAACAATTCGGTTTGTCGGTTGAGCGTCATTGAAATCGCTCTAACCGTTCAAACCGATCAAATATTTAAATAATCGAACCTTAAAGAGTAATGTATTATAACTAGTAGTTTATAACACACAATTTAAACTAATAATAATGGGAGAATATCAGATTAAAGACTTGATAGTAGACTATAAAAATATTAACTATTAGTAGTATACAAATTTAAATTCAAAAATTGTTTTCAAGGTGACATTTAGTAAAAAAAAATCTTAGTATAAACATTGATGGTTAAATATTAAATAGATATCCCGATAAATGATCGCCCAATTATCGTCACATTTTCCACACCGTCTTGAAACGTCTACAAGCATGATTGTCCAACGAACCATCACATTCTCCACACCGCCCGGAAACACCCACAAGCATGATCGTTCCACGATCATTATGTTCTCAACACATTTTGAAAACGTCTGCAAGCATGACCGTCCAACGATCTTCACATTTTCCCCGCCTAAAAACGTCCGCAAACATCATCATGTTCTCCACACCGCTTGGAAACGTTCGCAAGCATGATCGTCCAACGATCATCACGTTCTCCACACCGTCCAAAAACGTCTACAAGCATCACCATGTTCTCAAAAATGCCTAGAAACGTCCACAAGAATGACCGTCAAACGATCATTACATTCTCCACACTATCTAAAAACGTTCGCAAGCATGATTGTCCAACGATCATCACGTTCTCTACTCCATCCGGAAACATTTGCAGATTGTCCAATGATCGTCAATGTTCTCCACTCCATCAAGAAACGCATACAACTTACAAGCAAGATCGTCCACCAATCTTCACGTTCTCCACACCACTAAAAACTTCTGAAAGCATGATCGTCTAACAATCATAACTCTTGTGTCACAAGGAAACGTCTACAAGTATGATCATCCAATGATCATCACGTTCTCCACGTCACAAGGAAATCATCACGTTCTCCAAATTTCATACTAGCTTGAGAATATCATCTAAAGTAGTCGTTAATTGGAATATGGTTATAGATCGTGTTGTATCTCATGCAACCACCATGTGTTGTTTTACAAACATCGAATGAAGACCCCTTTTCGAAAGTTCACAAAAATTCATAAGTTTTGGAAACATTATACCATAATTCTTCTAATCCCAATACTCGATGAATGATGATGTTTGGAGTACTCGAAAAGGGTTTTGTCGCACTTGGAGATTGAACCAATTTACCTCGATCGATTTGGTGCACTTGGAGATGAAACCAAGTTTCCATTTGAGGATTGAAGTTCCTACTAACCGTCGCGTTGAAGAAGAAGATGTAGGGAAAGAGGTTTTGCCTTGGCGACCGAGAAAACAATCTAAGCCCAAGGTCCGACCGAGTTATTAAATGTCAAGAACGCTGGTAAAAATTAAGCTGAATTCATGTGGGCTTGTCTCATACTAGGCCCAAATCTCCTAAAAGCCTTGGATCAATCAGAACCTCTTCTGAAACCTACAAGCTTATCATTTTCATTTGAACCTCCATCTAGGTAGGTTCTTATGACCCGTTTGTTTCTCACTTTGATTATTTTAAATAATATTCATATTTAAATTCCTTAAATGATTTTCTAAACATATAAATAAATAGAAAATAATTTGGAATAATTTTTCACATTTAAATAAATAATTTTACAATTTTAAGACTGGTTTGATATATATTTTCAAGTTTTTCAAACTTTAAAAGCACATAACTTGAGTTATGTAACTCCAAAAGTTATGAGAAAAATACCTAAGTGAATCTTATAATGTATGCAACACTTTATACATTAATATTTTAATTTAGGACAATTGCAGATTTATACCTTATTTTTGCTTTTTACATCTTGGTTTTACTTTTCTAGCTTTGTCTAAAATCTTATGGATAACTTAGATGCATGTTTAGGAAAATATTGGATATTGAACGTGGTCACTTAAACATATGATATTTACCTTAGATGTTTACTTAGGTTTGAATTTCTTCCAAATAAAGTGTAATGATTCCTTCATGTTTTCAAAAAATCAATTATTTCGTAGTAAAGACGGTTCTTTTAGACGGACGTGTGGGCTATAATGTCATTCCTCTTTTCTACATGTATCCAGCACCCCGAACCATAAATTAATTTATAAAAAAAAAAATCTTAAGGATTAAACTAAGTGGCGACTTTTAATAGTGCCAAGTATGTTTATGTTAGATTAAGTTAAATAAAGAAAAAAAGAAAATTAATTAAGTTGAAATAAGAAAAATGATTTAATTGATTAAAATGAACTTAGAACAATAAAACTAAGTTTAATCAATACGATATAGTTTTGATGATGAATTCATAAATGAATAAAACTAAGTTGTGCAAATGTTTACACGCATGTACAGCTCAAGAGGCGTTGTCAGCAAGCTGAGGAAGCGCGAGCAGACGTCTCACTTCAACAACAGAGTTGAGGAAGTTCCGCACTTGAATACGTTCAAGAGCTTGCGACGATTTGTGAAGAATAGAAATAAAAAAAAATAATCTCTAACAGGATTAAAATCGCATTGAATGTCAAAAGTAGCTCAATAATATTCAACCCCCTTTCTATTGTTGAATCGATCCTAACAGTTTACTTTTGCTAAATTTTACATTATGTTCCTCATCTCATTTTAGGTGAGAGAGCTCCCGAGTGAGTTTGTTTTCTCACCTCATTTTACAAGATTCAAGAGTAGGTAAGTAAAGGAATTAGCAAATCAAATCAACAAAATTGTTTTCAAAACAAAACTCGAGTCAAGCTTATCATTTTGATTCATCATCCTATTTTCTAGATTCGAGAGGAATGCAAAAGATATGGAGCTTTGACCATTCGAGTTAAACGTTTTCCTTTTTAAGAAATGGTCAATTTTTTAGGCGTACAAACATTTTTTCATACACATATCATCTGTAAGAATTAAATTGTGAATAGCGCTCAATCCACAAAATGAGATTTTGGATGAAAACTTTGACTCTCTAAAACTTCTACGAATAAAAATCATATGAAATTATCTTAGCAAACAAATTGTAACAATGTCCCATATAGAAACTATTTATGTTTTCCCAATAAATAACGTATTGTTCTGACGAGGACACTTGTTTGTGTCTACAAAAAATCAACTTTATTATGAGAATGATTTTCTCTACTATTTAATCTCTTCTATATTTAATTCTACTAGCGAACCTACTAGAGCGATAATCAAACATGTCATTAACTGTATATTTATACATATAAAAATGGATGAAAAATCAAGATACGTCGCATTTAGAATTTCGACACTATACCAAATATCATCCCAAAACTAATTGAAGATTCATTCCCCATAATGAATATGGACTACTCGTGAAAGCTTTTCAAATAGAATAAATTCCTCTTAAATTGCTACACCCCGCTAGATAATTAGAATTTTGGTGAACCAACTAGACCAATATTGATCATACTTACATTTAATCATCGATACTTATAGACTATTTGACTCTATTACAAATCTACTACACCATTTTGACAGAAGAGCATATTTAAAGGAAACAAGGACTCGAATAACTAGACATCATTGATCTTTAAAATATTTAATGTTATCCCAACTAACTAGATGACAAAACGATGAGTTAAAAAATCTCCGTAAAATTTACTTATTATTCTCTCCATTCTCGCTGCCACACTCTTGGAGAGAATGAATAAAAATATCATCTATATAACTTAAATTTTATCACCTACCTTTTTTCGAGATTATTTTAATTTTCCATCTTGATAACTTAGATTTTATTTTAGTGATAATCGAGTCTCAAAAGATATTTGATCGTAATTTAGAACCCAATAGAATACCAAGATAGGTTGATGAAAAAATACCAATTTTGAACCCCAAAACATTTGTCAACTTCATCATTCTCCTATTCAAAACAGAATATGAGAAAAAGATGTTTGACTTATTAAAATTAATTCGAAGACTGGAACAAACACCGAATAACTATAAAATATCTAGAAGATGTTTAAAATTCCTATAGGTAGCCTAAACCAAGTAGAGCGAATTATCAATGAAAAACAAATGTGTTACGGTAAAACGATATATTCTTATCACACAACTCACTCTACGAATTATTCCCGGATTTTCTGCGAATACTATATTTTTTTATCCTTCGAAAACTCTCATTTTTATTGCTTATAACTTATTCTCAAGAATGTATGTATGTATAGTAAATTATTATTTTTATTTCTTTTATAACTTTATGTATAGATACATTCATGCATATAATGGATTTCTAGTTAGTTTAATAATAAAAAAAACTAATTAACACACAAACATATTTGAGTTCAAGTTTGGAGCATCCTAACATAATTGAACATTTTTTAATTTTAATCAATTATTTTTTACTTGTTCCAAAATACATTTGGGACCAACCATGAAGACTAATAAAATAATTTAGTGGTAAAACACATTAACTTATTTTTGAATGATAAATATGCTCATATTTAAACCATTTACAAAACTAAAATAGTAATAATAAATTAAAAACATTTAGACCGACATTTTGGTTGAATATCATGATAATCATGTATATGTGGCAAACAAGCCTAAAATATTCACACATGAAACATTTTAAAATTTAATAATAAGTATTAATCTAAAATAGGAAATGTAAGAAAAAAATAACAAATAGGACATAATTCATACTAGGATAATGTCTTCCAATAAATACATTTTATTCTTTAATTTTCTCATTTATTTTTTCTCTCAATTAAATTAATTTATTTATTTAAAAAGTCACGGTGTTAGCAAACATGTTAGACTTGGTCCAACGCTGTCGAGATGTGTATGGTAAATAGCAAACAGTTTAATTTCCGTTGGGTTGGAATGGTTTTTAAAAACATTAATAAAATAAATAATAATTTGTTTTATATATTGTTAGAAGTTTCTTAGAAACTTTTAATGGGAACTGAGAGAGAAGCTTCCCTGCCGGCAGCCGCTATTTATTATTATTTTTTAATAAAAAAAATTAGATATCAAATCAAAATTTCAAATTTATGATTTGGGTTGTAAATTATGTAGGAAAGAAATTCAGAATTTGTTTGAAACAAAAAAAAAATCAAAATAATAATGCCAGTCACTTTTATTGAACACAACATTAAACAAATTATTCAGAATTCAGTCATAGATTAAAATTTGGAGTTATGCTTCAAATTTTATTATTGTATGATCTTTAAAAAAATCAAATAGTTAGTTTTAAAAGATAAATTTTTAAACTAATTAAACTAAAATTTAGAATAGTATGAGTTTATAAATTATTTTGATTTTACAATCTTACATAAATAAAATAAATTTATATATATTTATAAATTTAAAATTAAGTTATTATTATCTAAACAAATAAACTTATAATTTAATTATTTTTTAATTTCATTGATTTTAGAGTTATTATATTGTTTTATTGTCATTTATTAATATGTTAAGATAGATTACATTCAAAATAAGGTAATAGTTACAAAATTAATTAAATTAGTACATTTATTTTACATATGTCTTCTGCCTACAGAATCATTAGAGACAATGCTTAAAAAATTAATAAAATTAGGTCGGATGGCATCATGGGAATCTTACTGTTGCCTGATCAGTTTTATTAAACATAGACAAAAACAGCTAGCAGCATGAATATAAAATTTTATAAAAATAATCATTTAAGAGTTTGTAATGTTGATTGAACATTTTATATTTATTGTTGATTGAACATTTTATATTTATTGTTGATTGAACATTTGGGCACCCCAATTAAATATATTGAACATTTTATTTTATTTGTTTATGAAAGCTTGAACACAGCTGGATCTTGTAGTCATTATTGATTGAATATATTATTACTATATCAGGTCATCATGGTCTAACTAGAGTGAATTATATATTCTAATAACTAGGCACATTTAGAATTTGATTATGTCGCCTTTTATTCCCACTGAAAAAGAGAATTAGATGACAATAAAACTAATGAGAAATTTTAGGAGAAAAAATACAGATAATTGGAAATGCTTACAAGTTTTTTTTTTTTAACTTTTAGATCTAAGCCCCTTAGACTAGGTTCGGATCCAGCAGAGGCAGGGATGGCAATGGGGCGGTTCGGGGCGGGGAATGTAATTATCATCCCCGCCCCGTTTTAATTTCGGGGATTTTTTTAATACTATCCCCGCCCCGTTCGTTTTTTTTGTTTCGGGGAATCCCGCGGGACACCGTTAATAATTTTTATTTTAAAAAATAAATAAATATTATACAATAAAATTATATAAACCAATTTTTTAATATAATATATATTGTAATATATAAAAATTTTATATTATTATAAAAAAATAATGTTAATACTCTTATAAAATATAGTAAATAAATAAATATATTAGTGATTTAATATATTTAAATATGTTTATGGTATTTGGGACAGAATCGAAGTGAAATCGGGGCGGGTTGGGGCGGGGGACACAAATATCATCCTCGCCCCATCCTCGTTCAGTTTCGGGGAAAAACCGTCCCAAACGGAGCAATTCGATTCAGTTTTCGCAGGGCGATTTCAAATTGCCATCCTTATGCAGAGCCCAAATCCATTCCCCATGCTCCTTCAATTTCATACAACGGGGAATGACTTTTTTTTTTGCCAACATTTTTATTATTATTTAATAAAAAAAACATTTTATTATAATTCGGGTAATACTGGGCATAATTTTCTCTAGTCTATTTATTTTATTTTCCTTTTATATTTTAATTTTTTTTATTTATATTAAAATGGTCCGAAATTTAATTAATTTGAAATTCATTATCATTCTCGAATTAATTATTTATGACTGTGTATATTGTGTATATTTACTTTTAGAAATCAATTTATAGTCTGTGGATTATTTTTAAAATTATAAAATAAGACGTAAAAAATAAGTATATAATAGAAGTACGAACCAATTCCTATTTTTACTCACCTTTTAAACAATTTTTTTTAAACTATCCATATTTTCATTTATTTTCCCAAATTACCCACTTTTCTCTCTAAATCATTAATTATCCTTTTAATTATCCATCTTCCACACTAATTTATTAATTATTCTATTTTATAAATATAAATATATATAATTAAAATTAAATTAAATAAGATATATTACATTATATATATATATATATATATATTATTTTTACTTAATTTTATAAATATAATATATAATTAAAAATAGACATTATAAATTAAATAATTTAAAATAATATTATAAATTAAAATAAAATATAATACATACACCTTTAATATTATATATTAAAATAAAATATACTATATTATATAAATATTAAAATAACACATATATTACAGAAATATTAAAACAATACATATATTTTATTTGTACTTGATTTTATAAATATAATATATATAATTAAAATTAAATATACTAAATTAAATAATTAAAATAAATATTATAAATTAAAATAAAATATATAACATAAATCTAAAATAAAATAAAATAAATAAAACTTTAAAATAAATTAACTAACTTTAAAATATTTATAAAAGTAATCAATTTAAAAAACCTTAAAATAAAATAAATTATATAAATTTTAACATATTTATAATATTTTACATGTAAAATATAAGTCTTATTTTAATATTTATGTATTATTTTAATATTTATATAATATAATATATTTTATTTTAATATATAATATTAAAATTTTATGTAATGTATTTTATTTAGTGTATAATATTTTATTTTAATTTATAATATTTATTTGAATTATTTAATTTATAATGTTTAATATTAATTATATATATTATATTTATAAAATTAAGGAGAAATAAAATATGTGTGTTATTTTAATATTTAGGTAATATATATATGTTATTTTAATATATAATATTAAAAGTTTATGTAATGTATTTTATTTTAGTGTATAATATTTATTTAATTTATAATATTTAATTTTTATTATATGTTATATTTATATATATATATATTATTTTAATATTAATGTAATATATTTTATTTAATACATGTATTATTAATTTAATTATATATATTTATATTTATAAAATAGAATAATTAGTGAATTAGTGTTGTAATTAAAAGAATAATTAATAATTTAGGGAGAGAAATGTGGGTAATTTGAGACAGTGAATGAAAAGATGAATAATTTAGAAAAAATTGTTTAAAAGGTGGATAGAACAAAAATTGGTTCATAGAAGTACTCTAAATTGTTATGTTGGAATAGGCGTCCAGGAACGACATAAAAGTAGTGATTTTCTCAACACATCCCAAGTCTGAAGTAGGAAATTTGGGCCAAACATTTGGGTATTTTTATTTTTTTGTTGAATTATTTGGTGGAGGTGTTAGTTATCCATTAACAAATCTTGGTTATAATCTTTTCTTAATTATATTATAAGATTTTATTCTGATCTCATAACACAATATAATATATTTGAACATAATTTTTATTTTATTAATATCTTGTTATTTTATGACTATCAATAAATATGTATGGATGATTTTGAATTGAATTAGTTGTTTTTGTGGGTTAAAGTTGTTTGTTTGAGGAGTTATTTATATAATATTTTCTTAATTATATATATTATAAGATATTATTATAATCTCATAATATAATATATTTTAAAATAAAAAATCTATTTTTATTAATATCTTGTTATTTGGATGAGTATATAATTATTATGAACCAACATATTAGAGCCCAAGTGTTAGTATAAAAATAAGTGTTAGTATAAAAATAAGAGAAATGATTAGGTGAGGGAATGATGTGGCATAATCTTATTCGTTAAAAAAATTAAATAATTTCTCTCTTTTTTCTCTTTCCTCTCACTTTTACATTTTCCACTCACTTTTACATTTTCCAACCAATGAACATTTTCCAACCAATGAAGTGATGCCACATCATGAAAAGTGCCCAATTGTCATGAAAAGTGCCCAATTGTCGTAACCAGGCATGGACGAACACCCTTCTCGCAAATTGCAAGATTATACCACTCCTCATTTCCCATTTATTGCCTGAAGGATCATGAAAATATAATTAAACATAGCTTCCTATTTATACACCTCCACCTTATTTAATTTTCTTTTCTATCCGATGTGGGATATATAATATATATCATATACATTTTGAGGGACATTTCACATTTCTCCCCCATTTATTACCCATTTCGGCTTTAGTAAAATAATTTTTTTTTGGTAACATACATGAAGTATTCTTAATATTCATAACATAGTTTCATTTATAATGTAAAAAAATGATTGAACCCTACATCAAACAAGCCCTTATATTAGTATACTATTCAATATTTATATAAACATTGATAGTTAAATAATATTAAATGGGTAAACCATTATTATACATGAGTTTCTAGCCCAATAAAACAATAAGTGAAGTGTGACTTACATATTTATCATAATCAAGTACCTTAAATAGATTATTGTGTTAGTGTATTTCAAACTATAAGTACTAATTGAAAACAAAACATAGAGCACACATTTCTAATATTTTGTAAGAGCTAAATCTCTAGAAAAAATAATGAAAAACAATGTTTTTCTTGTCATCTTCTTCAATGGTTTAATTTATAGCATCAAGGTGTTTTGTTTGTATTATATTTTATTCGATTTAATATCATGTTTAGTTGAGTCATATTTGTTGTCTGATTTTTTGTAATTGTTTGACATAATTTGTTTGCGTTGCTTAATTACCAAACGACAAAAAATGACAATTTTTAGTTTCACTCGAAATATTTGGCAAATATTCTTTGGACATTGCTTTTTTTTTTCAACTTGCTATAACTGAAACGACCTTGGAGTCGGCCTTCAAATATTGTAAAATGGTTGAATCTTATCATTAATTAAACTAATTAATATATATATATGTCCTATCCATTATACATTATTTAATTCTCTTGTGAACTAAATCAACCAATTAAATCAAGTCCACCTCTAGTTTATTCAATTGAACTGACAGTGATAACATCATTAATCAAACTCACTGAATATAACGTAATCGTGCAGTCCAACTCGAATAAAATTAAATTAACCTATTTAATTGGTTGGTTTGATTGACAAAAATGTTGCTAGATAACACTATCAAGCTTCTATTAAATATTTTATAACCTAATTTAACTTCTAGTTTATTATTTGCTTTCAAATGAATATGAAAATCTTTGACGAGCCTCATCCTTCTAAATTGGATTTGAATATCATTTTATGACCTTTCATGATGAGGTCCATTTGTGTGCCACAATTTTCCCTATTTTGGCTACATTGTGAATTTTCTTCAGACATAAAACAACTTTTTTTAGATAAAAATGTGTATATGATTGTGCATAGAATGTATTTTCCACACTTCCGCCAAACTTGGCTTAAATTTGCAATATAAATGACGTGACTAAGAAGAACTTGATTCAACTCATAATATGTGGTGTAACTTTTTCACGTGTCTCATTCTCTGTAAGAAAAATATTTTGCTAAGAAAATATTAATCTATTTTATTTTTAATAGATTAAAAGTAGGAGGGTATTAACTTTTTTTAGCTTTTAAGAATCAACACAGTTTATTTTTAAACATAAAACTAAGAAAATGAAGAGTTTTCGGGTAAAAATTTAGTTATGATTAGAAAATTATTTCGACAACTTAATTCGTACACGCGTGCACCATAATCCTCCATTTGAATAGGGATTTTACTCATGATATTTGACATAAAACTTTTATCTTTGGTGTTTGATTAAATTTGTGGATCCTAACTATTTCATATTTTTAATATTCATAAAAAAAACATGAGAAGAACAAGACGGAAATAAAAATGCTTGAAGAAAAAAATGAAAAAAAAACACTTTTAATATTTTGGAGTGACTGTCCCACTCCTTAAATCACATTTTAGATAAACTAAATGTATCAATTATTTGTTGGTTTTATCTTTTTGGAGGTAGTAAGTTCTAATGACATAAGGGTAAGACACCATATCTATTTTGAAGGGTGTGGTTTATATAATTGACAATATTAATTAAAAGTTGAATAACCTCAATGTTAACGTTGAAGACAAAATTATTAATTTGTTAAAGATGAAGTCTATTCAATTTTCAATCACTTAAATTATTAATTTGTTAAAGATTGAGTATATTCAATATTCAATAACTTAATTATTAATTTGTTACTTTATAAAAATTTTAGAATTACTTATTTATTTGATGAAATGATTTAATTATATTATTTTTAAAAGTGATAGTTTGTTAAACTTTATAAAATGAATAAGAAGAATGATGAATGTTTTTCAAAAATGGTAACACGTAGCTGTTATCTATACACCACCTTCTTCGCTCTTCCTCTACTCATGGGATGGGATATTTCCCACCACCAATTCAATCCTCATATTTTCCTTTTGTTTTTCTTTCTTTTTTTAATAATTTTTTTTTGTAAATACCCAATCCAATACTTGAGTAAAACTGAGAGATATTTGAAAAATATTCGTAAATACTCCCGCCTTCAATCCTTAGAATTATTTTCTGTTTTTTTGAGTAGAGCCAAAACTAAGAGATATTTGAAAAATCTCTGCAAATACCCCAATCACAACACTAAGAATTATTTTCTATGTTTTTAGGAGAGCAAAAACCGAGAGATGTTTGAAAAATCTTTGCAAATATCATAATCCCAACACTTTAAATTATTTTTTGTTTTTTTGGGGAAAGCAAAACCCGAGAGATGTTTGAAAAACATTCTCAAATACCCTCATCCCATCACTTAAAATTAATTTTTATTTTTTTGGGAGAGCCAAAAACCGAGAGACATTTAAAAAATCTTCGCAAATACCCTCATCCCAACACTTAGAATTATTTTATGTTTTTTTAAGAGAGCCAAAACGAGAGATATTTGAAAACATTTGCAAATACCCCCATCCTAACACTTAAAATTATTTTCTATTGTTTTCAGGAAAGTCAAAACCGGGAGATATTTGAAAAACCTTCATAAATATCCCATCCCAACACTTATAATTATTTTATGTTCTTTTAGGGAGAGCCAAAACCGAGAGATATTTGAAAATTCTTCGTAAATACCCCATCCCAACTTTTTAGTTTTTGGGGGGAGAGTCAAAACCGAGAGATGTTTGAAAAACCTTCGTTAATACCACATCTCAAAACTTAAAATAATTATTTTCGTGTTTGGGGGTTGATGGTATTACCGAAAGATTTGTAAACAACCTTCGGTAATGTGATTTACCGAAGGTTTTATACATTTCTCGAAAATTATTTTTAATAACGAAAAATTTCTTCCTGTCGAGACCTTTATCGAAAGATTTATAAAACTTTCGGTAAATTATATCGGTAAAGGTCCATTTTTCACTAGTGAGGTATAATTTTTTATAACATTTTTTTATTAAAATATTTCATATTTTTTTTAAAAAAAAAATATTTTTTTATATAAATTGTTTAATTTTTATATTTTAATTAATTTATTATAATTTTATTATTAATATATAATATTTAAAATTAATTATATAAAAATATTATATTATTATTAGTTATTATAATTATGATTAAAATTTTATTTTATTTTAAATTATTCATTAATATTATTTAAATAATTAATTTTTGAAAAATAAATAAATTAACAAAAAAAATTATTATTTTAATTATAAAAGAACATTTAATATAATTATAAAATATATATATATATATATATAATATTATAATATAATAGAGTAGACATCATAATGGTGGAGAGATAATCCATTGTACAAGAATGAGATTCATTATTTGATAAAATGAAACTCTTCAATCAGACACATCAATTTATTCTTTTTCTCATTCCAAACATTCCCTAAGTGCATGGTCACTCGTAATTAATGAGTTGTCATCTTTTTTCTAGATATTGATTGTTAATCGATTAGTAATTAAAGTAGAAATAATCGTTATTTACATGTTTGAGTGTCACTTTTAATACATTTTTATATTGTCACTGCTAGGTATAAAGATAATTGCTTTCACAATGACATTTTTGTCAAGTTTTCAAGCTCATTAAATGTTGATATAGCATATAGATATAACCATTGAGCTTAATTATTTTTGAATTAAATTTAATTAACTAAATAAAATATTTTATCATCTATCACTTATTTCTATCAAATTATTTATTAAATATTGTTTCATATTTATATATTATTTTACAATATTAAATACTTTTTTTATTTAACCTAAATAATCTTTTTTTTTTATCAAAAACATGTATTCCTAAAATAATATCATTTTTCTTACAGAATCCCACATCAAACAAGCTCACTATACATGATTTTCTTTAATTAAAATTCAATAAAATTTGTTCATATATAATATTTATTATTTGAGACAATGATAAAAATATTTGCATAAACACAAACATCACGTACAAACATAATCATCCAAAGAGTAAAAAAAATTCAGTTTCCATTTTTATAATATTCTGATTTAAAAGGGTCATTTTAACCATTTCAAAAATAAATCCAATTCATACAAAATGTAACTAAATGAAGAGCCCAATACCAAATCTAGTATCAAAACAATAAACCAAAAGAGGATGGTGGAGAAAAAAAATACTTAGAGCTGGTTGAGTTATTTGAATAATAGAGAAATAAATAATGATCGATAATTATTTTAGTAAAAGACTAAAGTATATATATATATATATATAATAATAAATAATAATTTAAAATAAATAATATTTTAGTTAATGAATTAAGTCATTTAATAAATAAAATAGAAAAAGAATAATGTTTAATTTTGTTTAAATTATTAAAATACAGCCACCAAATCAAATTTGAACTTTCTAAACTAGTCATAATCAAGTGATATTTGTGCTCAACCATTACGCATTAATAATTAATAATTAATAATTAATAATTCTCTTATTGATTATGTCCACCCACCCACCAATTAAATCAAAATCACATCTTTCATTCAATTGGAAGCTTGAATTTTATTTATTTATTTCGGAATTGACTTAGCATCTCAGTGTTAACGGAGACTAGGGAGTCAACAAATTTTTTCATATATAATAATTTATTATTTGAAGACAATGATAAAAAAATATCTGCATAAACAAAACCACCAATGACAAACGACTATACAAATTTCAGTTTCTATTTGTACTAAAAATGTTCATTCTGATTTAAAAATACTGTAAATGATAATATATTTTTGTTTAAAAAAAATAGAAGAAAAATATAATTAAATTCTGAACTAAGACCACCCACAACTGGTGTCAAATAAGGTATCAAATGAGTGTTAAAATAATATCAAATGGTGCAGTAGAGTATCAAAATTAAGTGTTAAAATATGGGTATCAAATTTTGATACGAGACCAAATTTGATGTGGCCCAATCACAGCGTGCCAAGTGGCAGCGCTGGTAGTTACTTTTTTGTTTTTGTTTTTTTTTAAATACACTTTTGCATAATAATTGATCAAAAAAAAATATATATTTGTATTATTTTTTATTTTTCGAGATCTATAAATAGAGACTTGGTTTGTGTCATTTGGACACCAATTTTTTTTTAAAATTTTCTACCATATTTGTATGTTTGATTTACCAAGTGATAAATAATATTGTTTGTGGTTAAAAAAAATGAAATTATGTATAAATGATGTGGAAGTGAGAGAAAGTGAAAAAGTAATTTTGATACCTTAATAACACCCTGCTGTAGGATATGCTAAAAAGTAGGTGTTAAAATAGGTGTTAAGCTGACGTGACAGGGTATTAAATGAAAATTTTGATACCCTGTTGTGAATAGTCTAAGAGCATCTCCATCCCTATACCCATACATAGGTATAAATACGTGCCACATCAGCTGCCACATCAAAAGTAATTATACCTATCAATTTATACCTCTATTCCCCAACCATCTCAGGTACAATTGTTACTATTTCAGGGTTCCACCATCCATATCATCTAATTCATACAATATTTTTTAATTCAATAATTCAAGTAAATCTTGTTTCATTTTTAATTATATTAATTTATTTAAATAAATAAAACTAATATTTATAAATTATATTAAAAAATTAAAAAAATCAAAAAATTTTAAAAATAATTTAGGACATTAAATTGTCAATAATTTGTGTTCAAAATTTTGAAAAATAAAAATTTTTAATTAAGAAATGAAAAACGAGTACAATGTTAAACTAAATCACAATAATACATTAAAAAAATACACTACTAAATCATATTTTGTTACTAATTCTGGTAACACGCCCAAACATGCTCAATCAAGTCCGATCGAAGTTGTTGATGCATTTGCTTGTCATGTAGTGCAGCCCATCTCTTTCTATACTCATTAAATCCTCCGACGGGACCTTGAAATATCTCTGGAATTGTATTGTTGTCTTCGGGTTCCTCCGACCAGTTGAATGCTGTATCCCCTTCATCCTCAATTATCATGTTATGCAAAATAATACATGTATACATGATATCCTTCAAGTTACTCTGGTACAAAAAACGCCTCGGTCCTCTAATCATCGCCCAACGAGCTTATAAGATACCAAATGCCCGCTCGACATCCTTTCTTGCAGCCTCTTGCATTTTCTTAAACAATGCTTTCTTGGGATCATGAGGGCACTAAAAACTCTTGACAAAAGTAACCCATTCAGGATAGATTCCATCTGTAAGATAGTACCCTCTGGTATATTGTCTATCATTCACTTCGAAGTCGATCTTTGGGCCCTTTCCTCTTAAAACATTGCTGAAGAGGGGGCTTTGATTAAGCACATTGATGTCATTGTTGGACCCCGCGACTCCAAAAAAGGCATGCCATATCCATAAATCGGCAGATGCTACTGCTTCAAGCATTATTGTTGGTGTTCCATGATCACCTCTAGTAAACTGTCCTTTCCATGCGACTGGACAGTTCTTCCATTCCCAATGCATACAATCGAGACTACCCAACATTCCGGGGAAGTCGTGCCTATGCTCATGCATAAGGAGCAAATGTTCACAATCAACAGTAGTTGGCTTTCTCAAGTATCTTTCGCCGAAAATGACGATTACACAACGACAAAAATTAAACAATGATTCAATGGTGGTAGTTTTAGCAATACGTAGGTACTCATCGAATTAATCTCCGGGTCCTTTGTACGCCAATTGGCGGATGGCAACCGTGCATTTTTGAAATGGTGAGAAACTTTGCCTTCTAGTTGCGTTGACTCTCCATTTAAAATAGTCATCACGAGATAAGGCATCGACTATGCGTGTAAAAAGGCCTCTTTTCATCCGAAAACGACGACGGAAAATATCACTCGGATATGTTGGATTTTCGGAGAAATAGCCAGCAACAAGACGACTATGGCCTACTTCACGATCACACTCTACGACTCCTCTTTTTATTCTTGTTGTTGCATTGGAAGAGCTCCCTATGTACTGAAGAAGCATTTGTTGTTGTTGAAGAATTTCGAAAAACATTTGATCATCTGAGTCATCATTCCACAACTCTTCATCACTATCAACATTGGTGTTGACATTGTGGTTGGGATTTGAAGACATTGTGTTTGGGATGGTCTTTACTATGAGGAGAAAATGGTATAAGAAGATTGATTTAAGTATTGTGAAGAAGTGTGAGATAACTACTCTAATATATAATGATACATCAACGACTAGTTTACAACGGCTAGTTTCAAACGGCTAGTTTATAATAGCTAGTTTGTAACGAAATTTCACTACAACGAAATTTCAAATACTACAACAGAATTTCAAACCCTACAAAAAATTTCAAATACTACAACGAAATTTCAAATATTACAACAGAATTTCAAATACCCCAATTCTTTGCAATTTCGTCACAAAGTTTGAGATGTACTGCTATTTGCATTGGCGACATCCCCGTGGTATCCTTCATGATAACATCATACTCCCATTTTTTGTTGTATTTTATTTGATCCTTCAATTTCTCATTTGCTATCGTTTTGTATTCCTCCATGTTTTTGTCGATGCTTTGTTTCATCTCCTCGTACATGATATCCTTCGAGGGATGATTCATCTTACCCTTCCTCTTCGCTGCTTTCTGACCGATCGGACGTACGCGTTCTTCATCGGCATCTTCTGGATTAGAAGAAGACATGTATCCTCCTTGAGCAGTTGTTTTTGTCTTCTTCCTGCCACTATGATCACATTCCTACTAGTTAATCCACTTAGGACTTTCCTTAAGTATATTCCACATGCCCAAGTGAGTAAACGCATTGTTGTTGTGCCTTTGTGTCCACTCTTTCATTGCATGCATGAGTATATCAACATCACTTTGCCCACTTCCCCAATCCCTCTTCATCTGATTGTACAATCCGTTAAAGGCACTCACAAACCTTTGCAGCGTGTGAAAATGCGTTTTTAAAAGGTCCCAACGTCTCACTGGGTAGTTTGCAGGTCGATTTTTATTATAATCATCGCCAATCCTCTTCCACATGGCATCCAATCTCTAAGCATTACCGATTTCTGCATCTTCGCTGACATTCACCCAACTTTGTGCAAAGATCTAATTTTCTGGACCTATGTACCTTGCAGCATAAGTATGACTCTTTAGGCCCGACATATTTTCTCCATCATCAGCATCTTCACTCGTGTCTAGATTAATTGCATCAATATCCGGTGGAGACAGATATGGATGAAATGGAGAATCTTGACAAAAAGATGGTGTTTCACACTCTTTGTATGTGCTAGTTCCACAAATACTAGTTTTTCTAGACGATTTGGAAGTCATCCCAGGTGCTCTAGGAGGACCCATTCCATAGATCGGAGATGGCATATATGGATGTTAATACATTTCGGCAGAATACATGTAAGGATGGGTGAATATATGAGGATTCATTTGATGGCTCAGATGAAATAATAAATTGTGGGCACGAATGTTTGGATTTTGGGGTCGAACATTGGAATTTTGAGGAGAGGAAGTGAAAATTTGGGGACGAATATATGAATCTTGAGAAGAATTATTTTCTATTTATTTTCAGATTTCAAGTAGAAACAATTTTGAAAGAGAATATGAGATGAAATTAGATAATGTGTGAGCATCTATTTATAGATTTTATCTAAATAAAAAAAACCTGATCATATGTATAAAAAAACTGTAATAAAACGGTAATATTTTCAATTGATGAAAGAAACGGTCATTTTTTTCAAATAAAAGAGATCCACATTTTATCAATTAAAAAAATTTAAAAAGCAACAATTTTACATTTTTAATCAAAAAGTAAACAACATGTCAGGTGGGGACCACTTTTTGGCTTGCTTTTCTTCATTTGTACCGATAGTAAATATTTGCTCCTCTCATTTCTCTCTCCACAATTATACCCATACTCCCATTCATGTACTCATGTACAATTTGTCTCCACATCAGATTTTCACCCACCGATGGGGATGCTTTAAAGGTGAAACTAAAAATTATAAAAACACACTAGTTTGAATTTCATTGAAATTTTATTTCTAATTTAGGGTAGGTCCAGGTTCATACTACTCTTATTTTCAAGATGGTGTTGGTCCAGATACATTGCCCGACAAGACTACAAGATCTCCAAGGTAAATAAGAAATCTTATCTGTATAACGTAGATGATTTTGATATCTGTTTAATATTTGATAGGGTTTATCTCTATTTAGGGTTTAAATATAGAAAAGTATATAGTGTTTAGGGTTTAACGTAGAAACATTTTTGATATCCATATATCGGTTGCATATTGTGTCATATATTGGCTGCATATTGTGTCCCGAAAGGTTTATTATCTGCATATTGTCCCGAAACCATCCTCTCGGGATGAGAAACCATCATTTCTTGAAAGGGTGGTTTCGGGACCTGAAATAGGTGGTTTCGGGACCTGAAATAGGTGGTTTCAGGACCCGAAATGGTGGTTTTGGGACATAATATGATGCTTTTGGAACCCGCAAGGGTGATTTCGAGACACAATATGATGGTTTCATGACTCGAAAGGGTGGCTTCTCGTCCTGAAAGACTGGTTTCAGGACAAGAAATGGTTCATTTATTTGATTATCTGCTTCATGGTTCATTTATTTGTTTATCTGCTTCATGGTTTTTAAATGTTTATATGCTTCATGATTTTTTTTAAAGCAAATAAACGTAAAAGGAATACCGCCCAAGAAACCAAAGCAACCCCCCCCAACTTATTTTTAACGAGGACCTCATCTTTTGGCCTTTTCAATCTTCTTCAACTGTTGTCTAATGAACAAAAAGAGGCTGTGAAGTCAATAGGCTTTGACTCTCTTCTATCACTATTGCTTTCAAAATGCCGCGGCACAATCTCTCGTTATCTCGTCAAACAATTTGAACCTAGTAAATGTGCATTCATCCACAGAGTGACGAGGAGGTAAAAATCGAAGAAGAGGATATTTGAATCGTATTGGGTCTCCCTAGAGGGGAGCTAGACATTGTAGAATACAAGCATAACGAAACCGATGACAAGTTGAAGGCCTTTAGGACTCGATGGGGTAACCCTATTAATGACGCTCCTATAGTGACCGATATGCCAATGAAAATAATGGAGAACAAAGCAGCTGACAACAATTTCAAGATAGACTTCGTATTATTTGTTGTCAGTTGTTTTCTCTAGTGTGATCACTTGGGTCAACTAACCATGTATATCTCAAAACTTACATATATGTATGGTATATGCATTGTTAATAATATCTCAAATATGTTTTTTTTCACTTGCAGGTTTAGAATTCTGAAATCTATTTAAGATGTTCATAATATCAAAAAGTTTAATTGTTGCAAATTTGTACTTGAAGGATTAGTTCAATCATGCGAAAAATGGAAGGCGCATGAAAAACGACATTTTCAAGGACCACAGACGTTCCTTATTGTAAGTTATCACTAATTTATTTCCGTGGTTGCAAATATAAATAGTTTTAACATATGTATATTTTCAACTATGCTACGTGTATAGGGTTAGCAACCCTGAAGTGGGTCTAGGAGTTGATGATCGTCGATTTTCTATACTATCATGTTGGAATGACACGAAGTTGAAGCTTATGTTGGATTCGGAGTCGGAAAATGGAGGATTCGGACGTGGAAGCGATGTTGAACGCATTCCACTACCACCTCTTCAGAACGAGGAGGCAGATAAGGATGAGGGGGAGAACAAGCAAGAAGATAGGGCAAATAGGGATGGGGGAGAACAAGGAGGCATATATGACAGATAGGGATGGGTGGGAGAACAAGGAGGTAAATAGGGATGGGGGAGAACGAGGATGCAGATAGGGGGTGCCTGAGCCTCAGAAGGCAGCGCCTAAGAAGGCAACACTTAAGAATGCAACACCTCTAAATGCAGCACCTATGAACGCAACACCTTTGAACGAATTGTCTTTTAACCGAAATTTGGTTTACAATTCTAGATGTACATAGATGATTCACAAAGCCACACAAAATTTGGAAAATTTAAGTGCTGGCTGGGACACATCGCCATTGTATGACAACGCGATCCATATCTTATACAAAGCCATGGACAATGATAAACGTTTTAGGGATGCCATGCACAAATACTTTAAAGATCGAACACCCGATGTGGTGGTACCCAAAGTGGGGGTACCCGGAGTGGGGTACCCGAAGTGGGGGTACCCGAAGTGGAAAATCGTTTACAAATGGTAGTTAGTGCTATAAAAAGACCAAAAGTGGTGTCTAAACAAAAAGTCCGGAAAAATCCCCTACGGAATGTAAAAATTCCGGCACGCCTTCAATCTCCATATATGACGAAGAACAAGCTAAAAAATCAAACTTACTTTCACATTGTCCAAGTAGATTCCTGAGATGAAATCATTTTGGGGTTCATTTTTGCAAATGAAGATGATGATAACACGAGGTAATTAATGATGTTTATATTTCTTAGTTAGTTTAATGATGGTTTCGGGTCCTGAAATGGTGGTTTCGGGACCCGAAATAGATGTTTTTCGTCCCGAAATGAATGTTTCTCTTCTTGAAAGGGTGGTTTCGGAACCCGAAAGGGTGATTTAAAGTCCCGAAAGGGTGGTTTTGAGTCCCAAAATGGATGGTTTCGAGTCTTGAAAGGGTGGTTTCTGGTCCTAAAATGGATGGTTTCTGGTCCTAAAATGGATGGTTTCTAGTCCTAAAATGGATGGTTTCTTGTCCCCAAAAGGTGGTTTATGTGTTTTCTTCATTATGTGATTTTTAGGAAGGAAGTGATGTATGAAACTGAGCATACCAAGATCAACATAGGGAATTTCCTGTCAATGAAAAATGGATGCCAAGTTGAAACTGGTATTATTGATGCATGAGCACACATTACGTGTAATCATAGTAAACTAACTTACTAGGGGAAATTTGTTTTTTGACAATTGTTACTGTAAGTCACTATATCTTTCTTTTTTTCATGTTTAAACCAATGGTCTAATTGTGATGTTAATTGTATTTGCAGGTTTTTTTTATAGAGATTCACAAACTTTTAATGAACAAGTTATTGAAGAAATGAGACAATTCGAAATAACACCCGAAGAACTGAAAAATGTTGATCGCGTAAGTCCAATATTTTAATATCTTCTGAATCTTGCTCATATATATAATATTTTAATATGACTTTGCAGATCTTTTTCCCAATTTTATATGAAAATACTATTATGTTGTTTGCATCAATAAGAAAAAGAGAGTAATATAAATCATTGACAACCTCCCACTGCCTAAAAAAATGGCATGGGAAGATAAATATGTCACAATTCAGAAACTGATAAGTTGAACGTGTTTATATGTTGAAGTGTTTTCAAATCTATGTTTATTAGCTTCATTGGTAAAACAGATAGAAACCTTCGTGGAGTTCTTCAAAACTATCGACCTGAACATCGCAACCAAAATTGCTAAATTCTCGTTCAAAGTTTTGAAATTAGCTTGGCAGGACAATTCAAATACAATAGATTGCATAATATACTGTATGAGACATATTCAAACTTATTTGGGTGATGCAAAGTGAGATTGTGGTATAACCATAACAAATGTAAGTTACATATTTCACATTTTGATTGTTTTATGATTCTTTAATAGCTACTGAATTTTATTTTTTTTGTAGGCAAGTAGATTTCTTGAAGTTTTACGAGTGAAATTTTGTGCAACCATCGTTAGGTCAACTTTAAACAAAAATTTGAACAATATTTTTAAGAGATATTTAGAAATTATAAAAGTAGATTCTCCTGAAACGTATGAGTTGTATTTATATAAGTAGCACATTGTGGTATTTTATAGTCTTCAATTCTGTTCGATTTTTTTGTTTTCAATTCTTTTTGATTTTGTGACAAAATGTTCATTTCGCGACAAGAAACTACCCTTTCGGGACAAGAAACCACCCTTTCGGGACAAGAAACCACCCTTCCGGGACGAGAAATGACCATTTCAGGATAAGAAACCACCCTTTTAGGACAAGAAACCATCCATTTCGAGACGAGAAACGACCCTTTTGGGATAAGAAACCATCCATTTCGGGTCCTAAAACCACCCTTTCGGGACAAGAAATTCAAAGTTACAAAGTTATTTTAAAGAAATTCAAAGTTACAACATGATCATATAATTACTATATTCGATGAATGTTATCCCCACACGCATTATCTTCGACATATATTTGAGAGGACAAAAGTGATGTGAAAGAAAATTGAGTCGATAATGGATCATTCCATTGTTATTGTTGTGTTGAATCCAACACTACTGATGTTGTGGCCGTATTTCCCTTCATTTTTGATCTCGACGACTTCTTGAGGATTTTCTCAATTAAAGATTGTTTCCTCTTTGTTGGTGGTCGTCCTCGACTTCTAACTTTGTTAGGAGAGTGTATCAAAATGAATGTAGCTGGAGATGGAGATGGAGATACTTCTGTGCTTTTGTCTTTAGAAGATTTTGTCTTTAGATGCTTCTGTGCTTCCATGATTAAGTGACATAAACAGTTTCATCAAGCCTTTTATGTCGTTCATCAAAAAAAAAACAATTGTCTTCAGATTTTACTCAAACTTGTTGAACCTTTTGCATCAATCGAGTTAGACTATTATGACGTTTTTTTCTTCCACAGACATATCTGGATTATAAATGTTGGTGATAGTTTGATACCCACGCTTAATATCTTTACGCCACCGGTCCATTATATAACACATTGGTACCTCATTCACCCTCATTTTCTTCAACACAACCATGATATGCCTACACAAAATACCTCTGAATTCAAACAATTGACATTGACATTGACATTTAACATTGCAGTCCATTTCGGTATAATGCACTTTGTAAGAAACATCTCTTACATGTTCTCCATTAATTCCCAAAATGATTTCCTAAACTCTAAATATACAACTTGTCCATTCCTCTTCAATGACTGAGATGTCGCACAACATCAACCATCTAACTTCTTCTTGAACCAACCTAAATATATCTGGAGTGTAGAAGGTTTGGTACTGCCTTTCAAAGACAAATTCACTAACAGTTGGTATCAAAGAATTAAACGATTGAAAATCCAATTTCTTTTCTCTCTCGATATTTCTCAACAGAGCCCTATTATATTGCTCGATGAATTGTTTGAGGGATGTTTTGGATTGCATGTAGTCATTAAAGAAGGCGTTCATACTTTAACTCTGTTGAGATGTTGACATCCCGACCCAAAATTGTCCTTTCACATAAATATGTATCCATTTAGATCTTTCCAAAAATAAAGATTTCAACCTGACATTATCTTCCAGCTAATAATCTTCTATTAGTCTAATCCAGTCCTATTCGCATTGTTGAATATTTATGGAGTTGTATACTATGTTTTTCAGCCTCTTCTTTATTAGATAGCCTTTTCTTTATTAAATGGTATTCAGTATGCCTTCCAAGTTTTATAGAAAGTTTCTTCATTATATGCCACAAACAAAATCGATGATGAGTTTTAGGAAATACCTTCTCAATTGCAATCGCCATGGATCGACATTGGTCTGTGATTATGGAATTTGGAGGACGATCATCCATACATTCCAACCATGTTCTAAACAACAAAGTGAAAGAATTTGAATCTTCACTTGACAATAAGCCACATCCAAGTAAAATGGATTGACCATAATGATTAACCTCGACAAACGGAGCGAACGACATGTCATAGCGATTTGTCAAATAGGTTGTATCGAAAGAGATAACATTATGAAAATCTTCAAAGGCAGCTCTGCACCTACCATCTGCCCAAAACACGTTTTTAATTTGGGATTCCTCATCCAAATCAATAAGGTAAAAAAAGTTTGAGTTCCTGATTTGCATTCTTAAAAAATAATTAGTGAGTGCTTTAGCATCCCCACTCCTTAACTTCAACCTTCGTGCTTGTGTAACGTAATTTCTACATGTTCTCTCATCGAAAGACATATTTTCATACCCTCCAGCTTCCACTACAAGGTATTGAAATGTTTTGGCCACAATTATTCCAGCTTCATCCTTTGTATCCAATCTTCTCTTTACATTTCCGTCTATTACTTTGTAGGATCTAACATTGTGTATCCTCTTAGGGTTTAATGTATGGTTGTGCTCAAGACAAATACTTGTTATCACATATTCCCCTTCATTCCGAACAACAACATTATCTTTGCTTTACAATCTGTCTTCGTTATTGGTTTAGGCTGATGAAACTTATTTTTGGCATTCGATTCTTTCATAAAACTCTTAGCACAACCAATGTTAAAGTATTTCCTCTTACCACTTACATTTTTGCTCCTTAACTTGGTAATACCGAATTTAGTTAAGTGGGCATATGATGTGTAGAATTCAAAAAGAATGTCACTACAAAATATAAGTGTAACCGTAAGAAATATGTCCCGAAACCACCCTTTTTAGTCTCGAAACCACCCTTTCAGGTCCTTAAACCACCCTTTTGGGTCTTGAAACTACCCATTTTGGGTCCCAAAACCACATATTTCGGGTCCTGAAACGACCCTTTTGGGTTCCAAAACCAATATTTTTGGTCTAGAAACAACCCTTTAGGCCCCGATACCATTCTTTTAGATCCCGAAATGATGGTTTCGGGACATTTCGAGACATTGAAATGTACATTTTTTATACCAACAATTGGGTACCTTTCAGGTTCAACAGGGGGGATTTGTTCAGGTTCAGTGCTTCATCTATTGTGTTGTTAAAGTTCGATACTTCAGTAGTGCTGGTTTCCTGAAAATTCAAACAGTTCGTCATTATACAAAAACGAAGCACTAATGCAGTTGAATAACGAACTGAAATAAATCCATAAACCCTAAATAACTAGATCTGTAAAAACTAAATAACTAGATCTGCAAAAACTAAAAACTAAATAACTAGATACTGTAAAAATAATACCATGGGGTTTCGGCGGAGAAGTTTCAGAGAGAGAAATAAATGAAGCCGGAGAAGTTTCAGAGAGAAATAAATGAAGACGGAAATAAATAAAGCCGGATTCGTGTATATATTTTTTAATTTTTTTTTCTGTCTCTCTCTCCTACCCACGTTGCAAGACCACGTAGGATTCGTGGATTGCTTTCGCTAACATTTCGTTGAGTTTATCATTTCTCTAAACAAATATCTTAATAATTTAAATAATATATATTCAATTATTTTTTTCAAACCATACGCGAAATAGAATTAAATTACCATTCTAATGTTTTTTCATACATCAAAATTCAATTGTAATTTAATACTAATATAATTTCAATTTTTTTTATATGTGATATCATGATTGAAACTCACTTATTATGTACCAATTGATCAGTCCAACTGAAATAAAAAAAAGAAGGTAACCATTTTTTAATATCAACTCTCGTGGTTTTATTATCAAAACATAGATTTTTGTAATTTTTTAAATTAAGAAGCCTACCTAATTTCATTTTAATTTAAGTTGTTTGAAGTAATTTTTTTATTTAATATAATTTATTCTCGTAACTCTAATTTAAATTGAGAATTTACTTAAAATTGTTATTAATTTGTAAACTGGTATAATTAATAGTTTATTTTAAATGTAAAAATTTATTTTAAAAATATATTATATATAATTAATTTAAGAAATAATAATAAATAAATGACACTACTAAAATCATAAATACAAAATCAATAAAATAAGTTAATTTACTTGAATAAACAATATATACATATTATAAATACAAATTCATTTTATGAGGTAAAATCGAAATAATTTATAAACTTGTAAATTTATACCATCGTAAATTTTAAATCAGTTTAACTAGATTAAGAGTTTATATATCATTTACACACTCTTTAGCCTATTTTAAAATAGTCAAATTGTCAAATTAATCTATTAGAATCAAATTAATATTTTAAATGTCCTTAGTTACAACTTTTATTTTAATTTAGTAATTTAATACTATTAGATAAGTGTAGTTAAAAGCCTTCATTAACATTTTAGATGCAATTCAATAAGAATAAAATATAAAAAATGTGTTTTATATAATCTCACTAAATAGTGTAAATCAACCGTAGTGATTTCTAAGATGACTGAAAACGCTTTAAACAAAAATGAAAATCGTTTCTACGTTAAAAAAATATGAATTATATGCATAAATGTTAACTAATATTTTATCTGAATTATTTTTACTTAGTTAAATTATATCTAAATTATTAAAAATTATTATTTTTTCAATACTAATATCATCATAATAAAAAATTTTAAATTATTAAAATAAAAATGATTTTATTTTCATTTAGTAGAAAGTATAAGATAAAATTAGATGAAAATAAATTTAGGTGATAAAATAATATGAAATTATTGAAAAAATGTGATTTTTTTGATAATTTTTTTAATTAGATTATATATATATATATATATATATATTTTTTTTTTAATAAAACATGATTATTTTAATATTGACAAAATGAAAAATAAGTTATCTAGTGCATTAGTTCCGTGTGGACTCCACCGACCAATCAAGTAGAAATATTCCGATCTTTTCACATTGTCGCATGATATTAAAAATGTCAGTAGATATCTTATATAAAATGAACATAAATTTTATGTATATTTTCAATAAAATATAATAAAATATATGTTATTATAGTTAGGCCTTGTTTGATACGATAAAAACAAACTATTATATAATTTCATCAATTGCTTATCAATTCAATTACTTAAAATATGTTTTCTTTATTATTATCTTTTTAAATTTACATTATTAGTAACCTTACTAATGATCACATATCAGATTCAGTCAAATTTATTTTTTAAATAAATTTAACTTCAATGTTTATATTTAATTAAGACTCTATATCTATCCTTGTATGAATTAAATATTGAATCAATTTAAATATCAAATAATTAATTAGTATTCTCTATCTTTTAAATAAATTTTAAAATAATTAGTTAAACAAAATTAGGTATAAGAATACTAATATAATAATAATTTAAACAAATATTATGATTAGAAAAAACATAAAATTAAAAATTGTGTGTAATTTTTAGTTGATAATAATATTTATTAATACCTCTTAAATGTGGATCGAATTTATTATATTAATATTTTAATTAAATTTGTGTATCCGGCCCTATAGTCAATAATTTGATATTTTTTTCTTTAGATTGAGTCAGTATAACCCATTAACGGTTTTATCGATTTAAATGTTTATTGTAATTAATCAAATAGAAAGAGTTCTAAGTAACTGATTATCTTAATATTCATCAAAACCATTTTAAAATGAAGTAATATTCTGTCTTAATTTTTAATGATATGCGTTTAAAATGAAATAATATTCTGTCTTAATTTTTAATGATACATGTTTAAAAGATTAAAGATGAATAGTTTGATTTTAAATTTAAACGTTTTAAGTTAAAAGTTAAAGAAATGACAATAGTTAACACCGTTTTCAACTCAACAGCATACACAAACCCATTTTGGGTAACAGCATACACAAACCCATTTTGGGTTTAGAAGTACCCAGGGACGAATCTATGTAAGGGCTCGAGTGGGCTGAAGTCCATCCCGAAAAAAAATAAAATAAAATATATTTATTTATTTATTTTTTTTTACGGTAGAAATATGATATTATTCTTAATTTCTTAAAAAAAAATTAATATAATTTATTGTTTTTTTTATCTAATTATTAAAAAAATGATAAAATTTTACTTTTATATACTTGTTTTTTTTTTAAATTTTTTCGTTATTATTTTAAACCAATCATAAATTTTTTTCAAGCCCACCCAGTTCGAAATCCTGAATCCGTCCCTGAAAGCACCAACCCACCATTAAACTCATACGCATAATGTGTTTTTATCAATTCCTCTCTCCCCGAAAACACATATATAAGTTTCTACTATTCATCCATCAAAAATTAATTTTAAATATATTTCAGTCTTTAATGTGTTTTAATATTTAAAAACTGAGTTTAAAATTATAGTTTAAAATTATAGGTTTAATTTTATTTTTTATATAATTTATTTATATATTAATCTTGTTTATATAATTTATTTTTAGTAAGGTTTATTTAGTCGAATTATAAATATATAATTAATTTTATTTTAATTTAATTTTAATTTTATTAAATGAATGAAAAAAAGATTAAAGTTAAATATGTAAAGTTGATAAATATATAAATAATATAAAAAAAAAGTTAAAAAGTTAGTGTAAGAAAAAAAATTTTAAGAAATTTTTTTGAATTTAGAAATGAATTTTGGGTTGGTGAAGAATGACTGTTTAATGTGATTTTTAATGTATTTTAAATTTAAAAATGAATTTGTTGGTTGAAAATGATGTAAACTATATTTATATGAAAACAAATAAAAATAAAATAAATTATTAACTTTTGACATGGTCAAACAAGCAATCTATTACAAGTAAAAGAAAGTAAAAGAAAATTCAATGTAAAAGAGGAACTTTTTACCCACTTTTTATCTTTACATTCATGGTTAAGGAAAGAGATGGGACCGGACGATTATCGGCAATGTTCACATTCAAGAAATTCAATTTGGGCATCAAACCCTCATTATCATCATCCCCTTTCTTTATTCAATTGTGACGGACACTGTAAAACTTACAAGAAGAAGAAGTAGTAGTAAGCCTTCTTATTTCTCTCTTTTGACTTTCTATATAGCCATCTTTCTTGATTAACGTTCTCAACTGCCTGCTCTCATTTACTAATATTATATTTTGCACTTGGATCTTCTCTCAATGCGCGCCAGATCGTTTGATTGAGTGATTCTTGTATTCTCTGCGTTGTTTTCGTCATCTCCGATTCCTTCCAGCGAGATTTTCCAGGTGGGTTTATGCGATTCGTCAAACGTCTAATTAACTACTTTTTTTTTTGTTGAATTTGCTTCTGTCAGAAGTCAGTATTCAATTATTCATGCGAATCTGGAATCTGGGTATCTGTATTATAAGCTTTTACGCCAAAGTTCTACTACAAAGTTACAAAATTTGACATTTATCTATCATATAATAAGCTCTAACTGTTGATTCATTTCTCTCTTTACTTGTGATTGCTTTTCTTATGTAAACTAGAGAGACATGATTTTGCTGATGCTTGGGTGAATTTTGTTTTTTCATTTGTTCCTGTAGTGAATTAGATTTGGCCAATATGACAGAAGAATCGAAGAGTTTCTTGAAGAATTTCTATATACCTGATTACATTCTTTTATCTGATCGTGAGAAAGATACTGTTTTTGAAGCACCAGCATGCCCAGTATTGGTGTTCATTAACTCTAAAAGTGGAGGTCAGCTTGGTGGGAATCTTCTTGGTACATATCGATCTCTTCTTAATGAAAATCAGGTATATTTCATTGATTCTTTACTGTTGATATGGATTCTGAAACTTCATTTTGAATTGCTTTAAAACTTTTTTTCTGTATTTAGGTCATCGATTTGCTTGAAGAGGCTCCTGATAATGTTTTACGGAGAGTGTATTTCAACTTAGAAAAACTCAAGTCCAATGGTGATGAACTTGCCCCTCAGATTGAGGAGAAATTAAGAATCATAGTGAGTTCATCTCTGTATGTTCTTAACATTTGTACTTCAATGCCTTGCATTTTCTTATGTCATGAATTGATGTTTAGGTTGCTGGTGGAGATGGCACAGCTGGCTGGCTGCTTGGAGTTGTTTCTGATCTTAAATTGTCTCAGCCACCACCGATTGCTACAGTGCCCTTAGGAACTGGAAATAACCTCCCTTTTGCATTTGGTTGGGTAAGTGGTAACACTAGTACACAGTTGATGAGATAATTTTTGTGTGATTAGTTTTAGTTTGATGGAAAATCAGGAAGATAGCCCATTTTGAAACACTCTCTGGGTATGAATCCGGACCCAGATGAGAAACCGTGAATAAATTTCCAAATGTATGACTAAGACACTAAGTTCTTCTATTTCAAAATGTGATCTCATATGGATCCACATCTAGATGAAATATTTAACAAAAAAAAAGTTTTTTCAAATGCTAATAAGCAAGCCTCGTATGGTCTAGTAGAATAAGTTCAATACTGGCCTGTTTGAAACATGATAAAAGGTTCATGCTGCTTTTGAACCAGGTGATGAAACTTTTGCACCTGTGTTCTGGTTAGCATTTTCATCAAAACATTTAAAATTATTTGACGAATGTCATTGATATGCACGAGTTTCTTATTATTTTCTTTTCATCTTCAAATTCTTCTTTGAGCATTAGCATGATCATGTTTTGTGGTTGCTTTATTCTCCTTTGGATGCTTTTGATCACCTTGCATATCGGGTAACATGAGAATTCTGATTTGCAGGGAAAGAAGAATCCCGGGACTGATACTGATTCTGTGTTGTCATTTTTAAATCGAGTAATAAAGGCGAAAGAAATGAAAATAGACAGGTTTGTCATTTCTTTACTTGATGAACTCATATGGTCACAGGCAACTAGTTTATTGTGAGAAGGATTTACATTTCAAATATGACACTTCAATGATAAAGCTGCATGATGCAAGAAACTTAACAATGATAAGCTTTTATACTCAACTATATACCTCTAAAAACCGCAAAAAATACAGACGAGGACGACATTTCATTTGTCAATATGATTTTTTAACCATATCAATCACTATGGCATTAATGAATGAATGATTGAATGATTTGTTCACGAATGATTTCTACTGCTAAGACACTCCTTTTCTCCATACATGTTGGTATTTGAACTCCAGACACTTGCAACTATGGCAAGGCATTGGATACCCTTAATACACATGGCTCCATTTCGAAACACTTTTTGAATTCTGGATCGGGATCTGTCTTGTCCAAGTTTAGTTTCCAAACATTTCCGTATCTGATCCAGAACCATTTTCATATCAAAAACCAAATTTTAAAAGTGTTTCAAAATGGGGCCAATATCGTTCAATTTTGTTGTTCTATATAATTTAGTATTCGTGCTTTCAAAAGTTAACACTTCCTAATCTCATCGTTATATGATCTTCTAATGTGTCTCTTCCTGTAATTGTCATCTATAATCCAGCTGGCACATTCTAATGAGAATGAGGGCTCCAAAGCAAGGCGATTGTGATCCTCTTGGCCCCCTTGATTTACCTCATTCCTTGCATGCCTTTCAACGTGTTTCTTCAACAGACACTCTCAATGTTGTAAGACACTGAATTCTTGATTTCTTAATGTTTTTTCCGTCATGGAATGAACCTAACGAAACTATAAGAAAGTTATCTTTTTAATTTCCTACTATAAAATTTGATAGAAGTTCATTTTTCTTTTTGAAACTTTCATCAAAGATTCGTTTTGCTTCCTCAATTTTTTGGGCTCGTTTTGCTTTATGTACTTTTCAAAAATTGAAAAAATTACTTCCCGTCATCAGTTCTTGGTTAGCTTCATTAAAATTTCTTAAATCATCTATACACATTTCTTAAATCTCTTGGTTAAAATAGTTTTTCTTTGTTAAAATTATGACGGAAAGTTATTTGAGCCATTTTTAAAAGTTCATGAAGCAAAACGAGCGTGCCACAACTTGGAAGCAAAACGAGGTTATGATGCAAGTTTAGGAAGTAAAATGAGCTTATTTCTGAAAAAAATGTGTTGATAATTTGTTTAATTGTGGATTTTTTTGCCTTTATAAGAAAATAACTTACTCTTTTGTTAAAAAAAGAGTAAGATTGCTATGTGCTACCTTATGACCTTTATAGTTTGATTTGATAACTGCATTTTTATAAGATATCATAAGACTTTAATAAGGATTGTTCATGAAGCACAGTAAAGGTGATTTCTTCTGTCGGCTTGGATAAAATAGTTCAACGGTTGGACAATAACACTGTTATATGTCGTCTTGGATAAAAAACAAGCCAAACTACAATAGAATCAGTAAACAGTTGTGGATGCTAGTTATAACTAATATAATCTACATTCTTGCAGGAGGGTTTCCACACATTTCGTGGAGGGTTCTGGAATTACTTCAGCATGGGTGTGTTCATTTCTTTGCTTTAGTTCAGACCTTAATGACTTAAATAATTGTTGAACTCCAGTAACTGTCAGCACGCCAGTCTCATTGAATATTTTGTTACAGGCATGGATGCTCAAGTATCTTATGGTTTTCATTCTGAACGGAAGGAGCATCCTGAGAAATTCAAGAATCAGTTGATAAACCAGGTATCGGCCCCATTTGAAATAGAAATACTCATATTATGATCCATATATGTTCAAGATAAAATAGATATGCTCATATTTTGATCACTAACATATCGGCCCCATTTGAAAACACCTTTTTAATTTGTTTTTGTATATGGATTCATTTCTACCAACTTAAAAAACAAAATGCTAGGATTTCCTTTATGCAGAGATCTCTCCATTACTATAATCCAGAAACAAAAATAGATTATTGTGGTTGGTTCCATTTGTCCCTTTTTCAAGCTCATGTAAATAGATCACAGTAGTGCATTACAATGATAATGTAGATTTGTCATCTTTGAAGTAAATATGTGATCTTTCTTTATCATGTTTGATTTAGAGTACTTATGCCAAGCTTGGATTCTCGGCTTCCCTTTCCAATCCTTCAAAGTGAGTAAATTGAAAAATACATGGGGCTTTCAGTTTTCTTTTAGTTTTTTTTATCTTTACTATTAATTAGAACATTATATAGGAATATAGCTCAGCTGGGAAAGGTTAAGATCATGAAGAATGGAAAATGGGAAGAACTCCCAATTCCTCCCAGTATCCGGTCTATAGTCTGTCTGAACTTGCCAAGCTTCTCAGGGGGGTTCAATCCATGGGGAACTCCAAATCAGAAGAAATCACGCTATGTATGCCAGTTCAACACTCTCCCCTTTATTTGTGTTCAATTTTTGGCATGGTCTCTGGATTGTTTTTGTTTAAATTTCTTATAGATGTTATTGATTGATTCCTGCAGAGGGATTTGACTCCACCATATGTAGATGATGGTCTTATTGAGATTGTTGGGTTCAGAAATGCTTGGCATGGACTCGTTTTGCTCGCTCCAAAAGGCCACGGAACTCGCCTCGCACAGGTCACTAGAAACTCTGGTTCTTTTATATTTTAAATGTCAATGTTTGTATAATTTTGATTTTGATCTTGATTTTGTGTTTGTTCTTCATGTAACAGGCGCGCAGAATCAGATTCGAGTTCAACAAGGGTGGGGCAGATCACACATTCATGAGGATAGACGGGGAACCATGGAAACAACCCCTCCCAGTTGATGATGATACAGTTATAGTGGAGATATCTCATCTTGGGCAAGTGAAAATGCTAGCCACTCACGAGTCTAGATCCAAAAGTGTGACAGAATCTCCTTCATCTCCCAGCCATCATGAACCTGAAACTGAACCTGACAGTGGCGATGAAGAAGAAGGATCGGTAGGAGAGGAGTGGAGAAAATTCGGGGCGGCCGAAACATTCAAAATCCCAGATGAAGTTGACATTTCTCACCTCAGTTAGCCAAGTAAGTCAAATCATAATAGACCCATGAACTATTTATAGTAAATTATTGAAAAGAGATTGATTTCCCCATTAGGAATATGTTGAAACCGAATATCTATTTGTTATTCTCTGATCAAGATTGTTGAATTTCTCTTTAGATGTAATAATAATGGAGGGAGGATCTTCTTCCTCCATTAATGAAATATATTTTTCTTAATATATCTATCTATATATATATATATATAGAAGAGAAAGAGAGACCATGATTTTATTAGATCATACTCTCATTCTCTCTATCTCGGTCGCATTCTCTCTATCTCGGTCGCCGGAAAAATGGGTTGTTGTTTTTCAAGGACGACGGCGGATATTAATCGAGTTCAACCAATAAATCATGATAATAAACGGAGGTTGGCGGAGCCTGTTATGTATGGCGGGATATCCCCTCCGCCACCTTTAGAGGAAGAAACCGTCGGAGAACTCTTCTCCGACGATTACTTTCTGAACGCTGCGACGGCGCCTCAGTTTGTGAGAAGAACCGTTTTGAATAAGGAGACGATATGGAGAGACTACGCTGACGACGATGAGGCCATAAGGGAAGAGTCGGTTTCAGGTGGTTCGTATGCAGGAGTGGTTCAAGTTCAACCGGAGATTGGAGATATATGTTGTCATCGGCGTACGAGGTCTTTGATGAGTCGAGGAGAGTATTATTATAGGAGGAGAATGAATCAGGCAACGATAAGACGACGGCGAAGACAGCGACGGCTTAGACGAAGTTTACGGACAGCGTCGTTTGAGAAGAAGACGAGGACGGGAAGGGATTCACCACCATTAGAGTCTCTTGAGAATCCTGTCGTCTCTATGGAGTGCTTTATCTTTCTTTAGTGAGTGCATGGCTCCGATGAAGTTTCCGGCTATACAAGTAAATTTTTAAGTACCCCTAAATGTGCTTATAAATATTCATATTTTTTTAAACATTTAAAGTTTGTATTAAAATCATATTTTATTAACAAAACAAAAAAAAAAAAGATTTATTTATACAAAATTTTGAGTTTTATTTATTTAATTGGGTAGTTTAACAATTATCAAAATTGTTGACTATAAAAAACCATAAATTCTCACTTAAAATGTTTCATTATTTGTAGCATTGTGGCAAAGTTTTTTTTATTATTAGTGTCAACATATATTCTCAATTGGGTAGTCAAATTTCTCTTCTACATCTACATTTTGATATTTTAACTCATTCTCTTTGACATACACATTTGAGTCATCAAGATAATTCTATTTTAAGTTCTTTAAGAAAAATAAGTTTATTGAATACTGAAAAAGTCCCGAATTATAGGTATAAGGGTAAGGATCTATAAATAGAGGGGTAAGAATTTCAGCAAGAGCAGTTGGACGGACTTTTTTTTCCACAGCAACAATTTAAAGTATCGAATCCAATTTTGAAAAGTTGATCAGACAATCCTACTCGAATGGCAGGATGTATACAATAAATTAGAGATTATAGAATTTGCCATTCATGTCCTCTTATAATAAATTGTCTTTTTTTATACGATTTTCTTAACCTTATTCCATTTGAAAATTTTCACATTAATTTATTAAATATCTTATTTTGAGTTATTTTGGTCAATGATATTAGTTTAAACCCAACTAATATTACCTAATCCATATTCAATCCATATTATTGAATAATATGAGTTGGGTATGGATCGAATATTATTGGGTAACCCAAACTAATTTTTTATTTTTTATTTTTTACTTTTTGTTCCATATAATATGTTTTAACTCCTTAAATAATTTTTTGTTTTGTCCAACACGTTTTTAATATGTTTAACAAATATTTGACTTATTTTATCTTGTTTAATATATATTTAACCATTTGAACACATTTTTAACTCGTTTAACATATTTTTATTCATTTAATATGTTTTTAACTCGCTTAATAAATACTTGACTTGTTTTGTCTTATTTAATATATCTTTGAGCCGTTTAACATGTGTTGACTTGTTTAGCATAATTTTAGCCCGTTTAATAAGTATTTGATCAATTTAATATGTCTTTGATATGTTTTATACGATTTTGATGCGTTTAACATATTTTTGACTTAATCACATTTAATATTTTAAACACTTTTTAAACTCAAAATTAAATATATAAATTAAAAAGAATTAAAAAAGGAGAATGAGAGATGACAATTGATTTATTATTATTTTAAAAAAAGTGATGATGAAGTAGGGATGAGAACGGGTACCCTACCCGATGGGTAGTGAAGTAACCATCCTCGAACTTAATTTTTATTTTACTATCCGATCCTGAATACGACAGATATCTCTATTTGTATCACATCTCCGATTCGTTAGATACGCGATCTCCGAGGTAACCCATTACCTGATTAAAATATTAATTTATAAATATACTAAATATTAAAAATAGAAATAAAAATATTACATAGTTATAGTTATGTTATAGAACTTGAAAAATATAATGAAGAGTGAGTAAAGGGAGAAAATATTTTATAATTAAAAAATAAAAATTAAGAGTTATGGAGAGAGTAATTAAAATGAGTTAGAGTGTTTGTATGAGTATTTATATATTATAAATTTGTAATGATTTAAAATTTAAGAAGTCATTTTAAATTTTAATAATTATATATATATTAATATTAATATTAATATTTCGGGTATCGGGTTTAAATTTTTCTCACTTTTCGACCTGAACTTGATTGGATAATTCTTTTACCTCCCCAACCTTAACCTTGATTTAAAATATTCAAACCCGATCATTTTTGTTACTTAAACTTATATTTTTTTAAATAAATCTAGAGCTTACCAAATTATTTTTTTGAAAATAAAATTACTTTGGATGAATAATATACAACTATTATTAATAAAATATAATAAAATAAAGTGTTGTAAATAAAATACAGTTTGATAAATAGATTGAATTTATTATTAAAAATATTGTTTTATTTTATATACTAAAATAAATAAGTAAATAAATAGGATATATATATATATATATATATATATATATATATATATATATATATATATATATATATATATATATATATATATATATATATACACACGTTAGTTTATTTGTTTAAATAAGTTAATTAAAATAAATAAATATTATTTTTATTTATTTATTTATTTTTGAAGAGATTAAGGAAAATAAAAAATGAGAGATTATTTGAAGCCAAGAATAACGTAACGTCAAACTATCGTGGAGAGAATATTGAAACCCCTACTCTAAATAGTGGACAAAGGAAAGGAGTAAAAAGAAAAAAAATTGAAATAATATTCACAGTTTCCAATTTATGATCTTTTTACTTGTTTAAGAAATTTCAAGCATTTTAGAAAACATTTAAGACTCATTTTGAGCTCTCATTTTGTCTTAATTCATTTTATAAATTTCAATGCGATACATTTGAGTTTGATATATTTCATTTATAATTTAATTTCTTTAAATTTAAATTGTTAATTATAATTATTACTAACATAATTTAAAAGTATTTTTGGGTTGAATTAAATTTAATTTATTAACTTTATATTGAAAATATTCAACTTTAATTAGTAAAATTGGAAAAACGTAAATGTGTTCAAATACTTCTACGTAAATATGTTCAAATGCTTCTTTGGAGCCATTGTCTATAATATCGGGAGAAAGTGAAATATAAGAATTCATAGTAAAAATCAAAAATCAGATGAGAAAATGTCTGGAAAGATATAGTCACATATGGAAATGCACTAATATACATTTGGGAGGAATTCCGGGAAATGAACACAACCTAAAGCTAACTCAAAGAAGGAATATCACTTTCAAAATTGTTACAAGGAAAAACAAATCCAAAATTCGGTAGAATTTATTTGTGTATTTGTTGTTTTGTTTTTGGTTGCTTGAAACTCATTTGTTGTTTTCAACAAAATTAGGACTTCTAGCTTTGTTTCTTGAAACTCATTACATACTTTCAGTTTTTTTAATGAGATGACAATAAATGGTTTTCAATTTTTTTTTTGGAAAAACGGGTTTGTTCTTGAGCTAAAGAATGACAACTCCAAAGATACCATAGGAAATCACATGATATGCAACAACGGGGTATTGAATATGAAGTTCATTGACCAACCCACAACTCACTGTTTGTTTATATTTTATTTTATTTTTCTTATTTATTTTATTTTTCTTATTTATTTTATTTAAATGCCTTTGGACCATTTTATATAAAAAAAATAAACATAATATTTTTAATAAAAATAAATTTTTTGATTTTTTTTTAAATGATTGATTTAATTTTTGTGTTCCCAATATTATAAAACTCCAAAAATCATGAATTGATTTATTTATAATCATAAAATTAATTTATGAATATAATAAATTTTAATTTCATTTATTTTCACAATTCTATTATCACGTTTATTTATTTGTGAATACTAATTATGATTATACTTATTAGTATTCTATTTAATAAATATTTTAGATTGAATAGGAATTGACAAATAAACTGATTAATTAAGTATAAACTATTTTTTAAAAATGATCAAAATATTAAAAATAGAGACTTTTTCTAACGGGTATGTGAGAAAAACCATTTAAATTTCGGTTCCGCGAAAAGTTTGAGGTTCAAGAATTACAACCTCGGTTTGCAGGTTAGGATTATTTTAATTAACCACTTGAAGCCCACAACCGACCCCGAGAAGCTATAAATAGCCCCTTGAATCAATTTGAAGCTAAGAGATCAACTCTTTAGCTTCAAGTAGAAATTTACAGAAATCCTCCATTAAACTTTCAAGAATTTTCGTTTAAAGCCTTAAAACTTGGATCTGAGCATCCCAAAAGCTTCCCTAAGGATCAATACATGTTCTCCAATCCCTGGTTAGACTTCAATCACCCTCTAATTCATATTTACAGCTTGAATTTGGAATTTTTATATTTCAAAGCTATTTATGGTGTTTATGGTTAAAATTGATCCTAAAATCATTTATAAACTTTCTGGATAGGTTAGAAACAATCAATCAACCTAAAACAGAAAAATTCAAATTAAAATTTTAAAAATAAAAAAACATATTTGCTGTTCTTGGGCTAATTCTCTTGAATCATAACTTAGAAAGCATCCCAAAATGATTGTAATCATGTTGGGAATTTTTTTGGAGCATGTTTGATCCATCCCGATCATATTTGATCAAAATATTTTCTTTTTTTAAATAATTGAAATTGTTGAGTTCCTGATTTGATCAAAATGAACAATTAGTGTTCTTGTTTTGGTACCAATCAAGTTTATGAGATATATGGAAGCTATTGGATATCTCCTTTCTCCTCAAAACAACTTTAAAATAAAAAATCTAATTTTTGATCACATACTATTTTGGACAATTTGATCATCATCCAGGTTAATTGATACCTTGAGATGATGATCAATATGTTCATGGGAGCTTTGTGAAGCTACCCAAACCCTTGGATCGAAGAATCCAAGCTTAAATAAAAAATAAAAAATCTACATTTTTGTGTTCTTGAGGACCGAGAGGTCCAGCCTAGGACTGAGAGGTCTGAGCGACAATCATCAGTCCGAACCGAGACCTAAGACCCAACAATTCAAACCTATGACCAATAATTTTAATAGGACCGACAAGTCCGACCAATGTTATTGAGTTAGGACCGACAAGTCCGACCAATGTTATTGAGTTAGGACCGACAAGTCCGATCGATGTTCTTGAGCTAGGATCGAGAGATTTGGCTGATGATTTTTATATCTAGGACCTAGAGGTCTAACCCAGAAATGAGAGGTCCGACCAAGGAATAAGAATTTCAGAACCCAGGACCAAGGAATCTCGACTCAAGATCGAAAATTCCTAAACTTGGAACCGATGGACTTAGCCTAGAGTTAGTCTGGACCGTGAGGTTTATACACCCATACCGGTAATCTCAGTCAAGGACCAAGACTCCTTAGCACCTAGACTCCTTAGCACCTAGACCAAGGAACTTCAGCACTTCGACCGAAGATCCAGAGCCTCGACTAAGAGGCTCCTAGACCTGGACCGAGGGTTTTTAGACCCTAACCGATAAAATTGGACCAGGACTTAGGACTCTGGTCCTAAGGCATGTTTGATTCCCCTTTTAAAAAACAAAATTATTTTTGTAATTTTGGAACCCAAAATCATTTTTAAAAAATCCCAAGTAATTAGAAAATAATTTTATGATATTTCCACAAAAGAATATTTTGATTAAGGCTCGTTTGATATTTATTTCTAAACCCTAACACCCTTAAAAGTAATTGGTGTTCTTCAGGTATAATCCGCCCTAGTTATCATCAACAATAAATACCATCATTTAAATATTGCTGTTTCAATATTTTGAATAATTATAAAACATAGTAGCATTACTAGGATCGGAAGAATAATTGGTTAAAACTCAAACGTTATACAACGATTTTTCAAAAGCAAACTTTATAAGTAGAGACCGTTTTAAAAATGGGTACGAAGTGCGAAAGCCCTTTCCTAAGTATCACCAAACTACAAACTAAAAGAAACTTTGACCCATACGTTTTTACACACGTATGCCAACTTTTATTGATTTTAAAAAATCAATTGATGACTCTATTTCAAAATAAATAACCTTTTAAATTAATTATGTTTAATTAATTTAAACTAAAGGATTTAAAAAAAATCAAATTGTGATTTGAATATCGCAAATCCCCGGATTATTTAAAATTGAACTCTAGAATTAATTATTTTTAATTAATTTCAAAATCTGTTAGTGATCATAAAAAATCTTTTAAAAATAATGTTTTATTTTAAAAGAAAATTTCTAACACGCAAACCAATGTTGAAATTCTCAAACCTCGAGCTTTTCCACAAAACCTATACTTGAAGGATTTTTCCCGTGGTTACACACACTTTTGACTCCTCCATATGAAATTCCTCATAAGTTTATCAAGCTCTTTCATGCCTTTCTTTGGGAGAACTATTTGTTGTGCCCAGTATCGAATAGTTCCAATAACCACCTTCGTGATAAGTTCAATATGACCTGTATAAGATAGTCTTTTTGTATCCCATCCCATTATAGAGTTCTTCACCCTTTCAATTAGTGGCCTACAATGAGATGTTTGAAGTTGTTTAGACGAGAGCACAATACCAATGTAATGGACAAGTAAAGTGCCTTCAATGATCCCCATGATGTTGAAAATGCTTGACTTTGTTTCCTCCTTCATGCCTCCATAGAAAGACAAACTTTTGTAACATTATAAAAGATTGTTAATGCTTTCTTAATAGTTTTGATGGATTTAATCAACATGAGCCACAATAAATAGGTCGTCCACAAAATAAATATGAGTAATATTTTTCTCCCTGCAATAAAGATGGTGAGTAAATGGTTGATTCTTTAATAGCATTTTGATGATGCATTCAAATATATCTATGATGAGGATAAACAGGTAGGAAGAGAGAGGATCACATTGACTTACCCTATTTTCTCCCTTGAAAAATTCATCATGAATTCTATTAGCGCTAACAATAATGTGAGGAGTCGAAATACACTACATAATCTACTCAATAGATATACAAGGAAATCCAGAAGCTACTAAAAACTCATGAATAAAATTTCATCTAATGGAATCAAAGACTTTATGAATATCTACCTTGAAAGCCACACAAAGTGAAATTGACTTCTTACCGTAACTTTTTAACAATCATTCTATAAGATATTATGGGAAATAGATCTACTAGGGATGAAAGTTGACCTCTCAAGACTAATCAATTTTGAAATAACAGTTTTAAAACGTTTAGAAATAATTTTGGAAATGATTTTATAAATAACATTACACCAAAAAATGGGTCAGAAGTACTCCCGAATCTTTTCGGGTGTGAAGTTCTTTGGTATTAGGTTTTGAAAGTAGCATTTCCATTGTTTGAGCATCATTTAGTTTTAGAAGAACTCCATGAATTTTTCACTAACACTTTGTCCAACAATACCTCAATTTTCCTTTAAAAAAGTAGCATTGAAACCATTCGGACATGGACTTTTATCACCCTTCATACAAACCAATGCTCCTTTGATCTCATTAGTAAATCTCAATGAGCTTCAGTTGTCCTCCTTCGTCACCTTCCTAATGACAATCTAATGAAGAAATACCAAATGATAATAGAACTCCTTTCTCGTACCAATAAGGTCCCGATAATAAGTGATAGTTTCCCGATGAACTTGTTTTTTCCCTTGATCCACACACCATCATCCCTATTAAGGCGAACCACACAATTCCGAAAATTCCTAGCTGAGCACTTCCGGTAAAAGAAAGATGTGTTCTTATCACCAAACGATAACCAATTCTGCCTTGAGTTTTGACGAACAAAGCTTTTCTCACATGAGTTTAGCACTCGAAAATTCAATAGGACTTTCTTTTCATTCACCTGACTATAGCTCATCCCCTGATTGCTGAGATATAAATTCTACATAGATTTAAGTCTGGATTTAGTCTCTAGACCTTCAAGGATAAGTTACTAAATCTTTTCTATCAAACTTCTAGAGTTGAATCTTGAGAAGCTTCAACTTTTGACATACTTGATACATCTTTGATCCATTAACCTACCCCGACCAAACATTTTCAAGAATAACCTTAATGTTTTCACTCTTCATTTAGAAATTGAAGAACTTGAATGGTCACTTAACTTGATCTTCCTTTTCTCAAGACATTTTGATTGGACATTGATTAGAGATCCTAGGATTAGAGTTTGAATATAGCTTTTTGGGAACTGTTGTGCCCATTTTTCATTGACGAGTCTTCGATCGATGCAATTTTTCCTCATTTGCTCGTTGCCTCTAATGGAGGACCAAGTGAAAATGTTCCCAAAATTTGTTGGCTCAATGCAACCAATTTCTTTGATGCAATCGTTGAAGTCAATCATTCCTTATGTGTTTCCAGTAACTGAGCATCTTTCATTCATATATCTGGTAGCATTAAAATCCCCAATTACAACCCATGATTTACAATTATCCACCCAATTCCTCAAACAACTCCAAAGGTGCTTCATGCCACTATCCGATTTATCTCAATAAACAACATCAAAATTTAGATAAAGTTAATTTCCACAATGATGGACTGATTAGTAGCATGAATTTTCTTGACTTCAGAGCCTTAGAGTCTCATCCAACCCAAATCCTCCCTGACTTTGTGTTCGGATTGTGATTAAACTTCCAATCAAAACAGAGTGACCCAATCTTATCAACGTTCTTAATCTAGATTTTAATTTCCAAAATACCATGAATAGTAACCTTCTCATTATCAATGATCCTCTTGACTTCTTGCACTTAAGGGGATCATGAAGACCCCTAATATTCCGAGTCACAATGGTATTGGATTTCCTCCCCACCTCCTCACTCCTATTCCTATGCTTTTTCTTAGAGTGTCTTTTCTTTTCTCGTGCCGACTTCTTCTAAAAAAAATTGCCTCCACCTTCCTCTTCTAACAATGATGGGCTTATATTCTTATACGAGCTTAGGTAACCATCATAAGTGATTGGGTCATTTGCATCTTCATTAAAGTGTTCATCAGAATTATTCCCAAACTTATTATTGTTACTATTTAAGCTATTGTTCATAGCTTTACCTTGATACTTGTAATCAATACCATTTGCTTCACCATCCCTAGCTTTAGACTACAACAATCAACATTGTCTTCTTGCATCTGTTTATTCTCAATCATCCCCCGATTCATCATCCTAGCAAATCCAAAGTCATTACCAGGAGTTCCATCAACCCCATACCAGCAACACAAACACCTTCAATCCTATCATCTTTAGAACTAGAACCTAGTCATTCATCATCAGTCTCATCCTTTCCAAATCTATTAAGGTCAATTATATTTTTTCTATAACAAGTAGCGCACATTGCATCATTTCCAGAACAGGTGCCTTAAATTCCATCATTTCCAGAACAAGTAACTAGAATACTTGTTGAGAAACGATCTAATCTAAACACGCGATAAAAGAAGATATAAAGATAAAGTGGTAAAGAATAATAAAGAACACAAGATATAACGAGGTTCGACCAACAATGCCTACATCCTCGGGGAGTCGTCCATTCTATTGATATTCCATGGAATAATGATCCAAGTAACCCTAGGTTACAATGTCTCTATTTATAGGAGTACATCAAAAGCCAAAAGACTAAACTACTATTCCTAAGCCCAATAAAGGCTTAAAGCCCAATTACAATATATAAACTCTAATTAAATATGAGCCCAAAACCCAACAATCTCCACCTTGGGCGAATACCGCGCTTATTGAGATGTGATGAATAAATTACAAATCTCCACCTTGACGAATTTCACGTTCCTTAGGAAATACATGAGCCGTACCCATCAATCTTCACCTCCACTCCACTCAAGAGCCCTTAGAAGAATAACAATCTTCACCATTAGGTATATCGCGCCATCAAAAAGTTATGAGCCACACATCAATCTTCACTATTCGAGCCATTCACGAGATAAATCATTATACCTCCACTTCCGTTTAAATGCCCTTAGAAGATAAAATCATAGTGTTTACAACAACAAATAAATTTGGCAACTACGCTACTTCAGTGACTAGAGACATTCAATAACTCTTCCCAATCTTTGTTCATACCCGTTGACATATGCGGAAACTAGAATTAACAATTCTTTATTATGTCAAAATAATCTTTACCTTTGTTTGCCACAAACTAAGTGTCTTATTTTTCAAGTCCAACAATCGACTGAAACCAAAATACCAAATAGACCCAAGACAAACTTTCATCGTCTACTTTTTAGAATCAGATATCTATCAAAACTGAGGACATCCAAAACGAACTTTCATCGTCTACTCCTCAAAATAAGATATTGATCAAAAACGAGAAGACCCAAGACGAACCTTTATCGTCTACTTCATAACAAATAAATTAGGCTATCACGACATCTCTTTTCTTTAGCTCAAGATTTGACAAAGTATTTGTCACCCATCTTGCCTTAAACGTTGCATACTCAATCAACTTGAACCTCATACTTCTCCTTGACCAAATTAGCTTGTAATCTGCTAGTTTCTTGAATCCAAAAATGCCTAGCAATCAAAGAATATTATTTCAAAATTCACTATCTCTCTTCAATTGTCTTCACCAATGCTTCAAATGATCATCTATAGTTTCTCTGAAAGAAATCAAATATCCTTCCATTTGAATTGATCGAATCTCTCATCTAGTCCCTTTTTCATGACTAGGAATCCCTATTCAAAGTCTCAATCATCCCATTCATCTAATATATGATCCACAATGTATAGATAATTAAGATAGAACAAAAGAAGTAACAAAATCATCACCTTCGAATTAACCGAGTCTCCCATCTAGCCCCTTTTTCATGACTAGGAATCCCACTCAAGGTTTTTATTTATCTTCTCACATTAGAAGATAATGCAATGATTTCTTCTCGGTCGTTTGAGAGTTGCTTTCAAGATGTCTCCACCTCAACTTATAAGTGTCTTTCATTAGTCTTCCTCTTCCTGGTGTTTCATTGATAATATGTGTTAACTGGAATTGTTTCAATCCTTAATCACCCGCCAACTCAATGTAATCTTGCAATTTGTCCTAAAGGATTTCCCTGTCAACATGTCGACAATGTTATCATCGGTAAACACCATATAAATAACAACTTTCCATACTCGATCATGTTTTTGTCAAGTGTAAAAGCACATAATCTCATCACAATCTTCATCTTGATTAGATCTTCCAATAAGATAAGGTCATAACCAAAAAGATACAAACTTTTTGGTCCCAAATAAGTCAAATAAAATTAAAATTAGGCAGACACTTTAAGCCCCAGAAAAACAAACTTTGAGACGTCCAAACCTTGATCCGACCGTTGAAAATGTAGAGGAATGAGTTACCAACCCTCTCGAAAAAATCTCAGCGCAATCGGACTCTGTTTGAATCTCCGATCGTCAGTTTGATGAACCCTGTGCGGCTGTAGGCGAAAATCTACTACTAAATTTTCTCTCTACCCCCTTTTAATTTGACTTATTCAATAACCGGTTTCCAAAGAAAAATCTCTCCAAACTTATTTCAGTCGAGAATTTCTTCAAGTCAAAGCCCTCACCATAGTGAAATAATGTCACCCATGTATGCCAAGACAACAATCGGTTATAATAAAACCTCCAACTAATTTTCAATAAGCATGAAGATGTATCGTTTGTTCTCCAAATTCTTCTAGCAAAATCCCGCACAGAAAGAATCTAACAAACCATATATATGATTAGTGCATCCTCAACTCATACCTTAGAAATTATCATTCTTGGTAGAACCCTTGAGACATCAATACCCACTTGACAACTTCGCACCAGCACTTACCGGGATTGCCAATCAAAAACCTACTCATAAGGTTGATGCAAATCCAAATCCGACCCTTAAACACACATATCAAAAATACACTCTTGCAAACAAACATTAAAGTCACCTACTTTAATCAGAAAACCCTTTACATGTTGCATCAATTGTCTTCTATAATCTGCAACATCGAATAAGTACTCCACCTTCTTTTTCAACTCCAATTTTCAATCTCCATATTGACGAATATCAAATCTCTTAGAAGATAAATCACAAATCTCCATATTTGAGAAGTTCAAGTCAAACAAGTCTCAATACAAATCCAAGATCAAAGCATACAAAGCTTTGAGAGTTTGATTAAAATCAAACAAGTCTTTACTTGTGAAAATTGGAACAAATAGGTCTTAAACCTATTTTATAAAATCAAACGAGACTTAAATAAAAAGTCTTAGTTGAAAAAGTCTTAGTTGAAAAAGTCTTAGTTGTTGACCGCTTTAAAGATTCTTGGCTTCTCTCTATATATTATATTATATCATAATATAATATCTATTTATATGGAATATATATATATAGATATATATGGAGATATATATGGAGATATATATTTTTTTTCCTTTTTATATTTTAATAGACCATATGTCCCAAATTAAAATAAATCAAAAAATATACCTCATCTTCTTCATTCTGGTATCACTGCCTATATGACGACTTTTCGTCACCTGCACGGCTGCACCCATTGGCGCCTTCAAGAAGAATAAAAGACCATTGTCTTCTTCTCTCTTCTTCTCAAACCTCGTCACCCAGAACTAAGAAATATTTTAACGACCGTTGACATCTCCTTAGCAATTGAAGATTTTGACTCAAATCTTCACAGTGGCTAAATCTTCTACAACCAATGTCGTTTTCTCAAATAACCAGCAATCTTCAATAAAAGCACAAATATCAAACAACTTCTTTAATGGTGGTTAGGGTTTCCGTAATATCTTCACAAATAGATTAGGTTAAACATTCTCAAAACATGCTCTGATACCACTTGTTGAGAAACGATCTAATCTAAACACGTGATAAAAGAAGATATAAAGATAAAGTGGTAAAGAATAATAAAGAACACAAGATATAACGAGGTTCGGCCAACAATGCCTACATCCTCGGGGAGTCGTCCATTCTATTGATATTCCATGGAATAATGATCCAAGTAACCCTATGTTACAATGTCTCTATTTATAAGAGTACATCAAAAGCCAAAAGACTAAACTACTACTCCTAAGCTCAATAAAGGCTTAAAGCCCAATTACAATATATAAACTCTAATTAAATATGAGCCCAAAACCCAACAATACTGTCATTTTTAGGATAGTAATATGAATTTTATTATTATCTCTCATATTATCATTTTTTGAATTTCCACTATTCTTCTTCACCTCTTTGACAGGTACATCAACGTTCAAAGTAACCCTTTCTTCTGTGAGGTCCATGCTATTTTCACCAACCATAGCATTATCAACGTTTTGCTTTGCCTTGTTAACATTGATATCGACATTCAAGATATGCTATTGGTTAGTTTTAGGACACTTGAGAATAGAATGTGAAAAAGTTTGGCATGAAATGCATCTATTCGACCTCCATTCATATTTAATTTCAATATAAAATAAGTTTCTCAATTTATCAACGAATTCCATCTCATACGACAATACGCTTTTCGGGTGGATCTCGATACTTACTTTGGCAATAGAGGCTTGGTTGTTTCCTTCAATGTTAGGATCCAACCTTTAAGGCGATCCTAGTAAGCTAGTAAAGTAGTTAATTAATCGCTTTTGCATTACATAGATGTGGAATGTTTTGTAGAGTAACCCAAATTTATTCTAATTCTGATGGGTTACGGTCCAGATTCATTCATTCCTTCCATTGAAGCATCTTAAAGTAATTATTGGAGATAAAATATAATCCACTATCATATACCATCTTAGTTTCACTCCCACTTCGAAATTGTAGAAAATAGTAACCAAAGTCATTGACTGTTAATTTTTCCACCCTCTTTTTCTCATTTGTGAAAGAGATAGTCTTTAACAAATTTGAAGGGATGATGACATTACCAACAAAATACCCAACAACAACTGAATCTCAGGATGGTACACAATGTTCCTTACTAGAGTGAAAATAAAAAAATTGGATGAACTTAAAAAATATAAAAAAGTAATATATAATTGGAAAGAATCAATCAAATATGATTTATAAAAATTATCACACTAATCACTAGATAAATATTATTATTATTATTATTATTTTCAAAAGATTAGTATATATATATATATATATATATATATATATATTACCTTAACATTCATTATTTAAAAATAATAATAATTTATTATTAAATATTATTTGATCATAAAGAAAATAAATAAATTTGAAAGACAAAAATACCATAAATTATAAAAACATTCAAATAATCCTATCAAACCAATCCTAAAAAATAATTATAATTAAATTATGTATAATTAAAAAACATTAATAGATATATCTAACATGTGTTTCTTTCTATCTCTCATAAAATGCCTAAGAATCCCTTTAAATTTCATCCTCACTTTGAGTACTAAGATTAATCAACACAACTATAATTTCTTTATGTTTTTAGGAAACTTAATATACACTATTTGGGATCACTAAATCTCGACTAAGATAACTCAAGTCAACAATAACCAATTTTAAAATTCTCCTTTAAAAAATTATAAATTAAAATCGACCACATATGTGAATATATTCTATTTCCTTAAAAAAACAATTAAAAGTCAAATATTCAAATAAATTAAAGGAAGTTAATGACCTAATTATAGAATAAAAACACGTTTTCTTTTTTCTTTTTCATATTTATTTATTTAAATTATTGGTTCATATCCTAATATTTATCTAAAAAGATGCCCTTTATTTTTATATACTTTGATTTGTATTCTTTTTTTAATAATTTAAAATATTGTTAAAATAAGTTACAAAATGAAATGGATTAAGACAGTGATTAATTAGATGAAAGAATTAATCTTATTTAGACGTAATTCAAAATTATATATATATATAATTTTTAAAGTGTCTAGATTGCCGGGTTAAGAGCTGTGGTTAATTTGAATATATATGTGAGAGTAATGAATATTTGGATCAAATTTTGGGTTGACCCGCCCATAAACTTAAAACGGTTAAAAATATAATTAAAAATGCTATAGGTATGGTTCAAACTTACAACATAACAAAACAAATACAAGCCTTTAACCAACTAGGATAATAACACTTTATATTTTAAATTTAACACCAAATTTGATGAACGCAAAACATTTTAATAATATAAGTTTAACTTTTTAATTAACTAATCTATATATATATATATATAATGATGCTTAATTTTTAAAGTGTCCGAATTGCCGGATCGAGAGTTGTGGTTAATTTGGATATATATGTGAGAGTAAATGGATACTTGGGTCAGATTGTGGGTTGACCCGCCCATAAACTTAAAACGGTTAAAAATAAAATTAAAAATGCTATAGGTATGACGACTTGCAATCTAACAAAACAAGCACAACCCTTTAACCAACTAGACTTATAACACTTTATATTTTAAATTTAACACCAAATTTGATGAACGCGGAACATTTTAATAATATAAATTCAACATTTTATTAACTAATATATATATATATGTGTATAATGATGCGTATTTTTTAAAATGTCTGGATTGTCGGGTCGAAAGCTGTGGTTAATTTGGATATATATGTGAGAGTAAATGGATACTTGGGTCGGATTGTGGGTTGACCCGCCCATAAATTTAAAAAGGTTAAAAATAAAATTAAAAATACTATAGGTATGGTTCGAACTTACAACATAACAAAACAAATACAACCCTTTAACCAATTAGGCTAATAACACTAAATATTTTAATTTCAACACCAAATTTGATGAACGCGGGACATTTTAACAATATAAGTTTAACTTTTTAACTAACTAATATATATATATATATATATATATATATATATATATATATATATATATATATATATATATATATATATATATATATATATAATGATGCTTAATTTTTAAAGTGTCCGGATTGCCGGGTCGAGAGCTGTGGTTAATTTGGATATATATGTGAGAGTAAATGGATACTTGGGGTCGGATTGTGGGTTGACTCGTCCATAAACTTAAAACGGTTAAAAATAAAATAAAAAATGCTATAAGTATGGTTCAAACTTGCAAACTAACAAAAAAAAGTACAACTCCTTAACCAACTAGGTTAATAACACTTTATATTTTAAATTCAATACCAAATTTGATGAACGCATGTCATTTTAACAATATAAGTTCAAAATTTTAACTAACTAATCTCTATATATATAATGATGCTTAATTTTTAAAGTCTTCGTATTTTCGGGTCGAGAGCTGTGGTTAATTTGGATATATATGTGAGACTAAATGGATACTTGAGTCGGATTGTGGGTTGACCCGCCCATAAACTTAAAACGGTTAAAAATAAAATTAAAAATGCTATAAATAGGTATGACGAACTTGCAACCTAACAAAATAAGTACAACTTTTAACTAACTAAGCTAATAACACTTTATATTTTAAATTCAACACCAAATTTGATGAACGCGAGACATTTTAACAATATAAGTTTAACTTTTTAACTAACTAATCTATATATATAATGATTATTAATTTTTAAAGCGTCCGGATTGCCGGCCCGAAAGCTATGTTTAATTTGGATATATATATGTGAGCAAATGAATACTTGGGTCGGATTGTGGGTTGACCCGCCCATAAACTTAAAACGGTTAAAAAAATAAAATTAAAAATGCTATAGGTATGGTTCGAACTTACAACCTAACAAAACAAGTATAACCCTTTAACCAACTAAGGTAATAACACTTTATATTTTAGATTAACACTAAATTTGATGAACGCAGAACATTTTAACACTATAAGTTCAACTTTTTAACTAACCAATCTATATATATATATACATTAATGATAATTAATTTTTAAAGTGTCCGGATTGCCGGGTTAAGAGTTGTGGTTAGTTTGGATATATATGTGAGAGTAAATGGATACTTGGGTCGGATTGTGGTTGACCCGCCCATAAACATAAAACGGTTAAAAATAAAATTAAAAATGCTATAGGTATGGTTCGAACTTACAACCTAATAATATGTGAGAGTAAATGAATATTTGGATCGGATTGTGGGTTGACCTGCCCATAAACATTTTTACCGTAATATTTTTTTCAGGGTTTTTTTATATTATTACTCGTGTAAATGCACGGAATACATGCTAGTATTCTATAAATTTCGGTACTATATTAATGTCTAAATTAATTATTACCATTTAAAACATTGGTCTTCTATTACATCAAATATTAATTAAGCTTACACGTAATTTCATTTTTTTTCTCTAGATTTTCTACAATGGTAATTTCTCTTAGTAATATTTTATAAATCTCTCGTTACATATTATAGCCTAAATTAATTATTACCATTTAAAACATTGGTCTTCTATTATATATAGGGAATTCACATCAAATATTATAAATTAAGCTTTTACATCAAATATTAATTAAGCTTACACGTAATTTCATTTTTTTTTCTAGATTTTCTACAATGGTAATTTCTCTTAGTAATATTTTACAAATATCTTGTTACATACTATAGCCTAAATTAATTATTACCATTTAAACCATTGGTCTTCTATTATATATAGGGAATTCACATCAAATAATATAAATTAAGCTTACAAGAAATTTCAATTTTTTCAAGATTTTCTACAATGGTAATTTCTCTCAGTAATGTTCTATAAACCTCTTGTTACATACTATATTAATGCCTAAATTAATTATTACCATTTAAAACATTGGTCTTCTATTATATAGGGAATTCACATCAAATATTAATTAAGCTTACAAACAATTTCATTTGTTTCTAGATTTTCTACAATGGTAATTTCTCTCAGGTTCTTTTTGTGTAGTTAAATATTTGAGATTGATGAATTTATTTGATTGTAGGAGCAAAAATCGAGTAATTTGTTGGTTGGGTTGATTTACCTATGCATGCTGATGAAATTGACGATGAGTGAGACTGTGTTGAATGTAATGAACTACGGTGCAGTTGGAAATGGAAAAATAGACGATTCTCAAGTATTTTCATTCATCTATACTTTGTTAAAATGCCATTTATACTTATAAATTAAAATTCTAATATCGATCCATCAACTCAATCTTTGCATTTACCCTAGATTTGAATGGACTCACCATTGAAAAATAGTTTGATGATCAAATTGAATCAATATTAAAGTAGAAGGATTTGTTTGTAATTAATACTCGCAGGCATTTCTTAGAGCCTGGAAAGCTGCTTGCCAAACTACTCATGTTCCAAGAGTGTTCATCCCAAACAGAACTTTTCTGTTAAAGCCCCTCACCTTTTCCGGTCCTTGCAAATCTTCCCTCATCTATTTTCAGGTATATATTTTATACTAAAGAAATAAGTCCTCTCATTTACTAATGTTTCTAAGTTTTGATATAAAAGTGTGGTTTCTTGATACAAATTTAAAGATAATGGGGAAAATTGTGGCTCCAAATTCGAAAAATGCTTGGAGGGGTCGGCCCACGAATACATGGGTGGGCTTCTTCGGAATTAACGGGCTTTCTCTATTCGGGTCGGGGCAGTTCGACGGCCAGGGATCGATTTGGTGGAGCAATCCTTGCATGACTAATTCAGCACAAAATGTGAGAGCCTCTATCAATTTTAAATATTTTTAATGCTAAAATTTAGATTAATCATTAATATTGAATCTAGACTTTAAATATTTATTCTTTAAAATAATTTTCTTGGTTCGAATTCAAATAATGAAATGTTAGATTATTTTTGTAAAAAGTCTTAAAATTTATTAATATATATAAGGAAATTACTTTTTTTGAAAGGAAATAGAAGAAGTTTTTGTATTTTAATTATGGGATAACTTGAAGATTTTGAATTATTTGAAAAAGTTATTCAAATATAAGATTTCTAAACTATATTTTTTTATTTTCTTATTTTCAGTCTGCAAAGTGCAAGGCTCCAGCTGTAAGTTAACTTCTAATCATCGTTGAACTAAAAATTGAGGTTTCTTCTATTAATATTTTTTTTATCCTTGTTGATCACTAGGTGGTAACATTTAAGAGATGTAACAATCTTGAAATAAGTGGTCTAACTTATATCAATCCCATGAATAATCATATTCAACTAACAACTTGTAAAAACGTAACGATTTCTAACATTCGGATAAATGCACCTGAAACAAGTCCTAACACTGATGGCATTGATATTGCAAGCTCCACTTGGGTTAAGATTCACAATTCAGTTATAACCACAGGTTAGTTAGTTAATTAATTAATTACAATTTTTTCTTTTTTGCTCCTCATTAGATTGATTATGGATTTCCTTTGACTTTATTCTGTAACAAGGCGATGATTGTATTGCTGTAAGTGGAGGCTCATCGAATATAGACATTAGAGGCATCTTTTGTGGTCCAGGCCATGGCATTAGGTTTGTAATTCTTGTGTTTTATTAAAAATACATATACATTCAATATTTCTTTTAAAACAATGCAAATGCAGTGTGGGGGCATTGGGACACGGAGGATACGATGTTGTGGAGAACGTAAAAGTATACAATTGTACATTTAAAGGAACCTTAACTGGAGTAAGGATCAAAACTTGGCAAGTAAGAACATTATAATCCTAACATTTAAACATAAAATACAATTAAAAATTTAATAATCATACAGGGTGGAGAAGGTTATGTAAGGAATATTACATTCAACCGGATTAAGTTCATTGCAGTGAATAATCCCATAATTATTGACCAGTTTTATTGTCCTTCAAGAGTGGGCTGCCAAAACTTTGTAAGACCCCTCTAACTATTTGTGTTTCTTCAATTAAATTCCAATTTTTTTCTCATTTTTGTAATTTTAGTCCTCACACATTTTATTTTGTTCTCCACAAACTGTTACTCTTCTATTGGAAGACATCGGCGGTTAAAGTGAGTGACGTATCATATACCTCAATAGTTGGGACTTCGGCTATGGATACAGTAATAAACCTGAGTTGTAGTAAGTCTGTCGGATGCACCAACATCGTATTAGATCATGTAGATATTTCGTTAGCAAAAAAAGGGAGAAAGGCAATCGCTACTTGCATTAATGCACATGGGAAAGCTACCAATACTAAGCCTGCAATCAAATGCTTACTTCCATAGTTAGGTCTTCAATTTATGAGCCAATCTTCTTTTTGCATTTGTGTGTAATTGGAATCATTACTAATCATGTAGACATTACTATTGAGGTCCTTTTACACTAATTTGAGGTCAATACTAATCATGTAAACATTACTATTGTGGTCCTTTTACACCAATTTGAGGTATGTCAAATAATATGGCATGCCTTTTATTAGTTACACCAAATTTAAACTTACTTAAGGTATTAAATGATCAAATAATATAATATTTGAGTTTAAGAAAAGATGCAATCTTTCCAATAGCAATTGAACCCTAATATTCCATAGCAGGGTTGAGCTATCTCATTAATGTTAATTAATAATGATGAACTAACACTTATTCAAAACAATTTTTTCACATTCCATATAATATATATATATATATATATATAATTATAATGATGCTTAATTTTTAAAGTGTCCGGATTGACGGGTCGAGAGCTGCGGTTAATTTGGATATATATATATATATATGAGAGTAAAATGATACTTAGGTCGGATTGTGGGTTGACCCGCTCATAAACTTAAAACGGTTAAAAATAAAATTAAAAATGCTATTTTTATTTTTCAAACTTACAACATAACAAAAAAGTACAACCCTTTAACCAACTAGGCTAACAACACTTTATATTTAAGATTCAACACCAAATTTGATGAACACGAGATATTTTAACAATGAAAGATCAAATTTTTAACTAACTAATCTATATTTATATAATAATGCTTAATTTTTAAACTGTTCGGATTGTAAGTCGAAAGTTATGGTAAATTTGGATATATATGTGAGGTAAATGGATACTTTGCTCGGATTGTGGGTTGACCCACCCATAAACTTAAAACGGCTAAAAATAAAATAAAAAATATCATTTTTATGTATCATTTGAAAGTGATTAAACAAGTATGAATCAAATATTTGATTCACCAAAGTGTGAGGCCACGATGCTAATTATTTAAAAATATGAATCAAATATGATTGACAACGTTAAAGTGTAAAGTCACGAGATGAGAGATTCATTCGGAAAAAATATGTGATGAAACATGTGAGAAAATAAATTGTTTTACCGAAGTGAATAAAATGTGGGATGAAAGAATTATATTTTTTATTTTAATATATTATTCGTGGTTTATTAAAAATTTTAAACATTGAATACATATTATTATAATTTATTTAATTTATTTTGTTTTATTCTTATCTGTGTGTATCGCACATAAATTTTCCTAATTTCTATAAGTCATTTCTGACCAAATGAATAAATCTGATCCGTTTAATCCAATTTTAACTAAATTTATCAAATTTAATATGCAAACAATTTTATTTATTAATATGGATTAGATATAGTTTTGATAATCCAAAATAAGCTTTCCTATAAATTTTTTTTTACCTTTTATATGCTTATATATATATATTTTATCTTTTATATGCTGCTAATTAGTAATTACTAATGTTTTACTATTTCTTTTATCTAAATTAAATTTATTAAAACGTTTTTTTGTGTTCACTATTTTGTTTTACTTATTTTGCTTCTAAATTTTGAATTGTTGGAATTTTTTTTTTTAAATATGAATGATTATTGATAATTTTAAATATGTGAATTTGTTTTTGATAAAAGACTTAAGTTGTATTAATATAATGATAAAATAAATTATAATAATTTAAAATATAGAATATTTTAATATTTTAATTAATAAATTATATGATGAGATAGAGAGGAGGAAGTTAAATAAAATTATGTAATTTGATTAGTTTGAATAATTCAAACTGAACCAAACCTACGCACAATGTATCTATAAATCTCATTAGATTTATAAAAGAAATATGTTGCATTTCTTTCCAAATTCAAATATTAAATCAATAATGATTTAACTTCATAAATTCAAACTCACCCCAATCGAAATAGTATACTCAAATTACTAATTTAGTTCAATATAAATTTCTACTTAATAAATTAAATACCCATTTTTAAAATTAAGTACCATCATACTCATTCCTAAACTTCATAAAATTAATTACAACCATACTCTAAATACACAAAAATATTTCAATTGACCATAATGATATATTCTTAAAAATCAAAAATTAAGATTTATACTAACCTTCTTTTTAAATAAATTAAAAAAATTAATATATATATATATATATATATATATATATATATATATATATAAAATAAGCCAATATATTATGTAATCTAAGGTTATTTGGGATTAAACTGTGTATACCTTGTAGTATTTCTAATTTAATGATGGGCCAAAATAGAAATTAGTATTATGTTATGTGTATCTTGCAGTATTTCTAATTTGATGATGGGCCAAAATAGAAATAAACATTATGTTATTAATAAGACGGTTATGGTTCTAAAAGACAGAAGAGAATATAAAGGAATAAAATTGAATAGACTAATTTATTTATCTTACTCTCTCTCAATCCCCATCATTGGAGAATTAAGAAAATCAAGGATTTTTACATTTTGGAAGACATTTCATCCAAACATCATATTTAAGGATCCATGCATGTATTCGCTCTTGTCTTTCGTATGTTAGGAACAAGTATTATAATCTAGTGCGTTCCAATTACAGTTTATGATTTAGTTTTAAGTATGAAATTATTTTCAACAATTGATATTAGAGCTCAACATGTTCTTAAATTTAGGGATACTTATTCTTGTCTTAAATTTAGGGAATATAAATCATTCATAACATTAATGATTTGACTAGATAGAACATGCAGAAACCCTAACCCTAATTTGGTAACAGTTCTTTGAAACTCTAACTCTAATTTGATAATTGCTATCAAAATGTCAGAATGTGTTGAAGTTAAAACTGTCATGTATATATATATTTTTTAGAAAAATAATATTATTTTTAATTTTTATTTTAAAGGAAATAATTATATTTATTTATTATTTATTTTATTAAAAGAGAATTCAGTAAAATATTTTTTTTTGGGAAATAATATTATTCCATTGAGGATTTTTTAAGAAATAATATTTTTTAATTATTTTATTGGAAAATAAAATTTGAAAAAAAATAAAATTTTAATATACAATTAAGTTTGAGTAAATAATATTATTAATTTATTGGTTAAAATTAATATAAGAAAGAGTCAAATTCTTTTAATTTTTATTCAGGATTTAATCTTATTCTATAATTCAACATATTGTTTCTTATTTAAATTAAATAAGTTAAATTTTGATGTCCCCGAAATGACCTCTCTAATTAGTTTGTTTAAGTTTGAATTTTAAATGTTTGTAACGGTGAAATTTCTTGTGACTATTTAATCGGCTCAAAGGAAGATTACTAGTTGACCGAAATTCATAATTACATGTGATAAGAAACACGTAACAATTGTAAGGATTTTACATGAGAATATCAAATCAATTCAAAGAAGGGTTTGTTATTCGTCATGCATTATTGTTAATGTTTGATTATTGCAACAAGATATCACTAGCAATTAAATTTCATTGTCCAAAGACTTGAACTTGATGGTGCAATAGATAGTTTGGATGGGATTTGCTGATTTTTGAATTTGATTGAAAATTAAAGAATTGAGCATGTTAGTTACATTTTAAATCAGGTTCACTTTTCAGCTAATTTTGAAAATATTCATGCCAACTTAAGTTCAGTCCTAGTCCTTAATGGTTCCAACTTTAAGAATTGGAAAAAGAACATTCAAATAGTTCTCGGATGTATGGACATGGATCTTGCGATACGGAAAAAGCAATCCACTACCCCTACAGTTATTAGCTCTTCCGAAGATAAGGCTAAATTTGAGAAATGGGATCGCTATAACCGCATGAGTCTTATGATCATAAAACGTGTAATTCCAGAGGAGTTCAGAGGTGTTGTGTCTGAGGATACCACCAATGCTAAAGATTACCTTACAAAAATAGAAAAAAGCTTTGTTAAAAGCGATAAGGCTGAAACAAACACTATTATTAAGAGCTTGATTTCAATAATGTATAAGGGCAATGATAATATAAGGGAGTACAACATAGAGATGTCTAATCTTGCATCGAAACTTAAAGCATTAAAGCTTGATTTGCATGAGGATTTACTTGTGCATCTCATTATGAATTCTCTCCCAGTTTAATTCAACCACTTTAAGGTCAATTTTAACTGTCAGAAGGAAATGTGGAACTTGAATGAACTAATTTCTCATTGTGTTCAAGAGGAATAGAGATTGAAGCAAGAAAGGATAGAAAGTGCTCATTTGGCAAGCACCTCTAGGGATAAGGGCAAGAAAAGGAAAGAATGTGGATGCTTCTCAAGGTCCAAATACAAAGAAAAAGGTTAACAATGACTGTTTCTTTTGCAATAATGCTGGACATCTAAAGAAGGATGGTACTAATATCGTGCATGGCGCGAAAAGAAAGGTGAATTTATTAATTTGGTTTGTTTTGAAGTTAATTTAGCATCAGTACTTGGGAATACTTGGTGGTTAGACTCTTGTGCAACTAATAATATTAGTATTTCAAAATAGGGTTGTATGAGCTACCGAAATCCAAGTGATGCTGAAAGACGTATCTTTGTGGGCGATGGAAAATCGATAAAAGTTGAAGCAATTGGGCACTTTAGATTGTTACTTAGTTCTGGTTTCTATCTAGACTTAAAATATACTTTTATTGTACCTTCACTTAAACGAAATTTGGTTTATATTCGTTACTTGGACAAACATGGTTATTCTAGTTTGTTTGGAAATGGTCAATTTAAGTTATCTATTGGTACTTCGGATGTTGGAACTACTTCACTAATTCATTATGTCAATCTTTATTTACTTGATACAATTGCTTCATATAATGAAACCCTAAATGTGGAATCAAGAGGTACAAAACGAAATCTAAATAACAACAATTCAGGTACATTATGGCACAAACGCTTAAGTCATATCTCTTGAAATAGAGTTGGACGTCTTGTGTCAGATGTGATTCTAAGTTCCATTGATTTTATAGACTTTAATGTATGTATTGAATGTTTTAAAGGAAAAGAAACCAAATATAGAAAATTGAATGCGTATAGAGCTACAAAAGTCCTTAAGTTGATACATACGGATATATATGGGTTGTTTCCAACTCAATCCTTGAATGGTTAGTGCTATTTCGTATCATTCAAAGACGATTTCTCTAGATATGCATACATTTTTCTTATTCAAGAAAAGGCTGATACATTGAACATGTTCAAGTCATTTAAGGTTGAAGTTGAAAATCAACTCAATAGAAAGATAAAGAAAGTTAAATCTGACCGTGGTGGTGAATACTACGATCGGTATGACTGATCAAGTGAACAACGTCCATGGCCTTTTGCTAAATACCTAGAGGAGTGTGGTATCATTCCACAATACACCATGCCGGGCTCTTCAAGCATGAAAAGTATAGTAGAAAGACGAAACCACACTTTATTTGTTTTTGGGAAAACTGACTTATCGTCACTTTATTAAAAAATCCCCAAAAGGGAAAAACGGACATAGCTTCGTCCATCTTTCTAACAACCTAGAAAGATAGAACCAAAGTTCAAAAGAAAAACAAACAATCCAAAATACAAGTCCATGACTCTTACAAGTGAATTACAAAAAAACACATTGAACTCTTATCTCGCTTTAAAATTTTCAAAAGAACTGACTTTCTCGTATGATATCTTCCAATCCCGACAAAGACTCATTCGTGTCCACCTTTGGGGATCCTCATGCGTGTCCTCATAAGTGCCCCATAATCAAGAACAATATCACTCTAAACTTGATCAATGCTTCAACTCACTCTTCCGAACACCCGTGCGTGTATTTCGGCCCAAACATGATACCCGATAGAGGCAAAACCACACTTAAAAACGTTTGCAGGAAATTTGATTGCCTTAGCTATCTTGGGAAGCAACTATAATCTCCTCCCACGCCTCCAGAAGGCTCAAAATAGACATCCGCCAAAGTGAACTTATTCCACACATGCCTCGTAAACGGACAACTTCTGAATAAGTGATCAATCGTCTCAACATTTCCATCACAAAGTAAGCAACTTGTATCCGGAATGTCCATGTAAGCTTGAATTCGATCCCGAGTGCTAAGTCTTCTACGGAAAGCCAACTAAAGAATAAAACGATGCCTCACGATGACTTTAGAAGATCAAACAAGAGCTGCTAAATTAACAACTTGACCTATTTCCCTAATGAAATTCCAAATCTTGTTTGACTTTAACTTTCCATCCACTTCAACGTTCCACAAATGAACACCAGCCCTACCGTTCAATTGGATACCACTCAAATGATCAAGTACTATTCTTCCCTCCAAAGCCTGCCTAATAATAGAATTCCAAAGCCCATCGTGTATATTTTTAATCGTGGAAGCCGCACAACCTCTCCTAATCCTCATCCCTCGGAGCTCTTCTCTATCAATAAGTGGTCAGCTCACAAAGTATGGATCATGCCAAAAGAGAGTACCTCGTCCATCCCCGAGTCTAATATCAAAGATTGAAGCAACGATGTTTTTCAATTTCAGAATCTTCTTTAAGGACCATGTCATGCCATTCTTCACTTTTCCTGTCCTTATACTAGGTTCGTTTCTCATGAACCTAGAGTGAACCCACTTAACCCACACCAATTCTTCCTTTTCTTGGATCGCCCATAAGTGCTTATATGTGACAGTTTTGTTCCACTCCACGCAATTCCTCAAACCGATTTCCCTTTTGCTTTTAGGCTTGCACACATCGGTCCATTTAACCTTAATACCCCTGCGGCCTTGGCTGCCCCAAATAAAACTACGTATCAAGGTGTCAAGCTCTTTCATAACCTTCTTTGGGAGGACAATCTGTTGAGACCAATAACCAATCAATCCCATAACAACGCTCCCCACTAATTCAATTCTTCCCCCATAAGAAAGCTTCTTCACCTCCCATCCCATGATAACGTTCTTGACTTTCTCAATGAGCAGTCTACAATGAACAATCTGAATTTTTCTAACCGTGAGTGGAATCCCCAAATACCGAACCGAAAATGAACCTTCACTAATGCCCATAATGCTTTGATTCTACGCCTTTGTATTATCATCAACACCACCGTAAAATGCCGGACCCTTATTCTCGTTAATCATTGAACCTGTAATATCATAAAATAATTAAATGCATCTTTAATAGTGTTAATGGTATCAACATCAGCGTACACAAGTAAAAACAAGTCATCCGCAAAACATAGATGTGTAATCCTCTCCTCCTCACAGAAAGGGTGAAATCTGTAATGGAGGTTCTTTCAAAATGTCGTTAAGACACTCTCAAAGACCTCCATGATCAATACGAAGATAAAAGAAGAGAGATGGTCTCCCTGTCTCATTCCATTTTCACCCTTAAAGTAGCCACCGTGCATCCCATTGACGCAAACTAAAAAATGAGAGGTAGTGAAACACTACATAATCCAGTCAATATATATGTTAGGGAAACCAGAAACATCGAGAAAATTGTGGATAGTTCCCCATTTAACAGAGTCAAAATCCTTACGAATATCAATCTTAAACGCAACCCTCAAAGATATGTTCTTTCTCCTATAACCCTTAAGAATATTCTAGATTAGGAGAATGTTATGCGATATTGACCTACCGGGGATGAAAGATGATTGGCCTAGACTCACAATTTTAGAAATTACTATTTGAAAACGTTTAACAAGAATTTTTGAAATGATTTTATAAATGACATTACAACAAGAGATGGGTCTAAAATCTTGGATTTTTTCTGACATGAAACTTTTTATAATAAGGTTTAAGACAGTGACATTCTATTGTTTAAGCATAATCCTATTCCTAAAAAAGTCTAACACTCCCTCAGTAACGTCATGTCCAACAACGTCCCAATTGTCTTTGAAAAATTTCGTATTAAAACCATCAGGACCGGGACTTTTGTTTCCATTAATGCTGAATAAAGCCCTCTTAACTTCCTCTTTTGTGACCACTTCAATAAGATCCCGACTATCATCAACCGATATCCTCTTGTCGATGATCTGGTAGAGCATGTTGAGATGACTATGTTGATGCCCTATTTTCATTCTCATAAGACCCTGATAGAATTGGATAGCCAACTCTTAAATCTGATCCTTCCCTTGTGCGAATTCCCTGTTATCCTTCCCAAGTCTGTGAACGTTGTTTGGAAGATTTCTAGAAGAGAACTTACGATAAAATAAAGCCGTATTCTTGTCACCAAGTGAGATCCAGTTCTGTCTCGACTTCTATTTCGTAAAGCTCTCTTCCATTGAATTGAATTTCCTTAACAAGGTAAGGGCAAACTTTTCCTTTTCCCGAAGTTGATCATCAACATTATTTCAATGTAAGCGGCCTTGAACCTCTTATAAGTCAACTCTCGCAGCCGTCACCCTTTTAGAGATGTTGCTGAACTTTCTCCTATCAAATTTAACAAGCTAATAATTGAAGAGTCTCAATTTTTTCAAACCTGAAACATGTTGGTTCCATCAACTTGCTTTTCCCAAATCTCTCTTAAAATACTCTTGAATCTGTCATTCTCCATCTAGAAATTGAAGAACTTGAAAGGACGTCTCATTTTCTTTTCTTTCTCTCAAAAGAGCTTTATCGGACAATGGTCGGAAATTCCCAAATTCAAGACATGAATATGCCTTCTCGGATATCTAGCTTCCCACTCTATGTTATTAAAACACTTATCAATCCTTATCTTTTTAGTTTGTTCATCACCCTTCATCAAAGACCAAGTAAAAAAGTTGTCGAGAGTGGTTGGTTCAACGCATCCAATATCCATAATACATTCGTTGAAATCAATCATGTCTTGGGTGAAATCAGATTCCAAGTTCCTCTCATTCTCGGCCCTTGTAGCATTAAAATCACCTAAAACAACCCATGAGTCCTTGTTGTCAATTTTGGCTTTTAACAACTAACTCCATAATATTCTTCTGTCCGATCCCGAGTTACTACCGTATACAATTGCCAAACGCAGGATATTGTCATCAATTTTGCTCTTTACTTAAACTATAACGACTTGATCATTAAAATGTATCATCTTGATATTAACCAATTTCGTATCCCAAGCGACCCAGATCCTACCTGTTCTGTTGTTTGAATTGTGCACCAAATCCCAATTGATGTCCATACAAAAGCTTTTGATTTTATCCACGTTTTGATCCTTCACCTTAGTCTCAAGAATTCCCAAAATAGTCAGCTTTTGCTCATCAATGACCCTTATGATTTCCTTGCTTTTGATGGGATCATTGAGCCCACGTATATTCTATGTGATTATATTCATGAATGGATATATGGGTTAGACTCCTGCACTTCAGCATCATCATGGCTAGCTTGCTACCCAACCATTTCAAATTCACATCCAATGTTATCTTCATCGCCCGAGTAGTCATAAGCATCACTGTCTTGACTGTCCTCAATAGAAACATATTTTTTTATTTCATGGGAAGTTAGAGAGATTGGATAGTTGCTGATATCCTCTTTTCAATGTTAGAAACACACACATTGAAAATAAACAAAGACAATGTGTCCTAGTCTAGACTTCCATTAGAGACAGGGTTCGTCTCATTTGATTCACATGCGTTTCTATTCAAAGTACCCACAACTATTTGTTCATAGCCATCAACCATAATCCTCACAATTTGACTTTTAACCTTGTCTCTTTTCTGGTTAGAGGTCTGCCCTCTTTCGCTTGATCCATTACAATTCCCATTCATTTCAACACTACCAGCATAAGGATTTACCGACTTGAAACCCGCTGATCCATATATTGACGACACAAAAATAACTGACCCATGACTTGCTGTTTCAAGACCTTCTAACCCAAACCCAATAAATCCTGACCGTGCTAACCCAGAATCAACTTCCATTCGCTCATTAATTACCTTCAAATCGCTGATCCTTTTGCTTAAAATCTGCTGCAATCCAACCATACAACTCTGTTTGTCATTTCCTACTTTATCCATATAAGACTGACCCAAAATTCCCGCCTTAGACCAATTATAATATTCAGACAGAGGGTAAGGATTCAGATGTAAGTAACCACGGGAGGCAGTTTCCAGATCATTTTCAACCTTCTTTCTTGTTTCTTGATTAGATATTTTATTGATCTGGTTGTATTTCAGTTGAAAAACATTTTTGAGAATCCTGTTTCTGCAATCTTGACCCAAGATAACAACTTCTCCGGTCCTCTAATTTCCCCGGTCCTTACTATGCTTAGAATCCTTCTTAGGTCTTAAGTTTGCTTGAGCAGAATTCAGGACTAAAACTTTCCCAACATTCAATTCATATTGCCAACATTCAATTCATATTGATTACAGTTTAATGTTGATTTATCTCCAAATTCCATGATGTTTTGGTCCTTATACACAACTGTTTCATTATTAGGTCCTAAAAACTTTGGTCAAATTCAACATTTCTGGCATCTTGGAAAGATCTCCAGTCAAGGTTCATTTTCCCTAGATTAAGGTTGCTTTGAGTAGCTTCCCGGTCCTGGTTATTAGCTTCTCCATTTCTTTGAACAAGCTTTTCAGCACCGTGTTGATCGAGAGATCTTCAATTCCTTCCAATATTAAGATCACAATCCAGTGCAGTTGCATTGTTTAGACCTATGAAATCTCGGCTAGGATTAATATTTCCAGAACCTTGGTAGGTTCTTCAGTCAAGACACATCTGCCCTGCATCCTACCTGATTCGAATTTCACAGTCATGATAAAAAAAATTTCGGTCTTGAATGCTAACATTTCCAGCACTCTGATGGGATCTTCGATCAAGACCCATTTCCTCTACATCCTGGATGATTCGAATTTCACGTTTCTGACTAGAGACTTCACAGTCTTGATTTCTAACATAGCATTGATCGAGCTTTCTAGAACTTTGGAAATATCCTCGGTCAAGATCCCTTCTCTCAGCATCCTGCCTAATCTAAATTTCACAGTCTTGATCAGTACCTTCTTGATAACGAATCTTGTAGTGTGGATGCGTTTTCCAGCACCATGTTGATCCAAAGCTCATAGTCTTCTTCATAATTAATAGAACCCTATGCAAACCCATCTTTCTGATCACACTCAAGATTTTGACCCACTTAAGGTCCTTTAGAGACCTGAGCATCTCGGTCACATTCAAGACTATTAGAATCTAGAGGACTTAACATTCCCCGATCACTAATCAAACTTTACATCCTTAGTGATATTGGTTCCTTGGTTTCCTTTTACTCTTTCAGAACCCATATTTCCCTGGTCTTGACGATTTTATTGAAATTTCTGATTATGACCCAGATCCCCGCGCCCTTCTCAACATTACTTTTCTGCCTCTGACCATAGCCCAGCTTTGAAACTCTCTACCTTTCTTTCATATCACCTTCATTCTGACCTAGACCCAACTCTTCCGCTTTGCCATTATGAAACCGATTTATCCCATTACAAACCTGATCCTGATGAAGAACCTCTACATCTGGACCCTGATCAAATAATTTCGCTGTCTACCTCATTTTTTGACCCAGACCCTGTTCTGCATTATAACCACGAATACTATCCTACAACTCAACCTTTTTCTGAAGCCAAATTCATTTCAGCTTCCTCACCTTTTTGCCTTTAATTTTATTTTCCACCTGCACCTAATTGTTGTTTCCAGCATTCTGACCTAGGCTTCCAACTTCCCGACCCCGTGCCTTACAAATTTATTCATGATTTGAGACATTGATCAAAATTTATGCTTTCTGATTTCTGTTTTGAGCTCTACCCTATATTTTGACCCTCTTTCGACTCCAAACCTGTTTTTTAATATTCTTCTGAACTTAATCCCACTTATATTTCTCCATCATATTCCCCTTGATCCTGTCCTGATTTACAACTTGATTCCGCCCTGACTTTTCAATTCTCGAATCCTCATCCTGACTGAAAACATTTTGAATTTCTTGGGACTTATTTACATTCTAAGCATCTGCATTTCCATCAATCTGAATTCGATTATTGGGGTTCTACCTAATCTGCTGAGCCAATTCCGCATTATCAGTCAATGTACTCCCTTTAACTAGATCATTTTTCATATCAGGAGTTAGAGTGCTGGTCTGATTGATTGGATTAGATGCTCGACCATTGTCAGATGGTCAATTCTTTATAGAATGTGTGAACGTGCTGCAACTAGCACATCTATTTGGCCTCCACTAATATTTTACTCCAATACTAAAAGAGTTTCCAAGTCTATCATTCAACTCAAGCTTCTATGGAAGGTAGCTTCTAGGATGTATATCAACACTTACTCTAGCAACTGTCGCTCTTTCATAACCTTCTATTCCTGGGTCAAACATTAAGGGTTTCCCAATCATACTTGCAATGTATGTAAGCCCAATTCGACTACATATATGTGGGGGATATTCTTAAGGTTAACCCAGATTTTCTCAAGCTCAGACGATTTATGGTTTGTATTGAGGTCTTCACTCCATTTATATAACTTGAACCTTTGATTCCTGATGAAAGTGTACTCAGCATTGATAATCCCTTGAATCTCACTGCCATATTAAAAAGATAGGAAATAAAACCCATGATCACTAACAATAACTTTTTCAAGATCGATTTTCTACCAGATTTCCAACATGGTGCTCCTCACAACATTGAACAACACCTTAGTGTTATCCATGAAGTGACCAAAAATCACAAACTCTCATACTTTGACACACTTCTCTTCTATTTTTGGTGAGAGCTTGAATTTTTGCGGATGATCTAAAGTAATCACAGCCAAAGAGATAGTGTCAACATTAAACTTGCCTTTTCCGGGTCAAGCACAACAGTCCTATTCCAAACTCTGCTCTCTACCAAGTTCTACCCGGGTTGTTTCTGATTGTGTACACCTTAGTTTTAGGACTCTTAGAGACTTCCCTAATCAAGATGCCCGACCAATTGACAATTTCATCATACTGATCCTTATTAAGAATGTTCCAATCCTGTAGGTAATGAACATTAAACTGAATATTCAGTAACTCGCTTCGATCCTTAGCCATGATGATTTCGTGCTTCTTGACCTAGAGCATTAATTTCCTAATTGGACTTCTAAGCAATGCCAAATTTATATTTTCGATTTAAACAATTTAATCCTTAGAAGAGTTGTTAGCAAGCTGTAACCCCCGATAAACCCTCGTCCTAGAAATCTTTTTTAAAATAAAATATTATTTTAAAAGATTTTAAATAAATCCTTACATTATTTTTGTTTGTAGTTTGGTGATACTCGGGAATAGGGCTGCAAATGAGCCGAGTCGAGCTCGAATTTGCTTGAGCTCGAACTCGACTCGATTTAGTATTTATTAGCTCGACTCGAACTCGAGCTCGAACGAGTTTATAAATTTGAGCTCGAGCTTGACTCGACTATTTACCTATAAGCTCGGCTCGACTCGAAAAGCTCGAACTCAAACTCGAATTCAAGATCGAGTTCGAGCTCAAACTCAAGCTCGAGCTCGAATTCAAGCTCAAACTCAAACTAAAATTTATTTTCAAAATGAAATATCAAACTTTCATACATATTCAACATTTAAAACATAATATTTAAAATTGAAAATATGAAAAAATTATAACTATTTAAAATTCTAAAATCATAATAATCCAAAAAGCATTCAACCACAATTACTAGTCAAAATTCTAAAATATAAAATTCTAAAATTAAAGTACAATACTATATAAATTGTTTGAGATTAAAGTAAAATTAAAGTACAATAATATATTAATATTTTTTAAGTCACGTTCTTCAAGCATAGCACAAGTACACCTACCTGCATTTAAGATTAAAAATAATTAATATAAAAAATACATGTTAAAACAAATAACTAAAATTTAAATTACTTTAAGGTTTAAGGGAGATACGGACAAAAACAAATTCAACCTATTTTTTATTAAATATTATTATATATAATTAAATTATTTGGGTACAAATATAACAAAAATTTATTGACTTATTTATAGAAAGAATATATTAATTTATTTATATATTATAATATATTATTAATATTATAAATTCATTTTATCTCTCAACATATTATATATAATATATACTAACCTTTTTTATCTCTTCATAATATATACAAAAATATATATTAACATTTTTTTATCTTTTATCTTTTATCTTTTATTATATATATATAATATATTAATATTTCAATATTATATATAATATAATATAATATTGTTTACCATAATAGTGTTTTTCTATATAGATCTATGATTAATACATATTAAAAATATTTTTCTATATAGATCTATGAACAATATATATTAAAAATATTTTTCTATATAGATTTATGAACAATATATATTAAAAATATTTTTCTATATAGATCTATGAACAATATATATTAAAAATATTTTTCTATATAGATCTATGAACGCTATTAATATATATAATAGTGTTTTTCCATATAGATCTATGAACAATTAATATATATAATAATGTTTTTCCATATAGATCTATGAACTATCTATATAAACACAAATTTCTCATAATACAAAAAATCAAAGTTATTTAAAAGTATGAGCAATAACTATAGTAGAAATGAAAATATATTTTAATTTACCTGTAGGTTTCTTGTGAATGAATGATAGAATAGTGTAGATGAGAGATAACATAAAAAAATGTATTAACATATTATGAATGAGTGAAAGTAATGATGAAGACGAAAGAAGAATAAATAGTAAAGATGGAAGAAGAAGAAGAAGAAATGGTGAAGATAGAGGAAGAACAAGAAGAAAGAAGAAATGGTGAAGATGAGGAAGAAAAAGAAGAAACGATGAAGACAGAAGAAAGAAGAAGAAAAAGAGACGAAGAGTCACTTATGAATACATTAGAAATTAGGGTTTTATTTTATGACAATATAATATAATAATGTGGATTATGGGCCTTCGATATGGGCTTTGAAAATAGAGAGAAAAAAATTGTTTTAAATTTTAAGTTTTTTTTATATTAAATAAATAAATATATTATATATTATCAGGCTCGAAAAAGCTCGACAAGCCTTCGAGCAAGCATTATATGAGCTCGAGTTCGGCTCGAATATTAAACGAGCCGGCTCGAGCTCGGCTCGAACTCGATCAAAGTCAAGCTCAAGCCGAACTTTGATCGAGCGGCTCACGAGCAGCTCATGAGCGGCTTGACTCATTTGCAGCCCTACTCGGGAAAGGACTTTCGCGCTTCATCATCTGTACCCGTTTTGAAAACGATATCTACTTTATAAAATATTAGTTTTGAAAATTGGTTGTATAACGTTTTATTTTAATTAATTATTCTTCTAGTCCTAGACATGCACATGTTTTTGTGTATTTAAAAATTGTAACAACTACATTTAAATGTTAGTACCTGTTGTCGATGACAATGACTAGGGTGGAAAATATTTGAAGAATATCTGTATTTAAAGACATTAGAGTTTAAAAATACATCTCAAACAAGCCTTTATCAAAATATTATATTTTTTGGAATATCTCAAAATATTTTGAAATCATTTTCTATTATTTTGGGATTTTAAGAAAATGATTTGAAGTTCCAAGATTATAAAAATAATTTTGGAAAATAAAAATGCAACCAAACAGGCTATAGGACTGGTGTATTCGGTCTTGGGTGCGTTTTTATCAATCGGGGCTAAGACCCTCGGTCCTAGGTCAGAAGTCCCTCGGTCGAGGTTTTTTTTGTTGGAAAACAACTTATTGCCATTTAATTAAAAAAACCCAAAAGAGGGAAAACAAATATATATGTTTAAGTTTCGAGATTTGATAGTGAAACAAGAATTGAATTACATACATCAACAACAATCAATTAGGGCCTATATCGTTTCTTACTTTGATTCTACTTGTGACTTTCTCAAATGAAATATCCCATATCTGGTAGAGCTTTCTATTCTCTTTATTCCTTTCGATTCTTCTTCAAGATTGAATGAGTGTATTCCTATTTGAAGTTATATCCCCAAATATCTTCAGTAGTTCTACTTCTTCTACTGTGAGTTCTTAAATTTCTTTCTTTCAAGATATTGCAGATTACTGCTCCAAAGTAGCATTTCAACATACTTACATATAAGAATCTTCCTTTTACTTTATTCTTCATCCACTCTTAGATTTCTTCTCATGTTCTTGGAGAATTGATGATGTTCATGTTTATAACATACCTCCTCCTGATTTGCATTACAAAAGAGAATTCCCCAAATACATAGTGTATGCTTTCCTCAACTCCTGAACATACGGAACAATTGATATTAGGAATGTTTATTTATTTTCGAATTCTGTCTTCTGTTGTCAACCTTTTCCTGTATACCAGCCAGAGAATAAATTAGTGATGAGGAATAATCTTTGTAGACCAGACCACATTATGTCAATCTACTTCTTGTCCTCTTGTTCTAACCATTTCCCATGTCTTTCCTATAATAAACTTCTCGTTGATCTCTGTTTCCATCATATTTAATCATATCTTTCATTGAGTTGCTTCTGCCTCATTAGGTTTAAGATTCTATCACCTTCTGGAATACGCCTCAAAAGTGAATAACATTTACCTTCATAGACGTTTCCAAATGAGTACTTGATGCATTCTCTTCTAACTATGCTACCTTGCATTTCTTCTTTGAACATAATGGGGAGATCCTCGAATTGGGTTAGTAGATCCTCGATCGGGGTGCTGAAGTCCCTCGGTCGGGTGTGGAAACCACCGGTCTTGGGTTAGCCTAGGCTAACTTCATCGGTCTCAGATTTATGAGTTCTCGGTCAGGTGTAAGACTCCTCGGTTCCAGATTCGAATTATTGGTTGGATGTCAAAATCCTTGATCAAACCTTTGGATCGGTCGAAATTTCACGGTCAGACCTCTTGGTCTTAGCTGAAATTTCTCGGTCAAACCTCTCGGTCCTAGCTGAAATTTATTACTCGGACCTCTTAGTCTTGACCAAAGATAACGGTCGGACGTCTCGGTCTTGGTTGGACATCTCGGTCTTGGTCGGACCTCTCTATCCTTAGGAACATAAAAAACTACAGGTTTTGTAGTTTTATAAGGCTCAAATCCTTTGATCCAAAGGCTTGGGTAGCTTTACAAAGCTCCTAGGAACATTATGAACATCATTCCAATGTATCATTCAACTTGGATGATGTTCAATTTCATCAAAACAGTTTTGAGACAAAAATTGGGTTTTGGTTTTTAAGTTTTAATGAAGTGTAAGGGGTTTGCCAATTGCTTCCTTATACTTCATATGATTGATTCGTACAAAAAAATAAACACTCTCGGTTCAGTTTGATCAATTAAAAAAAAACTTTAAATTTTCATTTAATTTGAAGATTTTGATTTTGATCAAACATGACCGGGTTAAAAACATGTTGGGAAGTTTTCTAGGTTTATGTTCTTGAGCAAAAACTCAAGAACAGAAAACCTATATTTTTTTCTAAATTCAAATTTAGGGGTTTCTGTTTTAGATTGATTGATCGATTTTAGCTTCAACAAAAAACTTGTAAATGATCCTAATATCGTTTTTACAATCATAAAATTCAACAACTAAGCAATATACAAATTTATAAAAATTGAAATATAAATATTTCAATTTCAAATTAAAAGATTGTATTAGAGGCTGATTGGAAGCATACCAAGGATTGAAGAACACTCCTTAGACCTTAGGAAAGATTTTGGATTGCCTAGATCCACGTTTTGAGGCCTTATTCAAAATTTTTGAAAATCTATAAAGCTTTAGGTTTGACAGATTTCTGAAATTTTCCGATTGAGGGCTTGATAGGTTATCTCTCTTGCCTTCAAATTTATCAAGGTATGCTATTTATAACCTCCAAAGGTCGGTTAATCGAACAAGTGTGCTTCCATTAGTCAAACACCCATAATGATGTTTTGGTTGTTCTTCCGATCAGTGGTCGGTGTAGGTCGTAATGAAGATCCTAGATGTAGGGAAAATGATCACTGAAGTATGGTGATCATTTTAATTTTTGAATGAGGCCAAACCATTAATAAATCAAAGGTTTCTTTTGTTTTTATCCTCCCGGTGTCGCGATGAAGATGACGTTCTAGGGATGAAACGACGTCGTTTCATGCAAAAACTTGAACGCGGGACGCTCTATTAGCGTTCCATTCGCATTCTGTCAGCATTAGAGTGTTCTATCTTGATTCTCTACATCACAGATGTGTAACCCCAGGAAACCCCTTCGGTTCTGTGGAAGCTCGAGGTTCGGGAATTTCAACATTGGTTTTTATGTCAGGAATATTTTTTAAAATAAAACATTATTTTAAAAGATTTTAAATAATTCCTAACCGATTTTGAAATTAATTAAAAATAATTAATTTGGGTTCAAATTTAAATAATTCGAAATTATGTAGTGATCAAATTACAATTTGATTTCTTTAGAAAATTCGTCTTATAAATTAATTAAAAATAATTAATTTAAGAAATTATTTATTTTAAAATAGAATGGCCAATTGTTTTTTGAAAATCATTAAATTGTCCTATGTGTACAAATATATTTTGACCAAAGTTTCTTTAAGTTCGTAGTTATGTGATACTCAGGAAAAGGTTTTCGCGCTTCATCCTCCGTACTAGTTTTAAAAACAGTCTCTACTTATAAATTTGCCTTTTAAAAATCGGTTTATAACATTTTATTTTAGCCGATTAATCTTTCGGTCTTAGACTGTTTTAGCGTTATTTACATAATTGTAACAACAATTATTTAAATACTGGTATATGTTGCTGATGCCGACTAGGGAGGAAAATACCTGAAGAACATTAGTTTAGAATGCATTAGTGTTTAAAAAAAATCCTAAATAAGCCTTTGTCAAAATATTTTTTTGGAAATATCCCAAAAATATTTTGAAATCATTTTCTAATTTCTCGGGATTTTTGAAAATGGTTTGAGACTCCATAATTACAAAATAATTTTGGAGTTTTAAAATAGGAACCAAACAGGCCTTAGGACTGATGTCCTAGGTCCTGGGTTCGTTTGATTGGTCGAGGGTTAAGAGCCCTCGGTCCTAGGTTAAAAACCCCTCGGTCTGGGTTCGGGATCCTCGTTCGGGGTGCTAAGGCCTCTCGGTCATTTGTTATAATTCTTGGTCGTGTGCCAGAATTCTTGGTCGGACGCTTCGGTCCTAGGTGAAAGTCATTGATCCTGGGTTCGGGAGTTTTCGGTCCTAGGTTTGACTTTTTGGTCGACCTCTTAGTAGTGGACGAAAGTCATCGGTCTTAGGTTCAGGAGTTCTCAATGAGGTACGAGATTCCTTGGTCCTATGTCTGACTTCTTGGATGGATGTAAAAATCCTCGGTCGGACCTCTCAGTCCTAGCTAAGTTTTATCGGTCGGACCTCTCAGTCCTGACTGAAGATCCTTAGTCGAATCTCTCAGTCTTGGCTGATTTTGATTAAACATGATCGGCATGGATCAAACATGATCCAAATAATTGTCCAACATCATTAGAAACATGTTGGGAAACTTTTTAAGCTGATGTTCTTGAGGATTAGCCTTATACAGAAATTTCGAAAAATCAAAAGCTTTAAGCTTCAATGACGGATTCTCGAAATGTTTTGATTTGAAGCTAGAGATTGGATCTCTTGGATTCAGAATTGTTGAGGGAGACTATTTAAGCCTCCCGAAGTTGATTAGAGGAGTCAAATGGACTGAATCAGCCAAAAGCCATTATTGACGTTATGGTTGTTTTTCATCCAACTTATTGATATAGGCAATGATTATGCCTATAGATGTAGAAGAAATGATCAACAAAGTAGAGTTGTCATTTCACTCATTAAATCAGCAGACAAGGTTGAGAAACAGCCGAGTTCCATATTTGAAAAATCAAAGATGCCAGTTTTTCTTATCCTTCCGGCGACCGCGAAGAAGACGATCGGGGCATGAAACGACGTCATTTTTGGCGAGAAAGCGGACACGGAGCTAACGGTTGTGTTAGCCAATTCACTACTTTGTGGGCACACACTCTTTTCGTTGCAGCGGGCTACACGGGTGTCTGAGGCGTTGGATGAGATTTCAGTGCCTATCCGATGGACGTGGTTCTGACTGTAGCAATAAATTTGTATTTCGGCTACACCCGATAACAGATTTATTTTTATTTTAATATTTTGATTGTTTGAAATTTATTTTTTATATACCCTTTGGCATTAATTTTGTTTTAAAATACACAATATATTAAAAATAAATATGACAAATATTTTGCCAATTATTTTTATTTTATTTTATATTTTGGGTTAAATAAAGAATTTTTGGGATGAAATGGACCATTTCATCCTAAATTATTTATTTTTATCCCTAGATTTTTTAAAAATTATAGTTAAAAAACTTTAAGTTAGCCTTATAATTATTCTTATCATCACTGTTATTATTTGAAGAGCTTGAGTTAGAATTGCTCTATTTCATTAATTTGTCGAATTTCTTTACGAAGAGAGCCATAGTGTCGTTGTTGATCTACTCTACAACAGTCTTCATATTAGTAGCAGTGGGTGGCTCCTCAGCAGTCACCAATGCCTTAGTTGAAATAGAAGAGGTGGAAAGCTCCTCTTCATTCCTAGAGTTTATCTCAAACTCATAGGCCTTTAGATTGTCTAGCAAGTCAAAGAACTCCATCTTGTTGAGATCTTTAGACTCCCTCATCGCCATCGTCTTGATGTCCCACTCCCTGGGCAAAGCACGCATGACTTTGATTGCAACCTCTCTGTTACTGTAAGTCTTGACCAAGGTGGAAAGAGTGTTAATAATCTTGTTGAATCTCCCATTGAATTCAATCATCGTGTCTCTATGACACATCTTGACGTTATCAAACTACTGCGTGGCAACCATGATTTTGTTATCTTTGGTTTGCTCGTTGCCCTAATAGAGTTAAGTCAACCTCTCATAGATTTCTCTGGCAGAGTTGCATGATATGATGTAGTTGAACATGTTTTAATGTAGAGTTTTATACAAGATATCTTTGTCCATGTTGTCTAGGTTGTTCTTCATCTTGTCTTCACTGGTCCACTTATATCTGTCCTTCTCAATCTTTATCGGGCCTTCGGTGATGACAAAGCACATGTCATCATCAATGGCAGCAAGATGAGCGTGGACTCTCGCCTTCCACACGACATAGTTTTCCTTTGAGAACATGAGAACTTTGTTGGTGACAGCCATAAACATGATTCAGATTCTTGATGATTGCTTGAGAATAGAAAACTAGACTCTAATACCAGTTGATGGGATCAATGCTACCAATAGAGACTAGAGTCTGACTATTGTTAACAACTTATGATAAACGATTCGATAATAATCCTGTGATGGATTAATATATGTTTTTATTCTACGCAAATCCTCTAAACTCTTGAAACAGATTCAAGTGCAGAACTGTTTGTTGGATTTGAAGATTTAGACAACTTAATACAAATAGCAGAAAGTAAAGTACACAAGGAGTTTTATGGATGTTCGGAGATAAAAACTCCTACGTCACATCTTCTTCCACAACCGGAAGGATATCCACTAAAGACTTTTAATTAGATACAACTCACTAAGCTAGCTAACTCTCTATTGAACATAACAACCTTTGTTCAACTTACAGTGCTGACGTTTCTCACAGAAAAGACAATATTGCAATTTAATCACAGCTAAACAGTAAGAGATTTTGCTTAAAAGAATTGTATGAAGTAGTAAGTCAATATACGTTCATTATTGCATCAGTAGTTCGATCAGTTGTTCGAGAGTTTGACCATTGTCCTTGGGCTTCTATTTATAGTTGAAGTACACCAACGATTGCATATTCTTTGAGGACGCATGGAATTTAACCGTTTGACGACCGCATGTAGAACGAGAGTACAACAGACTCTGAGAATTTGCATAGTGGTCGTACCGAACAGGTAGTGCGCCGAGTATCCTATGATCTTGTTTTGTACTGGGAATATATTTGAGAGGTATATGTGTACGTGGCATTCATTCATTTGATAGAATTATCTGGCTTGTCAGACTGCTCATACGTGAGTGGAGCATAGAATAGAGAGATCGTGGTTAGACGAATGCTTCCTTCAAACAACTACTAAAGCGAGGAATTAGACGTTCTTCTTTAGACTGCGTCTAAAGGAGTTAGATGTCCTCGTCTAACTACCCTTCCCTTTAGACCGCGTCTAAAGGAGTTAGAATACCTCATCTAACTACGCTTCCCTTTAGACTACGTCTAAAGGAGTTTGACGACCTCGTCTAACTATGCTTCCCTTTAGACATCGTCTAAAGGAGTTAGACTACCTCATCTAACTACGTTTCCCTTTAGATATCGTCAAAAGGAGTTAGACTACCTCATCTAATTATATTTCCCTTTAGACCGAGTCTAAAGGAGTTAGACTACCTCGTCTAACTACGTTTCATGTCTAAGACAACCTCCTTCAGACCGCGTCTAAGGTAACAAAGTTTTTTAAATTTGTTCCTGCACAAAACAAATAGACGACTCAGCTTATCACAACTAAGTTTAACATAAATTATCAAAATAATGTAAGTATTGAATAAACTTATTTCCTTAGATTATTTTAGTCAAATTAATTTGACTCAACACTTCATTTGATAATAACTCATATCCAAGGAAAATTGATTGGCCATGATGATTGACCTTGAAAAAGGAGAGAAAGGAATGTCGAGTGATTGATAAAATATATTGTATCAAAAGTGATGACATCATATAAGTATTTATAAGTTGTCCGACATCTTCCATCTGTTCAATACAAATTTTTAATCCGAGATTCATCATCTAAGTCAAATATGCAATAAAAGTTTAAGCACCTATTTTTTATTTGCAAGAAATAATTACTTGAGAACATGAGAACTTTGGTGGTGACAGCCATAGACATGATTCAGATTCTTGATGGTTGCTTGAGAATAGAAAACGAGGCTCTGATACCAGTTGATGGGATCGGTGCTACCAATAGAGACTAGGGTCTGACTATTGTTAACAACTTATGATAAATGTTTCGATAATAATCTTATGAGGGATTAGTATCTGTTTCTAGTCTATCCAAATCCTCCAAAATCTTGAAATGGATTCAAGTGCGGAACTGTTTGTTGAATTTGAAGCTGTAGGGATTTCAACATTAGTAGGGACTTCAAGCATTCAAAATGATTTAATATAACATATTATCATGTAAAACTATCATTTATTCATAATTATAGATGTATATATAAGAAATTGTCTACGTAAAAATATTCTTAATTCATAAGTATAGGAAAATATAGAAGAAATTATCATGTAAAGTTATTCTTTATTCAGAAGTATAGGCGTATATGTAACTTATCATGTAAAAGTATTATTTATTCATAACTATAGGCATATATGAAAGATTTTTTCATGTAAAAGTATTCTTTATTCAAAAGTATAGGCGTATATATTAGAAATTATTATGTAAAACTATTCTTTAAGCACTTCAGTAAATCACATTACGTATGTGAAATACGGTTTACATGAAGGTGCAAATGGTTTTACTAGAATGTGTAAATAGTTTTACATTAAAATTACCTGCATATATTTCAGTTTTAAAACATTATAAGTTATATTTCCTATATATAATTCAGTTTTCAAGCATTAAAAGTCACATTTGATCATTAAACCAATCATTATAAATGATTTTAACAAATTTTGTTATCATCTTTTATTTTTTAAACACATCAGTAAATCGCATTGCAGGTCTTTACTACAGTTTACATGAAGGTGCAAATGGTTTTATATAAAGGTGTAAATGGTTTAACATGAATGTGTAAATAATTTTACTTGACAATTACCTGCCTATATTCTGTTTTAAAGGATTTTAAGTCGTAATTCTTGTATATAATTATGTTTTCAAGCATTTCAAGTAATATTTATTTTAGCTTTTAAGTATCCAAATAATACTTAGACTTAATCACAAAATGACAAATAGATGAAGAAATAAGTGATGAATATATTTTAGATAGTCCATATTAGTCTTGTAGACTATTGGCTAAGGATTTGCTAACTCTATAGTCAATCAAAGGAGGCAAGACTTAAGATATAAGGTAACGACCATCGGGAAGGATTTTCACATCGGCAAACATAAATAAATTAAGGAACGAATATAGTAAAAATAAAATAAGAGTAAAATTAATAAATTACCTCTATTGTGCGACTCATAAGTCTCTTGGAAAGATTTTCACGAAAAATAAAATAAAGAGAGGGAAAGAAAAAAAATAAAAAATAATAGAGGAAAGTAAAATGTTGAAAATAACCATGAGTTTTGGTGAAAAGTTAAATGATATTGACTGAAATGGTGGAAAAAAATTAAAATACTGAAGGATGATGGATAAGAGATATATAATATATGTTTGAAAGAAAAATTGTATAATTAAATTAATTAATAAATAATATAGATGTGTAATTCACTTAGCATGCCACTTGACTTAATTTTTAACGACGGATGTATTTCTGTTTGTTCAATTTCTTAGCTATAAATAAAATATATTTGGTGTCAAATTCGTAGACAAATATGATATTATTCCTATATAAAATTAAACTTAAGTTTTAGTAAACTAATTAAACATATAAGTGAACATAATGTCAAGACTCAATATACAATTAAATATTAAACTATTATTTTTTAAATTTGACTGGATTCTAAGTTAGATATGAGAAAATGAATTTATTAGTGTGGTGTAGTTACTCACTACAAATACAAAATTAAATCTAAACTAATTCATTTTTAATCTAGTTTCAATTTTAAAAAATTGTGTTCTAAAACACTTTACTTTCTTGAGTTTTGTTTTGTATGATTTGATGTTTGAATGATTATGATGTTGATTTAGATTTCATTAATCTTATATTATGTTTAATAGGCATAAAATTTTCTTTCTTTTCAAATGTATCTTTTGATCCTTAGATTTTGGCTATAGTATAGGATATACCCTTAGCATAGATAGATTTGTGTAAATGACAAAATAAAACGTGTAAAATATTTCTAAATCACGACCAATGTATTCTTGATTTGTAAAATACTTCAATTTGAAGGGCACATGAGACATAACACTAATATTTTTTCTCATGTGTAATCAAGCCATTTTTGTAAAAAAATCTTTTCAAATGTGTTTTGTTTACTTGCTAAATTTTTATTTTTCTAATTATGTGACAAAAATTAGGTGGCGATTCTTCGTTAACGAAATTTTTTCAAACCCTATATTTAAACATTTGATTTATTTTACATCAAACAAAATTTTTAAAGTTCCACAACAAAATTAATGAGTTCTTTTCATCAGAATATTACATGTAAAAAATTCAGTTAAGATTTAAGAAAAAAACATATTCATTGGATTAAAATCTAATATTTTTTATTAATATATTTACCTCTCCTTCTTCTCCTTCTCCTTCTCCTTCTCCTTCTCCTTCTCCTTCTCCTTCTCCTTCTCCTTCTCCTTCTCCTTCTCCTTCTCCTTCTCCTTCTTCTTCTCCCAACAAATATTATTGAATTACCTCAAGAAAATAATTAATCTTCCATGGATTAGATTATTTTTTAGCAAAAAATTGTCAATTTAACGAAAAGAGAAGTTGTGTTTGAGTCGACATGAAAAGAGACTATCTTAATTGCGACATTTCAAATATGCAAAGAGAATGATATTGTTATTCAGTTTTAAAGGATTTTAAGTTGTAATTCATGTATATAATTCTATTTTCTAGCATTTCAAGTTGTATTTCTTGTATATATTTTATTATATTTCAAGTATCCAAATAATACTAAAACTTAGTCACAAAATGATAAATAGATGAAGAAATAAGTGATGCATATATTTTAGATCGGTGCATATTAGTCTTGTAGACAATTGGTTGATTTACGAATTATGAAGTCAATCAAAAGAGGCAAGACTTAAGATATAAGGTAACGGACACAGAAAGATTTTCACATTGATAAATATATTAAGGAACGAATATAGTAAAAATAAAATAAGAGTAAAATAAGAGTAAAAATAATAAATTACCTCTGTTGTGCGACTCTTAAGACTTCTTGAAAGGATCTTCGAAAGGGAGGGTTAACTTACCGAAAAGAAAATAAAGAGATAGAAAGAAAAAAATTAAAAATTATTGAGGGAAATAAAATGTTGAAAATATCCATGAGTTTTGGTGAAAAGTTAAATAATATTGAGTTAAATGGTGGAAAAAAATTAAATTAGTGATGGAGGATGGAGGAGATAGATAGATAATATATATGTTTCAATGAAATATTGTATTAATTTTTGTCAAGTTTGTAGGTATAAATAAAATATTTTCGGTTAATATATTTGACACCTAGAGTCAAGTTCGTAGAAAATATGATATTATTTCCGATATAAAATTAAACTTAACTTTTAGTAAACTAATTAAACAAATAAGTGAACATAATGTCAAAACTGAATATACAATTAAATATTAAAATATTGTTTTTTAAATTTGACTAGATTCTAAGTTAGATATGATAAAATGAATTTATTAATGTGGTGTAGTTACTCACTATACAAATACAAAATTAAATCTAACCTAACACATTTTTAATCTAATTTTAATTTTAAAAATTTGTGTACTAAAACACTTTATTTTGGACAATCTTACCCTTGTCTACAGTCTTACCTTTGGAGTTATCATCGAATGTAATTCTTGATCCAGTTTCCTTTACAACGTTGGTTAGAAGCTTCCTATTTTCGGTCATTTTCCTTGAGCATCCACTGTCCAAGTACCACTTTGAATCCTCCAGACAGCTGACTTGTTTAACCCGTGAATAAAACTATTTACACCCTTTAGTGTCCACATTTAATTGGGTCCACGGTTGATCAGTCCTTTGGGGACCCATACTTGTGTTACTTTGATGAATCTCCTAGTGTTAGTCTTTATAATTCTACTTGCATTATACTTGACATCTCTCTGTCTTCCTTTCGATGAATAATTGTGTTTTCAAGATGAGTTTTGATGAGGCCTTCTTGGTTGTCTGTCAGGTTTACGTCCAGATGACCGGTTGGCTTTCTTTCTCTCAGGATCAAGCCACCGGACTTTTTAGTTGGCTCTACATATTTTAGTTCCCTTTAGTTACTGACTCATCTGCATCGTGATCCACTTAAGTGTCAGTTGAGGTACCATTAACAAAACTTATAGGAGGAAGTTTTCCTTTCATGGGTTTCAACTTCTTTCCTGACTTATCTGGATTGATGTTGTCATATCCTAGACTAAATTTACAGTTGGAAGGCCTTAATGACTCGTCATCTGATTGACCACATCCTCGGACTTAGTCCATGTAGCGATCACATAGTTGGCTCTCTCGTTTTCTTTGGTTAACAATTGAACTGTCTCCTTGAGCTTACGATTCTTAGAGGATAGTTCATTTGTTTTACCAGTTGTGTTGTCTGGTTGAGTTGAAACGAGAATAGACAATTTCTTGTACTCAATGACCATATCATTGAGTGCAGTAATCAAGGCGTCTCGAGTGAACTCTTCAGAGGCAAAATCAACATTTTCATCATTATCCATGAAGCACTTGACTTCTTCAACATCACTGTCACTTGAATCACTTTGGGCCCACTTGCTTCTGTTTCCTCTGCCAGCATCGCATTCTAATCCTTCTTATTCTTCTTATTAGTTGACTTCTTATCATCTTTTTTTGGATTCCGATATTCCGACTTGTAGTGACCTAAAGTGTCACAGTTGAAACAAAGAATGTTAGCCTTATGATCATTGGAGTTGTTGTTGTTGTTGAAAGATGGGTTATATTGATTCTTCCTCATAAATTTCCCAAACTTCTTGACAAGAAGTGTCATCGCATCTTCGCTGAACTACTCAGCTAAATTGATGAGTGAGGGAACTGTTGGCTCCACATAAGACACCAATGCCTTAGTCATAGTCGAGGATGAGGGCTCGTCTTCATTCCTTGAGTTCATCTCGAACTCATGGGATTTCAGATCGGCAAACATATCGTGCAGATCTATCTTGTGGTGGTTTCTAGACTTCCTCATCGCCATTGTCTTAATGTCCCAAGCACTGGGAAGAGCTTTCAACACCTTGACGATGATTTCTGTGTTGCCATAAACCTTTCCCAGAGTGGAAGTTTAATTACAATGTTGGTGAAACATTCGTCAAACTCGTTCATCGACTCCCCTAGGTGCATCTTGATGCTATCGATGTTTTGAGTGGTAACCATGAGCTTATTATCTTTGATTTGTTTGTGGCCCTCACAAAGTTGGATAATCTTCTCCCATACTTCCTTAGCGGAGGAACATTCTTAAATCTTTGCAAACATGTTCTTATTTATAGTTCTGTATATGGCGTTCTTAGCCAAGTTATCAAGGTTATTCTTCATTTTATCTTCATTGGTCCACTCACATCTTTCCTTTTTAATCTTTAACGGGTCGTCAGTGATAACATACCACATGTCGTCGTCTAGTGAGGCCAGATACACTTACATACGAATCTTCCAATCAATGTACTCTTCAATGCGGAACATGGGGAGCTTGTTAGAAAAAGACATGATGATATTTGAATGCTTGAGAATAGAAACCCTTTCTCTGATACCACTTGTTAGGAAAGGAGTAAACAATAGCAAGGGGTTGACTAAGTATTGTTAACCGTGAAAAATCTTTGTTTGATATTAACTCTGTTAGAAGTTAATATTTGTTTCAATTCTTCACAAGTCGTCACAAACTCTTGAACAAAGTTCAAGTGCAGAACTGTTTGTTTAGACTTGAAGCGACAGATAAATAGTAGGATAATGCTGAATGTAAAGAACTCAAGACACATGGAATTTGTATGGATATTCGGAGTAAACTCTCCTATGCAATCCCTTCTTCACGGCCTCGAGAAGGATTTCACTAGAAGATTTGATTTGAATAGCACCTCTACACAAATCTAGTTAGAAATCAGGTCTTAAACATTTCCTATTTTTGAACACCTAGCTCACACAACACTCTATTCAACAAAAACAAATTCGGTCAACTTACAATACCGAAAACTCACACAGAATAGACAGTGTGTAATACAACTTTAACAATCTATCAAACTTATAAACTCTTTGAACTTGAGAGCTTGAGATCTTGAGATCTTGAGAGATTGATTCAAAAAAACTTAAGACTCACAAGAAATTGTAAGCTCAAAAAGGTAGGTGCAAATTGTCCTTCAGCTTTGCCTTAAATAGGCAAAAGACAACGGACACATTTGCTTCAAAGGACACTTGTCCTATTTCGATTGGGTAAGTTCCAGAATAGTACATCAGAGAATATGCGCTTTTGATCGTGGATGTACTAGATGGAGATAGTGCGTCAAATATCATTAATGGGATCGTTGTGTACTAGGAACATACATACATGGAATTTGAATTACTTTTGCATGTGGTAGTCTCCAATAGGATTAGCACAGTTGTGGTGACAAACTACCAATACTGGATGCTTGATCAAATACCGAATTTGATCAAGTACCGAAAACGCTTCATAAACCAAATTACCGAACTGGTAAAATATCAGAAGCGTCTTGATATAATATCGAAGTCATATAAAACCGAGTGCGCTTCTAAAATATCGAACTCGATATAAAACCGGAAGCACCTATCCAAAATACCGATTTGAATATAAAACCGAACTTCATATAATATCGGGCGTGCTTCTATATAAAACCTAAGTCATATAAAACCGTAAGTACTCCTCCACTATAATACCAAAGTCATATAAAACCGATCTCGATATAATACCGGAACTGCTTCAATATAAAACCGAAAGGGCTCCTCCACTATAATACCGAAGTCATATAAAACCGATCTCGATATAAACCGATCTCGATATAATACCATAAGCGCTCCTTCAATATAAAATCGATCTTGATATATAACCGAAAGCGCCTCTTCACAGCCAAACATAAAACCAAGCATAAAACCGAAGGCATGTTTGTGGAAAACCGAAGTTGATTAAATACCGAAGTTGATCAAATACCGAATTTGATCAACTACCAGTCAGCTTTCTGTTTCAGTTTTCTTTACTTTTATCCTACATGAAATCAATAACACAATCCAGTCTTATTTATACACTGAAAATTGATCAAAGAAACTTAAAAAATTTATCTTTTTTTGATTATTTAAACTAAATATTCAAAACCTAGTAATTTTATAATGTTGATTATTTATCCTAAGTTAATTAATAACTTTATCTAACATATTCATATGGGTTTACAAGAAGAAAAATGATATGGACGCCAACGTGCACACTTATAAAGCATAATTGGTTGTGAAAGGTTTTCGACAAATTCATGGTGCGGACTATGATGAAACATGTTCAACCGTGGCGATGCTTAAATCAATCAGAATTATTATTGTCATTGCTTCATACTATGATTATGAGATTTGACAAATCAATTTCAAAACATAGTTTTTTAGCAGAAACTTAATCTAGGATGTGTACATGACACAACCCGAGGGTTTTGACAATCCTAAAAATATGGGTAAAGTGTGTGAAAGCTTTAAAGATCCATTTACGGATTGAAGAAGGCTTCAAGGAGTTTGAATATTAGTTTTGATAAAACGGCTAAAGAGTTTGGATTCATAAAAAATGAAGATGAGTCACGTGTATACAAGAAGGTTAGTGGGAGTGTAGTTGTCTTCCTTGTTATATATGTTGATAATATATTTCTCATTGAAAATGTCATACCTACTTTACAAAGTATTAAGTCTTGGTTAGGGAAATGTTTCTCAATGAAGGATGATAAGATCGGGGTAATTAATAGAGACGGGGATTCGACTATTGATGACGGCTTAAGAAACATGGTTTGATAGAAACATGTTAAGGATTTAAATCACTTTCTATTCTACACAAACCCTTGCAAACTCTTGAACGATTCAAATGCGGAAACGTTTGCTCAAGTTTGAAGCTAAGAACCAAGAATGAGAAGATGACAGAATGTAAATGACACAACAGTTTGTTTATGGATGTTCGGAGCAAACTCTCCTACGTCACCCCTTCTTCCAACCACCGGAAGGATTCACTATAAGTTTCTATTAATCAAATACAGTCGCACGATTAGCTCGCTGTTGAATAGAATAGACTCTATTCAACTTACAATATAATGAAGTATATCACTCAGCTAAAACAATGCTTTGATTCTAACAATCTCTTGATTTACACATAGTAAAGTAAGAAAGTAGCTCTTTCGTATATTAGTTTGTATGTTTGCATATGATTCTCTGAGTATTGATAGATCGATTAATCTATAATTCCAACAGTTCTTCCGTTGTCCTTGAAGATCTTTAAATAGGGAGTAGATACCAACGGTCGAATCTTCCATAATAACACGTGGCGAGCTTTCATTGGAACGCCTCCATAGTACACAACAGACTCTGAGCACCAGGATCGTGGCCGTACCAATATGGTAGTGCGCCAAATATTCTTCTAGGATATTCCTGCAAGAAACAAGTAGTGGGAAGAATATTTGCTTACGTGACATTAATTAATTGGTTGCAACTGGCTATCGTACTAATCTTCACTGGAAAGTGGAGCATGAGTAGCATACAACTAATTGATCATGTGTAGACGGGCTAGCTTCAAGCAACTACTTAAGCATGGCATTAGACGTATTTCACTTAGACGACTTCGTCTAATGAAATTAGACGCCCACGTCTAATAGCAGGATCCATTAGACCACTTGGTCTAATGGGATTAGACGACACGTCTAATTACGTTTCCCTTCAGACTAATCTGAAGGAGATAGAATGCACATCTAACTTTCATACGTTAGACTGCATGTCTAACTACGTCTGTTAGACTGCACGTCTAACTACGTATCTGTTAGAATGCACATCTAACTACGTCTGTTAGACTGCACGTCTAACTACGTTTGTTAAACTGCACGTCTAACTATGTATTCGTTAGACTACACGTCTAACTACGTATCTTTTAGACTACACGTCTAACTACATTTGTTAAACTGCACGTCTAACTACGTCTCTGTTAGATTGCACGTCTAACTACGTCTGTTAGACTGAACGTCTAACTACGCATCCCTTCAGACTAATCTGAAAGAGTTAGACTGCACGTCTAACTCTCATACGTTAGACTACACGTCTAACTACGCATCCTTTCAGACTAATCTGAAGGAGTTAGACTGTACGTCTAACTCTCATATGTTAGATTGCACGTCTAACTATGCATCCCTTCAAACTAATCTGAAGGAGTTAGACTGCATGTCTAACTCTCATACGTTAGACTGCACGTTTAACTACGTCTGTTAGAGTGCACGTCTAACTACGTCTGTTAGATTGCACGTCTAACTACATATCCGTTTGCACGTCTAACTACATCTATTAGACTGCACGTCTAACTCTCATACGTTAGATTGCACGTCTAACTACGTCGGTTAGATTGCACGTCTAACTATGTCTGTTAGACTACACGTCTAACTACATATCCGTTAGACTGCACGTGTAACTACGTCTGTTAGACTACACGTCTAACTACATATATGTTAGAGTACTTATCTAATTACGTGTGTTGGATTGCACGTCTAACTACGTTTGTTAGACTACACGTCTAACTACGTATGTTAGACTTCACGTCTAACTCAATGCATCTAATGGCCAATCAGTCTAATGAACCTCATTTAGACTTAATCTAATATAACCTGTTTTCGATACACCTGCACCAAAAACGATTAGACGGCTTAAATTAAGTTTTATACACACTCATCATCAAAATTCCAATAGTCAAAATACTTTGACACTTAGTCAAAATAATTTGACCCAACAATTTCCCCTTTTTGATGATGATGTTAAAACTTTGCATAGGTAACAAAATAAGCATCCATCATATAAAAGAAAGAGTTAAACTTGTTCACCCATTTTACAAAAACACTTTCCAAAGAATCCAATATTCTGAAACAGAATTCAAGGAACCAAGTTCATAAACTAATAGAAGATAGTTTAAGAGAAAGGAGATTATTGTTCTTCCCTTTTTATGAGTGGTTCGATTGGGAAGCGAGATCCTTCATAGCTGAGTTCTTCACCAGTCAACAGGTTGTGAAAAGGAGGAAGAGAACGGCCACCACGACCAATTCCACCACTTCGGCCACCACGATCACCTCCAGAACTTCTACCACCGTGATCGCCGCTTCGACCTCCGCCTCTTTTGATTGGTCTATCGCTATTATCACCAGTTGGTTTTCGCTTGGACCTGGTGCATGTTGAAACACCACCACCTCTTCTTCTGCTATTGTCCTCACCTTGAGTGATAAGATTCTTCTCTTTCTCGGCAACAGCCTTTGCATTTTCTTCTTCCTGAATCTTCCTTGCAAAAGAATCAGCCTGTTCTAACATTTCAGCGTCAGCTCGGCGCATAATACCTTGAACCTCAACCAACTGATCTCGAAGCAAGCTCATTCCATCCATAACTTCATTATGCATATCAACAGCATTTTCTCTTTCGCAGTCAAACAACTCGGATTGTCGTTTGATGAAGTTCTTCTCATATTTGGTATAAGAACTGTTGACGATATGAACCTCATACATGTTCTTCTTCAGCGCCTGCTCCATCTCATTTTGAGTCTTAAGAAGATCAACAAATTCCTTCTTGTTTGATTTATGAGTCTTCATAATTTTCACCATATTGGATTCCATTACAGCCATATTCTTTTGAAGAGTTGTCATCAATGATGTCATGGACTTCATAAGCTTTGTGTCGTTAGTAGATGATCCTTTGTTAGATGAAATCTCTTGAGAATTTGCTGGAACGATCTGAACAGGACTGATGTGGGTATGAACTTTCATGGACTGCTCGGGTCCATCCTTCTCTGACTCACTTTCAGATTTTTCTTCTTCTTCATCTTCCAAAATTTCTTCACATACCTTGTGAACCTTATCGGACAAATATCATGAATGATGATAAGGGTTGAAAATATTATCATGAATATTTGCAGTAGTGATACTAGGAAATGGTTGAGGCTTGGAAGATCCATTATTTTTGGCTTGTTCCCCTCAGATGAGGAACTCTTCTCTGATTCCTTGTCTTTTGAGGGTTCCCCCTCAGATCTGGCATCATCAGACTGACTAATTTCAGCCTCTTTCTCTGGAGATGCCTCTGCTTCAAGAAAAGGGAACTTCAAAACTTCCTCTTTCTGAATAACAGGAGATAAGATGGGTTCTTCAACAACTTCTTCTTCTTCGATAGTCGGGTTGGTTTGGATGGGTTCTACAGATTGCTCAATACGGGGTTGAGCCATTAAATATTTTTTCTCTGCTGAAAAACATCCCATTTCTATAAGAAGAGCAGTAACTTGCTCATCTTCATCAACATTATGATCATCGGACAGATCCATAAGCTCACATTCATCTAAAGAACTTCCAAATGGACTAGTCCCTGAGCAATTTTCCCCATGAACGTACCTGGTAACAACGGAAATGTAATCCTCCATAATTTCGTCCATCCTTTTCAGAGCTTTTTCTTCTGCCTTAGCACCTTTCTCAAGAGGGTTGAAATTGTCTCTTCTGGCTTGCAGAATAGGGAAGAGAGCTCTTCCTCTCAGATTTGCATCAACTAGTTCTTTTCTCTTAAGAGCTTCATAGACCTCTAATGTCTTGGCCCATTTCAAGACTCTCTTCTCACTTCTTACAAGCTTTAACCATTGACTGATAATGCTTCTGCCCTTGATGATCTCATCGTACTTGATAGACATTCTATTCAAGACCCAAGTGTCAAAAATCTCGATCTTTTCAGTAGCAATATTATTGTCCTGATCCATCATGAGATTGACGATGCAGGTTGCTTCAGAAACATCCTCATTAGGATCGATTACAATATCCTTCCCCTTTCCAATCACCTCAACCGGTTTTGGAATGGGCCTTGGTTCCCCAATTGTGATTCCAACAGCTTGTCTTGTGGATCGCATGATTTCGTGAGCAGTAAGAGGTTTCACAAAGAGTCCTAGCATGGGTTCGGCTGGAACAAGCTTACCAGTCACTAAGGACTCTGTTGGGATAGGATTTGGAACAAGAGGCTCTATGACAGGCATAGAAAGAGCCTTTTTAGATTCACCACCAACAACAAGGGTAAAAACTACACCTTGTTCTGGTTCAATAGACTCTATAGCACCAGCAGCTACAAGATTGGGTTGATGAACAGGAGATGGAACCCTGTCAAGATTTTTAGTGTTTTGACCAACTGGCTCAACAGTTGGCCCGGCAGCAGATTCCTCAATAGGAATAAAAACAGATAGGTCTTGTTCCAACACAGGAACATTAAATTTAGGCACTTCGGCCTGAGATTGGGGAGGGGTTACCTTCGATGACGCTTTCACCGATTTAGACGCCCTAGGAGCCTTTGATTTTTCTCCTCTTGAAATAGAGAACCTGGATGGCTTTCGCAACTGACTCACAATTGGAGACAAGGGAGACATGAGAATGGCAACAAGTTCGACTTGACCTTTCCTGACTCTGGAATCAACTATTCCAGAATCCTTCTTCGAAGAACTCTTAAGACTAGTAGAACTAGCCTCAGATTCGTTGACAGTTTTAGATCTTTTGGCTCCTCTAGACAGGACAGGAGCTGCTGGATGTTTGAGCGAGTAACAGACCTTCCTCCTGTCTGTTGGCTTAATGCTCCCGAGAGCGATTCTTTGTTGTTCTTCATTCGGACGAGGGTGTTGGCGACGGTGAAGACAGTGAACACCCTGGTCGAGTTTATCGGCTTCGAATCCTCCATGAAGACCCCCAAATGTTCCAACAAACGACTTAGTTGAGCAGTAAAGTTTACATTTTCCTTGCTCTCCTAATTGATCGTAAAACATAGATTCTGGTACAAAGTTGTGGCCTAGTTGACCTGAATCCCTTTTGAGATGACCGACATGTAGTCAAAACGATCTTGACTGTATAAATGGAAAGACCTCGCCTTCCCCTGAAGCGCTTTAGCCACCACATCATTTAGCAAAATAAACTATGGTTTGAGAGTCTTCTTACTCCCGTTAAGTCGAATCTCCGAGCTATCGGCGGAGAAAACCGTCTTCATCTTTGTCGTGACTTCCGATGGCAGATTCAAGTTGAATGTGTGCCCCTCCAAAGGACGTTCGAAGAACTCCGCATAAGAAGCTTCGTTGAAGGAGATTTCGGTGTTATTCACAGTTGCAACAATGGAGTCGCCGACCATCGTCGCCGATTTGAAAAACTCCCTTAATTCATTTTCATGGAATATGAACAGCCCGTCAAGGTACTTTCCGAGACCGGAATATTCAAGGGTTCTTAACATTTCGACCACACCTTGCTGATCGAACGTGTAGAAGGAGGGAAAATCAACCTATAGAGTACAATGACCAAGTGTGATTCTCTTGTTTCCCATTTTTGACAGAATGCGAACAGACACAAGATAAACAAGGGTTTCTTAGAGAAAAATCGAAGAAATCTAGGGTTCTTAGAAAACTTGAGTGAGAAAAAGCTTTCAATCTCATGGAAAGTGTCCTTATATAGACTCCCAAGAGTCGCATAGTATAACCGTCATATTTCCTAGGGGTATGGCCCATCAATTAATATTAGACGTCCTTTCCAAGTATTCATCATTATTTTGAGGGTATATTAGTCATTGTCTCTTAACTTGAAAGACACGTGTCTTCATGTTATTCGGAGATGACTATGTTTCTGTTTGAGCGGGAAAATTAGATATCACCTCACGTGGGACAACTGTCCTTGATCGGTCTAATACACACGTAGTTAGACGTTTTTCTTACTTACACCAACCTATGAAATCTAAACGTCTATTAGACGCATGGGTCTATTAGATGCAAGCGTCTAATCACATGTCTTATAAACGTTTAACGTCTATGAGACGTCGACGTCTAATTACGCATGAACAACATGTATTAGACGTGTGTTTGGTTAGACGTGAGCATCCACTTGCTCTTGACGTAAAAATATCTAACGTCTATTAGACGTGTACGTCTAACCGCGCAGGTTATTAACCAAGACACACAGACTTAGATTCATAGAGTGTGAGAAAAAATACGTCTAAGTACACGCTTTTTCCCTTAGACGACCTCGTCTAATAGACCGATTAAGGCCTTTTGTCTAAGTGTATCTTTATTTCCAAAATAAATTTTCCCTCTCATTTTGTGCATGTACAAAATGAATAAACAAATGTTTTGAGGTCCTTAGGACCAAAAATATTTTTAAAACATAAAAATACTTAGTCCTCTGGAATGGCAAATGCCATTGTTGATCTTCTAAAATGTATACTCAGAAGAGTATTCTCCATGCTTCCTTCCTGCAGCTCTCATGCATCACCTACACAAGAAACTATTTAAAAACTTTGGTAACCACATTCAATTGGGTCCTCAATTAATTAGTCTCTTAGGAATCTATATTTGAGATATTCTAATGAATTTCCCATTTTGTGTTGTGATTAATGTGTATAATTTTGATTTAGCAGATGCCTTCCTACTAGCCACTGATCCTTTAGCTTTTGAAGATGATTTTCTTTTAAAACTCCTTGACTTTGAGTCAGGTTTTAGATTGCCAGAATTGCTGGCTTCTTCTAACTTATTTTTCAGTCAGCTATCAGTCGGCGGAACATAAGTTATTTCATTCTTCAAAGCTACTTTTTCATGAATGGGATCAGATTCAATATCAGTTAAACTCCCTTTAACAAAGCTTATTGACTTAAGCTTGTTGGTAGCTGAGTTTGACTTTTTGCAGGACCAGTTTAGGTCATTACCATCAAATCCTATATCGGATCTAAATCCAGCAGGTTTTAACAGACTGGTCTGATATTTGATAGCTTCTCTAGACCTTGTCTAAGCACTAACAATGTTGTTCCTTGAGCATCTCATTCTCAGATGAGATCACTACTACTTTCTTTTCAAAAACATTTTATTCTTGAGTTTGAGGTAAAATCGGTTAAGACTCTTTGGGTAAAAATTTTGTTTCATTTATGGATTCTGCTAGCTTTCGGTACTCTATGACCATGTCATCTAGTGCAGCTACAAGTTGCTCCCTTGAAAACTTTTCAAAAGAGAAATCAAATACCTCAATTTCCTGAGTTTCTTCTTCTTCTCTTACCATGAAGCAAGCCACCTCGTCTTCATCATTGTCGCTGGATGAGAAGTAAGATTCACAGTGATTTCGTTTGTTCTTCCCGTCACCTGCCATAAGAGCCTTCAGCTCCTTTTCATTGTCATTTTTCTTCTCTTCACGCTTCGGCTTTCGACATTCCGATTGGTAATGACCTAAAATGCCACAGTTATAACACTTAACATTAGCTTTGGATTTCTTATTATCGTTAGAATTTGAAGAGCTTGAGTTAGAGTTGCTATTTTTCATGAATTCGCCAAATTTCTTCACGAAGAGAGACATAGCATCGATGCTAAGCTGCTGAGTTGCTGTCTACACGTTAGGAGCAGCAGGGGGCTCTTCAGAAGTCACCAACGCTTTGGAAATGATAATGGATGTGGATTGATCTTCTTCAATCCTAGAGTTCAGCTCGAACTCGTAGGCCTTGAGATCAACGAACAAATCAAAGAGCGAGATCTTGTTGAGGTCTTTGGATTCCCTCATAGCCATCATCTTTATGTCCCATTCCCTTAGAAGAGTACGCATGACCTTAATAGCAAGCTCCATGTTGTTATAGGTCTTGCCAATGATAGATAGAGTGGAGACAATATGGTTGAACCTTGTGTCGAACTCGTTCATCTTTTCTCCGGGACGCATCTTGAAGTTGTCGAACTGTTGAATGGCAACCATAATTTTGTTCTCCTTGAATTTCTCATTGCCCTCACACAGTTGAGTGAGTCTGTCCCAGATCTCCTTAGCAGTATCACACTCGATGATGTAGTTGAACATGCTATCATCAAGAGATCTGTACAGAACATCTAAAGCCATGTTGTTGAGGTTGTTCTTCCTCTTGTCTTCACTGCTCCATTTGGATTTCTCCTTATCGATCTTGATAGGACCATCTGTGATAACACTCCACATGTCGTCATGAAGAGAAGAGAGATGAGCATGAAATCTCTTCTTCCACACGATATAGTTTTCTCTAAAGAAAGTGGGGATTGCGGTAGCACTGGCATCTTTGGTTATGGTCGACATTCTTAGTGAAAGCTTGAGAATAGAAACAAAGCTCTGATACCAATTGATAGGATCGGCGTAATCAATATAGACGGGGGTCTGGCTATTGAAGACGACTTAAAAAACGGTTTGATAGAAATCCTATTAAGGATTTAAATCACTTTCTATTCTGCACAAACCCTTGCAAACTCTTGAACGATTCAAGTGCGGAAACGTTTTCTCAGGTTTGAAGTTAAGATCCAAGAATGAGAAGATGACATAATGTAAATGACATAGCAGTCTGTTTATGGATATTCGGAGCAAACTCTCCTAGATCACCCCTACTTCCAACCACCAGAAGGATTCACTATAGGTTTCTTAGAATCAAATACAGTCGCACGATTAGCTCATTGTTGAACAGAACAAACTCTGTTCAACTTATAATATGATGAAGCATATCACTCAGCTAAAATAATGCTTTGATTCTAACTCTCTCTTGATAAACACACGGTAAAGCAAGAAAGCGGCTCTTTCATATATCAGTTTGTATGTTTGCGTATGATTCTCTGAGTATTGATAGATCGATTAATCTGTAATTCCAGCAGTTCTTCTGTTGTCCTTGAAGATCTTTAAATAGGGAGCATGTACCAACGGTCGAATCTTCCATAATGACACATGACGAGCTTCCATTGGAATGCCTCCATAGTACACAGCAGACTCTGAGCACCAGGATCGTGGCCGTACCAATCTGGTAGTGCACCAAATATTCTTCTAGGATATTCCTACAAGAAACAAGTAGTGGGAATAATATTTGCTTACGTGGCATTAATCAATTGATTGCAACTAGCGGTCGTACTGATCTTCACTAGAAAGTGGAGCATGAGTAGCATACAGCTAGTTGATCGTGGGTAGACGGGTGCTAGCTTCAAGCAACTGCTTAAGCATGCATTAAACGTATTTCACTTAGACGATCTTGTCTAATGAAATTAGACGCCCATGTCTAATAGCAGGATCCATTAGACCATCAGGTCTAATGGGATTAGACGACACGTCTAATTACGGTTCCCTTCAGACTAATCTGAAGGAGTTAGTCTGCACATCTAACTCTCATACGTTAGACTGTACGTCTAACTACGCCTGTTAGACTGCACGTCTAACTACGTCTGTTAGACTGCACGTCAAACTACGTATCCGTTAGACTACACGTCTAACTACGTATTTATTAGACTGCACGTTTAACTACGTCTGTTACACTGCACGTCTAATTACGTCTCCGTTAGACTACACGTCTAACTACGTATCTATTAGACTACACGTCTAACTACATCTGTTACATTACACGTCTAACTACGTCTCCGTTAGACTGTACGTCTAACTACGTTTGTTAGACTGCACGTCTAACTATGCATCCCTTTAGACTAATCTGAAGGAGTTAGATTGCACTTCTAACTCTCATACGTTAGACTACACGTCTAACTATGTATCCTTTAAGACTAATCTGAAGGAGTTAGACTGCACGTCTAACTCTCATACGTTAGACTGCACGTCTAACTACGTCTGTTAGACTGCACGCCTAACTATGTATCTATTAGACTGAACGTCTAACTATGTCTGTTAGACTGCACGTCTAACTCTCATACGTTAGACTGCACATCTAACTACGTCTGTTAGACTGCACGTCTAACTACGTCTGTTAGGCTACACGTCTAACTACGTATCTGTTAGACTGCACGTCTAACTACGTATCTATTAGACTGCACGTCTAACTACGTCTATTAGACTGCACGTCTAACTTTGTCTGTTAGACTGCACGTCTAACTACGTATGTTAGACTGCACGTTTAAGTCAATGCATCTAATGGCCAATCAGTCTAATGAACCTCATTTAGACTTAGTCTAATATAACCTGTTTTCGATACACCTGCACCAAAAACGATTAGACGGCTTTAATTAAATTTTATACACACTCATCATCAAAATTCCAATCGTCAAAATACTTTGACACTTAGTCAAAATAATTTTACCCAACAAAAGACTTAGGCGAGGCTGCTTACTTTTTAGGCATCAAGATCTACAGAGATAGATCTAGGAAGCTCATACGCCTAAGTCATAATGCTTATATTGATAAAATACTAAAGAGGTTTAATATGAAAGACTCCAAGAGAGGATTTTTTCCAATGGCACATGGCATGAGTCTCTACAAGACTTAGTGTTCAAAGACACGAGTTGAACGAGACCGGATTCAAAGAATTCCATATGCCTCTGCAATATGATTTATTATGTATGTCATGTTATGCACTCGACCTAATATGTCATGTGCGTTAAGTTTGAACAGTAGATACTACTAGTCGGGTGTAGGTGAGGAACACTAGATAGCAGTCATGAATATCCTTAAGTACTTGAGAAGGACTAATGATGCATTCTTGATATATGGAGGACTTGATGATGAGCTAGTTATAAGTGGTTATACAGATGCTAGTTTCCATTCTGAGAAATATGACAACATATCACAGCAGGTTATGTAATTTGCTTAAATGGAGGTGTTATAAACTAGGAGTTCTAAACAAGAAACTGTTGTTGATTCTACTATAGAAGCAGAGTATATAGTTGCTTCAGACGCGATAAAGGAGGTTGTCTAGTTAAGAAAGTTCATCAATGAACTTGGACACTAGTAAAAAAAGGTCATATCAATGGTAAAAACCATTGATATTGAACCCAAAACGGATAGTATTGAGTAATAACAATCGTTAAAAAACAGTGGACAGCCGTTGGCAAAGCCTCCGTAGGCATTGCTCAAACATGAAGTATCAACCATTTTTTTGCGGTTGTTAGTAATTAATAACAACCGTTATGTGAGATATCAAACGCTCTATGGACTGTTATTATTAAACAATTTCAATCGTTTTACATACCGTTGTTATTAAGAATGATCAACCGTTTTAAAAATTGTTGTTATTAATCAATATCAACCTATAAAAATGGTTGTAATTTATAAAATAATAATTTCAATTATTTTAATTAAAAATTACTTTAAAATAAATTTAAATATTTTATACAAAATTTCAAATAACAAGAAAATTTGTAAATATAATTTCAAAATTAACATTAAAAATTATTTAACTCCAATATTTACAAATATTACACTTAAACTAAAAAAATAAAATACAACAAACTAAATAAAAAAATATAATAATTCAATCTTCTATTTCTTCTTCTAATTCAACATAAACCTCCTCCTTTTAAGAATAATAATTAAAAATTAAAGTTAATAATCTAACATTTATAAATATAATTAAAGGAATTTATTTAATGTATTTAACCATTTTTTAGATATGTTTACCTAACAAAACTTGTTTGTACAAATGATAATTTACCTCCAGACAAATGATATTTGACAACTAAAAATAATAATAATATATATATATATATATATATATATATATATATATATATATATATATATATATATATATATATATATATGAGAAAGGATAAAATAATATTCTAATAGAAAGGATTTGAAGCATAGATAGAGAGGGAGAGGAGAAGGAGAGGTTGGCACAGAAAAAAGGTATGGAAAAAAAATTTAAGAGTATAGTTGAAAGAAGAGAGAGGAAGAGAGGAAGAGAGGAAGAGAGGAAAAGTTATGAGGTTAAACAAAAGTGGTCGATTGAGAGATTATTAATTAATTAATTATTTTGGATAACACAATACTTATTTATTGATATTTTATTTATTTATTTTAATTTATATATATATATATTATATTTTATCAAATTTAATTATTTAAATATTATATATATATATTATTATAAATTATTAAGTTAAAAAAATAAAAATATTTAATATCAATTATTTTTAAAATGGTAATATTATATATATATATATATATATATATTAAATAGAAAATTAAATTAATTTATAAAAAATTAAAATTAAAATATATTAGATTTATATTCAATTAAATAAATATGAATATTTCAAATTTAATTATATATTTATTTATTTAATTACATAATATATGAAATTATATAATTCTTTTAAATTTAAAATATATTATCATAAAATTTTAGTTTTTTTACTTATTATTATTATAATAATTATGAATATATATATATATATATAATTAATATAATTTATTATTAATAAATCCGTATATTTATAAAAATAAAAATAAATATCAATTATAATTTAAATTTAATAAATTTTATTTATAAATTTTATAAACTATCTAATTCAACATTTATAATATATATTTTGAATTTTTTTTCTCTCTTCTCTCATATCTCAAATATTTAATCTTTAATTTCTAACTTCTCATTTCTAATCTTTTTATATTTATTAAGTTTTTTTTTTAAAATTCTAAATTTTAATTTCTCACTATTATTAGTACTTTTTGTTTTAATTAAATTTTAAAATTTATTAATATTTTATATTTTTCTTAAACACTAAATCTTATTAATATTTTTTATTTTTATTTTCCCTAAACTAAGATAAAAAAAAAAAGTAATAAAAATATTCATTATTAATGTATATTCTCTTTTTTTTCTACATTATCTTCCTATCATTGCTCACATTAACATAAATAAAAATAACTCAAAAATTACTTATAAATTATTATAATAATTTTTATTGAAATTTTTTATTAATTATTTTTTCTACAAAAATAAAATTTACTTAATCATTTTACTAAAATAATAAAATATAATATAAACATTTTTATACAAAAGTATACAAAGTTATGAAAAAAATTATATAACTAATAAACCTCTTACCCTAAATTTAAACCCTTAATCATATACCATAAACTCTAACTAATTATATATATATATATATATATATATATATATATATATATATATTTATTTATTTATATATATATATATATTCTTATATATAAAATAGTTTAGTCCACCCTACACTAATTATATAAATATATATTCAAATAAAAAATATAATAAATTAATAATATTATTATTTAAAAATATTAATAATTAAAGATACCTTAAATTTTAAATTAATTAATTAATTATATATATATATATTGTTATAAAAAATTCTAAACCTAAAATTACATCAATATTAAATTATTAAATAATAAAATATAATATAAACATTTTTATACAAAAGTATACAAAGTTATAAAAAAAATTATATAACTAATAAACCTCTTACCCTAAATTTAAACCCTTAATCATATACCATAAACTCTAACTAATTATATATATATATATATATATATATATTTATTTATTTATTTATATATATATATATATATTCTTATATATAAAATAGTTTAGTCCACCCTACACTAATTATATAAATATATATTCAAATAAAAAATATAATAAATTAATAATATTATTATTTAAAAATATTAATAATTAAAGATACCTTAAATTTTAAATTAATTAATTAATTATATATATATATATTGTTATAAAAAATTCTAAACCTAAAATTACATCAATATTAAATTATTACCCTTCAACTTTATACCTTAACCCTAAATTATATGTCCTTAAACTAATTATATAAATATATATTCATATAATAAATTAATAATATAATTATTAAATATTAATAATTAAATATAATATATATTGATATGACAAAAGAGAAAAATAAAGAGAGATGAGAGATAATAGAAAATAGAAAATTTTAAATTCCTAAATATTTGCAGATTCGCTTTACCTAATTAATTATATACTTATAATATAATTTATATTTTAAATAAATTTAAATTTAAATTAAATAATATTTAAATTTATATAATGTTTTTAAATTTCAAATATATTTCCATACATTTGTTTCTTACTTATTATTATTATTTGATAATTATGATAATATATATTATAATTAATTATTAATAAATATATTGATATATAAAAATAAATATTAATATAATTTAAATTTAATGTTTTTTTTACAAATATATAATTTATAAATTATTAATTAAATTTGTAAGTTAAAAAAAATAAATATAAAAAATAAATATCAACTATTTTAAAAGGGTTGATTGACCATTTCTATCCACCATTTTAAAAATTGTTTATCCTCTTTATATCAATCACTTTAAAAATTATTGATATTAATTTAATATATATCAACTATTTTAAAACAGTTGATATTGACATTTTTATATTATTGTTTTAAAACAGTTGATATTGACATTTTCTATATTATCAGTTTTTAAAATCGTTAATATTGTCCCCTCTATATTAATAGTTTTTAAAATAATTAATATAAATATGGTTAATATTAACGATTTTTAAAGTTGTTGATATAAAGTGGGTCAATATCAACCATTTAAAATCTATTGATATATCAACCGTTTTAAAAGCGGTTGATATTGACCCTCCTTGTATCATTACTCTTTTATCAACCGCAGAACAAACCGTTACTATTTTTGATTAATATTAATGTTTTTTTACTAGTTTGTTCCTAGCATTATGAACCTCATTGTTTTGTATTGTGACAACAATGGGGATATCTCACAAGCAAAAGAACCTATCTCACATCAGCTGTTCAAACACATACTAGGGTGTTTCACCTCATTCAAGAGATAATTTAATGTGTGATTTTACTTACAGTTAATTAAAATACAATTAATGTCATAATGAGAATAACTTCTCAAAATTCAATGTGTAATTCCAAAAGTTCCAATGTACATATTATTAAATATAATAATTTACACCTTATTGCTGTGTTAAATTTAATTTGTTAAGTAGAATTAATACTTACACGCTCGATTTTGTCATCTATAAAAGTATAAAATGTATGAAAGTAATCATTTATTAATAATAACAATTGACAACTATAAATGTACACTCCTATGTTTAGGAATTTCTTTGAACTGTATTGTCTTTTTTTTTTTTTATCTCTTTTTCCATGTTTTATCTTTAATCAAATAAATTATTAATATATTTGTCAAATCAAACACTTAAAATGATATTAAGAATAGTTCATATTGGGGTTAAAGTAATAACTAGAGATAAAATAGAATGATTGGGAATGATTTTGATGTGGTGAAAATATTTTTAATAAAATATTTAAAAGATATTAATATATAAAATTAAAATAATAATTAATAATTTAAAATATAAATATTTTAGTATTTTAATAAATAAATTGAGTGTTGTTATATATATGTATTAATTTCATATCCTAAATTATCCTAGTTTAATTGTATATGAATATTAATTTCATGTTAATAATTTAGAAAAAAAAATATTAAAAAAACACTTAAGTTTAGTAAAAAGTGAATTTTTTTAAAACATGGAATGGGCTCAGAGAGCCCTAACCCAAGAAAGAATTGTTACAACCAAGAGAAGATAATTATTTTTTTTAAAAAAAAATCACAACAAATGAATCAAAAAATCATGAAACCATTTCAAAAATATATAACTTTATGCAAAAAGCACCCAAAATAATTTCCCAACAACAACATGTTCATCAATCTATTTCAAAAAAAATGAAGTTATCGATTAAACTGAATCTTTCAAACTTTTGTTCAAAACCATTTCATAACTTCTACAGTGTCTTCAAATCAAGCTATTCTGATAAATAATATTCAATAGATCACTTTCTATTTATAGGAATCTCAACATTCAATGAAATATAAAACAGTAAAAATATTTCAAATTAACATTATTATTGAGCATTCTTCTCTTCTCGTTTCAAGAACACCTACTTCTTCATTTGATAATATATCAATAGGCTCATATACATCTCATTCTCTTTTTTAATTAAACAAAAAATTAAACCATCAAAATCACAATTTTATCTCATAAGAATAGCCTAGTTAATTTATTCTTTTAATGCATTTTTGGGTCAAAATTTAAACTTTCGTAAAGAATCATCTATCAAGTCATGAACTAAAAGATAATATACCAAATATGTTATCATTTCATACGAATATAAAAAATAGTTCAAATTACAATTGGACCAAAAGGTCGTAAATTATTTGAAAAGAAGCTATCAGATATTCGGCTATTAAAACAATTTAGTTTGGCCTTTTCAATTAGAATGCGAAAGTTAGAGAATATTCAAAATAAATAAATTTAACATAAGTAATATTTTTCTTTATTACTTGATTAAACATTTGACTGTGTAATCTGCGGCTCAAAAATTGATAAGCCTTGGCTTGATCGCTCAACACATTTTGATGATTATATTTTGACACTTCTTTAATTCCCAATAAACCATTCTTAGATCAATGTTTATTGGGATTAAAGAATTGTAAAATATGATAATCAAATAAGTTGTTATTGATAAGAAGAATAAAAACTTGAAATCTTTAATTATGATGATTAAATTTTACTTAAGATGTTTTTTTTTTAAATTAAACCACAATTAAATACCACTTTATCAACTCTTTCATCAATTACATTACTCAAAATATAAAAATCTGTAACCAAATAAGCTCAAGTTTCATAGTCTCTTCATATTTAAAATATTTTACAAATGTAAATAAACTGTTCTTGATTTCAGTAATTAGATTGTGATTTGTCTGAAGTAAACAAAATAATATGCGCAAAATCTCTCTTGATTATTTATTCTTTGTATTTACTTTTACCATTAAATATAGATCTGTAAATTTATGAATATTAATGATATATAATAAGTTCACTAAGAATAATGGTGACTAAATTAATGTAAGATTATTGAATTAATTAAATGTATTATAAGTTACAAGTGCTCAAAGTGATAATATATTGATAAATTATGATATATATTTTTATAACTTATGTTTATAAATATTAATTCCTAGTTAATTGAGTATATAATTAAAATAGATAGTTTATAAGTTTATAGTTTCATTAATACTTGATAATTAAATATTTAAGGGTGTATAAAAAGAATTGAAGGCTCCCAAAAGTTATTCATGTTTTTTTTCAATCATTCTCTTCTTTTTTTCTTTCTCAAACCCTGAACTTACAAATCGATCCAAAGTTCAAAAACTTCACATGGTATAGAGCTAGATATTCGTAGAAATCAAAAGGACGAATAACAGATTCAGATTAAAACCAAGATTCTTCTTTCAAAATTTTAATATTCATCAGGAATGTTTAAAAAGAAGAAACATAAGAATGATACGCTAACAATGCGTAACTCATATCATATATGTACGGTTATACGTACTCACAGAAATTATATTAACTAGAGTAGTGGTATACGATTAGCATTAGAAATGAAATCAAATTAGATTTTATTGATAAGTCGTTAGTTGTACAGAAAGAATCGGAAATTTTTGATAAATTGTGCAGTAGTAGAAAAAGTATTTTTAACGACCATCATTAACCATGGCGATCATTCGCCGTGGTTAATAATTTTTATTAGTGTCGGCGATCTATACGCCGTGGTTAATAATTTTTATTAGTGTCGGCTATGTAACACCCACACTAATAAGTATATTTAACCACAGTTTTCATTGTATTCGTCTTGGCTAATGTTTTGGCTTTCGTGTCACACTCTCGCTATTATTATTAGTCACGATTTTATGATAAACGTCGTGGCTAAAAGTCATTTTTTCTCGCATTTTTTTAGAGAAAATTAATAATCACGACGTGATGATAAAGTCGTGATTAATAAACTATAGGGACTTAAGAATTAGTTAACTTTTTTTGAATATATTTATTAATATCAAAATGAAAAATAAAACTTAAAGAAAAATTCCAAAACCCTGTAAATGCAATTTTTTTTTGATAATTCAAATGAAGAGTCGGTATTATATAAGTGAAAATCATTATCAAACTGAAAATGTTCCGTTTTAGTCAAACACCTCTCTTATCTATTAATAATACTATTTGTTTAAAAGAAAATATTAATAATACTATTTATTTTTTTAATTTTAATTTTTTTAATTTATAATTTAATAATAAATTATAATATATATATTTAATATTATATTACAAAACTTTAAAATTTTATTAATATTATATAATTATTTACTCATATATTTATTTAAAATGTAATTATTATTAAATACTAAGATTGATACAACTAATTAAATAAAATATTTATTTAAGATAATAAGATAATTAATTTATAAAAATTAAATTTTACTAATATAAAATTCAAGTTTATTATAAAATAAATAAAATTTAAATGTATCACTATAGAAAAATTAAGATTTATTATTTTAAATAAATAATAATTAAATAAATTATTGTTTATATTTTTATATAAATAAAATATAAAATTTATTTTCAAAAAATATTTTTATATAAATAAAGTTTATAAATTGGTTAAGTGTTTGTAGGGCTTTTAAAACAGGTTCCAAAATAATGGAATGAGAAATTTGTATGTTATGATCTTAAGTGGATTCAAGATTAATGAATGTGTCAAATTTATTTATATTAAAAACACAAAAAAAATAGTTACGTCATTTTATGTTTTTGTGTAAATGACATACTTATCATTAAAAGTAATGATAAATTTTTTAAATCTACTAGAGATATATATTAAATTCAAAATTTGATATGAAAGATATGAGATTGGCTGATATTTGTTTGGATCAAAGTGATTAGAACATCGGAATGGATAATGGATAGTTCAAAATCAATCGCATTATGCAAATTGAGCAAGTAGTAAAACTCTAAAAGCTCTTTTGGAAAATATTAACATTTTATTTTAAAAAATTATAAGATGCGTTCAAACATTACTAATAGAGACAAATCTATGTTAGTACTATAGTGGGCTCAAGCCCACCAAAAACAAATTGTTATTTTTTTAATAAAATAAGATCAAATTACTCCCTAATTTTCTATTTTTTTTAAATATAATTTACTGTTCGCTAATATATTTATTTAATTTTTCCTATTATTTTTTAAGTTCACTTCTAAAATTATTTTAAACTCACTATAATGGTCTTATTTACAAAGGTGGAGGAAAAACAAGCAATAGAAAAACAATGAAGTCGAGAAGATTGCTAACTAAATATTGCATCAAAATAGAATCACCCTTAATATATTAGAAGAAAAAACGCAAACAACATCATTTACACTAAATATAAGATCTTGACATGGATTGTGTACGAGTTTAGATGGATTGCATATCTACTCAAAGATTTAAGAGTTAAATTAAGTCTTAAAATTTTATTGTGACGAGACAAGAAAATTTCAATTTAAATTACTTTTTAAATAGTCTTTCAAGAACAAACAAATTATGTTAATATTGATTATTAGACTTTCCTATACAAATTAATGGAAGGGTAATTATTCTCATACATGTCTATTAAAAAATTCAACAAGAAAATATATTTAAAATGGCACTCAAATACATTTAGTTTCAAAATTACTCTTCAAAGTGAACTTGAGAAATTTTTATCTTTGTAAGGAGGTAAAGTTTGTAAATACTTTTGTCTAAAATATTAGTTGGAAGATCAATATATTTATATGTTTATTTGTTAAGGGCATATTTAAACACATCGTATTATTTAACGGTTAATACATGTAAAACAAGTCATATAAATAGGTCACATTCGGAATCATATTTAAACACATCATATTATTTAACGGTTAATACATGTAAAACAAGTCATATAAATAGGTCACATTCGGAATGTAAAGTGTGTTTTGAGTAATAGTAAGAGCCCCCGCATTAAACCCTAGACCACCTCCACATATCGGGTTCTTCATCATCTTAATCTTTTGTCGATCGATTCTCATATTACTTTGAGGGAAAAAAAAGATTTTGAAGAATCATTTTATTGGCTTATGAACATTTTTAATATAATTTGTTGTTTTTTATTTGTTTTGGCTCATGAACGTTTTTAATATAATTTAATGGATTTTGAATGGTATTTTTAATAGATATATAGTCTTACTAATTTATATGTTTTGAATTGTTTTATATAAACTTGAATCGATATACAAATTCACAAATTATAAATAAAAAAATCTTAATTCATTTTGAAAAATATGAACAATGTATAAGTACTGGGGAGTCAATAATAATTCTTGGTTTTAATTAAAACTATTCATACAAATAAATTTTGTTTTTTAAAAATTGATAATCTTTTTAAAAGTTTATTCAAATATAATATTATTTAAATTTTTGTTGAGGAAATTTTGGGAGTCAAAAATTCTATTTAAGATTTCGATTTTGGATGTAGCGTTATTTATGATAGAATTTTAACAGATGACATGTGCATGAATTAAGGTCATTTTATGGTATGTGTCAAGAAGAGGTTGAATCATCAATTCACTTATTTTTGCATTGTCGATGGATGACTACTATTTGGAGTTTTTTGTGAAGTATTACTTGAATTCATTGGGTGATGCCCGAGTCTTTAAGTAGTTATTGAAAAGTTTAGATTAATGCGGCTGATATGATAGACCTACATATTTGGGTTAACATCCCAATTATTCTTTGGTGTACTATCTGGTTGGAGAAAATCGTCAAACTTTCAATGATCGTAGTCGTCTGATTCGTATAATTCTTGTTATGATGTTTTCTAAGATTCCTTTAGAAAAGTCAGTAAAGTCTGTTGGAAGGATTTACGAGCTTGATAACTTATTAAGTATTGTTTTTTTTTTATATTTTATATATTTTTTTATTTTTATGTCAGACTTTATTGTTGTGTGCTTAAACAATATTTTCATTTTTAATATATATATATATATTGACTGTTTTAAAAGAAAAAGTAAAAATATAAAACTATCCTAATATTCATTATAATTGTTCAAATAGGTGATAAAACTATAAATAAAATATTTTCTAAATAGCTTATGTCTCAATATCCTCTCTCAAGATGAATATCTTAAATGAAAAATATTTGATTCGAAATTGATGTTTTTCTTTGAAGTTCCATATTCCAAATGAATATACATAGATTTTGTCTCCCTTATCCATTATTTTTTTGGACAACATTTGAATATAGTTATCTACATTAGTGCATCTTCATCATCTAAAATAAAGTATTAATTGTAAAAAACACCAATACCTTTTGTTCTCCAATGGACTTTTTATTACTAATTTCGTGAATTAAGTTTGGTAAACCAACCATTTCATCATATTTTTTCTCCAATTCAATCAACCTAGACGAGACATTACTTTCACTTCGATTAAATTAATCATCTCATTCATTTATAATCATCAATATATCTTTATGTTCAATGTATCTCTAATATTACTAATCATGTGATCTCATTTCAAGTATTTTTGCACAAAACAATCTCAATATTACCTTCACTTCAGTCAACCAATGGACCACCATTATTTTTACTAATTTAGTATCCACATTTCGACCATTTTACACACAATCGACACAACACAAATTTTTATCCGCATATCAAAAATAATAATTTAGAATAAATTATCTTAAAAAATATTAGTAGTTATAAATGTTTATTTATATGGTATATTATTAAAATATATAATAAAATATTAAAATAATAAAATTTTTAAAAAAATATATATTTTTAATTTTATATTCTTTTAGTCGGTTAATTTTTTCTTTTTTATTTAAATAAATTCATAATATTTAAAAAATATAAATTAAATTTATTTATCACATGAACTAAGAAATAAATGTGAAAAAAGTATTAAAAAAATAACTCTCTCTATATATATATATTAAAATACATCATACCAATGTTTATTTTATAATTAAATATAAAATTATATAAAATAAATTTAATATATATATATATATATATTCATTATATAATAAAATATATATTATTTATATTAACAAAAAAAATTAAAAAATAAATAAGTTATCTTAAAAAAACATTAACAATTTAAAATATTTATTTATATAGTATATTATTAAAATATATAATAAAATATTGAAATATTATAAATTTTAAAAACATATATTATTAATTTTATTTTATTTAAATAAATTATAATATTTAAAAAATAAAAATTAAATTTATTTATCTCGTGAATTAAGAAAAAGAATATGAAAAAAAGTATAAAAAAAATTAAACTATAAATAAATATAAATTTATTATATATATATATATATATTTATATATTAAAATACACCATTCAAAAAAAATATTTATTTTATAATTAAATATAAAAATAAGTTTAAAATATATACATATTGTTTATATTAACAAAAAAAAATTAAAATAAAATTATTTAATTAACATGTTCAAAATCTGTTTATAATTTATATCTATTAAATATAAATTTTGATTTTCTTTTAATTGAAATTAAAAAAATATTTTTATATTTATTAAAAAAACAACATCTTTAGAAAGTATTATATTTTTAGTATTTCTAGTGTAAAAATATATAAAACCAATTCATATTCCAAAATCATAGATGTTTATTTATATAATATATTATTAAAATATATAATGAAATATTAAAATATTAAGAATTTAAAAAAATATATATTATTAATTTTATATTATTTTAGTCTATTAACTGTTTCTTATTTATACATATAAATTCATAATATTTAAAAAATATATAAATTAAATTTATTTATACGATGAATTAAGAAAAAGATTTTTTTTTTAAAATATAAAAATAATTAAAATATAAATAAATATAAATTTATTATATATATATTAAAATACATCATACAAAAAATATTTATTTTATAATTAAATATAAATTTAAATATATAAAATAAATTTTAAAAATATATATATTAACACAAAAAATTAAAATAAAAAATTATTTAATTAAAATGTGTCTATAATTTATATTTATTAAATAAATTTTTTGATTTTCTTTTATTAAAATCAGTTTGTTTATATTTTTATATTTATTAAAAAAAATATTTTATATAATTGTGTTTTTGAAAATATATTTTTTAAAAACAATATTCCATGAATTTTTTTAATTGAATTTATCAACCCCTTAAATCTAATATTTTAGATTAGGAAATATAAACCAATTCATATTCTTATTTGTCACTTCTAAAATCCATATATATATATATATATTAATTTAACAAAAAAGTGTTAAAATAAAATATATTATTAAATTTTTATTATTTTAGTCTGTTAATTTTTTCTTATGTATTTAAATAAATTCATAATATTAAAAAAATATATAAATTAAATTTATTTATCCCATGAATTAAGAAAAAGAATGTGAAAAAAAATATAAATAAAATTAAAATAAATATATATATATATATATCATACCAAAAATGTTTATTTTATAATTAAGTATAAAATTATATAAAATAAAATAAATTTAATATATATATATATATTCATTATATAATAAAATATATTATTTATATTAGCACAAATAATTTAAAATATATAAGTGATCTTAAAAAAATGATTAATAGTTATAAATATTTATTTATATAGTATATTATTAAAATATATAATAAAATATTGAAATATTATAAATTTTACAAACATATATTATTAATTTTATTTTATTTTAGTCTGTTATTTTTTTAATATTTATTTAAATAAATTGATAATATTTAAAAAAAATAAAAATTAAATTTATTTATATCATGAATTAAGAAAAAAAATATGAAAAAAAGTATAAAAAAATTAAACTATAAATTTATTATATATATATATTTATATATTAAAATACATCATATAAAAAATATTTATTTTATAATTAAATATAAAATAAGTTTACAAAATACATATATATTATTTATATTAACACAAAAAAATTAATAAAATTATTTAATTAACATGTTCAAAATCTGTTTATCATTTATATATATTAAATATAAATTTTGATTTTCTTTTAATTAAAATCAAAAAAATATTTTTATATTTATTAAAAAAAATACTCATATTATATTTTTAATGGGATCGTCGCCGTTTAAACGCTTAAAATATCTAGTAATTTTTAGAGTAAAAATATATAAAATATAATTCTTATTCCAAAATTATATATGTTTATTTATATAATATATTATTAAAATATATAACGAAATATTAAAATATTAAGAATTTAAAAATATTTATATTATTAATTTTATATTATTTTAGTCTATTAATTTTTTCTTATTTATATAGATAAATTCATAATATTTAAAAAATATATAAATTAAATTTATTTATACGATGAATTAATAAAAATATTTTTTTTTAAAAGTATAAAAATAATTAAAATATAAATAAATATAAAATTATTTATTATATATATATATTAAAATACATCATACAAAAAATATTTATTTTATAATTAAATATAAATTTAAATATATAAAATAAATTTAAAAAAAATATATATTCTATTTATATTAACACAAAAAATTAAAATAAAAAATTATTTAATTAAAATGTTCAAAATCCGTCTATAATTTATATTTATTAAATAAATTTTTTGATTTTCTTTTTATTAAAATCAGTTTGTTCATATTTTTATATTTATTAAAAAAAATATTTTATATAATTGTGTTTTTGAAAATATATTTTTTTTAAACAATATTTCATGAATATTTTAGATTAGGAATCATATTTATTCCTACTATTTGTCACTTCTAAAGTGAAATTTTTTTTAAATAAAATTAATATATATATATATATATTAAAATACATTATACAAAAAATGTTTATTTTATAATTAAATATAAAATTATATAAAATAAATTTAATATATATATATATATATATTTTCATTATATAATAAAATATATTATTTATATTAGCACGAAAAATTTAAAATAAATAAATTATCTTAAAAAAATGATTAATAGTTATAAATATTTATTTATATAGTATATTATTAAAATATATAATAAAATATTGAAATATTATAAATTTTACAAACATATATTATTTATTTTATTTTATTTTAGTCTCTTAATTTTTTTATATTTATTTAAATAAATTGATAATATTTAAAAAAATAAAAATTAAATTTATTTATCTCGTTAATTAAGAAAAAAAAATATGAAAAAAAGTTATAAAAAAATTAAACTATAAATTTATTATATATATATATATATATATATATATATATATATATATATATTAAAATACATCATACAAAAAATATTTATTTTATAATTAAATATAAAATAAGTTTAAAAAATACATATATTATTTATATTAACACAAAAAATTTAATAAAATTATTTAATTAACATGTTCAAAATATGTTTATAATTTATATCTATTAAATATAAATATTGATTTTCTTTTAATTAAAATCACTTTTTTTTTTATATTTTTATATTTATTAAAAAAATACTCATATTATATTTTTAATGGGTTCTCGTTTAAACGATTAAAATCTCTACTACTAAGTAATGTAATTTTTAGTATTTTTTAGTGTAGAAATATATAAAATCAATTCATATTCCAATAAATATATATATATATATATATATATAAAATAAAGATTTATAAAGAAATTAATAATAATAATTTAAAATAAAATATTTAAAAAAAAATTTAATAGTTATAAATGTTTATTTATATAATATATTATTAAAATATATAATGAAATATTAAAATATTAAGAATTTTAAAAAATATATATTATTAATTTTTTATTATTTATTTAGATAAATTCATAATATTTAAAAAATATATAAATTAAATTTATTTATACAATGAATTAAGAAAACACTTTTTTTAAAAAAAGTATAAAAAGTATAAAAATATAAATAAATATAAGCTTATTTATTATATATATATATATATATTAAAATATATATATATATTAAAATACATCATACAAAAAATATTTATTTCATAATTAAATATAAATTTAAATATATAAAATAAATTTAAAAAATATATATATTATTTATATTAACACAAAAAATTAAAATAAAAAATTATGTAATTAAAATGTTCAAAATCCGTTTATAATTTATATCTATTAAATACTTTTTTTATTTTCTTTTTATTAAAATCAGTTTATTCATATTTTTATATTTATTAAAAAAAATATTTTATATAATTGTGTTTTTGAAAATATATTTTTTAATAACAATATTCCATGTTTTTTTTAATGGAATATTTTAGATTAGTAATATCATTGGATATTGGATACGTGATGTTCTAGATGAAAAATCGTTAGTTTTAGAGAAAGTGCATACAAATGATAATAAGGCTGATATGCTAACCAAAATACTACCAAAAGACAAGTTTGAGTTTTTTGTTTAACCGCGGGTTTGACTACAACCCTTTCATAGTTTTGATGGGGGAGTTTGTTGGGTTATTTATTTGGGTTGTCAACTATGTAATAAAAAGCCCAGCTTGTTTAAGAAGCTCAAAAGTTTAGAAGCTCGTAAGTCTAAGAACTAGAAGTCAAGAAGCACAAGAGTCCGTTTGTGTTAAAAAGGGGCATGATTGTCTTAATGGAAAAGACTCCTGAGTTGTCCTCGTTCTACTATAAGAGGTGGAGGAAGTGACATTAACAAAATATACCTTAAAGTCATCTAGCATACACTTGTAGACAGATACTAAGATCTTTTCTTTGTTTATCTCTTATCTTCATTTGTTTCGTGTTTAACATTTGATTATAGTGAAACTTCTTTTGGACAAAAGTCTTGTGGTTTTACTCCTTGATTTGAGAAGGTTTTCCACGTCAAATTCTTGTTATTCTTGTTTCATTTACATTTCTTTTAATATTTGATGTTTCTCGCTCCTAAAGATCTAATTAAGTGGGGAATAGTTTATTATCACAAGTGTGGTGATTATTCCGTTTTATTCCCAACATAGTGGTATTAGAGCTTGGTTCTAAACGTTTTTATTTTTTATTGGTTTATTCCCAACAAATACAAATTCACAAATTATATATAAATAAAAATCTTAACTCATTTTAAAAAATATGAACAATGCATAAGTACTAAGTAGTCAATAATTGTTGGAGAAATCGAATAATAACACATGTTTAGCAATCCAGAAATAGACAAGCTACAACAAAGGTCTAACAATTCTTTTTCTCCTTTTGTATAATCAAATAGGCAGCCAATTCAATTGAGCATCAAACAATCAAAGAAACAGAGAGCAAGACACCAAGATTTTACGTGGAAACCCCAAATTAGGTAAAAACCACGGGACACTTCGGCCACTTAAATCATCCACTATAACAAATGAGTATACAATGTTGTTCAATACAAGCCTAGAGGTAATCTAATTAAAATTATCAATTAACCTCATCCTAACTTGTCATTCACATACATTATCATCATCACTAAAGATGTTAACCAAATATAGAAGAGATCAGACAGAAAAGGTGAACCCACAATTATGAGAATCTCATATGAGTGTTGGCCGAATAGATGCTTTGACTGTAATACATTCGAACATGTCTGTTACAAGTGCCCGAAAATAATTGAAGAAGAAAGGAAGAAGAAGATCGAGAAAGAGACAAAGACAGAGAAAGAAAAAAAACAGAAAGAAGAACAAGAAATGTTGGAAAAGGAAAAGGTTGAGAATGAAAGACAGAAAATGGTTACTAAAGAATCAGTATTGAGTAAACAGAAGGATCAAGATAAGGAAGAAAATTTAGAACATGGTTTTGAAGAACAGGGGAAGGAAGATAGAGTTGTAAGAGATTCAGAATCAAAGGCTGAGAATGAAGAGGTAACAAAAAAACTTGAACTGGAAGCAAGAATCAATACTAAAGAGGTTGTGGAAAGGGAAAGTGTGGGAAAAAGCAAGAAAGGGGAAGTGAGTGAAGGAAATGGGAAAGATAAAGAAGAGGCAACTGAATCGATTGAAAATGTACAATCTCCAATTCAAAAAAAAAGTTGACCAGAGAAACACAAAAATCACAAAACAAGAAGGTAAGAAAATTAAGGAAAATACAATTCCTTATAACCCTGCTATATGGGAAAAACAGAAAGGAAGAAAAAGTAAAGGAAGGGGAAGTAAAGCTGGAACATCTTCTTTTCATTAATGAACTTAATGACATGGAATATTAGAGGGTTAAATGACCCCGTAAAAAGAAGAGAAGTTAAAAGAATAGCAGAAAAGAATGAAATCACAGTATTTGGAATTATTGAAACAAAAGTCAGACAAAGTCAAATAGAGAATGTTGCCCAAGGTTGCTTCAAAGAAGAATGAGAATTTATTCATAACTCCGATGGGATTAAAAGTAGAATCTGGGTAGGATGGGATAAAAGAAGGGTTGAAATCAAGAAATTTTTTGAAAGCAAGCAAGTTATTTTGACAGAGGTTATCAATCTGATGACAAGGGTAAAAATATTTTTTGCGGTAGTCTATGCAAGCAACTCTGGGACAGAGAGGACGACACTTTGGAATGATTTAAGAAGAAGCATTATGGACGACGAACCATGGGTTATTATGGGAGATTTTAATGTTACAAGATTCAGGAATGAAAAAGAGCCTGAGACAGACATAACACAAGACATGCAGGATTTCAATGAATGCATTCGAGACATAAACTGCATTGAACCGTCTTTTTCAGGTAATCTATTTTCATGGTCAACTACAAGAGGGGCGGACAACATGAGAAAGAACAGAATTGATAGAGGCCTAGTGAATGAAAAATGGGTGGAATTTTACCCAAGAAGCCAAATCTAGGTTTTACAACCAGGTATCTCTGATCACTGCCCTTTGAAATTCTTTTGGGAAAAGGAGAAAAAATAGAAAAGACCCTTTAAGTTCTTCAACTTCTGGATGAAAGATGAAGAATTTAATAAAATCCTTAATGAAACTTGGAACATCAGAATTAATGGAACAAAGATGTTTAGAGTTTGTGAGAAACTAAGATTACTGAAATGGAAGCTGAATAAACTAGACCGGAAAAAATATAGTGGGATTTCTAAAAGAGTAGAGGAAGCCAGAACGAAACTAGAGGAAATACAAAGCAAGGCACTAAGAGCCCCAAATCTACCTTATAACAGGGAAGAGGAAAAAGAGGCTCTTACGCGATTCAGAGACCTCTGTTCTAAAGAGGAAAGTTTTGCTAAACAAAAATCTAGAGAAAATTGGCTTTCATTAGGAGACAAGAATACTTCTTTCTTCTATAAAAAATGTTCATCAAGGAATTTTAGAAATCAGGTCCTAAGGCTCACAAACTCAAATGGAGATGTTTTACAGGGACAAAAGGCAGTTCATGAGGAAGCAATAAGTTTCTACAAAGAGCTGATTGGAACAGAATCTAGCACAATAATAGAGGACAACCGAAGATTGCTTCAACAGATTGTGCAAAGGAAAATCAGTGAAGAAAGTGGTAACAAATTGATTATAAGAGTCAATATGGAAGAAGTTAGAAAAGTTGTGTTTTCGATGAAAGGGGATAAAAGCCCAGGGCCAGATGGTTTCAACGCGAACTTCTTCAAAGAAAATTGGGAAATAGTGGGTAAAGATGTAAGCGAAAGGGTTTTAGAATTCTTCCAAAACAGGAAAATGTTGAAGCAATGAAACGTCACAGTGTTGAATTTGATTCCTAAGAATCCAATTCCGGAAAAAATTCAGGACTTTCGTCCTATTTCATGTTGCAATGTTATTTATAAAATTATTTCGCAACGTTTGAAAACAGTTATTGATAAACTTGTAGGATTAGGGCAATCAACATTTATTCCCAAACGCTCTATTTCCCATAACATCCTACTCATGCAGAGCTTATTGAATGGATATGGAAATAAAAACATATCGCCACATGTGGCTTTCAAAATTGACATTAAAAAAGCTTTTGACTCGATCAGATGGGGATCAATCCACGAATTCCTCATTGCTGCAGGTTTTCCAATTATTTTCATTGATTGGATTATGCAATGTGTTTCCACTCCTCACCTTGTTGTGAGCGTGAATGGTATTCATGGAGGCTTTTTCAAGGGTGAAATGGGAGTAAGGCAAGGAGACCCTATATCTCCTTACCTATTCGTCTTAATAATGGAAATTCTTGACTGCATTTTAAAAATGCTTCTGAGAAGTCATCATTTCAAATTTCACCCGTACTGCAAAGAAGAAGCAATAACCCATATATGTTTTGCAGATGATCTATTTTTTGTGGCTTATGCGGATGTTGAATCTGTTAGTACAATCAAAGAACCTCTAACAATCTTTTCGAGTATTACAGGTCTATACATCAATGAGGACAAAAGTCAGGCTTTCTATGGAGGGGTTAGTGAAGAAAGGAAAGAAAACATTTTCAATATTATGGGAATCAAGGAAGGTGAACTACTAGTGAAATACCTTGGAGTACCCCTGTCATCAAAACAACTCCGATACAATCACTTTAGACAACTGGTAGAAAAGGTTAGAAATTCTGTTTTGGGTTGGGCTACGAAAAAACTGTCTTATGCAGGTAGAATCGAGCTCGTTAGAAGAGTCATTTTTGGAATTATTGGCTACTGGGCACAACAGATAGTCATCCCAAAGAAAGTAATGGCTGAACTCGATAGAATCATGAGAGACTACATATGGGGAACACAAGGCAGAGGAGGAAAAAAAAGTCAAATGGGAGGATGTTTGCACTCCCATAGAAGAAGGAGGACTAGGAATAAAAAGTTGTGTTGAATGGAACAAAGCTCTCACCATCAAGAGCTTATAAGAGTTGGAGAAAAAAGCGGACTCCCTATGGGTCAAATGGGTGCATACAAAATTTATGAAAGAAGAGCAGAGTATCTGGACACGAAGCATCAACGAAAGAATGGCATGGTCATTGAAAAAAATCCTAAAAACAAGAAAAGATGCCTTTCAAATGGTGAAAACCACAATTAGAAATGGAAGAGGGGTACTATTCTAGCATGATCCTTGGCTGGATAATATTCCCATTATATTCAAAGAAGAAATGCAAGGAAACAGAGTTAGAAGAGAATACATCAAGTACTCATTTAGAGACGTATATGAAGGTAGATGTGATTCACTTTTGAGGCGTATTCCAGAAGGTGATAGAATCCTAAACCTAATGAGGCAGAAACAACTCAATTAAAATAATGATGAAATAAGCTGGAAAACAGAAAGAAATGAGAAGTTTATTACAGGAAAGGCATGGGAAATGGTTACAACAAGAGGATATGAGGTAGATTGGCATAATGTGGTATGGCCTCCAAAGATTATTCCTCGTCACCAATTTATTCTCTGGCTGGTATATAGGAAAATGTTGACAACAAAATACAGAATTCAAAAATATATAAACATTCCTGATATCAACTGTGTCCTATGTTCAGGAGTTGAGGAAAGCATAAACCATTTATTTGGGGAATGCTCTTTTGTAATACAAATATGGAGGATGTATGTTGCAAACATGAACATCATCAACTTTCCAAGAATATGGGAAGAAATCCAAGAGTGGATGAAGAATAAAGCAAAAGGAAGATCCTTCTATGTAAGTATGTTGAAATGCTACTTTGGAGCAGTAATCTACAATATCTGGAAAGAAAGAAATTCATGAACTCACAGTGGAAGAAGTAGAACCGCTGAAGATATTTGGAGAGATATAACTTCAGATGGAAATGCACTCATTCAATCCTGGAAAGGAATCGAAAGGAATGAAGATGATAGAAAGCTCTGCCATATATGGATATTTCGTTTGAGAAGGTCACAAGTAGAATAAAAGTAAAAACGCTGTAGGCGCTAATTGATTATTGTTATTGTCTGTAATTCAATTATTGTTTCATTGTCAAATCTAGAAATTGTCTAGATCTGATCTTAAACTTTTGTATTTTTTTTCCCTCTTTTGGGTTTTTTTAATGAAATGGCACTAAGCTGTTTCCCTCCCCCCCCCCAAAAAAAAAAGATAAAGGAAATCATAGAAGAACCTGCTGCTTCAATGGAGGAATTCCTGCTTCAATGGAGGAAGAACTGTTGGTAAAGGGATAGAGAAAAAACCAACTAAACTGCTGTGTTTTTTTTTCCTTAATTAAATATGTCCTAATGGCTTTATTAATTTGTCAGGCCCAACTGCCAAATGAACTGACCCAACAAATCTCTTCCGTCAGCACAACTTCGCGGGCTCCAATAAACCCGCTCTCTCCCGACAATCTTCGAACTTGTCCTTAGACAAGGATTTCGTAAACATATCGGCACCATTCTCACTTGTATGAATCTTCTGCCAAATGAGCTGACCCAACAATAATTATTATTGATTTTAATTAAAACCGTTCATACAATTAAATTTTGTTTTTAAAAAATGATATTCCTTTTATAAGTTTATTCAAATATAATATTATCTCAATTTTTGTTGAGAAAAATTTTAGGAGTAAAAAATTTAATCGAAGATTTTGTTTTTGGATGTAGAGTTATTTATGGTGGAATTTTAACATATGATATGGGCATAAAATAATGTTATTAAGTATTGTTTTTTCATATTTTTTTTTTATTTTTTTATTTTCATGTCATGCTTTATTGTTGTTCTTAAACGATTTTTTCATTTTGAATATAAATGGATTTTTTTTAAAAGAAGAAAGTAAGAATATAAAACTATCCTAATATTCTATATAATTGTACAAATAGGTGATAAAACTTTAAATAAAATATTTTCTAAATATATTATGTCTCAATATGCTCCCTCAAGATGAATATTTTAAAAGAAAATGTTTAGATAGCTTTAAAAAATATTTGATTCGAAATTGATGTTCTTTCTTTGAAGTGTCATATTCCAGATTAATATATATAGATTTTGTCTCCCTAATCCATTATTCTTTTTGGGCATGATTGAAATAATTTTATATTCTCCTCTACTTATCTCTATTAGTACATCTTCAAATTCTAAAATAAAGTATTAGTTGTATAAATCACCAATACCTTTTGTTCTCCAATGAACTTCTTATTACTAATTTCGTGACCTAAGTTCGGTCAACTTCACCAACCATTTTATCATATTTTTTCTACAATTCAATCAACCTAGATGAGATATAACTTTCACTTCGGTCAAATCAACCATATCATTTATTTATTTTAATCATCAATATATATTTTTTGTTCTCAATGGATCTCTGATATTACTAATCGTGTGACCTTATTTCAAGATTTTTGCACGAAACAATCTCAACATTACTGTCACTTTGGTCAACCAATGGAGCACTATTAGTTTTACTAATTTAGTAACCACATTTCGACCATTTTGCGCACAATCATCTGAACACATTTTTTTTTATCCGAATATCAATAATAATAATATAGAATAAAATATCTTACAAAAACGATTAATAGTTATAAATGTTTATTTATATAGTATATTATTAAAATATATAATGAAATATTAAGAATTAAAAAAATATATATTATTAATTTTATATTATTTTAGTCTGTTAATTTTTTATTATTTATTTAAATAAATTCATAATATTAAAAAATATATAAATTAAATTTATTTATCCGATGAATTAATAAAAAGAATGTGAAAAAAAAAAGTGTTAAAAAAGTTAAACTATAAATAAATATAAATTTTTTTATTTAATTAACATGTTCAAAATCTGTTTCTAATTTATATCTATTAAATATAAATTTTGATTTTCTTTTTGAAATTTCATATTTTTATATTTATTAAAAAAAAGTTACTTTATATAATTGTGTTTTTAAAAAAATATATTTTTTAATATCCATTTTGTTGAATGAGATCGCTAATTAAACCGTTAAAATGTGTATATTAAATTTAATTTAGGAATATATGATACGGCCGTATTCCTATTACTAGGCTTCTAAATTCCATATATATAAGAAACAGTATTAAGCTTGAATTCCAAATCTACCTTATAACAGGGAAGAGGAAAAAGAGGCTCTTACGCGATTCAGAGACCTCTGTTCTAAAGAGGAAAGTTTTGCTAAACAAAAATCTAGAGAAAATTGGCTTTCATTAGGAGACAAGAATACTTCTTTCTTCTATAAAAAATGTTCATCAAGGAATTTTAGAAATCAGGTCCTAAGGCTCACAAACTCAAATGGAGATGTTTTACAGGGACAAAAGGCAGTTCATGAGGAAGCAATAAGTTTCTACAAAGAGCTGATTGGAACAGAATCTAGCACAATAATAGAGGACAACCGAAGATTGCTTCAACAGATTGTGCAAAGGAAAATCAGTGAAGAAAGTGGTAACAAATTGATTATAAGAGTCAATATGGAAGAAGTTAGAAAAGTTGTGTTTTCGATGAAAGGGGATAAAAGCCCAGGGCCAGATGGTTTCAACGCGAACTTCTTCAAAGAAAATTGGGAAATAGTGGGTAAAGATGTAAGCGAAAGGGTTTTAGAATTCTTCCAAAACAGGAAAATGTTGAAGCAATGAAACGTCACAGTGTTGAATTTGATTCCTAAGAATCCAATTCCGGAAAAAATTCAGGACTTTCGTCCTATTTCATGTTGCAATGTTATTTATAAAATTATTTCAAAAATTATTTCGCAACGTTTGAAAACAGTTATTGATAAACTTGTAGGATTAGGGCAATCAACATTTATTCCCAAACGTTCTATTTCCCATAACATTCTACTCATGCAGAGTTTATTGAATGGATATGGAAATAAAAACATATCGCCACATGAGGCTTTCAAAATTGACATTAAAAAAGCTTTTGACTCGATCAGATGGGGATCAATCCACGAATTCCTCCTTGCTGCATGTTTTCCAATTAAAAAAAAGTGTTAAAAAAGTTAAACTATAAATAAATATAATTTTTTTTATTTAATTAACATTTTCAAAATATGTTTCTAATTTATATCTATTAAATATAAATTTTGATTTTCTTTTTATGAAATTCACTTTGTTCATATTTTTATATTTATTAAAAAAAATTACTTTATATAATTGTGTTTTTAAAAATAAATTTTTTAATATTCATTTTGTTGAATGATATCGCGTCTATATTAAATTTAATTTAGGAATATATAATACGGCCGTATTCCTATCACTAGGCTTCTAAATTCCATATATATAAGAAACAGTATTAAGCTTGAATTCCAAGTTACTCACCTGAAATCGAATCATCATCATCATGTGTTCTCATGTCGTCTTCCAAGTTTCGACGTTGTCTCTCTTTCCTGAAGAATGCGGTGATGTCATGAAGAAACGTTTGATCGGAGAAGAAGAAGACAGTAATGATCAAAGGCCAATGAAAAATGCGAAAATACTCAGTACTCTTATCTGTTGGGAGGAGCAAACATCTATTATCAAATCATCGTCAATTCAGTTACTTCCCCTGTTAGACAAGTTGTCACAAACCATGGCCATGGGGATTCTTCATGAACAACAAAACCCTCATCTGGAGGATGAGGAGGAAGTCTCGACATTGCTCAAGTTATCAACTAGCTTCATCAGTAGCGAGACAATTACCAAAGAAGAAGAAGAAGAAGAAGAAAAAGAGAATCCATGGACAATTACCAAGAAGCTTTTCAAGAGCGATGTGGACAGTTCGTCTCGCCTGCTAGTTAAGAAGAAAGAGATCGAAACCCACGTCATCCCCTACTTGAACGAAGAAGAGGTAAAGTCGTTGTTGGGGTCTCCTGCCGAGGGGATAAGGATCGGAATATTTGATGTGCAAAAACAGCAAGCCTTTACCCTCACTTTGAAGAGGTGGAAGACGGGAAGCTTCGTTTTCACCAGCCACTGGGGGAAGGATTTTGTCAGGCGCAGGGGATTGCTTCATCGCGATGAGATTGGGCTCTATTTTGACCAACGCAATCGCAGACTCTGCTTTGGTGTCGTCCTCAAAGCACCGTCCACCACGACACACGCTCTTCCTGCATGGCCGATCGACAAGAAGAAGATTCGATGCCGCCGCCCCCGCCGCCCCCAAATCATAACTAATTCCACTTAATAATAATAATAATGTAACAGTATTTCAATTTACATTTACATTTTCCATGTATATATATATATATAATATCAACTTGTTTGTTTACTTACTACTCAGAGTCAGTTTTTGTTCTTTCATTTCATTAGTCATTCAATATCTTAGAATCAATCAACTATGCATGCCAGTGGCCCCAACCGATTCGGGTCCCCCAAACCCAAACCCAGAAATTTGCAATGTCTATATATATACAACTCAAAATCCTCCCAAACTTACATAATTTAATAGTAAAATCAAATAACAGTTTACAAATTACAAAGATCTCATACCTTTCCTTGGAAAAGAAAAAAAAATTAAAATTATACACAACAGGTCAGCTAGATTTCTTGGGTAAACTATACAAATTTCAAAAAAAAAAGAAAGGTGCATATATACATACCTGTATAATTATTGTGTTGTCAATATTATCCAGCATAAGAGAACCACAATGAATGAATCCCTGTACACAAAGTAATGATTTTCAATTCTTGCAAATGCCTGCAAAAATTGCAAGGAAAGTTCAGGTCGGGATAACTGAGAACTGCATATCAAATACAACTGACCGAAGAAAATTCATCATCATCCCCTCGATCTCTTAATAGTCTCTTCATTGGGAAGAAGAAGAACAGTCATCATCTCCTACTCTTAATACTGAAAAAAGAAATATAGTTAAATGTGAATTAATATAGAATTAAAACCTGCATTTTTTTAATTATGAATTCACTAAGTATGCTTGTTAACTGCTTTAAATCAGTAACGGTCTCATACAACTTTGGTTTTATTCACTTGAAATTCAAGTTAGTAAATATCTCATACGACTTGAATTTGCATTAGAGTATTAACATCTGTTAGCATTGGACAATGAGCAACAGAATTTAAGAACTTCGTTATTAATTAAAATCCATGTAACTAAATAATTACAAATATAATATCAGATTCCATATAGCCAGATAATTACATATATGTTATACTAGCTCTCCCAATACCCTAACATCTCTAGAGTTTAAACCAAAACTATTATAATGTATTAGTTGGTGACAAACCCATATATATTCATGCCATGGAATCTTGGGAATCTCAATTAGTTCACATATCTTCATAGATAAATAAAGTGTTGGGCCAGCTCTGTTAAAAATAATTAATAATTAATAATTTTGGAAAACATTAAATGTGACGATGAAGCTCAATAGTTGAAGATGAAGTGTGAGAGGAAGATGAAGATCAAGAGATGCATTGTTTATTGTCAAAATTTATATTTTTTGAGTTCTAGATCGTTCTATCATATCCTTCTAATTAAGGATCACTCATTGGAAGATCTAGTAGGCAACGACAACCTTATAGTAACAATAAAAAGCACATAGCACAATTCCCAAGGGAAGAACAAAATCATGATTCCTGAGAGAGAATAAATGAGTGTAAACGAGAAGGACAAGGATTCAAATCAAAGATTAGAAAATTATTCTTTTGAAAAGAAAAATAGAGAATAAATTAATACAAAGTCATGGGGTTTCCCTTTTGAGTTAAGAAAATCACCCCGAATGCAACACATTAAAACGAGTTATTTTCAAAAATAATTCACAAACGATATTTTTAGAAGATTAGAGGAATCGAGTTTGGAATTTTGGAGTTCTAGAAATCCGAATATGACACTGCAACGATACACATTTTTCCAAACGGATCCCAAAAATTTTGAAATTTTTTATGGGCATTGAAATTATTTTTAAGAATCTACATTTTTAATTTCATGATTTTTAGACTCATGAAACTCAAGTTATAGCTTTTTAATTTGAAAGTGATTTGGATGTTTGAATTATCAGTTTAAAATACTTTATTAAACTTGGGAAACAAACCGGACTTTAGAAATTATTTTATTTTTGGATTTTTAAAATTTAAGATCAAAATATAATAAAAAGAAAGTTCAGGAGTTCAATTAAAACAGAAGGAAGAGGTCAGGGACTAGTTTAATTTGGAATTAAATATTTAATTCCAAATTAAAGTATTTAGGCATATTTAAAAAAGATAAAGGCCAGGGGGCCTATTTGCAACTTCTGAAGAAGTTGGAGGAATTAGAGATAATAAAAGTTCATTCGCCTCCGGCAGTTCTCCGATCGTCCTCCGGCCAAGACGATTTCCGACGGTTCCCTGCGCCTGAGATCGAAGGCCACTCGAAGACGACGTGCCTAAGCTCATTCTTCCTCCTGCGGCACCTCGTCACTTCATTTCGAACGAATCGGCGTTGTTCTATTCTAGATCTTCTCCTTCTTCCCGATTACGGATGCAGAGCCTAGTCTCCTGTAGCAGAAGAACCTACTGCAGAGCAACCGAAGAGCGCAGACAGCACCTTCTTCTTCCTCTTGGCGAGTGCAGATTTAGTCATTTCAGCAGAATAAACCCCTTTGATTCAAGAACGAAAATGAAATCCTATTCTAATCATGTTCTAAACTAACCTAAACCAACACCTATCAACTAAATATTCAGCCAGCAACCAAATCAAATCATAGCAGCAACAAAACCTTCTAATCAACTTTCTAATTAATGAATGGCATCGATGTACAAAATCGATGCCTCAAATCACTAAATAAACATCGCATTGGATAAGACCTTACCTAATTAGCAAAAGGGAGAAAAATGAGACTGAGGAATCAAGTCAACTGGAAGTTCAGCCGGAAATTTACTTATGTACTTCGTTGCTCTACGTCTTCGCCGATACCGTCTTTTTTTCTTCTGCACGCTTCAAATACTGTCTTCTAAGCCTCCCACGCGACAAGCGAGGCTCGATTGAACGGACTTCCTACTGCAAACAGTCTGTTCTCCACCAAGACCTGATAGAACGGACTTCCTTTCCTAATTTATTGATCAACTTTAAAATGGAACTCGATTCGTCCTCCTCCCTCAAGAACTACTTTTCTAGATTTTTTGTAATTGCTCTCTGTTAGCCCACCGGATTCTATCTCAACGGAAGCTCACTTCAACTGAAATCTCCTTTTATTCAACAACCTATTCGTTATCTTTTTCTTTTTTTTAAAAAATAAATCCAAAAAACCAATCCCTCCTTGACCTTAATTTTAATGTTAAGACACCCTTCTTTCATCCTTTAGTGACCCTGTTTTGAATCAATCGTCTCAGCCTCTTTTTTAACCCAATGACACATTCCTAACATGGAAAACTTGAATCTCCCTTTTGAATCACCCTAAATGGTCCTTCCTAGACCGAGTTACAATTTTACAAAGTTCGTCATTTATTTAACCTTAAACACTTTCACAACTATTTTACCCGCGACTTCATATGCCCTTATCTTTGGATTCAATACTCCTATCATGATCAGGGAGTAATCGCTGGAAAGGTGGGAGTCTTTCCCACAACTTTCGTGTTTTACAGAAATTCTAAAACTATCTGTGTTGATTAGGAACATGGTTGTACCAAAACATGTCGACTCATGCATCAGTTTCACGTTGGGCAACCTAGGTTGAGATTTGTGGCACTCTAGGAGACCTAATTGGTATCATTAGAAAGATAACTCAAAGGTATTTACAACAGTAGCTCATACACTCAAAATAGACCCTTGGTTCAAAGGTTATGAGGTTTAAAAATGTAGCATACCACCATTTAGCTCCTGGGATTCGAACCTAGAGTGTTTCTTCTCTTCAACTGATCGGGCGAGTGCCTTAATAGTCAATCCAAGGTCTGGAGATGGTTCCATTCGAACGGTAGGTTAATCAGCTTCTCAACCCAAGTTTAATCAACCAAAACCATCAACTACAACTCAAGTTACGAATTTTTAAGTGGATGGGTGTTCAGGCTGATCTTTACAAGAACACCTTTCATTCATGCTGACATTTTTCCTAGCTCGGTGACACCATCGGGAAATCGGGATGAACACAAATAAAGAGGACTCATTTATCTTTTCAAAACATCTATGATCATTGAAATCCATCAAGCACTGAAGTCGAAATGAATTTATGAAGTTTTGGGTTATTTGGTAGCTTGAAAGGGCTCCCAAGGTGCAAATTCTCCTTTTCAAACCCTTTATCAAATAATCTAACTCCATTTTCAACTTCAAAACCTCCAAAAGGCCGGTCATACACTTCCCACATCTAGTTGACTTGTACCTTACCCTTCTTTGACCCGGGTTGATTCGTCGGTTGACAACTTGACTCGAGTTTGACCCGTTCTTTTGGTTTCTCCTCTTTTGAGCATATTATGCACATATTTTCAAACAACAACATTATACTCAACATTTGAGTTTTTTTTAACCTACAATAGAAACGTGTCACGAGTTTATGAAATCGAGTAGTTGTAAAAACGGTGATTGGACCCATAACCGAGCATCTTTTAAATTTGTCCTTTGGATAATTGTTTTTAGGCTTTTTTAAGCCTGTTTTCAAAAGACATTTTTATTTTTTTTTGTTTTTATTGGGACAAATTATTTTGACTAAGGGTCAAAGTATTTTGACTATTGGAATTTTGATGATGTGTTGGTATAAAACTTAATCTAAGCCGTCTTATCGATTTTTGTGTAGGTGTATCGAAAACATGTTATATTAGACTAAATCTGAATGAGGTTCATTAGACTGATTGGCCATTAGATGCATTGAATTAGACGTGCAGTCTAACAGACGTAGTTAGACGTATAGTCTAACAGACACATAGTTAGACGTGCAGTCTAACAGACGTAGTTAGACGTATAGTCTAACAGACACATAGTTAGACGTGTAGTCTAACGGACACGTAGTTAGATGTGTAGTCTAACGGACACGTAGTTAGACGTGCAGTCTAACGGAGACGTAGTTAGACGTGTAGACTAACAGACGTAGTTAGACGTGTAGTCTAACGGATACGTAGTTAGACGTGCAGTCTAACAGATGTAGTTAGACGTGTAGTCTAACGGATACGTAGTTAGACGTGCAGTCTAACGAATATGTAGTTAGACGTGCAGTCTAACAGACATAGTTAGATGTGTAGTTTAACAGACGTAGATAGAAGTGCAGTCTAACAGACGTAGTTAGACGTGCAGTCTAACGAATACGTAGTTAGATGTGCAGTTTAACAGACGTAGTTAGACGTGTAGTCTAACGGGTACGTAGTTAGACGTGCAGTCTAATAGATGAGAGTTAGACGTGCAGTCTAACTCCTTCAGATTAGTCTGAAGGGAACTGTAGTTAGACGTGTCGTCTAAGAGATGAGAGTTAGACGTGTAGTCTAACTCCTTCAGATTAGTCTGAAGGGAACCGTAGTTAGACATACCATCTAACAGATGAGAGTTAGATGTGCACTCTAACTCCTTCAGATTAGTCCGAAGGGAATCATCATTAGATGTGTCGTCTAATCCCATTAGACTAGGTGGTCTAATATATCCTGCTATTAGACGTGGGCGTCTAATTTCATTAGACTTGTCAATTTAAGTGAAAAACGTCTAATGCCATGCTTAAGCAGTTGCTTGAAGCTAGCATCCGTCTATCCATGATCAACTAGCTGTATGCTATTCCTTCTCCACTTTCTAGTGCAGATCAGTACGACAGCCAATTGTAACCAATTGATTAATGTCACGTAAGCAAATATTATTCCCACTACCAGATTGGTACGGCCACGATCCTGGTGCTTAGAGTCTGTTGTGTACTATGGAGGCGTTCCAATTGAAGTTAGCCACGTGTCATTATAGAAGTTTCGATCGTTGGTACCTGCTTTCTATTTAAAAATTCTCAAGGACAACGGACGAACAGCCACAATTTGAGTGAACTGCTGAAATCACAGAGAGATATCGATCTATCGATACTCATAGAATCATACGCGAACATACAAGTTGATATACGAAAGAGCTGCTTTCTTGCTTTACTGTGTGTTTATCAAGAGAGAGTTAGAATCAAAGTATTGTTTAGCTGAGTGATATACTTCAATATATTGTAAATTGAATAGAGTTTGTACTGTTCAACAGTGAGCTAGTCGCGCAACTGTATTTGATTCGAAGAAACGTATAGTGAATCCTTTCGGTGGTTGGAAGAAGGGGTGACGTAGGAGAGTTTTGCTCCGAACATTCATAAACAAACTGTTGTGTCATTTACATTCTGTCATCTTCTCATTCTTTGGTTCTTAGCTTCAAACCTGAGCAAACGTTCCCGCACTTGAATCTTTCAAGAGTTTTCAAGGGTTTGTGAAGAATATAAAGTGATTTAAATCCTTAACAGGATTTCTATCAAACTGTTTTTCCGAAGCCGTCATCAATTGCCAGACCCCCGACTCTATTGGTGTCGTCGATCCTATAAAAAAGTATCAGATCTCTATTTCTATTCTCAAGCTTTCACTAAGAATGTCAACCATAACCAAAGATGCCAGTGCTACTATAATCCCCACTTTCTCTAGAGAAAACTATATCGTATGGAAGAAGAGAATTCGTGCTCATCTCTCTTCTCTTCATGACAACATATGGAGTGTTATCATAGATGGTTCTATCAAGATCGATAAGGAGAAATCCGAATGGACCAGTGAAGACAAGAGGAAGAACAATCTCAACAACATGGCTTTAGATGTTTTGTACAGATCTCTTAATGACAGAATGTTCAACTACATTATCGAGCGTAATACTTCTAAGGAGATCTGGGACAGACTCACTCAACTGTGTGAGGCAAATGAGCAAACGAAGGAGAACAAGATTATGGTTTCCACTCAATAGTTTGAAAGTTTCAAAATGCGTCCCGGAGAAACGATGAACGAGTTCAACACAAGGTTCAGCCAAATTGTCTCCAGTCTATCTATTCTTGGCAAGACCTATAGCAACCGGGAGCTTGCTATCAAGGTCATGCGTTCTCTTCCAAGGGAATGGGACATAAAGATGATGTCTATGAGGGAATCCAAAGACCTCAACAAAATCTCGCTCTTCGATTTGATCTCTGATCTCAAGGCATATGAGTTCGAGTAGAACTCTAGAATTAAAGAAGATCAATTCACATCCATTATCATTGCCAAATCGTCCATTATCATTGCCAAATCCTTGGTGACTTCGGAAGAGCCTCCTGCCGCTCCTGATGTGCAGACAACAACTCAACAGCTTAGCAACGATGCTATGTCTCTCTTCGTGAAGACGTTAGGCGACTTCATGAAAAATAACAACTCTAACTCAAGCTCTTCAAATTCTAATGATAATAAGACATCTAAATCTAATGTTAAGTGTTATAACTGTGGCATTTTAGGTCATTACTAATCGGAATGTCGAAAGCCGAAACGTGAAGAGAAGAAAAATGACAATGAAAAGGACCTGAAGGCTCTTATGGCAGAGGACGGGAAGAATAATCGAAACCATCGTGATTCTTACTTCTCATCTAGAGATAGTAATGAAGACGAGATGGCTTGCTTCATGGCAAGAGAAGAAGAAGAAACTCAGGAAACTTAGGTATTTAATTTCTCTTCTGAAAAGTTTTGAAGGGAACAACTGGTAGCTGCACTAGATGACATGGTCATAGAGTACAGAAGGCTAGCATAATTCCTAAATGAAACAAAATCTTTACCCAAAGAGTCTCAACCGGTTTTATCTCAAACTCAAGAATCAAATGTTTTTGAAAATATAGTAGTGAGATCTCATCCCAGAATGAGATGCTCAAGGAACAGATTCAAACACTCTCTTCTGAAAACAAAAGATTAAACTATGTTTTTGGTACTTGGACAAGGTCTGGAGAAGCTATCAAATATCAAATTAGACTGTTAAAACCTGTTGGATCTAGATCCGGTTTAGGATTTGATGGCAATGACCCAAACCTTCCTGTAAAAAGTCAAACTCAGCAACCAACAAGCTTAAACCAATAAGCTTTATTAAAGGGAGTTTAACTGATATTGAATCTGACCCCATTCATGAAGAAGTAGCTTTGAAGAATGAAATAACTTATGTTCCGCCGACTGTTAGTTGGCTGAAAATAAGTTAGAAGCAGCCAGCAAGTCTGGAAATCTAAAACCTGACTCAAAGTCAATGATTTTTAAAAGAAATTCATCTTCAAAAGCTAAGGGATTAGTGGCTAGCAGGAAGGCGTGTGCTAAGTCAAAATCATACGCATTAATCACCACACAAAATGGGAAATCCATTAAAAAAATCTCAAATATGGATTCCTAAGGGACTAATTGCTCGAAGACCCAATTGAATGTGGGTACCAAAGTTTGTAAATAGTTTCTTGTGTAGGTGATGCATGAGAGCTGCAGGAAGGAATCATGGAGCATACTCTTCTGAGTATACATTTTAGGAGATCAACAATGGCCTTTTCCATTCCATAAGACTAAGTGTTTTTTATGTTTTAAAAATATTTTTGGTCCCAAGGACCTCAAAATATTTGTTTAGTCATTTTGTACATGCACAAAATGAGAGGGAACATTTATCTTGGAAATAAAGATACACTCAGACAAAAGGCCTTAATCGGTCTATTAGACGAGGTCGTCTAAGAGAAAAATCATGTACTTAGACGTATTTTTGCTCACAGTTTATGCATCTAAGTCTATGTGTCTTGGTTAATAACCTGCGCGGTTAGACGTATACGTCTAATAGACGTTAGACGTTTTTATGACAAGAGCAAGTGGATGCTCACGTCTAACCAAACACACGTCTAATATGTGTTGTTCATGCGTAATTAGACGTAGACGTCTAATAGACGTTAGACGCTTGCGTTTGATAGACCCATGTGTTTAATAGACGTTTAGATTTCATAGGTTAGTGTGAGTAAGAAAAACGTCTAATTACGTGTGTATTAGACTGATCAAAGACAGCTGTCCCACGTGAGGTCATATCTAATTTTCCCGTTCAAACAAAAACATAGTCATCTCCGAATAACCTGAAGACACGTGTCTTTCAAGTTAAGAGAAAAAAGACTTATATACCCTTAAAATAATGATGACTGCTTGGAAAGGACGTCTAATATTAATTGATGGGCCATACCCTTGGGAAATATGAAGGTTATACTATGCGACTCTTGGAAGTCTATATAAGGACATTCTACAAGAGATTGAAAAATCTTTTTCTCTCTCAAATCTCCTAAAACCCTAGATTTCTTCGATTGTTTCTCTAAGAAACTCTTGTTCATCTTGTGTCTGTTCGTATTCTTTCAAAGATTGGAAACAAGATAATCACACTTGGTCATTGTACTCTGCAGGTAGATTTTCCCTCCGACTACACGTTCGATCACAAGATGTGGTCGAGATGTTCATAACCCTTGAATATTCCAGTCTTAGGAAGTACCTTGGTGGGCCGTTCATATTCCACGAAAAAGAAGTCAGGGAGTTCTTCAAATCGGTGACGATGGTCGACGATTCCATTGTTGCAACCGTGAATAATACTGAAGTCTCCTTCAACGAAGCATCCTATGCGAAGTTCTTCGAAATTCCGTCGGAGGGGCACACTTTCAACTTGCATCTGCCATCGGAAGTCACGGCAGAGATGAAGACGGTTTTCTCTTCTGATGGCTCGGAGATTCGACTTAACGGGAGTAAGAACGCTCTCAAACCCCAGTTTACTCTGTTAAATGATGTAGTGGCTAAAGCGCTTCAAAGGAAGGCGGGTTCTTTTCATCTATATAGTCAAGATCGTTTTTTCTATATGTTGGCTATTTCCAAAGGGATTCAGATCAATTGTGCCTCAACTTTATACCAGAATCTATGCTCTGCGATTAATTAGGAGAACAAGGAAAGTGTGAACTTTGCCTCTCAACTGAGTCGTTTAGTGGAATATTTAGGGGTTCCCATGGGGGATTCGGAGCCGATCAACTCGACCTGGGTGTTTATTGTCTTCACTATGGTTAACACCCTCGTCCGAATGAAGAATAATAAAGAATCGTTCTCGGAAGCATCAAGCCAATAGACAGGAGGAAGGTCTGTTACTCGTTCCAAACATCCATCGGCTTCTGGCTTGTCTACAGGAGCCAAAAGATCAAAACCCGTCAACGAATCAGAAGCTAGCTCTACCAGTCTTAAGAGTTCTTCGAAGAAGGACTCTGGAATTGTCGATTCCAGAGTCAGGCAAGGTCCCGACGAACTTGCTGCCATTCCCATGTCTCCCCTGTCTCCAACTGTGAGTCAGTTAAGAAATCCCTCCATGTCCTCTATCTCAAGAGGAGATAAATCAAAGGCGCCCAGGGCGTCTAAGTCTGTTAAAGCATCATCAAAAGTAACCTCTTCCCAATCTCAGGCCGAAGTGCATAAATTTATTGTTCCTGTGTTGGAACAAGATAAGTCTGTTTTTATTCCTATTGAGGAATCTGATGTCGGGCCAACTGTTGAGCCAGTTGGTCCAAATACTGAAAATATAAACACATGGTTCCGTCTCATGTTCGTCAACCCGATCTTGTAGCTGCTGATGCTACAGTGTCTCTTGAACCAGAGCAAGGTGCAGTTCTTACCCTTGTTGATGGTAATGTATCTGAAAAAGCCCTCTTTATGCTAGTCGTAAAGCCCTCTGCTTCAAATCATGTCCCAATAGAGTCCTTAGTGACTAGAAAGTTTGTTCCATCAGAACCCACGCCAAGACTCTTTTCCAAACCCCTTTCTTCTCACGAAATTATGCGTTTCACAACACAAGCTACTGGAATCACGATTGGGGAACCAAGGCCCATTCCAAAGCCTGTTTAGGTTATTAGAAAAGGGAAGGATGTTGCAACCGATCCTAATGAGGAAGTTTTTGAAGCAACCTACATTGTCAACCTCATGATAGATCAGGCCGACATAATTGCTGTTGAAAAGATCGAGATCTTTGATACTTGGGTCTTGAACAGAATGTCTATCAAGTATGATGACGTCATCAAGGGCAAAAGCATAAGCAGTCAATAGTTGAAGCTAGTAAGCAATGAAAAGAGAGTCTTGAAATGGGAAAAGACATCGGAGGTTTATGAAGCTTTTAAGAGAAAAGAGCTAGTTGAAGGAAATCTGAGAGGAAGAGCCCTCTTTACAATTCTTCAAGCCAGAAGAGCCAATTTCAACCCTCTCGAGAAGAGTTTTAAGGTAGAGGAGAAAGCTCTGAAAAGATTGGACGAGATTATGGAATATTACATTTCTATAGTTACCAGGTATGTTCATGAAGCAAATTGCTCAGGGGCTAGTCCATTTGGAAGTTCCTCAAAAGTAGACGAACTTATGGATCTGACCGATGATCGTAGTATTGATGAACATGAGAAAGTTGCTGCTCTTCTTATAAAATTGGGAAGTTTTTCAACTGAGGAAAAACGTCTAATGGCTCAACCCAGAATTGAGCAATTTGTGAAACCCGTTCAAACCAACCCGATTATTGAAGAAGAAGAAGTTATTAAGGAACTCGTTCAATCTATGGTTAACCAGGAAGAGGAAGTGTTGGAGTCCCCTATTCTCGAAGTAGAGGCATCTCTAGAGAAGGAGGCTGAAGTTAGACAGCCTGATGTTGCTCGATCTGAAGGAGAACCCTCAAAAGAGAAGGAATCAGAGAAGAGTTCCTCATCTGAGGGGGAACAAGCCAAAAATGATGAATCCTCAAAAGGGCTCCCGTTGTCTCAATGTCTTATTCTAGGATCTCCCAAGCCTCGACCATTTCTTGATATCAATGTTGTGAATGTTCATGATAATATTGTCAATCTTCCGCATCATTCAAGAGATGTGTCCGATAAGATTCACAAGGCATGTGAAGAAATTTTGGAAGATGAAGAAGAAGAAAAGTATAAAAGTGATTCAAAGAAGGATGAACCCGAGCAGTCCATGCAAGTTCACACCCATATAATTCCCATTCAGACCGCTCTAGCAGATTTTCAAGAGATTTCATCTAATGAAGGATCATCTACTGTTGATGGAACAAAGCTTATGAAGTCGATGACTGCATTGATGAGAACACTTCAGAGGAATATGCCTGAAATTTAATCAAATATGATGAAGATTATGAAGACTCAGACAGCAAACAAAAAGGAATTGCCGATCTTCTTAAAACCCATAATGAGATGGAGCAGACATTGAAAAAGAACACGTACGAGGTTTATATCGTCAACAAGTCATACACCAAATTTGAAAAGAACTTTTTCAAACGGCAAACCGAGCTGTTCGACTGCGAAAGAGAAAATGTCGTTGATCTGCATAATGAAGTTATGGATGGAATTAGCTTGATTCGAGATCAGATGGTTGAGATTCAAGGAAACATGAGAAGAGTTGATGATGAGAGGTTAGAACAAGCTGATTCCTTTGCAAGGATGATTCAAGCTGAAGAAGATGCTAAGGTTATTGCCGAGAAAGAGAAGAATCTCATTACTCAAGGCGAGGACAATAGCGGAAGAAGAGGTGGTGGTGTTTCAACTAGGACCAGATCAAAGCGAAATCCAACCGGTGATAATAGCGACAGACCAATCAAAAGAGGCGGAGGTCGTAGCGGCGATCGCAGTGGTAGAAGTATTGGACGTGATCGTGGTGGCCGAAGTGGTGGAAGTGGTCATGGTCGTCGTTCTCTCCCTCTGTTTCACAACCTTCTGACTGGTGAAGAACTCAGTTATGAAGGATCTCGCTTCCCAATCGACCCAGTCGTGAAAAGGGAAGAACAATAATATATTTTCTCTTAAACTATCTTCTGTTAGTTTATGAACTTGGTTCTTTAAATTTGGTTTCTAAACATTGGTTTTTGGAAAGTGTTTCGGTAAGATTGGTGAACAAGTTCAATTATGTCTTTTAGATGATGGATGCTTATCTTGTTATCTATGCAAAGTTTTAACATCATCATCAAAAAGGGAGAAATTGTTGGGTCAAATTATTTTGACTAAGGGTCAAAGTATTTTGACTATTTGAATTTTAATGATGTGTTGGTATAAAACTTAATCTAAGTCGTCTAATCGTTTTTGGTGCAGGTATATCGAAAACATGTTATATTAGACTAAGTCTGAATGAGGTTCATTAGACTGATTACTCATTAGATGCATTGAGTTAGACGTGCAGTCTAATAGACGTAGTTAGACGTGCAATCTAACGGATACGCAGTTAGACGTGCAGTTTAACAGATACGTAGTTAGACGTGCAGTCTAATGGATACGTAGTTAGACGTGCAGTCTAACGAATACATAGTTAGATGTGCAGTCTAACAGATGTAGTTAGACGTGTAGTCTAACGGATACGTAGTTAGACGTGTAGTCTAACAGACGTAGTTAGACATGCAGTCTAACAGATACGTAGTTAGACGTGCAGTCTAACAGACGTAGTTAGACGTGCAGTCTAACAGACATAGTTAGACGTGTAGTTTGACAGATACGTAGTTAGATGTGTAGTCTAACAGATGTAGTTAGATGTGTAGTCTAATAGACGTAGTTAGACATGCAGTCTAACGGATACGTAGTTAGACGTACAGTCTAACAGACGTAGTTAGATGTGCAGTCTTACAGATGAGAGTTAATTAGACATGCAGTTTAACTCCTTCAGATTAGTCTGAAGGGAACCGTAGTTAGACGTGTCGTCTAACAGATGAGAGTTAGACGTGCAGTCTAACTCCATTAGATTAGTCTAAAAGAAACCGTAGTTAGACATGCCATCTAACAGATAAGAGTTAGATGTGCAGTCTAACTCTTTCAGATTAGTCTGAAGGGAACCGTAATTAGATGAGTCGTCTAATCCCATTACACCAGGTGCTCTAATGGATCCTACTATTAGATGTGGGCGTCTAATTTCATTGGACTTGTCAGTCTAAGTGAAAAACGTCTAATGCCATGCTTAAGTAGTTGCTTGAAGCTAGCATCCGTCTACCCACGATCAACTAGCTGTATGCTACTCCTGCTCCACTTTCTAGTGCAGATCAGTTGCAATCAATTGATTAATGCCACATAAGAAAATATTCTTTCCACTACTTGTTTCTTGCAGGAATATATCCTAGAAGATTATTGACGCACTACCAGATTGGTAAGGCCACGATCCTAGTGCTCAGAGTCTGTTGTGTACTATGGAGGCGTTCCAATGGAAGTTAGCCACGTGTCATTATAGAAGATTCGACCGTTGGTACCTACTTTCTATTTAAATATTCTCAAGGACAACGGACAAACTCCCACAATTTGAGTGAACTGCTGAAATCACAGAGAGACATCGATCTATCAATACTCAGAGAATCATACGCGAACATACAAGCCGATATACGAAAGAGTTGCTTTCTTGATTTACTGTGTGTTTATGAAGAGAGAGTTAGAATCAAAGTATTGTTTAGCTGAGTGATATACTTCAATATATTGTAAGTTGAACAGAGTCTGTTCTGTTCAACAGTGAGCTAGTTGTGCAACTATATTTGATTCTAAGAAACGTATAATGAATCCTTCCGGTGGTTGGAAGAAGGAGTGACGTACGAGAGTTTTTCTCCGAACATCCATAAAAAACTGTTGTGTCATTTACATTCTGTCATCTTCTCATTCTTTGGTTCTTAGCTTCAAACCTGAGCAAACGTTTTTGCACTTGAATCTTTCAAAAGTTTGCAAGGGTTTGTGAAGAATAGAAAGTGATTTAAATCCATAACAGGATTTCTATTAAACCGTTTTTCCAAAGCCGTCATCAATAGCCAGACCCCCGTCTCTATTGGTGTCGTCGATCCTATCAGTTTTCCCGTCCAATAAACAAACATGAGTATTGTATTAGATCGTATTTTTTATTAGATATCTAAGGTGTAAAAATGGGGAGGCTACAACTTTGAACTTTGAAGAACAAGTGATTATTTAAGATGAAGCATCAAGAGAATAGCTCACAACCTCGATACAAAGCAAGACTGGTTGTGAAGGGCTTTGGTCAGAAAAGGGGGATTAATTTTTAAGAGATCTTTTCACCGGTGGTGAAAAGGTCATCCATTAGAGCTGTGTTAGCATTGGATGCTAGTCAAGATTTAGAAATTGAACAACTTGTTGTGAAGACGCATTTTTCCACGGTGACTTGGAGGAAGAGATCTATATGAAACAACCTAAGGAGATTCTTGTATGGGCTCAAGCAAGCGTCTAGACAATGGTACAGGAAATTCGACTCCTTCATGTAGACAAGAAACCAACCATTCTTATGTTCTTCTCTAATAAGCGACTTTAAGCCACACATAGTTTTCTTTAGCCTCTATTTTTGCTAGCCATCTTTGATGATGATGATGATTATATATATTGTAATGACAAGTTAGAACGAGGTTATTTGATGTTTCTTATTAGATTACCTCTAGGCTTATATTGGATAACATTTGTATACTCATTAATATAATGGATGATTTAAGTGGCCTAAGGGTCCCGTGGTTTTACCCTAATTGTGTTTTCCACGTAAAATCTCAATGTCTTGTTTCTTTGATTGTTTGAAAAACTATTTTGCTCAATTGATTGTCTACCCATTTGATTATACAGAAGGGGAAAAAGAAGATTTAAGCCTTTGTTGTATCTTGTCTAATTGGATTGCTAAACAAGTGCTTTTATTCGTTTTCTCTAACATAAAGATCAATCGTCTCTAATGAACATAGGAAATGGTCAATGAGGGTAAACAAAATGGAGTAAGGAATTTACCATATGAACTTAATAAGAACTTCTTACTTATGTTTCCTTGTTATTAAAGTTTAATCTTTTCCAGTAAGCATTAATGAAACTCCATGCCTTTTTGTAGCTTGTCTAATTGGTTTGCTAAACAAGTACTTTTATTCGTTTTCTCTAACATAAAGCTCAATCGTCTCTAATGAACTTAGGAAATGGTCAATGAGGGAAACAAAATGGAGTAAGGAATTTACCATATGAACTTAATAAGAAAATCTTACTTGTGTTTTCTTGTTTTCAGAGTTTAATCTTTTCCAGTAGGCATTAATGAAACTCCCCCTTTCATTTTCTGGGATATGGTCTTTAAAGGGCTCCCAAACTGCATCGAGATAGAGAAAGATCATTCACTAAAATTTTCTCAAGGTTATATAAGATACTAATATTTCACACAACTCTCGACCCGATAAATAATCTTTTGCATTTGTACGGGTATAAATACATATAAAAATATTATCTATGTATAAATATTTTGGAGAAAATTAATATTTTTCAATTCTAATTAATTTTGAATTAATTTTATTTTTATAAAAAGTAATTTTAATTAAAATTTAATGTTAATATATATTTTAAATATATCAAATATCTAAAGTTATAAAAATTCATTTATAGGAGTTTGAAATTTAATTTTGTTGATTTGAAAAACACTTAAAAGAAAGATAAAATGTATAAACGTTTCAAACACTTAAGCATAGTTTTTTTTAGACATCAATGTTTTTTTATACATTGATATCTAAAAAAATGTAATTAAGAAAAATTATTGACTTAAACTTTTACTCTGTGGTCTGCACAATTGTCACAAATATTTAACATTTTTAATTTCGCTAAATTTACTCCGTTCCTCAAAAAAAATATTTTTAGAAATTTTAAACCACAACACTCAAAAAAATATGAAAACTGTGAAAAATATTAGAGCAATATAGAAAGTGTAAATTTTTACATGTTTCTTCACTAACTAAGGTAACGAATATTGGAAACGTGGGCTTATATAATAGAAGAAAACAAATAATGGTATTTTGTGAAATACGTCAAATCAAGTCACATAATTTAATGTAATCAAACACATGAAACTAATCAATAGAAAAGAAAAACGAATGATCAGAAATTTTACCATTTCAATAAAATTTATTTAATTTTTTCCCATTGTTTTTTATATCCACTCTAAAATTCTTTTAAATCCACTCTAACTGTCCTTTTGAAAGGGGGAGGAAAAACAAGCAATAGAAAAACAACGATGAAGTCGAGGAAATTGCTAACTGAATATTGCATCAAAATGGAATCGCCCTTAATATATTAGAAGACAAAATTACAAACAACATCATTTACACTAAATATAAGATCTTTGGCATTAATTGTGTGCGAGTTTAGATGGGTTGCATATCTACTCAAAGATTTAAGAGTTAAATTAAATCTTAAAATTTAATTGTGATGAGACAATCAAATTGCAATTTAAATTACTTATAAAATGGTCTTTCACGAACAAACAAATTTTTTGAATATTTATTATTAGACTTTCTTATACAAATTAATGGAAGGATCATTATTCTCATACATGTATATTAAAAAATTTAACAAACAAATATATTAAAATGGCACTTGAATACATTTAGTTTCAAAATTACTCTTCAAGGTGAACTTGGGAAATTTTCATTTTTTTAAGGAGGTAAAGTTTGTAAATAATTTTGTCTAAAAATTTAGTTGGAAGATCAATGTATTTTTACGTTTATTTGTTAACGGCATATTTATACACAACATATTATTTAACAGTTAATACGTGTAAAACGAGTCATATAAATAGGTCACATTCGAAATATAAAACGCGTTTTGATTCATAACAATATTTCCCAAATTAAACCCTAGACCGTCTCCACATATTCGGTTCTTCATTCTCTTCATCTTTGTCAATCGATTCAATTATTACTTCGAGGAATAAAAAGATTTTGAAGCATTATTTTATTGGATATCTAGAAACAAATGGTTGAATTAGCTCCCATGCAGAAAGTACTCGTGCACGTCTTTGACGAGCTCTAATCGAGATCATATTTTAAGGTAATTCATACTCTTAATTAAATTTATTTTTTTCGTGGATTATTCGTCAAACACCTCAAAATAGCGATATGGAGTCTTGGTAATAATTTTGTCACTTCTCTTCTCTTCTTTCTTTATTTTTTTTATAATTGTTTAGTATTTTTCATCTGATTTTATCATTATTTACTCCAACTACAATTTAAATACATTTTTGTTAAAAATACATTAATTTAGATTATTTGTCAATAAGCATTAAGTCACCGCAACCATAAGTAAAACTCTTCCTGTAATACATCAAATAAATTAAAATAAACATATTTTGTAATTAAATTATCCTTTACACACTTGGTTTTATATACTTGATTATCTCACATTGATTATAATTTTATAAAAAAATTAATATTTATTATTTTTGTCATTACTTAAAAATCAAACAACAGTTAAAACTGAAAGCAGAAAAAATTTATAGGAATGATATAATATATTATAAAGATATTTTACTTTACAATGGTAATTAGTTTTCTTTTGAAAATTCAACACAAAATTTGAAATTCAATTACTTAATCTAAACACTAAATCATTAAACATTTATATATATAATCGCATTTATATTGCCAAATTTATTGAATATTTATAACATAATATTTTCAAAATCCAATTCCGTCTTAATTAATTAACTAAATTCAAGATATTTTTTTCACAGATATTGCCCGAATTTTAGATTTTTTATGTATCTTGAAATTAAAAATTAAGTTTATTCCTTATTTATTTATTGAAAAGAATTGAGATAATTTGAAATTCTGTAAATAAATCCAAACTAAAAATAAATCTAATTATAAAATAACTCAAAATTTCAATTCAACACAAATTTCTCAAATAGGATGAAAACAATGTACAAATATATATATCACCGGATATTATGTAACCCAATTTCCTAAATCATCTTTAAAAAATATCTAAGTAGCTTAAAAAATAAAATAAAAAGAACTTAATATTCTTTTTCCATTTCTCTATATTAAGATAATATATTATATTTGAATAAACTTAAAAAAGAATATCACTCTTTAAAAACAAAATTTATTTATATGAGATTGTATTCATACATTTGTTTATATTTTCTAAAATGAATTAAGATTTTTTATTTATAATTTGTGAATTTGATTTTAGATTCAAGATCAAAATACAAAATAATTCAAAATAGAAAAAAAAAAATAGTAAGACTATATATCTATTAAAAACACAATTCAAAATCTATTAAATTATATTAAAAATGTTTGATGATGGTTGATGAGACAATACAAATAAAAAAACAACAAAATAGACAATCCATAATTTATTCGAAATGGTACAAATAAATTATGTTTGCTTGTTTTTCTTTTTTGTTTTTGTATTTGTATGAGCTCATGAACTTTTTTAATATAATTTAATAGATTTTGAATTGTGTTTTTAATAGATATATAGTCTTACTAATTTCTAAGTTTTTAATTGTTTTGTATAAACCTTATCTAAATATTATTAGGTTATTTGTTTGGGCTCCTAACTATGTAATACAAATTTTATCTTGTTTAAAAAGCTCAGAAGTCCAGAAGCTCAAGAGTCCTTTTATGTTAAATAGGGGCATGATTGTCTTATTGGAAAAAGACTCTTGAGTTGTCCTTGTTCTACTATACGTGGAGGAAGTAGCCTTATCAAAGTACATCTGAAAGTCATCTAGCATACACTTGTAGAGAGATAATGAGATCTCTTCTTTTTTAGCTCTTATCTTCATTTATTTCGTGTTTAACATTTGATTATAATGAAACTTCTTTTGGACAAAAGTTCTGTGGTTTTTATTTCTTAATTTGAGGAGATTTTTCACGTTAAATTATTGGTGTTCTTGTATTTCCTTTTATATTTATTATTTCTCGCTCCTAAAGATTCAATCAAGTGGGAATAGTTTATTATCACAAGTGTGGTGATTATTTTGTTTTATTCCCAACATAGTGGTATCAAAAATTGGTTCTAAATGTTTATATTTTTGATTGGTTTATGGAGATTAATACAAACAAAATAATTTTGTTGAATGGTACAAACTATCATATCTGGAAGGATAAAAAGAAAGATCTTCTATTTGTGAAGTCTTTGGATTTATCTCCAAATCTTATGAGGAATGGGCTTTTGAGCATGAACAAGTATGTGGTTTCATTCTTCAATTTATTGAAGAGAATGTTTATAACCACATACAACATGAGACAAATGCACCTACTTTGTGGAGTAAACTTGAGAATTTTTATGCTTTAAAGACATGGAATAAAAATTTATTTTTGCTCCCAAAGATTATTCATTTGAGATATGGTGATAGTGCTTCTATGGCTAATCACTTGAATAAGTTTCAGGATGTTCTTGATTAGATGTCAGGAATGTGTATAAACTTTGAAGATTATATTTAAGGGCTTTGGTTATTGACTACTCTGCTTGATTCATGGGAGACTTTTAAAGTTTCTCTTTGTAACTATGTTTCTAATGGTGTTGTGACATTGGATATGGCCAAAGGTGGTGTCTTAAATGAAGAATTGAGACGAAAATCACAAGGCTCTTCATCATAGTTAAATGTGTTTGTTGTTGAAAACTGATGAAGACGGGATAGTAGAGGTGAGAAAGATAATTTGAGATAAAAGTCGGAACAAGTCTAAGTCAATATACAAGCCAACTGAATGTTACCATTGTGCCAAAAGTGAACATATAAAGAAGAATTATTAGAAGCTCAAAAATGAAGCAAACGGATGTAAGCAAAATAAAGATTACTTTAAATCTTATACTTCTGGTAACTTTGAAGTGTTGAAGATGGGTAATAATGTCGTAAGTAATGTTATTGGTATTGGCGATGTTTGCCTAGAATTTAGCAATGAGTCGAAGTTTCTTCTTAAAGATGTTCGACATGCTCTAAACATGAGGTTGAATTTGATTTCAACTGGAAAGCTTGGTGATGATGGTTTCTTAAGCACTTTTGGTTCTGTAAAATGGAAACTTTCGAAAGGTAACCTCGTTATAGCTCGAGGTGATAAGTTTTCAAATTTATATTTAATGCAATCTTTAATAAGTAAAGATAATATGATTGTTGTACGAAGTAAAGAAGCTTCAAATTTATGGAACCGAAGACTTGGTCATATTAGTGAAAATGGGTTGAATTTTCTAGCTAAGCAAAATGCTATTTTGGATTTGAGTGAGACATATTTGGAGAATTGTTCTCATTGTCTTGTGGAAAGCATATTTGAATATTGTTCAATGATCATTCCAGAAAACTTTGGATCTATGTTTTGAAAACTAAAGATGAAATTTTAAACAAGTTCAAGGAATTTCATGCTCTAATTGAAAGAGAGACTCAAAAGAAGAACAAGTGCATTCACAATGATAATGTTAGTGAGTATTGTGGTTCATTTAATGCATACTGCAAAAAAATGGGATCAGACTCTAGAAAACACCTCCAAAGACTTCTGAGTTGAATGGCCTTACAGAAAGGATGAATAGAGCAATTGTTGAGAGAATTAGATGCTTGCTTAAGAAACAAAGTTGCCCCCGACATTTTGGAGTGAAGCATTACACACGGTGGTACATGTTATTAATTAGAGTCCTATAGTCGTTTTGGACGGTGAAGTTCCAAATAAGGTATGGACAAATAAACATGTTCTTATGATCACTTACGAGTATTTGGATGCAGGTGCTTTGTTCGAATTCTAAAGGATGTAAGATCAAAGTTGGATGTGAAAAGCCGTGAGTACATCTTCTTTGGTTATGACAAAGATGAGATTAACTACAGAATATATGATCTAGTTGCAAAGAATCTTGTCAAAATTAATAGGTTGAAACAAGACTTAGGAAAGTCTTTTGCGATGAAGGATCTTGGACCAGCGAATCAGATTCTTGGAATTAGAATCACTCGTGAAAGAAAGACAAAGAAATTATGGTTGTCTCAAAAACGATATATTGAAAAAGTGTTACAGAGATTCAATATGGAGAAGCCCAATAGTGTTTTCACACCTCTTGCAGCACATATTAAATTGAGCTCTGATCTTTGTCCTTCAAACGATGATGAGAAAGAAGATATGAAGAATATTCTTTAAGGTTCTACTATTAGAAATCTTATGTATGCCATGGTTAGAACAATACCATATATTGCTCATGTCATTAACATTGTGATTATGTTTCTTTCCAATCTAGGAAAGGAACATTGGAAGTTGTAAAATGGATATTATATCTTCGAGGTACATCAAGTTTGAGACCGTGCCTTGGAGTTGAGAGTCCGGATTTAGTTGGCTGTACCGACTCTAATATGGCAGGTGATGTTGATTAGAGAAAATATACTTCTGGTTATTTGATTACTTTTGTAGGGGGAGCTATTGCTTGAAAATACATGCTTCAAAAATGTGTTATGTTGTCAACCGCTGAAGCTAAACTTAATGCAGCAACTGAAGCTTGTAAAGAATTAATTTGGGTTTAGAAATTATTATCTGAACTTGGTTTGGTGCAGAATAAATACGTGCTTTTTGTGACAGTCAAAGTGAAAATTATTTTGCGAAAAACTCAATGTTTCACTCTAGATCGAAGAATATTGATGCAAAGTATCATTGGATACGTGATGTTCTAGATGAAAAATTGTTGGTTTTAGAGAAAGTGCATACATATGATAAAGACGCTGATATGCTAACCAAAGCACTACCAAAAGGAAAGTTTGAGTTTTTTGTTAAACCGTGGGTTTGACAACAACCCTTCCATAGTTGTGATGGGGAGTTTGTTGGGTTATTTTTTTCGGCTTCCAACTATGTAATAAAAATACCAGCCTATTTAAGAAGCCCAGAAGTTCAGAAGCTCATAAGTCTAAAAGCTAGAAGTTCAGAAGCACAGGAGTTGGAAGAAGTGACCTTATCAAAATACACCTTAAAGTCATCTAGCATACACTTGTAGAGAGATAATGAGATATTTTCTTTGTTTATCTCTTATGTTGGGTCAAATTATTTTGACTAAGTAATACATCATTATTAAATAAAGATTAAATCCCATTGGATTGAAAACTTGATTTAGTGACATGTCAAGTGGAGATTGCTCCATTATTTTAAACATTTGTAAATGTTTAAAATAGTTTTCTTTCCAACGGTCAAGTTTGTTAAATGGGCCTTTGGGCCCTAGGGTTTCATAGTTTTGCCTATAAATACCTCTCTTAACACCATAGCAAGGGACTTCGACTTGGGACCTTCACCTTCACCTTTCTCTCTCTAGGCTGCTTGAAAATTCTAAGCAAACACCACTCTTGTTAAGTTGGTCACAAGATTTGCTTAGGAAATCTTAGATTAAATACCACCCTTAACATCAAAAGAGCAGCCCTATTGTAAGCTCTTTTGTCTTTTTTTTTTCTTCTTGAATTTGAATTTCAATTTTTTTTTGCTTTTTATTTTTTTTTAATTCCATATATTGTTTCTTTAAGCTTTCTATTTTGATAGGTGTTTAGGATTTTTACTTTTCTTGTTGTAAATATGTAATCTAAATAAAAAAAAACTTAATGTATATAAATGTCATTGACCTAAAATTTCTTTAAAACCAAAACCAAAGCAAAGAAGCAATCTGCTTTTATTTTATTTTATTTTTTATTTTTATTTTATTTTATTTATTTTATAATCCTTAGCATTAAGATTTAGTATGGTAAGATCCAAAATGTCTAAAATGTAAAGTATAATAATATTTTTTTTAAGGGCCAAAATTGTTAAAGTAGAGACTGTTTTTTAACAGGCATGTGAGACATAGCGCCAAAAGCCCTTTTTCACGTGTAACCAAGCACCGAACCTTTAAAGAATTTCTTTTTCAAAGGCGCTATTGTTTTACATGCCAAATAATTTATTTTCCTAGTTTTATAAAAATTTAGGTGGCGACTCTTTGGTCACAAACTGGTTTTTTAAACAATTCACCAATTTGATTTTATTTCAATTTTGTTTAAGAGATTTTTATATGTTATATTTATTTCTTAAAAGTCAAGAAAATCATTTTTGGGGCGAACGTTTTTAAACGCGTATAACGTGCAGTCTAATGGAAAGAGAAAGTTAGACGTGCAGTCTAACTCCTTCAGATTAGTCTGAAGGGATTCGTAATTAGACGTGCAGTCTAACTTATAGAGTTAGACGTGCAGTCTAATGGAAAGAGAGAGTTAGACGTGCAGTCTAACTTCTTCAGATTAGTCTGAAGTGATTGTAATTAGACGTGAAGTCTAATCATATTAGACCAGGTGGTCTAATGGATCATGTTATTAGACGGGGACGTTTGATTTCATTAGACGAGGTCGTCTAATTGAAATACGTCTAATGCCATGCTTAAGTAGTTGCTTGAAGCTAGCACCCGCCTACCCACGTGCTCTAGCTGTACTCTACCCCTACTCCACTTTCTAGTGAAGATCAGTACGACAACCAGTTGCAACCAATCAACCAATGTCACCTAAGCGAATATCCTTCACACTACTTGTTTTGCAGGTACATTTCTAAAGAATATTCGGCGCACTACCTATTGTGTACGGCCACGATCCTTGTATTTAGAGTTTGTTGTGTACTATGGAGGCGTTCCAATGGAAACTCGCCACGTGTCATTATGAAGATTCGACCGTTGGTATCTGTTCCTTATTTAAAGAATCTAAAGGACAACGGACGAACGACCAGAACTTTGAGTGAACAAGCCAAACGATCAATATATTATTATTGATACTCAAATTATTGAAACTGTTAGCTGCTTTCTTGCTTTACTGTGTGTTTATCAAGAGAGAGTTAGAATTAAAGCATCGTTTTAGCTGAGTGATATTCTTCATCATATTGTAAGTTGGACAGAGTCTGTTCTGTTCAATAGTGAGCTATTCGTGCAAACTGTATTCGATTCAAAGCATTTTATAGTGAATCCTTCCGGTGGTTGGAAGAAGGGGTGATGTAGGAGAGTTTGCTCCGAACATCCATAAATAAACTGTTGTGTTGTTCCTTTCTTTCATCTTCTCCTTCTTGATACTAAGCTTCAAACCTAAGTAAATATTTCCGCACTTGATTTTGTATCAAGTGATTACAAGGGTTTGCGTAGAATAGAAAGTGAATTAAATCCCTAACAAGATTTCTTTCAAACCGTTTTTCTTAAGCCTTCATCAATCGCCAGACCCCCGTCTCTATTGATAAAGTCGAACCTATCATCTTATCTTCATTTGTTTCGTGTTTAACATTTGATTATAGTGAAGCTTCTTTAAGACAAAAATCTCGTGGTTTTTACTCCTTGATTTGAGGAGGTTTTCCACGTCAAATTCTTGTTATTCTTGTTTCATTTACATTTCCTTTTATATTTGTTGTTTCTCACTCCTAAACATCTAATCAAGTGGGGAATAGTGGTATTAGACCTTAGTTCTAAACGTTTTTATTTGTGATTGGTTTATTCCCAACAAATACAAAATCACAAATTATAAATAAATAAAAATCTTAATTCATTTTAGAAAATATGAACAATGCATAAGTACTAAGTAGTCAACAATAATTACTGGTTTTAATTAAAACTGTTCATACAATTAAATTTTGTTTTTAAAAAATGATATTCCTTTTATAAGTTTATTCAAATATAATATTATCTCAATTTTTGTTAAGAAAAATTTTGGGAGTAAAAAATTCCATCGAAGATTTTGTTTTTGGATGTAGAGTTATTTATGGTGGAATTTTAACATATGATGTGGGCATAAAAGAATGTTATTTTATGCCTAGTCGTATGTGTCAAGAAGTTGTTAAATCTCCAACTCACTTACTTTTATATTGTCAAGGGGTGACTAGTATTTAGAGTCTTTTGTGAAGTATTATTTTGATTAATTGGATGATACCCGAGTCTTTAGGTATTTGCTGAAAATTTAGATTAATGAGCTTGATATGACAGACCAACATATTTGGGTTACCATCTTAATTATTCTTTGGTGGACTATCTAGTTGGAGAAAATTGTCGAACTTTCAATGATCGTAGTCGTCTGATTAGTATCATTCATAATACTATTGTTATGATGTTTTCTAAGATTCGTTTAGAAAAGTCAATAGAGTTTGTCGGGAGTTAATCGTTCTTCTTGATAATTTACGAGCTTGAACTTGATAGCTTATTAAGTTGTTTTTTCATATTTTTTTATTTTTTTATTTTCATGTCATGCTTTATTGTTGTGATTAAACGATTTTTTCATTTTGAATATACATAGATTTTACTAATTTAGTAACCACATTTCGACCATTTTGCGCACAATCATCTGAACACATTTTTTTTATCCGAATATCAATAATAATAATAATATAGAATAAAATATCTTACAAAACGATTAATAGTTATAAATGTTTATTTATATAGTATATTATTAAAATATATAATGAAATATTAAGAATTAAAAGAAATATATATTATTAATTTTATATTATTTTAGTCCGTTAATTTTTTATTATTTATTTAAATAAATTCATAATATTAAAAAATATATAAATTAAATTTATTTATCCCATGAATTAATAAAAAGAATGTGAAAAAAAAAAGTGTTAAAAAAATTAAACTATAAATAAATATAAATTTTTTTATTTAATTAACATGTTCAAAATCTGTTTCTAATTTATATCTATTAAATATAAATTTTGATTTTCTTTTTGAAATTTCATATTTTTATATTTATTAAAAAAAAATTACTTTATATAATTGTGTTTTTAAAAAAATATATTTTTTAATATCCATTTTGTTGAATGAGATCGCTAATTAAACCGTTAAAATGTGTATATTAAATTTAATTTAGGAATATATAATACGGCCGTATTCCTATTACTAGGCTTCTAAATTCCATATATATAAGAAACAGTATTAAGCTTGAATTCCAAGTTACTCACCTGAAATCGAATCATCATCATCATGTGTTCTCATGTCGTCTTCCAAGTTTCGACGCTGTCTCTCTTTCCCGAAGAATGCGGTGATGTCATGAAGAAACGTTTGATCGGAGAAGAAGAAGAAGACAGTAATGATCAAAGGCCAATGAAAAAGGCGAAAATACTCAGTACTCTTATCTGTTGGGAGGAGGAGCAAACAACATCTATTATCAAATCATCATCAATTCAGTTACTTCCCCTGTTAGACAAGTTGTCACAAACCATGGCCATGGGGATTCTTGATCATGAACAACAACAAGAACAACAAAACCCTCATCTGGAGGATGAGGAGGAAGTCTCGACATTGCTCAAGTTATCAACTAGCTTCATCAGTAGCGACACAATTACCAAAGAAGAAGAAGAAGAAGAAGAAAAAGAGAATCCATGGACAATTACCAAGAAGCTTTTCAAGAGCGATGTGGACAGTTCGTCTCGCCTGCTAGTTAAGAAGAAAGAGATCGAAACCCACGTCATCCCCTACTTGAACGAAGAAGAGGTAAAGTCGTTGTTGGGGTCTCCTGCCGAGGGGATAAGGATCGGAATATTTGATGTGCAAAAACAGCAAGCCTTTACCCTCACTTTGAAGAAGTGGAAGACGGGAAGCTTCGTTTTCACCAGCCACTGGGGGAAGGATTTTGTCAGGCGCAGGGGATTGCTTCATCGCGATGAGATTGGGCTCTATTTTGACCAACGCAATCGCAGACTCTGCTTTGGTGTCGTCCTCAAAGCACCGTCCACCACGACACACGCTCTTCCTGCATGGCCGATCGACAAGAAGAAGATTCGATGCCGCCGCCCCCGCCGCCCCCAAATCATAACTAATTCCACTTAATAATAATAATAATGTAACAGTATTTCAATTTACATTTACATTTTCCATGTATATATATATATATAATATCAACTTGTTTGTTTACTTACTACTCAGAGTCAGTTTTTGTTCTTTCATTTCATTAGTCATTCAATATCTTAGAATCAATCAACTATGCATGCCAGTGGCCCCAACCGATTCGGGTCCCCCAAACCCAGACCCAGAAATTTGCAATGTCTATATATATACAACTCAAAATCCTCCCAAACTTACATAATTTAATAGTAAAATCAAATAACAGTTTACAAATTACAAAGATCTCATACCTTTCCTTGGAAAAGAAAAAAAAATTAAAATTATACACAACAGGTCAGCTAGATTTCTTGGGTAAACTATACAAATTTCAAAAAAAAAAAAGAAAGGTGCATATATACATACCTGTATAATTATTGTGTTGTCAATATTGTCCAGCATAAGAGAACCACAATGAATGAATCCATGTAAACAAAGTAATGGTTTTCAATTCTTGCAAATGCCTGCAAAAATTGCAAGGAAAGTTCAGGTCGGGATAACTGAGAGACTGCATATCAAATACAACTGACCGAAGAAAATTCATCATCATCCCCTCGATCTCTTAATAGTCTCTTCATTGGGAAGAAGATGAACAGTCATCATCTCCTACTCTTAATACTGAAAAAGAAAATATAGTTAAATGTGAATTAATATAGAATCAAAACCTGCATTTTTTTTATTAAGAATTCACTAGGTATGCTTGTTAACTGCTTTAAATCAGTAACGATCTCATACAACTTTGGTTCTATTCAGTTGAAATTCAAGTTAGTAAATATCTCGTACAACTTGAATTTGCAACAGAGTATTAACATCTGTTAGCATTGGACAATGAGCAACAGAATTTAAGAACTTTGTTATTAGATAAATTCCATGTAACTGAATAATTACTAATACAATATCAGATTCCATATAGCCAGATAATTACATATATGATATTCCATCTCTCCCAATACCCTAACATTTTTAGAGTTTAAACCAAAACTATTATAAGTGGTGACAAACCCAAATATATTCATGCCATGGAATCTTGGGAATCTTAATTAGTGTACATATCTTCGTAGATAAATAAAGTGTTGGTTAGCTCTGTTAAAAATAACAAATAATTAATAATTTATGAAAATATTAAATGTGATTATGAAGCTCAAGATGAAGCTCAAGAGTTGAAGATGAAGTGTGAAAGGAAGATGAAGCTAAACAGATGCATTGTTTAATGTCAAGAATTGTATATTTTGAGTTATAGATCCTTCTATCTTATCCTTTAAATTAAGGATCACTCATTAAAGATTTAGTAGGCAACGACAACCTTCTAGTAACAATAAAAAGTACATAGCACAATTCCCCAAGGAAGAACAGAATCATGATTCCCGAGAGAGAACAAATGAGTGTAAACGAGGAGTACAAGGATTCAGATCAAAGATTAGAAAATTATTCTTTTGAAAAGAAAAACAGAGAATAAATTAATACAAAGTCATGGGGGTTTCCCTTTTGAGTTAAGAAAATCCCCCCGACTGCAAAACATTAAAACGAGTTATTTTCAAAAATAATTCACAAACGATATACATGATGGTCAAAAATATTTTTATAAGATTAGAGGAATCGATTTTGGAATTTCGGAATTATAGAAATCCGAACATGATACTGCAACGATACACATTTTTCCAAACGGATCCCAAAAATTTTGAAATTTTTTATGGGCATTGAAAATATTTTTAAGAATCTACATTTTTAATTTCATGATTTTTGGACTCATGAAACTGAAGTTATAGCTTTTTAAAGTTTCGATTTTTTCTTAACAGGCCCTTCCGGGAACAAAATATTTTTTGAAGAAAATAATTTGAAAGTGATTTGGATGTTTCAATTATCATTTTAAAGTTGTTTGTTAAACTTGGAAACAAACCAAACTTTAGAAATTATTTTATTTTTGAAATTTAAAATTTAAAATCAAAATAAAATGAAAAGAAAGTTCCAAGGTTCAATTAAAATAGAAGGAAGAGGCCAGGGACTACTTTAATTTGGAATTAAATAATTAATTCCAAATTAAAGTATTTAGATATTTAATAAAGATAAAGGCCCAGGGCCCTATTTGCAACTTCGGAAGAAGTTGGAGGAATCAGAGATAAAAAAAAGTCCATTTCGCCTCCGGCAGTTCTCCGACCGTCCTCCGGCCAAGACGATTTCCGACGGTCCCCTGCACCTGAGATCGAAGGCCGCTCGAAGACGATGTTTCGCCGGTCCGTTCATCGTGCCTAAGCTCTTTCTTCCTCCTGCTGCACCTAGTCACTTCATTTCGAACGAATCGACGTTGTTCTCCTAAACCACAGGCACAGGACAAACAGTTCTATTCTAGATCTTCTCCTTCTTCCCGATTACGGATGCACTCACCGTGACAATACGTTTAGCCACCTGGGATTCACCTGCGCGCTGGAGTCGCGCCTAGTCTCCTGTAGCAGAAGAACCTACTGCAGAGCAACCGAAGAGCGCAGACAACACATTCTTCTTCCTCTTGGCGAGTGCAGATTTAGTCATTTCAGCAGAATAAATCCTCCTTTGATTCAAGAACGAAAATGAAATCTTATTCTAATCCTGTTCTAAACTAACTTAAACCAACACCTATCAGCTAAATATTCAGCCAGCAACCAAATCAAATCATAGCAGCAACAAAACCTTCTAATCAACTTTCTAATTAATGAATGGTATCAGTGTACAAAATCGATGCCTCAAATCACTGAATAAACATCCCATTGGATAAGAACTTACCTAATTAGCAAAAGGGAGATGAAATGAGAATGAGGAATCAAGTCAACCAAAAGTTCAGCCAGAAATTTACTTATGTTCTTCGTTGCTCTACGTCTTCGCTGATACCGTCTCTTTCTCTTCTGCACGCTTCAAATACTGTCTTCTAAACAACGAACTTCCTGCTGCAAATAGTCTGTTCTCCACCAAGACCTGATAGAACGGACTTCCTTTCCTAATTTATTGATCAGCTTTAAAATGGAACTCGATTCGTCCTCCTCCCTTAAGAACTACTTTTCTAGATTTTTTTTAATTACTCTTTGTTAGCCCACCGGATTCTATCTGAACGGAAACTCACTTCAACTGAAATCTCCTTTTATTCAATAGCATATTCGTTCTCTTTTTTTTTTTTTTTTTAAATAAATCCAAAAAACCAATCCCCCTTTGACCTTAATTTTAATGTTAAGACACCCTTCTTTCATCCTTTAGTGATCCTGTTTTGAATCAATCGCTCTAAGCCTCTTTTTTAACATGAAAAACTTGAATCTCCCTTTTGAATCACCCTAAATGGTCCTTCCTAGACCGAGTTACAATTTTATAAAATTCTTCATTTATTTAACCTTCAACACTTTCACAACTCTTGTACCCGCGACTTCATATGCCCTTATCTTTGGATTCAATACTCCTATTATGATCAGAGAGTAATCGTTGTATGGGAGTCTTTCCCACAACATTCGTGTTTTACATAAATTCTAAAACTATCCGTGTTGACTAGGAACATGGTTGTACCAAAACATGTCGATTCACGCACCAGTTTCACTATGGGCAACCTAGGGTGAGATTTGTGACACTCTAGGAGACCAAATTGGTATCATTAGAAAGATAACTCAAAGGAATTTACAACAGTAGCTCATACACTCAAAATAGACCCTTGGTTCAAAGGTTATGAGTTTTAAAAGTGTAGCATACCACCATTTAGATCCTGGGATTCGAACCTAGAGTGTTTCTTCTCTTCTACTGATCGGGCGAGTGCCTTAATTGTCAATCCAAGGTCTGGAGATTGTTCCATTCGAACGGTATGTTAATCGGCTTCTCAACCCAAGTTTAATCAACCAAAACCTTCAACTACAACTCAAGTTACGAATTTTTAAGTGGATGGGTGTTCAGGCTGATCTTCACAAGAACACCTTTCATTCATTCTGACATTTTACCTAGCTCGGTGACACCATCGGGAAATCGGGATGAACACGAATAAAGAGGACTCATTTATCTTTTCAAAACATCCTTAATCATTGAAATCCATCAAACACAGAAGTCGAAATGAATTTATGAAGTTTTGGGTTATTTGGTAGCTTGAAAGGGCTCCAAAGGTGCAAATTCTCCTTTTCAAATAATCTAACTCCATTTTCAACTTCAAAACCTCCAAAAGGCCGGTCATACACTTCCCACATCCAGTTGACTTGTACTTGACCCTTCTTTGACCCAGGTTGACTCATCGGTTGACAACTTGACTCGAGTTTGACCCGTTCTTTTGGTTTCTCCTCTTTTGAGCATTTTATGCACATATTTTAAAACAACAACATTATACTCAACATTTGAGTTTTTTTTAACCTACAATAGAAACGTGTCACAGGTTTTGGAAATCGAGTAGTTTTAAAAACGGTGATTGGACCCATAATCGAGCATTTTTTAAAATTTGTCCTTTGGATGATTGTTTTTAGGCTTTTCTAAAATTTGTCCTTTGGATAAGTATTTTGACTATTGGAATATTGATGATGTGTTGGTATAAAACTTAATCTAAGCCGTCTAATCGATTTTGGTGTAGGTGTATTGAAAACATGTTATATTAGACTAAGTCTGAATGAGGTTCATTATACTGATTGGCCATTAGATGCATTGAGTTAGACGTGTAGTCTAACAGACGTAGATAGATGTACAATCTAACAGACACGTAGTTAGACGTGTAGTCTAACGGACACATAGTTAGATGTGCAGTTTAACGGACACGTAGTTAGACGTGCAATCTAACGGACACGTAGTTAGACGTGCAGTCTAACGGAGACGTAGTTAGACATGTAGTCTAACAGACGTAGTTAGACGTGTAGTATAACAGATACGTAGTTAGACGTGTAGTCTAACAGACGTAGTTAGACGTGCAGTCTAACGTATACGTAGTTAGACGTGCAGTCTAATGGATACGTAGTTAGACGTGTAGTCTAACGGATATGTAGTTAAACGTACAGTCTAACAAACATAGTTCGGTGTGCAGTCTAACAGACGTAGTTAGAAGTGTAGTCTAACAGACGTAGTTAGACGTGTAGTCTAACGGATACATAATTAGACGTGCAGTCTAACAGACATAGTTAGACGTGAAGTCTAACGGATACGTAGTTAGACGTGCAGTCTAATAAATGAGAGTTAGACGTGCAGTCTAACTCCTTCAGATTAGTCTGAAGGGAAACGTAGTTAGACGTACCGTCTAACAGATGACAGTTAGACGTGCAGTCTAACTCCTTCAGATTAATCTGAAGGGCACCGTAATTAGATGTATCGTTTAATCCCATTAGACTAGGTGGTCTAATAAATCCTGCTATTAGACGTGGGCGTCTAATTTCATTAGACTTGTTAATCTAAGTGAAAAACGTTCTAATGTCATGTTTAAGCAGTTGCTTGAAGCTAGCATCCGTCTACCCATGATTAACTAACTTTATGCTACTCCTGCTCCACTTTCTAGTGCAGATCAGTACGACAGCCAGTTGCAACCAATTGATTAATGCCACGTAAGAAAATATTATTCCCACTACTTGTTTCTTGTAGGAATATCCTAGAAGAATATTTGGCGCACTACTAGATTGGTACGGCCACGATCCTGGTGCTTAGAGTCTGCTGTGTACTATGGAGGCGTTCTAATTGAAGTTAGCCATGTGTCATTATAGAAGTTTCGATCGTTGGTACCTGCTCTCTATTTAAAAATTCTCAAGGACAACGGACGAACTGCCACAATTTGAGTGAACTACTGAAATCACAGAAAGATATCGATCTATCGATACTCAGAGAATCATACACGAACATACAAGTTGATATACGAAAGAGCTGCTTTCTTGCTTTACTGTGTGTTTATCAAGAGAGAGTTAGAATCAAAGTATTGTTTAGCTGAGTGATATACTTCAATATATTGTAAATTGACTAGAGTTTGTTTTTGTTCAACAGTGAGCTAGTCGCGCAACTGTATTTGATTCTAAAAAACGTATAGTGAATCCTTTCGGTGGTTGGAAGAAGGGGTGACGTAGGAGAGTTTTACTCCGAAGATTCATAAACAAACTGTTGTGTCATTTACATTCTTTCATCTTCTCATTCTTTGGTTCTTAGCTTCAAACCTGAGCAGACGTTTCCGCACTTGAATCTTTCAAGAGTTTGCAAGGGTTTGTGAAGAATATAAAGTAATTTAAATCCTTAATAGGATTTCTATCAAACCGGTTTTCCGAAGCCGTCATCAATTGCCAGACCCCTGTCTCTATTAGTGTCGCTGATCCTATCAATTGGTATTAGAGCACTATTTATATTCTCAAGCTTTCACTAAGAATGTCAACCATAACCAAAGATTCCAGTGCTACTATAATCCCCACTTTCTCTAGAGAAAACTATATCGTATGGAAGAAGAGAGTTCGTGCTCATCTCTCTTCTCTTCATGACAACATGTGGAGTATTATCACAGGTGGTTCTATCAAGATCGATAAGGAGAAATCTAAATGGACCAGTGAAGACAAGAGGAAGAACAATATCAACAACATGGCTTTAGATGTTTTGTACAGATCTCTTGATGACAGAATGTTCAACTACATCATCGAGCGTGATACTTCTAAGGAGATCTGGGACAGAGTCACTCAACTGTGTGAGGGAAATGAGAAATCCAAGGAGAACAAGATTATGGTTGCCACTCAACAGTTTGAAAGTTTCAAAATGCGTCCCGGAGAAACGATGAACAAGTTCAACACAAGGTTCAACCAAATTGTCTCCACTCTATCTATTCTTGGCAAGACCTATAGCAACTGGGAGCTTGCTATCAAGGTCATGTGTGCTCTTCCAAGGGAATGGGACATAAAGATGATGTCTATGAGGGAATCCAAAGACCTCAACAAGATCTCGCTCTTTGATTTGTTCTCTGATCTCAAGGCCTATGAGTTCGAGTTGAACTCTAGCATTGAAGAAGATCAATCTACATACATTATCATTGTCAAATCGTCCATTATCATTTCCAAATCGTTGGTGACTTCTGAAGAGCCTCCTGCCGCTCCTGATGTGCAGACAACAACTCAACAGCTTAGCAACGATGCTATGTCTCTCTTCGTGAAGAAGTTAGGCGACTTCATGAAAAAAACAACTCTAACTCAAGCTCTTCAAATTCTAATGATAATAAGACATCCAAATCTAATGTTAAGTGTTATAACTGTGGCATTTTAGGTCATTACTAATCGGAATGTCAAAAGCCAAAACGTGAAGAGAAGAAAAATGACAATAAAAAGGAGCTGAAGGCTCTTATGGTAGAGGACGGGAAGAACAGACGAAACCACCGTGATTCTTACTTCTCATCTAGAGATAGTAATGAAGACGAGATGGCTTGCTTCATGACAAGAGAAGAAGAAGAAACTCAGGAAACTGAGGTATTTGATTTCTCTTCTGAAAAGTTTTGAATGGAACAACTAGTAGCTGCACTAGATGACATGGTCATAGAGTATAGAAAGCTAGCATAATTCCTAAATGAAACAAAATCTTTACCCAAAGAGTCTCAACCGGTTTTATCTCAAACTCAAGAATCAAATGTTTTTGAAAATATAGTAGTAGAGATCTCATCCGAGAATGAGATGCTCAAGGAACAAATCCAAACACTTTCTTCTGAAAACAAAAGATTAAACTATGTTGTTAGTGCTTGGACAAGGTCTAGAGAAGCTATCAAATATCAGATTAGTCTGTTAAAACCTGCTGGATCTAGATCCGATTTAAGATTTGATGGCAATAACCCAAATCGATCCTACAAAAAGTCAAACTCAGCAACCAACAAGCTTAAACTAATATGCTTTGTTAAAGAGAGTTTAAGTGATATTGAATCTGACCCCATTCATGAAGAAGTAGATTTGAAGAATGAAATAACTTATGTTTCGCCGACTGTTAGTTGGCTGAAAAATAAGTTAGAAGCAGACAGCAAGTTTGGAAATCTAAAACCTGACTCAAAGTGAAGGAGTTTTAAAAGAAAATCATCTTCAAAAGTTAAGGGATCAGTGGCTAGCAGGAAGGCGTCTGCTAAGTCAAAATCATACGCATTAATCACAACACAAAATGAGAAATCCATTAGAGTATCTCAAATATGGATTCCTAAGGAACTAATTGCTCGAGGACCCAATTGAATGTGGGTACCAAAGTTTGTAAATAGTTAATTGTGTAGGTGATGCAGGAGAGCTGTAGGAAGGAAGCATGGAGCATACTCTTCTGAGTATACATTTTAGGAGATCAACAATGGCCTTTGCCATTCCAGAGGACTAAGTTTTTTTTATGTTTTAAAAATATTTTTGGTCCTAAGGACCTCAAAACATTTGTTTATTCATTTTATACATGCACAAAATGAGAGGGAAAATTTATCTTGGAAATAAAGATACACTCAGACAAAAGGCCTTAATCGGTCTATTAGACGAGGTCGTCTAAGAGAAAAAGCATGTACTTAAACGTATTTTTGCTCACACTCTATGCATCTAAGTCTATGTGTCTTGGTTAATAACCTGCACGGTTAGACGTATACGTATAATAGATGTTAGACGTTTTTACGACAAGAGCAAGTGGATGCTCACGTCTAACCAAACACACGTCTAACACGTGTTGTTCATGCGTAATTAGACGTTAGACGCTTATAAGACACGTGATTAGACGCTTGCGTCTAATAGACCAATGCGTCTAATAGACGTTTAGATTTTATAGGTTGGTGTGAGTAAGAAAAATGTCTAATTACGCGTGTATTAGACTGATCAAGGACAACTGTCCCATGTGAGGTGATATCTAATTTTCCCGTTCAAACAAAAATATAGTCATCTCCGAATAACATGAAGACACGTGTCTTTCAAGTTAAGAGAAAAAGACTTATATACCCTCAAAATAATGATGACTATTTGGAAAGGAAGTCTAATATTAATTGATGGGCCATACCCCTAGGAAATATGACGGTTATACTATGCGACTCTTTGGAGTCTGTATAAGGACATTCTGCAAGAGATTGAAAAAGCTTTTTCTCTCTCAAATCTCCTAAGAACCCTAGATTTCTTCGATTGTTTCTCTAAGAAACCCTTGTTCATCTTGTGTGTGTTCGTATTCTTTCAAAGATGGGAAACAAGATAATCACACTTGGTCATTGTACTCTGCAGGTCGATTTTCCCTCCGTCCACACGTTCAATCAGCAAGATGTGGTCGAGATGTTCAAAACCCTTGAATATTCCGGTCTTAGGAAGTACCTTGGCAGGACGTTCATATTCCACGAAAAAAGAAGTCAGGGAGTTCTTCAAATCGGCGACGATGGTCGGCGATTCCATTGTTGCAACCGTGAATGATACCGAAGTCTCCTTCAACGAAGCATCCTATGCGTAGTTCTTCGAACTTCCGTCGGAGGAGCACACTTTCAACTTGCATCTACCATCGAAAGTCACGGAAGAGATGAAGACGGTTTTCTCCGCCGATGGCTCGGAGATTCGACTTAACGGGAGTAAGAATGCTCTTAAACCCAAGTTTACTCTATTAAATAATGTAGTGGCTAAAGCGCTTCAAGAGAAGGCGGGTTCTTTTCATCTAAATAGTCAAGATCGTTTTTACTATATGCCGACTATTTCTAAAGGGATTCAGGTCAATTGGGCCTCTACTTTGTACCAGAATCTATGCTCTACGATAAATTAGGAGAACAAGGAAAGTGTGAACTTTGCTACTCAACTGAGTCGTTTATTGGAATATTTAGGGTTCCCATGGGGGATTTGGAGCCGATCAACTCGACCCGGGTGTTCATTGTCTTCACTATGGCCAACACCCTCGTCTAAATAAAGAATAACAAAGAATCGCTCTCGGGAGCATAAAGCCAACAAACAGGAGGAAGGTCTGTTACTCGTTCCAAACATCCAGCGGCTTCTGTATTGTCTACAGGAGCCAGGAGATTAAAAACTGTCAATGAATCAGAAGCTAGCTCTACCAGTCTTAAGAGTTCTTCGAAGAAGGACTCTAGAATAGTCTTTTCCAGAGTCAGGCAAGGTCCCGTCAAACTTGCTGCCATTCCCATGTCTCCCCTGTCTCCAGTTGTGAGTCAGTTAAGAAAGCCCTCCAGGTCCTCTATCTTAAGAGGAGATAAATCAAAGGCGCCTAGGGCGTCTAAGTCTGTTAAAGCATCATCAAAGGTAACCCCTTCCCAATCTCAGGCCGAAGTGCCTAAATTTATTGTTCATGTGTTGGAACAAGATAATTCTGTTTTTATTCGTGTTGAGGAATTTGCTGTCGGGCCAACTGTTGAGCCAGTTGGTCCAAATACTGAAAATCTTGACAGGGTTCTGTCTCTTGTCCGTTAACCCGATCTTGTAGCTGCTTATGCTACAGTGTCTCTTGAACCAGAGCAAGGTGCAGTTCTTACCGTTGCTGCTGGTGATATATCTGAAAAAGCCCTCTCTATGTCAGTCGTAGAGCCCCCTGCTTCAAATCTTGTCCCAATAGAGTCCTTAGGAGGTTTATCAAGCTCTTAAGAGAAAAGAGCTAGTTGAAGCAAATCTGAGAGGAAGAGCCCTCTTTCCAATTCTTCAAGCCAAAAGAGCCATTTTCAACCCTCTTGAGAAAAGTGCTAAGGTAGAGGAGAAAGCTCTAAAAAGATTGGACGAGATTATGGAAGATTACATTTCTACAGTTACTAGGTATGTTCATGGAGCAAATTTCTTAAGGGCTAGTCCATTTGAACGTTCCTCTAAAGAAGATGAACTTATGGATCTGACCGATGATCGTGGTATTGATGAAGATGAGAAAGTTGTTGCTCTTCTTATAAAATTGGGAAGTTTTTCAGCTGAAGAAAAATGTCTAATGGCTCAACCCAGAATTGAGAATATGTGAAACCCATTCAAACCAACTCGATTATCGAAGAAGAAGAAGTTATTAAGGAACCCGTTCAATCTATGGTTAACTAGGAAGAGGAAGTGTTGGAGTCCCCTGTTCTCGAAGCAGAGGCATCTCTAGAGAATGAGGCTGAAGTTAGACAGCCTGATATTGCTCGATCTGAGGGGGGACCCTCAAAAGACAAGGAATCAGAGAATAGTTCCTCATCTGAGGAGGAATAAGACAAAAATGATAAATCCTCAGAAGGGCTCCCGTTGTCTCAATGTCTTATTCTAAGATCTCCCAAGCCTCGACCATTTCCTGATATCAATATTGTGAATGTTCATGATGATATTGTAAACCTTCCTCATCATTCAGGAGATGTGTCCGATAAGATTCACAAGGCATGTGAAGAAATTTTGGAAGATAAAGAAGAAGAAAATTATGAAAGTGATTCAAAGAAGAATGAACCCGAGAAGTCCATGCAAGTTCACACCCATATAATTCCCATTCAGACCGCTCCAATAGATTCTCAAGAGATTTCATCTAATGAAGGATCATCTCCTGTTGATGGAACAAAGCTTATGAAGTTGATGACTGCATTGATGGGAACACTTTAGAGGAATATGGCTGAAATGCAATCAAATATGATGAAGATTATGAAGACTCAGACAGCAAACAAGAAGGAAATTGCCGATCTTCTTAAAACCCATAATGAGATGGAGCGGACATTGAAGAAGAACACGTACGAGGTTTATATCGTCATCAAGTCATACACCAAATTTGAAAAGAACTTCTTCAAATGGCAAATCGAGTTGTTCGAATGCGAAAGAGCAAATGTCGTTGATCTGCATAATGAAGTTATGGATGGAATTAGCTTGATTCGAGATCAGATGGTTGAGATTTAAGGCAACATGAGCAGAGCTGATGCTGAGAGGTTAGAACAGGATGATTCCTTTGCAAAGAAGATTCAGGCTGATGAAGATGCTAAGGTTATTGCCGAGAGAAAGAAGAATCTCATTACAAAAGGCGAGGACAATAGCGAAAGAAGAGGTGGTGGTGTTTCAATTGAGACCAGATCAAAGCGAAAGCCAGCCGGTGATAATAGCGACAGACCAATCAAAAGAGGCGTAGGTCGCAACGGCGATCGCGGTGGTAGAAGTATTGAAGGTGATTGTGGTGGCCGAAGTGGTGGAAGTGTTCGTGGTGGCCGTTCTCTTCCTCCGTTTCACAACCTTCTAACTGGTGAAGAACTCAGTTATGAAGGATCTCGCTTCCTAATTGACCCACTCGTGAAAAGGGAAGAACAATAATATCTTTTCTCTTAAACTATCTTCTGTTAGTTTATGAACTTGGTTCATTAAATTTGGTTTCTGAACATTGGTTTTTGGATCATCATTAAAAAGGGGGAAATTATTGGATCAAATTATTTTGACTAAAGTTCCGTGGTTTTACCTTAATTGTGTTTTCCATGTAAAATCTCAATGTCTTGTTTCTTTGATTATTTGAAAAACTATTTTGCTCAATTAAATTGTCTGCTCATTTGATTATACAGAAGGGGAAAAAGAAGATTTAAGCCTTCGTTGTATGTTGTCTAATTGGATTGCTAAACAAGTGCTTTTATTCGTTTTCTCTAACATAAAGCTCAATCGTCTCTAATGAACATAGAAAATGGTCAATGAAGGTAAACAAAATGGAGTAAGGAATTTACCATATGAACTTAATAAGAACTTCTTACTTATGTTTCCTTGTTATTAGAGTTTAATCTTTTCCAATAAGCATTAAAGAAATTCCAGGCCTACACCTTTGTTGTAGCTTGTCTAATTGGATTGCTAAACAAGTGCTTTTATTCGTTTTCTCTAACATAAAGCTCAATCGTCTCTAATGAACTTAGGAAATGGTCAATGAGGGAAACAAAATGGAGTAAGAAATTTACCATGTGAACTTAATAAAAATTCTTAGTTGTGTTTCCTTGTTATCAGAGTTTAATCTTTTCTAGTATGCATTAATGAAACTCTAGGCCTTTGTTGTAGCTTGTCTAATTGGATTGCTAAACAAGTGCTTTTATTTGTTTTCTATAACATAAAACTCAATCGTCTCTAATGAACTTAGGAAATGGTCAATGAGAGAAAACAAAATGGAGTAAGGAATTTACCATATGAACTTAATAAGAAATTCTTACTTGTGTTTCCTTGTTATCAGAGTTTAATCTTTTCCAGTAGGCATTAATGAAACTCCCCCTTTCATTTTCTGGGATATGGACTTTAAAGGGCTCCCAAGCTGCATCGAGATAGAGAAAGATCATTCACTAAAATTTTCTCAAGGACATATAAGATACTAATATTTCACACAACTCTAACATGGGTTTTGTTTCATTTACTCATATTTCCTTTTCTTCATTCCATTTACAATTTTTTGCATCTTAACATCAACGTAGAATTATTTTTTTAGCACGTAAACTATACAAGTGAAATTCAAAAACTAAAAAGTATACTACTTAGGAGTTGCAGCTAGATTATGCATAGAAGATGCTATTATTCATGGCTAATGAGGATAACTATATAAATTTCAAATTTGATGAGTGAATATTACTATTTCAGTTAACATAAAAAACTATTTAAATAAGCTAGCAATAACTTAAATTGATTTTGCTTCATAGTTGACTAGCTATGAAAAATGAAATCAAATATGTAGCTACCATAACAAGCTAAATAGGTAGGAGAGATGAGTACAAGTGAAATTGAGATGAGAACACACCATCGGGAAATATAGCAGCTACACCCTCATAAAACCAATCAATTTCTTTCCGTAACAGATATATTTCTCTAAGAACTATACTTATCACCTGCGAATAGGAAGAAGGTAACATATAATTATAAACAATTTATTCACTATTCCATGAACATTTTTTCGAAATTGATCTCCACGTACCACAAAATTTGCCTTCGTAGATTATGAAAGGATAGGAAAAGGGAAGGACCGTCTGAGTCGTAGAAAATTGCATCGGTGACGCCTTCTGTAAAGAAGGAGATAATGAAAAGATAATTTACAATTTAATAAGTTATATAGTGATTTTAAATATAACACAACTCTTAACCCGGCAATCCAAACACTTTAAAAATTAAACATTATTATTATTATATATATTAGTTAAAAAGTTAAACTTATATTGTTAAAATATCCCGCGTTCATTATTCAAATTAATCACAACTCTCGACCCGACAATCCGAACACTTTAAAAATTAAGCATCATATTATATATATATATATTAGTTAGTTTAAAAGTTGAACTAATATATGTAGCGCGTTCATAAAATTTTGTGTAAAATTTAAAATATAAATTTTAAATAGCATAATTAGTTAAAGATTGTACTTGTTTTTGTTAGGTTGCAAGTTCGAAAAATACATATAGAATTTTTAATTTTATTTTTAATCGTTTTAAGTTTGTGGACGGGTGAACCCAAAATCCGACCCAAGTATCCATTTATTCTCACATATATATCCAAATTAACCACAATTCTCGACCCGATAAATAATCTTTTGCATTTGTACGGTATAAATACATATAAAAAAATATTATCTATGTATAAATATTTTGGAGAAAAATAATATTTTTCAAATCTAATTAATTTTGAATTAATTTTATTTTTATAAAAAGTAATTTTAATTACAATTTAATGTTAATATATATTTTAAATATATCAAATATCTAAAGTTATAAAAAATCATTTATAGAAGTTTGAAATTTAATTTTGTGGATTTGAAAAATAATTAAGAGAAAGATAAAATGTATAAACGTTTCAAACAACATAATTTTTTTTAGATATCAATGTTTTTTTATACATTGATATCTAAAAAAACTGTAATTAAGAAAAATTATTGACTTCAACTTTTACCCTGTGGTCTGCACAATTGTCACAAATATTTAACATTTTTAATCTCGCTAAATTTACTCAGCTCCTCAAAAAAAGCCTTTTATAAATTTTAAATTTAATTATCTAAACTAAGATTTAAGATTTAAGAGTTAAATTAAATATTAAAATTTAATTGTGATGAGATAATAAAATTTTAATTTAAATTACTTATAAAATGGTCTTTCACGAACAAACAAATTTTTTGAATATTTATTATTAGACTTTCTTATACAAATTAATGGAAGGATCATTATTCTCATACATGTATATTAAAAAATTTAACAAACAAATATATTCAAAATGGCCCTTGAATACATTTAGTTTCAAATTTACTCTTCAAGGTGAACTTGAGAAATTTTCATTTTTGTAAGGAGGTAAAGTTTGTAAATAATTTTGTCTAAAATTTAGTTGGAAGATCAATGTATTTTTACGTTTATTTGTTAAGGGCATATTTAACACATCATATTATTTAACAGTTAATACGTGTAAAACGAGTCATATAAATAGGTCACATTCGAAATTCGAAATGTAAAATGCGTTTTGATTCATAGGAATATCTCCCAAACATATCCGGTTCTTCATTCTCTTCATCTTTGTCAATCGATTCAATTATTATTTCGAGTAATAAAAAGATTTTGAAGCATTATTTTATTGAATATCTAGAAACCAAGTGTTGAATTAGCTCCCATGCAGAAGGTACTCATGCACTTCTTTGAAGAGCTCTAATCGAGATCATATTTTAAGGTAATTCATACTCTTAATTAAAATTATTTTTCACACGGATTATTCGTCAAACACCTCAAAATACCGATATGGAGTCTTGTTAATAATTTTGTCACTTCTCTTCTCATCTCTTCTTTATTTATTTATTTTATAATTGTTTAGTATTTTCCATCTGATTTTATCGTTATTTACTCCAACTACTATTTAAATAAATTTTTGTTAAAAATACATTAATTTAGATTATTTGTCAATAAGCCTTAATTCACCACAACCATACCAAAAAAATATCTTGTAATACATCAAATAAATTAAAATAAACACATCAAACCTTGACCACACATTTTGTAATTAAATTACCCTTTACACACTTGGTTTTATATACTTGATTATCTCACATTGATTATAATTTTATAAAAAAATTAATGTTTACTATTTTTGTCATTACTTAAAAATCACACAACAGTTTGTTAAAACTGAAAGCAGAAATTAGCAGAAAAAATTTATAGGAATGATATAATATATTATAAAAATATTTTACTTTACAATGGTAATTAGTTTTCTTTTGAAAATTCAACACATATTTTGAAATTCAATTACTTAATCTAGACACTAAATCATTAAACAATTATATATATAATCACATTTATATTGCCAAACTTATTGAATATTTATAACATAATATTTTCAAAATCCAATTCCGTCATAATTAATTAACTAAATTCAAGATATATTTTTTCACAGATATTACCCGAATTTTAATTTTTTTTATGTAACTTGAAATTAAAAATTAAGTTTATTCCTTCTTTATTTATTGAAAAGAATTGAGATAATTTGAAATTCGGTAAATAAATCCAAACTACAAATAAATCTAATTATTAAATAACTTAAAATTTCAATTCAACACAAATTTCTCAAATAGGATGAAAACAATGTACAAATATATATATCACCAGATATTATGTAACCCAATTTCCTAATTCATCTTTAAAGAAATATATAAGTAACTTAAAAAATAAAATAAAAAGAACTTAATATTCTGTTTCCATTTCATTATATTACGATAATATATTATATTTGAATAAACTTATAAAAGAATATCACTTTTTAAAAACAAAATTTATTTATATGAGATTATTGATTCCTTAGTACTCATACATTTGTTTATATTTTCTAAAATGAATTAATATTTTTTATTTATAGTTTATGAATTTGATTTTAGATCCAAGATCAAAATACAAAGTAATTCAAAACAGAAAAACAAAACAGAAAGTCATCTAGCATACACTTGTATAGAGATAGTGAGATCTCTTCTTTTTTAGCTTTTATCTTCATTTATTTCGTGTTTAACATTTGATTATAATGAAGCTTCTTTTGGACAAAAGTTCCGTGGTTTTTATTTCTTAATTTGAGGAGGATTTTCAAGTTAAATTATTGGTGTTCTTGAATTTCCTTTTATGTTTATTGTTTCTCACTCCTAAAGATCCAATCAAGTGGGAATAGTTTATTATCACAAGTGTGGTGATTATTCTGTTTTATTCCCAATATAGTGGTATCAGAATTGGTTCTAAGCATTTTTATTTTTGATTGGTTTTTGAAGATTAATACAAACAAAATAATTTTATTGAATGGTTCAAACTATCATATCTGGAAGAATAAAAAGAAAGATCTTCTACTTGTGAAGTCTTTGGATTTATCTATTTTTGATAGTGAGAAACCCATCTCCAAATCTGATGAGGAATGGGCTTTTGAGCATGAACAAGTATGTGGTTTCATTCTTCAATTTGTTTAAGAGAATGTTTATAACCCCATACAACATGAGACAAATGCACCTACTTTGTGTAGTAAACTTGAGAATTTTTATGCTTCAAAGACATGGAATAAAAAATTATTTTTGCTCCAAAAGATTATTCATTTGAGATATAGTGATAGTGCTTCTATGGATAATCACTTGAATGAGTTTTAGGGTGTTCTTGATCAGATGTCAGGAATGTGTATAAACTTTGAAGATTATATTTAAGAGCTTTAGTTATTGACTACTCTGCCTGATTCATGGGAGACTTTTAAAGTTTCTCTTTGTAACTATGTTTCTAATGGTGTTGTGACATTGGATATGGCCAAAAGTGGTGTCTTAATTGAAGAATTGAGACGAAAATCACAAGGCTCTTCATCATAGTTAAATGTGTTTGTTATTGAAAATCGATGAAGACAGGATAATAGAGGTGAGAAACATAATTCGAGATAAGAGTCGGAACAAGTCTAAGTCAAAATACAAGCTAACTAAAAGTTACCATTGTTCCAAACGTGAACATATGAAGAAAAATTATTACAAGCTCAAAAATGAAGTAAACGGATGTAAGCAAAAGAAAGATTACTTTAAATCTTATGCTTCTGGTAACTTTGGAGTATTGAAGATGGGTAATAATGCCGTAAGTAATGTTATTGGTATTGGCGATGTTTGCCTAGAATCTAGCAATGAGTCGAAGTTTCTTCTCAAAGATGTTCGACATGCTCCAAACATTATGTTGAATTTGATTTCAACTGGAAAGCTTGGTGATGATGGTTTCTTAAGCTCTTTTCGTTTTGTAAAATGCAAACTTTCGAAAGGTAGCCTCATTATAGCTCGAGGTGATAAGTTTTCAAATTTATATTTAATGCAATCTTTAACAAGTAAAGATAATATGAATGTTGTACGAAGTAAAGAAGCTTCAAAATTTATGGAACCGAAGACATGGTCATATTAGTGAAAAGGGGTTGAATTTTCTAGTTAAGGAAAATGCTATTTTGGGTTTGAGTGAGACATATTTGGAGAATTGTTTTCATTGTCTTGTGGAAAGCATACTTGAGTATCGTTCAATGATCATTCCAGGAAACTTTGGATCTATGTTTTGAAAACTAAAGATGAAATTTTAAACAAGTTCAAGGAATTTCATGCTCTAGTTGAAAGAGAGACTCAAAAGAAGAACAAGTGCATTCACAATGATAATGTTAGTGAGTATTGTGGTTCATTTAATACATAATGCAAACAATATGGGATCAGACACTAGAAAAAACCTCCAAAGACTTCTGAGTTCAATGGCCTTACAAAAAGGATGAATAGGACAATTGTTGAGAGAATTAGATGCTTGCTTTCAGAAACAAAGTTGCCCCCGACATTTTGGGGTGAAGCATTACACACGGTGGTACATGTTATTAATTGGAGTCTTATAGTCATTTTGGACGGTGAAGTTCCAAATAAGGTATGGACAAATAAACATGTTCTTATGATCACTTACGAGTATTTGGATGCATGTGCTTTTTTCGAATTCCAAAGAATGAAAAATTAAAGTTGGTTGTGAAAAGTCGCGAGTACATCTTCTTGGGTTATGACCAAGATGAGTTCAACTACAGAATATATGATCTAGTTGTAAAGAATCTTGTCAAAATTAATAGGTTGTAACAAAACTTAGGGAAGTCTTTTGCGATGAAGGATCTTGGACCAGCGAATCATATTCTTGGAATTAGAATCACTCGTGATAGAAAGACAAAGAAATTATAGTTGTCTCAAAAACGATATATTGAAAAAGTGTTACAGAGATTCAATATGGAGAAGCCCAATAGTGTTTTCACACCTCTTGCAGCAAATTTTAAATTGAGCTCTGATCTTTGTCCTTCAAACGATGATGAGAAAGAAGATATGAAGAATAATCTTTATGGTTCTAATGTTAGAAATCTTATGTATGCCATGGTTAGAACAATACCATATATTGCTCATGTCATTGACACTGTGATTAAGTTCCTTTTCAATCCAGGAAAAGAACATTAGAAGTTGTAAAATATATATTATATCTTCGAGGTACATCAAGTTTGAGATCGTGCCTTGGAGTTGAGAGTCCGGATTTAGTTGGTTGTACCGATTCTGGTTATTTGATTACTTTTGTAGGGGGATTTATTTATTGGACATACATGCTTAAAAAATGTTTTATGTTATCAACCGTTGAAGCTAAACTTAATGCAGCAACTGAAGCTTGTAAAGTAATTTGGGTTAAGAAATTATTATCTGAACTTGGTTTGGTGCAGGATAAATACGTGCTTTTTGTGATAGTCAAAGTGAAAATTATCTTGCGAAAAACTCAATATTTCACTCTAGATCGAAGCACATTGATGCGAAGTATCATTGGATACGTGATTTTCTAGATGAAAAATTGTTGGTTTTAGAGAAAGTGCATACAAATGATAATGACGCTGATATGCTAACCAAAGCACTACCAAATGGAAAGTTTGAGTTTTTTGTTCAACCGTGGGTTTGACAACAACCCTTCCATAGTTGTGATGGGAGAGTTTGTTGGGTTATTTTTTTGGGCTTCCAACTATGTAATAAAAAACCATCCTATTTAAGAATCCCAGAAGTTTAGAAGCTCATAAGTCTAAAAGCTAGAAGTCTAGAAGCACAAGAGTCCTTTTGTGTTAAAAAGGGGCATAGTTGTCTTAATAGAAAATGACTCTTGAGTTGTCCTCGTTCTTCTATAATAGATAGAGGAAGTGACCTTATCAAAATACACCTTATAGTCATCTAGAATACACTTGTAGAAAGATAATGAGATATTTTCTTTGTTTATCTCTTATGTTGGGTCAAATTATTTTGACTAAATGTTGAAATAGTTTGACTATTGGAATTTTGATGATGAAATGATGAATGGATAATCTATGCGTCTAATTGTTTTTGATGCAGGTGTATCGAAATCAGATTTCAATAGACTTGGTTCTAATGAGGTTCATTAGACCGATTTTGGCATTAGATACACGAAGTTAGACGTGCAGTCTAACAAGTGGAGTTAGACGTGCAGTCTAACTGAAGAAAGTTAGATGTGCAGTCTAACTAAGCGGTGTTAGATGTGCAATCTAACTAGTGTAATTAGACATGCAGTCTAACTCGTGGAGTTAGACGTGCAGTCTAATGGAAAGAGAAAGTTAGACGTGCAGTCTAACTCCTTCAGATTAGTCTGAAGGGATCCGTAATTAGACGTCCAGTCTAACTCGTGAAGTTAGACGTGCAGTCTAATGGAACGAGAAAGTTAGACGTGCAGTCTAACTCCTTCAGATTAGTCTGAAGGGATCCGTAATTAGACGTGCAGTCTAACTTGTGGAGTTAGACGTGCAGTCTAACTTCTTCAGATTAGTCTGAAGTGATTGTAATTAGACATGAAGTCTAATCCTATTAGACTCGGAGGTCTAATGGATCATGTTATTAGACGGGGACGTTTCATTTCATTAGACGAGGTCGTCTAATTGAAATACGTCTAATTCCATGCTTAAGTAGTTTCTTGAAGGTAGCACCCGCCTACCCACGTGCTTTAGCTGTACTCTACCCCTGCTCCACTTTCTAGTGAAGATTAGTACGACAGTCAGCTGTAACCAATCAACCAATGTCACGTAAGCGAATATCCTTCACACTACTTGTTTTGCAGGTACATTTCTGGAGAATATTCGGCACACTACCTATTGTGTACGGCCGCGATTCTTATATTTAGAGTTTGTTGTGTACTATGGAGGCGTTCCAATGGAAGCTCGCCACGTGTCATTATGAAGATTCTACCGTTGGTATCTGTTCCTTATTTAAAGAATCTAAAGGACAACGGACGAACGGCCAAAACTTTGAGTGAACAAGCCAAACGATCAATCTATTATTATTGATACTCAAATTATTGAAACTGTTAGCTGCTTTCTTGCTTTACTGTGTATTTATCAAGAGAGAGTTAGAATCAAAGAATCGTTTTAGCTGAGTGATATTCTTCATCATATTGTAAGTTGGACAGAGTCTGTTCTGTTCAATAGTGAGCTATTCGTGCGAACTGTATTTGATTCAAAGCATATTATAGTGAATCCTTCCGGTGGTTGGAAGAAGGGGTGATGTAGGAGAGTTTGTTACGAACATCCATAAACAAACTGTTGTGCTGTTCCTTTCTTTCATCTTCTCATTCTTGATACTAAGCTTCAAACCTAAGTAAATATTTCCGCACTTGATTATGTATCAAGTGATTATAAGGGTTTGCGTAGAATAGAAAGTGAATTAAATCCCTAACAAGATTTCTTTCAAAACGTTTTTCTTAAGCTTTCATCAATCGCCAGACCCCCATCTCTATTGATAAAGCCGATCCTATCATCTTATCTTCATTTGTTTCGTGTTTAACATTTGATTATAGTGAAGCTTCTTTAAGACAAAAATCTCGTGGTTTTTACTCCTTAATTTGAGGAGGTTTTCCACATCAAATTCTTGTTATTCTTGGTTCATTTACATTTCCTTTTATATTTGTTGTTTCTCGCTCCTAAATATCTAATCAAGTGGGGAATAATTTATTATCACAAATATGGTGATTAATCTGTTTTATTCTCAACATAGTGGTATTAGACCTTAGTTCTAAACGTTTTTATTTGTGATTGGTTTATTCCAAACAAATACAAATTCACAAATTATAAATAAATAAAAATCTTAATTCATTTTAGAAAATATGAACAATGCATAAGTACTAAAGTACTAAGTAGTCAACAATAATTACTGGTTTTAATTAAAATCGTTCATACAATTAAATTTTGTTTTTAAAAAATGATATTCCTTTTATAAGTTTATTCAAATATAATATTATCTCAATATTTGTTGAGTAAAATTTTGGAAGTCAAAAATTTCATCGAAGATTTTGTTTTTGGATGTAGAGTTATTTATGGTGGAATTTTAACATATGATATGGGCATAAAATAATGTTATTTTATGCCTAGTCGTATGTGTCAAGAAGTTGTTGAATCGCCAACTCACTTACTTTTGTATTGTCGAGGGGTGACTATTATTTAGATTCTTTTGTGAAGTATTATTTTGATTCATTGGATGATACCCGAGTCTTTATGTATTTGCTGAAAATTTAGATTGATGCGTTTGATATGATAGATCTACATATTTGGGTTACCATCTTAATTATTCTTTGGTGGACTATCTAGTTGGAGAAAATTGTCGAACTTTCAATGATCGTAGTCGTCTGATTCGTATCATTCATAATACTATTGTTATGATGTTTTCTAAGATTCGTTTAGAAAAGTCAATAGAGTTTGTCGGGAGTTAATCGTTCTTCTCGATAATTTACGAGCTTGAACTTGATATCTTATTAAGTATTGTTTTTTCATATTTTTTTATTTTTTTATTTTCATGTCATGCTTTATTGTTGTGCTTAAACGATTTTTTTCATTTTAAATATAAATGGATTTTTTTCAAAAGAAAAAAGTAAAAATATAAAACTATCCTAATATTCTATATAATTGTACAAATAGATGATAAAACTTTAAATAAAATATTTTCTAAATATATTATGTCTCAATATCCTCCCCAAAGATGAATATCTTAAAAGAAAATGTTTAGATAGCTGTTAGGATCTAGGTAGCCGCTGGAGGACCGGGGTTGGACCGGTTAGCGGTTCTCACTCGAAGGGTGGTGGTTAATCCGGTTAGAGATTAACACCGGGGTTTCAATACTACACAACTTGTCACAAACCCTTGAACTAGGTTCAAGTGCGGAAGGGGTTTGCTTTCAGATTGAAGCAGCACACTTGTATAATAGGCAAGGCCGGTTTCGGATGATGAAGGTTTGAAAAATGGTGGGTCGGTTTCGGTAACCTGGTGGTTCGGTATGGATAATATAGAGTCAGTTTAGAGCGGTGTAGTTAAGTTAGTGTAAATCGGTTAGACAATGGAGTCGGCAGAAAGTAAATAACAAGACCGATGTTATGGATGTTCGGAGATAAAACTCCTACGTCACCCCTTCTTCTCGAAACCGCGAGAAGGATATTCACTAAGGAATACAAATACAATCCGATCGAGACTTATTTCCTACTCGATAATACTCTTATAATTTGTACCGGAATTGTAAGTTAAACACTTCAACTTTAACACTAGCCTTTCTAGAGAGAGAACACACTGTTTTCACTTGTAAATTAAATGCTTTCTATATGTGTCGCGCTTGTCCCGCATTTACTCTTCTTCAACTGCCCCTTTTTATAAGTGAAATATGCCAACGGTCATATTTCACTACCTTGAATCTGATTGGCTGAGCAGAGATGCAGAGGTTCAGTGATTCATTGATTCAGAACCTGCGGTCACCTTTCCAGACCTGACGGTCAACCTCAGACCTGGCAGTCTGTTCTTCCGGTGTGTAAGACAAACCTGCTGGGTTTGTCTTTTACTCAATGTAGATACTGTCTGTTAGACAGTTGTCTGTACTTGGAAGATCTCCTTTCTGACTTATCCCGAAGTGGAAAGATCCGGCAGGACTGTCTTCTGCAGCCTGCAGACTTTCCTCAGACTTGTATGGATATGGAAATGTTCAGTCTGTTCCTTTGGTATCATTCTCAACAGATACCCGAATTATCTTCTTGTACTGGTCGGTCATTTGACTTAACCGGGTGGCTTTAGGTATGTGTGATGTAACCGGACTTCTTCCGGTTATTCCTTTGCCTTGTGGCCGGTCGGTTGTCTGATGTTTCCGTTTTTAAGCTTTGACCGATCATTTCTTTGTGCGGTCATATTCCAAGTATTCTTGGTCAGTTTAGTAGCTTGACCGGCTAGTTTTCTTAGCCGGTTCTTTTGTTTGTCCGGTCCGGTTCTTTGTTCCTGCATGGAAGGTTTATTTAAGTTAGGTTTATTTGAACCGGTCTAATTTTATCTAACAATTTCTCCCTTTTTGATTATTTTATTTAAAATTTTCAAAATCATGTAAGTTTGCAACCGTAGGCCGGTTGTTTTGTTTGTCCGGATTTTTGAAACTGACTTAGGAGAATTTTTCGAAAAATTTTGAGAAAAATTTTGGAAGAGTCTTTTTCTTTTATCATATCAATTTCTCCCTTTTTGATTATTTTATTTAAAATTATCAAAACTAAGTAGAGATGCAAAAGAAGGCCGGTTTCAAAAATAGCTTTATATATTTGATAGATGACCGAAAATAATATATTGAAGTACTAAGACAAGTAAAGTAAAGAGAAAAGAGAGTCCTTATTCCGAGTCCGAGAAGTCATATATGTTCCACTTATTCTTCACCGGTTGCGGTCGACTGGCCGGCTCGGAGACACGTTGTCTTGTAGACCAGGGCTGCAGTTGTTCTTCAACCTCCTCTTAGACTTGAGCAGCTTGCTGCGGTATACTCGTAATGACCGTTTCAGTGACCTCATTGAGCAGGTCGGCTATTTGAACTTTCTTTGAAGGTTCCCTCTTTCGCTTTGTCGGAGCTGAAACGGAGGAGGCCGCCTTTTTCTTCTTGTTGTCTTCTGCGAAACTTTCCAGCCTCCGTCTTTCCCTTTCCAACCGCGCATCATCCTTCGCAGCCTGAGCGGCTGCCTTCTTTGCAAGTCCTAGGAACTTGGCCTCTGCCCTTCGAATCCGCTCGGCTTCCTCTTCCTCTGCGGTAAGTTGCGACGGTCGCGGTACCTCCTTTTCTTTTCTTGCTTCGGCGTCCAGCTCGTCCTGGACCTTCTTAGCCGCTTGGGCATCAGCTTTTATTGCCGCCGCGTCCGCGTTTATCTTTGCCTGGAGTAGTTCGGTAACTTGAGCGGAGAGCGCCTTGAGTTCGTCTTCGAGACCGACATTCTTCTTCTCAAGCTCGGAAACTCGTCCGAGTGTTGTGCCGACCAGATCGTTAGCAACTTCCGTCAGTCGTTGATAGGTCTCTCTTTCAAGCCGGTCAAAGTTTTCTTGTAACTCGGAAGTCCTATCTTCCAGAATCACGGTTCGCTTAAAATATTTACCGCGCAGAGCCGCCTCTTCCCGTTGATCTTCGTCGATTTCTGAGAACCGGTCCTGAGTTCTATCCAAAAGATACCTTGTGGTGTCGGCGAACTTGAGTGCCGAGCAAACGGTTCTATGGAATTTCTTCTTCAAAGGGAGAACTTCGGAGATTTCAAACTCTTGAAAGCGGCTCTCAACCCATTCCTTTGTGAAATCTGATTCGGAGACTTCCGGTTGTGTAAGTGGAGATTGCCCGGTGAGATGAGGATCCGCCCTTTCATCGGATTCTTCTGATGCCGCATTCTCCCTTGGAGGTGTTGGACAGTGATCCGGACTCGTTTCGATCCGGGGAGTTGTATAGACCGGTATTTCCCTTTGACTGGATATTGCCTCCAGCCGGTCAATTTCTTGAATAAGGTCTTCTTTGGTTTTTCAAGCCTTTCCAACACCCGCGGTGTTAATGTGTCTTCCGGTCCCACCTCTTCGAACTTCTCCGTAATCTTCCGGATGCGTGTGGTTAGCTTCCGTAGTTGTGCTTGTGGTTTTAAGAGGTAGGTCCGGTGTAGTACCCCTTCAATTGTATTGGATTTTGTGAGGTCCATGATCACGACCTCCACCCTCTTCAGTCTATGGATGCATTCCAAGTCTGTGTAGTCCGGTAGGATTTGCCCATACGGTTTGCCGAACCGGTGCTCGTGCCATTCCAGATATAACTCCTCAATCGTCTCGGCTCGCAGTATGGTGCCCTTTAGGACTTTCAGGGTTACCGTATCAGCCTCTGCTTCTTCGGCCTCCTCATTATCTTTGTTGCCGCCTTCATCATCGACTTCTTCACCACCCTCTTCACCACCCTCGGTGGTCTCAGGATTTGTGTCAGGACCGGCATTGTTGGGGCTCTGGCCCGAATGCTCTTCTTCATTGGCCGATCTTTCGTCATCGGTCTTCTCTGTATCGGTTCTTTCAGAATTGGAAGCCGACTCCTCATCCTCCGTCTGCTGCAGCGGTTCCGAGAAAGTTACTTTCTCTTTTCCTTTGCTTTCGGCCTTTTCTTTGGCTGGGGCCGCTTTCTTACTGGTTGCCTTCTTTCAGCCACCTGTGGAACCGGGGGCCGGCTGCTTCCTTTCCAGGAATTGTTTGGACCGTATCAGGCTTCGAGAGGAGATGGTGACGCCGGGACCGATGTTGATATTATGATGAATGAAGATCTTGCCGAGAGGAACGGCGTATCCCCAAGACCGGTTTGAGTCCGGTTTCACCATGTCCATCAGATTGTGGAACACTGCCTTCGCCCAATTAACCTTTGTTCCCTCTATCAGGCCGATCAGCATCCTGATTTTGTCCTTTGTTAGGCTGCTATAGTTTCCTCCCCGTGCAAGAATCGCCCTTGCAAAGATATCACAGATCGGAATATATTCCGGTTTCAACATAGATTTGCTACCGGATACTTTTATCGGCTCCTTAGTCGCCAAGAGAATCTGGCAAGCTGCCTCAAAAGTTTTGATCTCGATGTCCGCCGTTGCATCCTGGCCGGCCGTTGGAAGACACAAGCTCTTTGCCACCGATGCCTCGGTGAGCTCTATTTTAGTACCGCACACAGTTGCGGTGATTTTATCGGCAGAGATAGTTGCGGTATCGAAAAATTCCTTAACCGCATCCTTATAAAGAACATGAGGGCCGCCGAGAAAATACTCCAGACCGGTTTCGGCTACCCAGTCAATAACCTCATTTGCCTCGCGCGTGCCTTTTTGTCAGATTTCCTCGAAATCCACCTGAGTCAAGTGCTTAAACAAAGCCGAATCGCGTCCCATCTTAGAGAGTTTGGGAAAGTTTGAGAGATAACCGCTTCAGAAAGTTTGAGAGCTTAGAGAGAGAAAGTAATATCGCGTAAGAATGAAATAAAATGACCGAGAGTCCCTTTTATAGATGCGGTTTGGAAGCCCAACCGTCCCATCAACATTGGGCGGGAAATTTCCCTCCAAGCTGAAAGGGCGGCAAACCATGGGCGGGAATGGAGTAGGCGCCAATCCATGGGCGGGGGGTTTTGAGCGGGAAGCTTCCCTCCAAAACTTTTGCTTTCGCCATCGATGATGCAATCTTTTGTTTGAGACCGATTGACGCACCGGTTTTCTAAAGTTAACCGGTTATGTAGAGTTTTGCAATCTTTTGAGTTTAAGCGGTTTTTCTTTGAAACCAGATAAGGACGCGGTTGTTTTGATAATGTTAATCAGTTACTTAGATATTTAAATGTTAAGAAAACTTGGCCATTTAAACTGAAATGAGATTGTATTCAAGAAACGTTGCAGAAAGAAGACCGACAAATAAATCGGTATTGAAATAAGCATACATAAGCAATGGAAAGGTACAGCCTATGGAAAAGACATTCTGGAAATCCGTTCTTCCACCGAATCCTTGTCAAGTATGTTCGAGAAGGAGGCCGGTGTACCCGGTCCAAACTCTGGCCGGTACCCGAGAATCAGCTTACTTATATGTGGTGCATAACCGAGACCTTTCTTGGTCAGCACCATGTTCTTTAGGTTTTCGAATATGACCGTTGACCAGTTGATGGCCGTCTTGCCAATAATATGAGTCATTATATTATAGGTATTTCTAGAGTACCGTTGATTCGGTGACTGACATAGGATCGATCGAGTCACGATTTCGAGAAGAAGTTGACCGTGACTAGCGAGCTGGGTTTTTGGCCCAAAGTGTTCCACCAGATAAATGGTGGCCGAGAGGTATAGTGCGTGCTCAAATCCCGCAAGGTCCTCTATTGTTGGAAATTCAGAGAATCCTTCCGTGGGTAGGCCGAATAGTGAAGCAAATTCGGCTTCATCAATCCAGAAGGTGTGGTCTCTGACGGTAGAGACGATATAATTTCCCCTGATGCAGGCGCTTCGAAAGAAGGCCTTGACATATTCCAAGAGAATGGGACCGGCCTCTTCGAGGAAGGGTCGAAGACCGGTTGCAGTTAGAGATTGAAACATAACCTCCTTTTCAAGATTTCCATCCCACTCTTCCATACAAGAGTGGAAGTCAACGCTCAAAAAGTTTCCCAAAGTTCGGCTCGGCATGATTACGGTATTGAGAGAGATGGAATTCAAAAGATTTCAGAAGTGTTTTATGCTTTAGGATGTGGTAAGTTGATTAGAAGATGGCTTCTTATATAGGATCGGTTTTGGAGGGAAAACCTAACCATTGATTGTCAGTTTTGTTTTATTAGACAAAAGAATCTTTATGTTTCCAAGGTGCATGGGGAAGAGGCAGATTGCGGAGCCCGAAGTAGGTATTAGTTGAGAAGTAACCAAATTAGTTGGATATTAAATGTTCAGGTGGTTGGGGGTTATCTCATTAATTAGGGATTCTTTTTTCATTAATTATACTAACATAACCGAGATTAATCAATGGAGACCGAAAGTAACATAAGACAGTGCCGAAAAGGCATGAATAACAATGAAGAAAGCATAACATCAAAAGGAACATAAATAAAGCCGAAGGGGACATGGATCAAGCCGAAACGATCAAAGATAGGTTGAATAAAGATACACCCGGTGCATGAAGCAAAACGACCGGGTGCAGGAAGGAGTGACTCAGTGTGCATAAGAGTTGACGACACCGTTGCGGCGGTTTCTTCTCCTCCAAGCTCTCTCGAACCGCTCATAAAAGGAGTCGGTTACTTCCTTAGTCAGCACTTGGGCTTGGTTCAAACCTTCTCCGGGACAGGTTGGAACACCAAGCTCCACAAGAAGGCAGCTTAGTTGGGGAATGAGACCGACTGATCGGATGCCAACCATCCAGATAAGGATGTCAAACAACACCCTTGACCAGTTCACCGGTGTGCCGGTGATTATAGCCGCCATCATGTTGAAGGCCGAGGTACTGTAGGTATTTGTGACATCCTTCCCGAGGATGCTCTTACCGATCACATCATTGAGGAGCTGATATTCAGCTCTCAAGTGTGATTTTGTACCGTGATCCTCAACCGGTTCGTCAGACCGTGCGAGGGAAATGGAGATCTCGGCCTTTATGTCGGCCGGAACATCTAGATCCGTCAACCCTTGCTTTGGCAGGCTAAAGCACCGCGCAAAGTCCCTCTCCGTGAAGTCAAAGGTGATGCCTCCCACCTTAGATTGGATATGAGTTTCAAAGTGGGGGGTCCCTCTGAACACCCTGGCGTGATAGAAGAACTCTATAATGGATTCAGGATAGATGGTGTGTTTGTCGTCGAGGAAGTACCGAAGACCGGTTTCCTCCAGAGATTTGATTATCTTATACACCTCATAGTGCTCTGTGTTTGAACATGATTGAAAATCAACCTGAAGGATGTTGGGAAACTGAGACATTTTTGCCTTAGTGAGAGGATGATCTTTTGTCTTGTGAATGTTTTGGTGAATGTTTGATTTACTTAAATACTAGTTTGGGGATTATCCTATTGTCCAGGTATTAAATGGGATGATGTCTATTAACTGCAAGATAAATATGTATTGCATGAAATAGGTATATTTGCAGTATAGGGTGTTGGTCATAGACCTGGACTGTGAAAGATATCATCAAATCTTCATGTCTTTTTAGGTGCGACCATTTTACTTTGAAAAGGCAATGTTTCAGAACAGATATCTATAAACACTGATAATTATTCCACTTTTGTTTGAAATTCAAATAATCTAGGATAATCTGCTTCTGAACCGGTCAGTCATCAGTTGTTCATCCCAATGCGGTTATTTGGTGCGTGCACCAAGTAACCGGTCGGTTTACTCTATCTGATGAGCTGGGCGGTTCTTCCATAGATATCTTGAAAATTTGAAGTTCAACAGTTTAGGAGGAACTACCGGTTTTATCTGTCCGAACCGGTTTCCCTTTAAGCATCCTTAGGAAGGATCTGACTAATGTCGGTTAAACCGAGAGTAAGTCTGAATTGAGAGAACTTAGCTTCCTGTAGAGGCTTTGTGAAAATATTGTCTACTTGTTGATCAGTCGATACGTATTCCAGCCGGATATGCTTCAGTGTGACATGTTCCCGGATGAAGTGATGCTGTATGTCAATGTGCTTGGTCCTAGAATGGAGAACTGGATTATATGTTATTGCGATGGCACTCGTGTTGTCACAGAAGATCGGGGACTCTTCGGCTGTGACACCGAAGTCCTTCAGTTGTTGTTGTATCCAAAGTAATTGTGAGCAGCAGCTTCCGGCCGCCAAGTATTCAGCCTCTGCAGTGGATGTGGCCACCGATGTCTGTTTCTTGCTATGCCATGAGACAAGCCGGTCACCTAGGAACTGACATGTTCCGCTGGTACTTTTTCTGTCGATCTTACAGCCTGCATAGTCTGCATCTGAGTAGCTCGTTAGATTAAAAGAGGAGTCCTTTGGATACCATAGACCGACATCAGGTGTGCCCTTTAGATACTTCAGTATCCTCTTTGTGGCTGTGTAGTGGGATTGTTTTGGATTTGCTTGGAATCTCTTACATACACCAACTGCAAACAGGATGTCCGGTCTACTCGCTGTCAGATATAGGAGAGAACCGATGATGCCCCGGTATGCGATCTGGTCTACCGATTGGCCCTCGTCATCTCTGTCCAATTTAATCGATGAGCTCATTGGAGTAGCCGCTGAGGAGCATGTGTCCATTCCAAACTTCTTTAGAAGCTCCTTGGTATACTTAGGTTGGCTTATGAAAGTTCCTTCCTTGAGTTCTTTAACCTGAAGACCTAGGAAGAAGCTTAATTCTCCCATCATACTCATTTCAAACTTGTCAGTCATCATTTTTTAGAATTTATCACATAGCTTAGGATCAGTGGAACCGAAAATGATATCATCTACATAGATTTGAACAAGTAGGATATGTTCCTTCTTTTCAAATTTAAACAATGTTTTATCCACCGAACCGATGGTGAAATCATGCTGTAATAGAAATGCGGTTAGTGTATCATACCAGGCTCTAGGTGCTTGCTTTAGACCGTATAAAGCCTTATTTAATCGGTATACATGGTTTGGAAATGCAGCACTCTTGAAACCGGGTGGTTGTTCAACATACACCTCTTCACGTAGGTCACCATTTAGAAATGCACTCTTAACATCCATTTGAAAAACCTTAAAGCAGCAAAAGCTAGAAAAATTCTAATGGCTTCAATCCTAGCTACAGGGGAAAATGATTCTTCAAAATCAATGCCTTCTTCCTGTTTGTAGCCTTGTGCCACTAATCTGGCTTTGTTCCTCGTGACCAAACCGTCCTCATTGAGTTTGTTTCTAAATACCCATCTTGTTCCTATGACCGATTGATCCTTCGGTCTGGGGACTAGGTACCAGACTTTACTACTCTCGAACTGGTTTAGCTCTTCTTGCATTCCCAAGATCCAATCCGGATCTGACAATGCTTCATCTATTCTTTTCGGCTCAATCTGGGATATAAAGGCGGAGTTAAAGTATCCTTCCAAAAGTTGACCCCTAGTTCGAACAGGTTTTGAAGGGTCACCTATAATTTGCTCAAGAGGATGTTTACTGTTTCTTCTGAGATTCAGTTCAGGGATGTCTACCAAATTACCGTTTACTTGATCAAGGCTAGACATGTCGGTAGGCTGAACAGGATTGTCAGACCGACCGACTTCCTCGGATTGGACCGAAGTGTCAGCTTCCTGTTGTGGAACAGCTTGATCCGGCTGGGTTTCAATGTTACCCATTTGGTCATGGACAAACCGCCTGAAGACCGGAGTCTCATCTTCACTATCAGAGTGAATATTGTTATTTTCCAATCTGTTGTGTAGATCAAAGCATGAAGCAGTATTACTTTCAACCGATTCATCGAAAACAACGTGAATTGTTTCCTCCATGGTTGCAGTTCTATTATTATACACTCTATATGCTTTACTTACTGCTGAGTATGCTAGCATGATCCCGGTATCGGTTTTTGCATCAAAAGCAGTGAGTTGGTTTTTCCCATTTATATGTATATAGCATTTACAACCGAAAATCTTGAGATACTTAATTTTGGGAACCCTGTTGAAATAAACCTCATACGGTGTTTTGTTGTGAAACTTGTTTATTAAAGACCGGTTTTGTGTATAACATGCAGTGTTGATAGCCTCAGCCCAAAATTTCTGAGCAATGCCGGAATCGGCTATCATGGACCGTGCGGTTTCCTTGAGAGTCCGGTTTCTTCTCTCGGCCAGGCCATTTTGTTGAGGAGTCCTAGCACTAGACAACTCGTGTCTAATACCGGATTCATCAAGATATGCGGTTAATGTACTATTGGTAAATTCGGTACCTCGATCACTTCGAATGCTATTAATGCGAGTTGATTTTTCATTTTGTAGGCGCTTAAGAAGTGTAATCAGGTTTGATACCGTTTCACGTTTAGATGGTAAAAATATTACCCATGTAAATCTAGAATAGTCATCAATAACTACCATGGTGTAGAGCATACCTCCTAGGCTAACAACCTGAATCGGTCCAAATAAATCCATGTGAAGAAGATCTAAGCATCGGCTAGATTGGATATTTCCTTTACTCTTAAAGGTTGACCTAGTTTGTTTACCCATTTGACATGCTGAGCAAACCTTATCTTGATTAAATACTATGTCAGGAATGCCCTCAACTAGCTTTTTACCGCGAATGTAGTTTAAAGTTTTCATGTTTAGATGGTTTAGTCTCTTATGCCACAACCAGGTTTGATCAGTCTTAGCTATCATGAATATAGGATATTCTATTCTAGTTTTCCAGTCTACCTTGTAAATGTTATATATCCTATTTCCGGTTAGTAGTACGATACCTTGAGAGTTCTTAACTAAGCATGCATGTTTAAGAAATTCTACCGTGTATCCAGCATCACACATTTGACTAATGCTAAGCAAGTTAAAACGTAGGTTTTCAACTAGAAGTACATTATCAATAGTTAGGTTACCATGGACAATCTTATCCTTGCCCACAGTTCTACCTTTTGAGTTGTCACCGAAGGTGATTAAAGCACCGGTTACTGTTCTGATATCGGCTAGCAAATTGCTGTTTCCGGTCATGTGCCTGGAGCAACCGCTATCCAAGAACCATTCAGAGTTTCCTAGCCGTTTCTTTGGATCCTGCAAAATGTACATATTTACAACTATTTGGTACCCACATTTACTTGGGTCCACATGCAATTAGTCCCTTCAGTATCCAAACCTTGACAATCCGGACAACCTTCTTTTCTAAGGTTTTAACCGTCTTTTTGGCACTCGGTCTCGTGTATCTCGGTTTTTCTACAAAAGTCCTAAATGGTGGGGGTCTTCGGTTTGGTGATCGTGGGTTTGACATATTCGGTTCAGGATAGGTTTTCATATATTTGAGGATTTCGGCTTTTCGTTTCACAGGGTCAAGCCATTTCTCAGAGTCGGTTGGACCAACATAGTCGTACTTTAGCTTTTTTTCCCTATAGTATGCGGTCAGCTCTTCTTCAGCGGTCCAGGAGATTTTAATGAATTTTATAAGGGGAAGGTTACTTCTTGTAAGCCTTACTTTCTCTACGGGGATCTTTGGAGCTATCCTCTGTATATCCTAGGCCAAACTTACAACGAGGATGTCTGTAATGACTACACATTTTCTTTACTATATCACTAGATCTCTTATATGCGGCCATCTTATATTGAAGTCGGGCATTTTCTTCTTCGGTTAGTTCTCTAGCCGGTTCACTATATTGTTCGGTCTTAGGATCTAACTCGGTTTCTAAAGTGTGGGTATCATCAGGTTTTACTACCTCTGGTTCGGTTATGATGGGTTCTTCTGGTTCTGTCGGAATAGGTATTATATGATCGGTTCTAATGTTCAGGTGCTTAGGCAGCATGGCTAGTAGGTTCTTATATTCTTCTACCATGTCATTCAATGCATTGTATAATTCATCTTTAGTAAATTCTTCACAAGGAGAGTCAAATACCTGTTCTTCATTTGCCATGAGGCACGTGAGTTCATCATCACTGTCACTGTGAGCCCATAAACTTCCTCCATCGTCGGCTATCAGTGCTTTCGGTACCTCACTTCCTTCACCGGTTTGTTGATAGTTGTTCCGGTTATTTTGGTAATCCGGTTTCTGGGTATCCCTCCTCGGTTTCTTGTATTCCCACTTAAAATGTTCCAAACAGTTACAGTTATAGCATCTTACATTGGATTTATCACCATAGTAGTTGTTTGTCGGTTGGCTTCTTTTCATGAACCTCCCAAACTTCTGTGCAAGCATTGCCATGGCATCCTCGGTGAACTGTTCGGCGGTTCTGATTGGTACAGGTGCAGGAGCCGGTGCCGGTGCAGGTGCAAGTGCAACTCGTTCTGTAGATGTGATTAGTGCTCTAGTTAATGTTGAGGCCGAGACTTCTTCTTCGGTCCTAGATCTCATTTCGAACTCATATGCCTTAAGATTTTCGAATACATCGTGTAGTTTCATCTTACGTAGGCTCTTTGATTCCCTCATTACCATTGTTTTTATGTCCCAAGTACTTGGAAGAGATCTCAAAGCTTTCATAATAACCTCTTTGTTGTCATACTTCTTGCCCAGAGTTGCTAACTCATCTAACACACCAGTGAACCGGTCACTGTATTCCTTCATAGTTTCTCCCGGTTTCATTTTGATGCTTTCAAACTTCTGTGTAGCCACCATTATCTTGTTCTCCTTTGTTCTTTCATTTCCTTCAAAAATCTGGATAACCGTGTTCCATGTATCCTTTGCGGTTTTGCAGTCTCTGATCTTGCAGTATGTGTTTCTGTCCACACTGTTGGAGATCCGGTTTCTAGCATGATTGTCCAGGTTGTTTCTTCTCCTATCTTCAGCCGTCCATTCCTTTCTGTCCTTATCAATGAATATCGGTCCTTCGGTCAGAATGGACTCCATTTCATCATCCAGGGTGATTAAGTGCAGGTGCATGCGTGCCTTCCAATTGGCAAAGTCATCACCTTCTAGCATTGGAGGCCTATCTTGAAACATGCTTGCTTGAGTATTGAAACTAACTGCTCTGATACCAATTGTTAGGATCTAGGTAGCCGCTGGAGGACCGGGGTTGGACCGGTTAGCGGTTCTCACTCGAAGGGTGGTGGTTAATCCGGTTAAAGATTAACACCGGGGTTTAACCTATCACAAACCCTTGAACTAGGTTCAAGTGTGGAAGGGGTTTGCTTTCAGATTGAAGCAGCACACTTGTATAATAGGCAAGGCCGGTTTCGGATGATGAAGGTTTGAAAAATGGTGGGTCGGTTTCGGTAACCTGGTGGTTCGGTATGGATAATATAGAGTCAGTTTAGAGCGGTGTAGTTAAGTTAGTGTAAATCGGTTAGACAATGGAGCCGGCAGAAAGTAAATAACAAGACCGATGTTATGATGTTCGGAGATAAAACTCCTACGTCACCCCTTCTTCTCGAAACCGCGAGAAGGATATTCACTAAGGAATACAAATACAATCCGATCGAGACTTATTTCCTGCTCGATAATACTCTTACAATTTGTACCGGAATTGTAAGTTAAACACTTCAACTTTAACACCAGCCTTTCTAGAGAGAGAACACACTGTTTTCACTTGTAAATTAAATGCTTGCTATATGTGTCGCGCTTGTCCCGCATTTACTCTTCTTCAACTGCCCCTTTTTATATGTGAAATATGTCAACGGTCATATTTCACTACCTTGAATCTGATTGGTTGAGCAGAGATGCAGAGGTTCAGTGATTCATTGATTCATAACCTGCGGTCACCTTTCCAGACCTGACGGTCAACCTCAGACCTGGCAGTCTATTCTTCCGGTGTGTAAGACAAACCTGCTGGGTTTGTCTTTTACTCAATGTAGATACTGTCTGTTAGACAGTTGTCTGTACTTGGAAGATCTCCTTTCTGACTTATCCCGAAGTGGAAAGATCCGGCAGGACTGTCTTCTGCAGCCTGCAGACTTTCCTCAAACTTGTATGGATATGGAAATGTTCAGTCTGTTCCTTTGGTATCATTCTCAACAGATACCCGAATTATCTTCTTGTACTGGTCGGTCATTTGACTTAACCGGGTGGCTTTCGGTATGAGTGATGTAACCATACTTCTTCCGGTTATTCCTTTGCCTTGTGGCCGGTCGGCTGTCTGATGTTTCCGTTTTTAAGCTTTGACCGATCCTTTCTTTGTGCGGTCATGTTCCAAGTATTCTTGGTCGGTTTAGTAGCTTGACCGACTAGTTTTCTTAGCCGGTTCTTTTGTTTGTCCGGTCCGGTTCTTTGTTCCTGCATGGAAGGTTTATTTAAGTTAGGTTTATTTGAACCGGTCTAATTTTATCTAACAATTTCTCCCTTTTTGATTATTTTATTTAAAATTATCAAAATCATGTAAGTTTGCAACCGTATGCCGGTTGTTTTGTTTGTCCGGATTTTTGAAACTGACTTAGGAGAATTTTTCGAAAAATTTTGAGAAAAATTTTGGAAGAGTCTTTATCTTTTATCTTATCAATAGCTTTAAAAAATATTTGATTCGAAATATGTTCTTTCTTTGAAGTTTCATATTCCAGATTAATATACATAGATTTTGTCTCCCTAATCCATTATTCTTTTGGGCAAGATTGAAATAATTTTATATTCTCCTCTACTTATCTCTATTAGTGCATCTTCAAATTCTAAAATAAAGTATTAGTTGTATAAATCACCAATACCTTTTGTTCTCCAATGGACTTCTTATTACTAATTTTGTGACCTAAGTTCGGTCAACTTGACCAACCATTTTATCATATTTTTTCTTCAATTGAATCAACCTAGATGAGACATCACTTTCACTTCGGTTAAATCAACCATATCATTCATTTATTTTAATGATCAATATATCTTTTTGTTCTCAATGGATCTCTGATATTACTAATCATGTGACCTTATTTCAAGATTTTTGCACGAAACAATCTCAACATTACCCTCACTTCGGTCAACCAATGGAGCACCATTAGTTTTACTAATTTAGTAACCACATTTCGACCATTTTGCGCACAATCATCTGAACACATTTTTTTTATCCGAATATCAATAATAATAATAATTTAGAATAAAATATCTTACAAAAACGATTAATAGTTATAAATGTTTATTTATATAGTATATTATTAAAATATATAATGAAATATTAAGAATTAAAAGAAATATATATTATTAATTTTATATTATTTTAGTCTGTTCATTTTTTATTATTTATTTAAATAAATTCATAATATTAAAAAATATATAAATTAAATTTATTTATCCCATGAATTAATAAAAAGAATGTGAAAAAAAAAAGTGTTAAAAAAATTAAACTATAAATAAATATAAATTTTTTTATTTAATTAACATGTTCAAAATCTGTTTCTAATTTATATCTATTAAATATAAATTTTGATTTTCTTTTTGAAATTTCATATTTTTATATTTATTAAAAAAAAATTACTTTATATAATTGTGTTTTTAAAAATATTTTTTTTAATATCCATTTTGTTGAATGATATCACGTCTATATTGAATTTAATTTAGGAATATCTAATACGGCCGTATTCCTATTACTAGGCTTCTAAATTCCATAAATATATAAGAAACAGTATTAAGCTTGAATTCCAAGTTACTCACCTGAAATGTCATGAAGAAACGTTTGATCGGAGAAGAAGAAGAAGACAGTAATGATCAAAGGCCAATGAAAAAGGCGAAAATACTCAGTACTCTTATCTGTTGGGAGGAGGAGCAAACAACATCTATTATCAAATCATCATCAATTCAGTTACTTCCCCTGTTAGACAAGTTGTCACAAACCATGGCCATGGGGATTCTTGATCATGAACAACAACAAGAACAACAAAACCCTCATCTGGAGGATGAGGAGGAAGTCTCGACATTGCTCAAGTTATCAACTAGCTTCATCAGTAGCGACACAATTACCAAAGAAGAAGAAGAAGAAGAAGAAAAAGAGAATCCATGGACAATTACCAAGAAGCTTTTCAAGAGCGATGTGGACAGTTCGTCTCGCCTGCTAGTTAAGAAGAAAGAGATCGAAACCCACGTCATCCCCTACTTGAACGAAGAAGAGGTAAAGTCGTTGTTGGGGTCTCCTGCCGAGGGGATAAGGATCGGAATATTTGATGTGCAAAAACAGCAAGCCTTTACCCTCACTTTGAAGAAGTGGAAGACGGGAAGCTTCGTTTTCACCAGCCACTGGGGGAAGGATTTTGTCAGGCGCAGGGGATTGCTTCATCGCGATGAGATTGGGCTCTATTTTGACCAACGCAATCGCAGACTCTGCTTTGGTGTCGTCCTCAAAGCACCGTCCACCACGACACACGCTCTTCCTGCATGGCCGATCGACAAGAAGAAGATTCGATGCCGCCGCCCCCGCCGCCCCCAAATCATAACTAATTCCACTTAATAATAATAATAATGTAACAGTATTTCAATTTACATTTACATTTTCCATGTATATATATATATATAATATCAACTTGTTTGTTTACTTACTACTCAGAGTCAGTTTTTGTTCTTTCATTTCATTAGTCATTCAATATCTTAGAATCAATCAACTATGCATGCCAGTGGCCCCAACCGATTCGGGTCCCCCAAACCCAGACCCAGAAATTTGCAATGTCTATATATATACAACTCAAAATCCTCCCAAACTTACATAATTTAATAGTAAAATCAAATAACAGTTTACAAATTACAAAGATCTCATACCTTTCCTTGGAAAAGAAAAAAAAATTAAAATTATACACAACAGGTCAGCTAGATTTCTTGGGTAAACTATACAAATTTCAAAAAAAAAAAAGAAAGGTGCATATATACATACCTGTATAATTATTGTGTTGTCAATATTGTCCAGCATAAGAGAACCACAATGAATGAATCCATGTAAACAAAGTAATGGTTTTCAATTCTTGCAAATGCCTGCAAAAATTGCAAGGAAAGTTCAGGTCGGGATAACTGAGAGACTGCATATCAAATACAACTGACCGAAGAAAATTCATCATCATCCCCTCGATCTCTTAATAGTCTCTTCATTGGGAAAAAGATGAACAGTCATCATCTCCTACTCTTAATACTGAAAAAAGAAATATAGTTAAATGTGAATTAATATAGAATTAAAACCTGCATTTTTTTATTATGAATTCACTAAGTATGCTTGTTAACTGCTTTAAATCAGTAACGATCTCATACAACTTTGGTTTTATTCACTTGAAATTCAAGTTAGTAAATATCTCATACAACTTGAATTTGCAACAGAGTATTAACATGTTAGCATTGGACAATGAGCAACAAAGTATTAAATATCTCAGAGCAAGGTTACGTTTCAATCTTGAAATGACATCCACTCTATTCTCATACTCTCCAAGTCAAGTTCCTATCTTTGAAGACGAATTCTATGAATTCTGGAGCAGCCAAATTGAAGCATTTTTCATATCCCTAGGTTTTTGGGATATGATATATTAAGAAGAACTCGATGTGCCCGATGAAGACGACGAAGGATACGAGAAATTTGAAAAGGATCTCAAAAAACAAGATGCACTAGCTTTGCGCTATATTCAACAAGGAGTTGGGAAAAGCATATTCCCCCGTATTTTTGGAGTAAAAATGGCCCAAGATTCTTGAGTGATATTGAAACAGAAATTACAAGGTACGAAGAAAACGATCTCATTAAAACTCCAATCCTTATGGAAAAATTTTGACAATCTAAAGATGGAGGATCGAGAAAAGGTACAAGATTTTTCTTCTCGTGTTTCCACTATTTTCAATCAAATAAAAAACAGCGGAGATGAAATCAAAGATAAAAAGGTTGTTGAAAAGGTTCTTCGAAGCCTTCCTCAAAAGTTCAATCATGTTGCTGTTGCGATTGAAGAATCAAAAAATTTGTCAAAGATGACAATATATGAGTTGACTGATCTCTTCTAACACATGAGCAAATGATTAATCGCTCTTGTACTCCATCAACTAATCAAGCCTTCAAATCCAAGCAAGTACTAGAAACGTTTTCAAGAAGTCATCACAACAAATTTGGTAAGAAAAATGAGAAGACATTCAGTTGGAAAGGCAAAGCACCACAATAATCTGGTGATTCTTATTCTTGTATCATTTGTAAGAAATCAAATCATGAGTCAAAAAATTGTTATTTTATAAGTAAAAGATGCAAGATCCCTAATCATTCTCAAAGAGATTGTCAATTTCAAAATAAGGAGAAGAAAGTAGATGATGCAAAATTTGTGAAAGAAGATTATGATGTTATGTTTGTTTCTCTAAATGGTGAAGAGAAGTCAAAACTCAATGGTATCTTGATAGCAGGGCTAGCAACCACATGAAAACAATAAAAATATGTTTGTAGAGCTCAACTCGGACATTACTTCAACCGTTGTTTTTGAAAACGGTTCTTATCAAGATGTGACAGGAAAATGAACCATTGTTGTTCCAACTTTGGGAGGTAACAAAAAAACTTATCACAAATGTTCTATATGTCCCTAATATTTCATATAATCTTCTTGGTATTGGACAACTTATTAAAAAGAACTTCTCGGTATATTTTGATGATGGAAGATACAAAATATTTGAAAAAAAGAAGAATGTGGTTTTGGCAACTGTCGAAATGAAAAATAAGACTTTTTCTCTCATGCTTCCATTGAAAAATGATTGTGCATTAAAAGTGGAAAATGAAGATTTGTTTAAACTTTGACATCTTCGGTATGCTCATTTAAATCAACGGGGACTTCAGTTGCTAAAAGAGAAAAATATGATGCTTGGACTTCCTTCTATTCAAGTGATGAATGATATATGTGAAGGTTGTATTTATGGAAAGATGCACAAGTTCCCATTTCCTAAAACAAATGGCGAGAAAAAGCACCAATTGAACTTGTCCATTCTGATATATGTGACCCGATGCAAACTCCTACTCCTGGAGATAAGAAGTATTTCATTCTCTTTGTTGATTACTATACAAGAATGATGTGGATTTATTTCCTTAATCAAAAGCCCGAAGCATTTTCTATTTTCTTGCGATTCAAGTCTATAGTTAAAAAGAAAGTGACCATATAATGAAGTGCTTGAGAACTGATCGTGGAGGAGAATATCTCTCAAATTCCTTTATTGAATATTGCAAAGATAATGGTATCAAAAAATAATTAACCGTCAGTAGATCTTCACAACAAAACGGAATAGCTGAACGGAAAAATCGTACGATTGTAGAGATGGCGAGAAGCATGCTTAAAGGAAAGGAAATTCCAAATCTATATTGGGCCGAAACTGTTCACACAGCTATATATATTCTCAATCGATCACCAATCAAAGATGTCATAAATAAGTCTCCATTTGAAGCTTGTTATGATAAAAAGCTCATCATTGATCATTTTATAATATTTGGAAGTACTGCTTATGCTCTAATCTCATCTCAAAGTCGGGAGAAGTTTGAAGAAAAAGACCAAAAACTTGTGTTCAATGGCTACAGTGATGAATCCAAGGGATATCGATTGATGAATCCACGACACACACTCTTCCTACATGGCCGATCGACGAGAAGAAGAATTGATGCCGCCCCCGAAAGACAGAAGAATATCATAACTAATTCCACTTAATAATAATGTAACATGTTGAATATTCTTAGTATTTCAATTTCCATTTCCATTTTCCATATATATATATAAAAATATAATATCAACTTGTTTGTTTACTTGCTACTCAGAGTCAGTTTTTGTTATTTCATTTCATTATCTTAGAATCAATCAACTATGCATGCCACACTAATATATAATAATTTATTTATATATATATATAATTTAATATATATATATATAATTTAATATATAATAAAAATTATTAAATTTCTTATTCTAAATTTTTTCAATATATTATATAAATTTATTAATAAAAATAATTTTATTTCTTTTCAATATACAATAAATAAATATATATATATATATATGTTATTCTAATTAAAAAATCTCTTTCCTAATTTATTTAATAATATATAATAATTATATTATGTTACATATTTATTTATTTATTTATTTTTATATATTCATATTTATATATATAAATATTTTCGTCATAATTTTCTTAACTAAAAAAAAAAATTTAAAAAAGTTATATGTTAAACTTTTATATATATATATATATATATATAATAAAAGAAGAAAATATTTATATAAAATTAAGATGGGAGATATTATTTGTTTTCATAACATTTTTTTTTAAATGTGAAAGAAAATATAAAAGTAATAAAAAAAAATTAATTATTATTAGTTGTTTGAATTACTTATGAAGATAATATATTAAAAAAAATTATGAGAGAGAAAATTTTAAAATAATTAATTAGGAAATAGAAATGGTTGATGGATGTGAATAAATGTGTATTAGACTTCAAAATTTTCTAATTAAGAGTTATTATATATACAAACCAACCATCAATCTCAATAGATCTTTAATATCATGACATCACGATTATTTGTTACCGATCTCTTATCTCTTGACAAAACATATCCTAATCACACTTTTACACATCTCTTATCTCGAAGAAAATAAATCACTAATCTTAATTAACATTTAATCTCATGACCTTACAATTTGATCAATCAAATATTTGATTTATATTTTTTAATCACTCTTAATTGTTACTAGCCTATTAATTCTCGACAAATCACATCCCAATCATATTTGGTTAAATGTTGTACATGTTTTTGTTAGGTTGCAAGTTTAAAACATATGAATAGCATTTTTTATTTTATTTTTAACCGTTTTAAGTTTATAAGCGTGTCAACCAACAATCCGACTTAAAGTATATATTTTGTCTCACATCTAAACTAATCACATTTCTCCACTTTACATCACTTTAAATTTAAGCATTAATATTATTTAAGCATTAATATTGTGTTTATAAACAAAATCTACAAGTTAATATTTCAAATTTTTGTGACAAATAATTTAAAATATAAAATACATTCCCAATACACTTTAATGGAAGTGTGGATGTTATGCTAACTTAGTTTTAAAAAAAAATACATTCCCAGTAATTACAAACCCATTCGAGATGACATTCTATTCTACAAAATTCTATGATTTCAGTTGGAACCATTGCGGTCGTCCATAACAGAAAAATCTGCAAGATTATAAAGAGCCAGATCAAACTCGACAATCAGTTTTCTAATAGAATCCTAAACTTAACTGGCCTCTTAACGCTTCCTCTTCTATCATACCCAATCCCTATCTTACTATGCATAAGTTTCAAGGCCAAATCCGCATTACCACTCTTCCTCAATGCATTCAACAACATACTTCGAACCTTACCCGGTATTTCTCTTCCCCTATCGACAATCCCATCTGCCAATTTACAAGCCTCTCGAATTCGTCCAACTTTACATAAACTCTTTATCATATCTTCAAACATATTGTCTGGAATTACACCCATCGGTGCCAATTGATCTAAAATCTTACATGCCCTTCCCACTTTCCCCGATAAACATAGCCCAATCGAAACCGCCCTACAACAAGCATCGTTTGGAGTAATGCCCTTATCGATCATCTCACCCCACATTCTCAACGCCTCTTCGTTCCTATGTTCCAAGAACAATCCATTTATTATTATCGTATAAGTATACACTGATCTATTGCATCCTAAACCTTCCATTTCCTCGAACCGCTGAATCGCGTCTTCTATCCTTCCATTTTTGGTATAAGCATCAATGATCGCGTTGTAACAATACGAATCGGGAGTACATCCTTTCTTAATCATCTCTTCGAAAAGACTCTCTGCCTCCTCAACTCTCCCCACTTTCCCTAGGCCGTCGATCGCGATCGAGTAGGTGACGGCATTGTTTCGTTCACACGATTCGAAACATTTCATCGCCTCGTCCAATCGACCCGACTTTATTAGGATATTAACGATTGAACCGTACGCGACTTCGTCCGGTTCCATCCCTAAATCCTTCATCTTCTCGAATACGATCAAGGCCTCGTTTGTATCGTTGTTTTTCCCGAAAGCATCGATCAAGGAAGTAAAGATTGCGATGTTAGCCTTGCAGCCTCTTTGGTTCATCTTGTCGAGAACAGCCTGGGCTTCGTTAGGCTTCCCGTTCTTGCAGAGTCCGCTAATCACTAAACTATAAGCATGAGGAGGTATTTCGATTTCTTTCTCGTCCATTTCATGGTAAAGATTCAAACAAGAATCGAAATCGCCTTCCCCGTAATGGGCTTGTATTATCGTCATGTACGTGATCTTATCTGGATCCAAATTTCCGATCAACTCCATGTCTCTGAATTTCTCAACGGCTTTCTGGGTTTTCCCAACTTTGCAATAACCTTTGATCATGATGTTATAGGTTACGACATCAGGTCTAATCTTTCCTACTTCCATAACCTCGAAAACTTTCTCTGCAGATTCAATGAACATGGAGTTCACCAGCCCGTTCATCAAGAAGTTGAAGGTGTATAAACTAGGTTCAATTCCATTCTCATTCATTTGACTCCAAACCCAAAGCAATTCCTCAACCATACCAAGATTCCCAAATGTTCTAATAAGAGAATTTGCAGCCGAAACATTCATTAACAAGCCCTTACTCACGAATTCACTAAACAAAGGCTGAATCCTATTCAAATCTTTGGATTTAGCCAAGATTTCAAATAGAGCAACAAAACATTCTATGTTATGAGCATAACCCTTTTGCTTACCCGCCCAGTAGAAGAACCTCGTTGCAGCATCGAACTGACGACGGACTTCGTCGGAATGCAAAACAACGGCGACGAAACTTGGGGGCAGACGAATCAGAAATTTGCGACAGTAGGAATCCAAATCGTGCTCCATGTTTGCAGAGGAATTGTTCAAGAGGTTAAGAATTTCGTTGACCCATGGCGAGGGCTGAAGATTTTTCGGATCTTTGACGATATCGGATAGGTTGGAAAACGGTTGCACCCATTCGGGAGGGGGGAGAGCATAAGTGAAAACACACTTGCGATTTGTGAGAAGAGCACCGTAGAAATGGCTGTCGTGGCATGGAAGAAGATGGCGCCATCGGAGTGTTGTGAGGGAGAAGAGAGATTTGGCTAGGGCTTTTTTCATCGGGGGTTTAAAGCATATGAATAATTTCAAAGCTCTAGTTCTGCAAAAATGGGAAACACAACAAAGATAACCAATGAATAAAAAAATCATAAATTTGAATTCTAATTCTAATTTTCCTTGGACAAAAACTGCATAGTATAGTCTTATAAGGATGTTTAGTAGACAAAAGAAACCCTTTTTTCATTATCATGCACATTTCAGGCATAAGAATATTAGGATGTAGACAAGAGTTATCTTTAGTCTTTGCGGTTACACCAATTCTATAAGAAGATTGGAATGTAAATTTAGTAAAAGACCATATGCATTTCAGATTCTGCCATTATCATCTGCACCAGAGAACAATACAACTTCCCCATTCTAGATAGTTTTCAGAATTACAATACACAGATGAACTTCCTATAAAGGGTTGTTGTGTTTGAATTAAGTGCCACTCTTTGGTTAAAAACTGTTACTAACTCCATTTGGAGTGCATAAATGTTACCAACAGCCTTTTTGGTTAGAAACTCGCTACCTATCTATTCATAACTATAAATTGAAAGATGATGAGCAAATTAACATATAAAGATTGATGGTCCATTCGGTTTTTTCCTGTTTACATATGTGAAGAAGCTATAAGTGATGAAGAACAATGCAGATATAGTTAACGGTTCAAAAGGACAGTAAAGAGGGAAAGAGTACCGGATTGGAGTTTATGAGAGACAGGCATGGTGGAAGTTGCCTGATCTCATCTTTTCTTCGTAGACCTCCATGTCCCCATCTCCCCTTCTACATTGAGCATTATAACACACCAAATCAAATCAAGTTTACATATTTTAATTAGGGTTTCGATTTGGGGATAAAATTGGGTTATACTAAATAAATAAAGCACAAATTTACACTAAATTATACTAAAGACTGATTCTTCGCGGTGAAGACTGAGGTGGGTGGAATCTCCTTCTCTCTTTCAATCACCGCCAATTGAAGATCTGTCAATGGCGTTTCTCCTCTCCAAAATCAGATACTGATGTTTACAGAGCAGGTCCATTTTTTCCATCTCATTCAAGAATTAGGCAAAGATTTTGAAAAGTGTGGCCCATTTATTCGTCAAAGGCCCAAAGTTCAATTTGAACTCAAATACTTTAAATTGATCTATCAACAAAAATGTCAGAGAATCACTTTTATTTTTTTAAATAAAAATTTAAATATAAAATATTAACTTGTAAATAATATAAAATAACATAACAAAATAACTAGATGAGAATTTATGATAAATTTGTAAAAATTAAAATTTTAAAGAAGTAGATCTAACCGTCTTAAATTTATTTTAACATGACATCAAATTCGAAGTTTTTATAACTGTGAGTGAAGAAGTAGAGAAAACCTAACAAACTAATCATGAGATATCGAAAGAATCTCTATCAAATAATTTGTGTTATAGTAAAATTTGTCTTTACTCGTGAGTTGATAAATAACGTAAAAAAAGGTTTTTGTTAAATAATAATTGACCATATATATAGTAAAAAAACATATACAATTCAAAACAATTATTATAAGATGGCTTAAAACGGAAGATTAATTTCAATAACTCTTTATTGAACAAAAGAGAAATAACTTCAGATTTGGTAACTTTATCTCATTTGTTGTTAAGAAGGGATATACACAAACTCGAGAAAACATTATTAAGACAATTGGCGGGTATGAGTAACAAACGACCCACCAAAAGTCGTGAGTATTATTCGAATTATAAAATTTTGGGACGAAAAATCCGAATCGACTAAATAAGATGATGGATCGAACAAAATACAACACTAACACAAATCGTGATAAAATGAAAAATGAGGCACCTTCGATGCTAAAAAATTCATTGGAAGAGCTAAGAACAAAATGACTTTTTACTCTATTTCATTGTAGATTCAATCCATATTTTTAAGAACAATTTGAAAATGCAATTAAACGCGAACGCGAAAGAGAATTTATTTTATGTCACCTCCCAAATTGTGCATGTGCATTTATATTTTAATAAGTTTTATTATTTATCTATTATCTATTACTAATTATAGCTAATATTTTTTTATAATTTACTAATATGTATTTATGTTCTTATGCTCTATCATTATTTTTAATTTAAATGTGGTGTGACTTAGCCGTTGTAATTCATGACTCATCATTGTTAGTTTAAAATTTGATTCATATTCACAACTTAATTATTTACCACCTTATGTTTTAAACATTCAGTTTGATATTCAATTCGGTTGGGATGTTTGATCAGTTTATCCCTTATCGTGTACAAAAAGCTTCGCCACTAATTTCATTTGAATCACTGTTGAGTTTAGATGATCACATATACAACAATGTTCAATTATAATAAACTAAATTTCCTATATATTTATTATTGAATGATCTAATTTACTTTTGTATAAAACATTAGCATAGATCTAAGTTAACCAATAGTTTATATAGATAGAATGAATAAGAAAAAGAGGAAAATTTTTATTTTTATTTTTTAACCAATTGGGGAATGGAATAATCTTGTTTTGAGTTGATGAAAACTAAATTTAACTTTCCTTCATAACACTTAAAAGATCGAAATAGTGTAATTTTAGTTCAATTTGTGATTTTAAGTTATAAACATGTGAGAGGAGATTATCTTAATAACGAATGTCACGCCCCTTAAGGCGTGTAACTTTGCATGTCATACCCCTAACATGCTAGGCTAACAAAATCTTTAAATATTGACATAATAAATTAAACTTTTCATTCATCATCAACAATTTCCAAGCTAACATAATTTTTGTTGGGTTTTGCAACAACAAAACTATGTATCTTCTTCGAAATCAAACCTGTAACAAATCAGTTTCCAAATCGTCTATGACGACAAACAGATTACGAAGACTGAAATAGCACAAAGCAATAAACGACAACACAATATACGTGGTTCGGTCAAAATCGACCTACGTCCACGGGAGGGATAAGTTTCACTAAATCAAAGAAATGTCAATAGTAGAAACTTACATGCCCTGCCCTCAAATGAAAGAAGTGATTACACTAAAAATGATTGGACTACTCCACAATCAAAAGCTCTCCCAATCTTTCTCTCTAGATCAGCCAAAGAACAAGAAAAAGAAGGAAACCAGAAAACTCTAGATCTGTAATTCACTCTCTCTCTCAACTTTGCTCTGTTATGAGAAAAATACCCAAAAAAGTATTTATACTCTAGCACGTTTTCATAAAAGAAAACTCTGACCCGTTTATCCAGAATTTAAAATCCGCCCGCAATGGCAAGAAATACCTCAACAATTCTCCCCCTTCCGAGCCATGGGAGAATGTTGCTATAAACATTCATCATCGTGACGCTTCTACTAGAACCATTCCGGCTTTGGCACAACATATCTCATGCTTGCCTCTTGGCAAGCCCTTTGTCATCATATCTGACCCGTTCTCATCTGTATGCACTTTCTCCAAGTATAACTCCTTCTTCTCGAGTACTTCACGGATCCAATGGTACCTTCTTTGGATGTGTTTTGAACGTGAATGGAAACTTGGATTCTTGCTCACATGTATAGCACTTTGTGAGTCACTAAACACCACAAACCTGTCTTGTGTAATGTCTATTTCTTTCAACAATTCTTTCATCCATCTCATTTCCTTACAACATTCAGTAATGGCAATATATTCAACTTCTGTAGTAGACAAAGCAACACATTTCTGTAGACGAGACTGCCATGATACAGCTCCTCCTCCCTCCTCCAAAGGTAAACAAATACCCTAAAGTTGATCTCATAGTGTCAATATCACCACTCATATCTGAATCAGAAAACCCTTCAACATGTGGCTTTCCAGTACCATAACACAAAGCGTATTTGGAGGTCCCTCGAAGATATCTCATTAGCCACTTAACCGCTTCCCAGTGTATCTTACCGAGATTTGAAAGGAAACGACTAACTACTCCAACCGCATGAGCTATATCCGGTCTTGTACAGACCATCGTATACATCAGACTGCCTATTGCTGAAGCATATGGAACACTACACATTTCTTGTCTTTCCTCTTCATCCTTGGGAGACATTGTCTTGTTTATTTTCAAGTGTGTAGCTAATGGACAAGCAACTAGCTTTGCCTTGTCCATACAAAATCATTTTAGAATCTTCTCAATATATCTCTCTTGAGACAACCATAGCCTTTTCTTCACCCGATCACGAATGACCTACATCCCAAGAATTTGTCTTGCTTGACCCAAGTCTTTCATCTCAAAAGACTTAGCCAAATCCTTTTTCAACTTGGCAATCTTGAGCTTGTCTCTCCCAACAATCAGCATGTCATCAACATATAGGAGAAGTATAATAAAATCATTAGAAGCAAACTTTTGCACAAAGACACAATGATTTATAGACGTCTTCATGTACCCATGGATGGTCATGAACGACTCAAACTTAAGATACCACTGCCTTGGTGCTTGATTCAAACCGTACAGACTTTTGACTAGTTTTCACACCTTGTTTTCCTTACCTTTATTATTATAACATTCAGGTTGCTCCATATAAACATCTTCATCCAAATCACCATGGAGAAATGCAGTCTTGACATCTAGCTGTTCAACCTCAAGATCCATACAAGCAGCTAGACTTAACACCACCTGGATAAAAGTCATCTTCATTACCGGTGAGAAAATCTCATCATAATCGATTCCATGTCTCTGGCCAAAACCTTTGACAACCAGCCTAGCCTTGTATCTTGTCTTGCTATCATCACCTTCTTGCTTGATCTTGTACACCCATTTATTTTGTAATACTTTTCTGTTCTTTGGTCTTTGAACCAGTTCATATGTGCAATTTTTCATCAATGACTTCATCTCTTCATCCATGGCAGTTATCCATTCTTCCTTATGAGCATCCTCAAGAGCCTCCTTATAGCATATAGGATCCCCACAATCAGTTAGAAGGACATACTCTGTAGCAGGGTACTTAGAACTTGATCTTTTCTCCCTAGTAGACCTCCTAAGTACCTCTGTTTGTTGATTATGTTGATTTCCATCTTCTTGTTGAACTTCAAAATCAACCTCAACATTATCACCAAGATCAGTTTCAGTATTAGTATCATTTCCATGGCCTACAACTTGACCCTGAGGAACATCATCATCACTATCTGAGTCTGAAGCTACATGTGGCCTTGTCTCCTCAACATCATGTGACAGCTCAAGACCAGAAAGGTGTGTATGCATCAAGCTTTTCACCATCTTCAAAATTCTCAATAGTCTGATCTTCAAGAAATACCACATCTCGGCTTCTCAAAACCTTCTTATCAACTGGGTCATAATACCTGTATCCCCACTTTTCATCACCATACCCCAAATATATGCATTGTCTGGTTTTTGCATCTAGCTTAGACCTCTCATCTTTTGGAACATGCACAAAAGCTCTGCAACCAAAAACACGTAAATAGTCATAATTAACATCTTTACCAGACCAGATGCTTTCTGCACACTTATTATTCAATGGCTTGGAGGGAGAACGGTTGATCACATACACTGCAGTGCTCATGGCTTCAGCCCAGAAATGCTTAGCAAACCTGGCATGGGAGAGCATACTCCTCATTCGTTCTAACATTGTTCTGTTTATCCTCTCTGCCACACCATTTTGTTGTGGAGTCTTGGGCACAGTCTATTCATGTCGAATACCCTACTCTTTGCAATAATCATCAAATGAGCCTATGTACTCTCCCCCATTATCTGACTGCACCCTCATCAGTTTTCTTCCTGTCTCTCTTTCAATCAGCTTGTGAAAGACCTCAAACCTTGTTGCAACCTCATCCTTGGACTTTATAGCATAAGCCCAAACCTTCCTAGATGCGTCGTCTATGAAGGTTACAAAATAGGAAGCACCGTCTATGGATTTAATCTTCATAGGACCACAAACATCTGTATGAACCAGTTCAAGGACATTCTTTTTTAGTTCAACTTTTTACTTACTGAAGGAGACTCTGTTCTACTTACCCTTCAAGCAATGCTCACAATTTTCAAGATGAGCATCCTTGAGATTCAGCAACTCATTCCTCTTGATCAAAATATTCAGCCCCTTTTCACTAATGTGACCTAGTCTTTTGTGCCACAACTCAGAGGATGACTCCATCAAAACAGAATATGCCACATCATAGACAATTTTCAAATTTGTCTTGTATAAGGAACAACATTTCTTACCTCGTGCAATAACCAATGAACCCTTGCTTAGCTTCCATGCTCCACCACTGATAACATTATGGTAGCCTCCATCATCGAGCTTACCTGCTGAAATCAAATTCATTCTCAAATCAGGAACATGTCTTACATCTCTCAATGTCAGGAAATAACCCATGTTTGTCTCGATTCTAACATCACTAAGACCAACTATCTTGGAAACACCACTGTTACCCATGCGAACCTCACCATAATCACCAGCTTTGTAGGACTAGAAGTAACCTTTGTGTGGAGTAATATGGAATGAGGCATCTGTGTCAACAATCCATGCTGTTTCATTTGAAGATGTGCTAAGACAAGAGTCTTGACAGTTAGAAGCATATGTCAGTTCACTATCTGAAGCATAAGCAGATGTATCTGCACTCTGTTCTTTCTTTTCTCTGGGCTTCACTGTACCCTTCACTTTATCATTTTTAAATTTCCAACACTCGTTTTTCCAGTGACCCAATTTTCCACAGTAATGACAAGCACCATCCTTCTTTGGAGCTCTAGACTTGCTTCTAGACTTGCCCATGCTCGAACCACTTCTATTATCCTTTGATCTTCTTCTATCAGCCACCAACATTTCAGACTTAGATGGTTTATCCCCCTTTCGATTCTCCTCATCAAGTAAGGAACTGGTGACAAATGTTATATTGACTTTATCATTTGGTGCTGAGTTACTAAGAGTGATAATAAGTGTCTCCCAACTTGTAGGCAAAGATCCAAGGACTAAAAGTGCCTGCACCTCATCATCAAAGTTTATCTTCATACTACTCAGCTCATTCAAAATATTTTGAAATTCATTCAAGTGCTCAACAATTGATTTATTATCAATGTACTTCAGATTCACCAGCCTTCGTACCAGTGCTACTTTATTCCCTGCTGACCTCCCAGCATAGAGAGCTTCAAATTTGCTCCACACACCATACGCCGTAGTCTCATTCTCAACATGGTGCACAACATTTACACCAACCCAAGAACGAATAAAGCTACAGGCCTTTCTATCTGTCTTTTTCCAATCAGCCTCTTTTGTAGTCTCAGGTCTAACACCCTCATTTTCAATTGCTTCATTCAAATCATCTGAAACTAATAGATCACTAATCATCAGTTTCCATTGCCTGTAGTTTGTACCATTCATACTCACCATATCAGGTCTAGATTTCCCCATTATTACTGCCTTAACAACTGACAAAACCCCCAGCAAAGAAACTAGTTGATCTCTTCTATGAATTTCGCCAAATAACCAGCAGAACACTCTGCTCCAATGTTAAAACAGATAACCAATCAATACTGCTCTGATACCACTGTTGGATTTTGTAACAACAAAACTATGGATCTTCTTCGAAATCAAACCTGTAACAAATCAGTTTCCAAATCGTCTATGACGACAAACAGATTACGAAGACGGATAGCACAAAGCAATAAACGACAACACAATATACGTGGTTCGGTCAAAATCGACCTACGTCCACGGGAGGGATAAGTTTCACAAAATCAAAGAAATATCAATAGTAGAAACTTACATGCCCTACTCTCAAATGAAAGAAGTGATTACACTAGGAATGATTGGACTACTCCACAATCAAAAGCTCCCTCAATCTTTCTCTCTAGATCATCCAAAGAAGAAGAAGGAAACCAGAAAACCCTAGATCTGTAATTCACTCTCTCTCAACTTTGCTCTGTTATGAGAAAAATACTCAAAAAAAGTATTTATACTCTAACCCGTTTTCATAAAAGAAAACTCTGACCCGTTTACCCGGAATTTAAAACCCGCCCGCAATGGCAAGGAACACCTCAACAATTTTCTTGTCACATATCAACAAAAAACATTCATTTCCTAATACATACTCTCTATATTGTTATGCAGACAAGAGTTTAACTTGATTTACCAGCTAGTCTAGATATAATCTTTGTTTATCCCGTAATCTTTTTTGTCTAGTTTCGATCTTTATCCGAAAAAGCATATATATATATATATATATAAAGGGATGATCCACAATGCTCAATAAGAAAATGAAATATTTTTGAAGTTGGATCCAGAAATAAAAGATAAATAATATTAAGCTTTTAAAAAATTAAAATCATCGTTTGATTCAAAATAATATCTTCTTAGTACTAAGACACAAATGTCTTGTATAGATGCATTAATCATCAACCAAGATATAATGTTGAAAACATTACTGGACAATCGACGTATTCTCTCACAAACTCAAGATAATAAGATTCAAAAGAAGTGAAAAGAGATTTTATTTCATTTCATCTTTTTTGCATGTACAGTTATTCTATTTATAATAGAACAAAAACTCTTAATCTTTTAAAACTTGCATGACTCTCAAACTTTCAGAATAAATGTTTATTAAAAAACTTATTAAACAAAGGATAATAACTTCTAATATTAACTAGACTTTAAACTTTTAGATGACTCTTCAATTTATTAATTAATTTAATTTTCAACACTCTTCCGTAAAATTAATTTTTCTTTATAATTCCAATCGAGCTCTAAGTTGATCAATTTCTCAACCCGATTTCTAGGGCAAGAATTGGAAACTTTAAATTTAGGTTATCTCATGGCCTAATTCTTATTCTTATAACTTTCAAATGGTGTTTATAGTCGAACACAACCAAAATAAGATTATCAATCAATCTCGGTAACAATTTTTAAAACTGAAATTCAAACTTTTTTTTTTAATTTCAGTTGGATCAAACATGATCAGAATGTTTGTTTTATGATCTGGAAATCATCCTAACATGTTATGCAACTATTTGAATCAAAATTCAAGCTTAAAAACTAAAGAACACCAAATTCGAAATTTCCAGATTTTCAAATCAAATTTGAGTTTTTTTATTAAGGTTGAATTGATGAAATCTCTTTCGACAGAAAACATAGAAAACATCTAGGGATTGATTTCGACTATAGAAAAGAACAAAATTGAGCCCTAAATAAGATCAACATGATCGAACTTGGAAAAATCCAATTTTGAATCACAATTCGAATTACAATGGAGAACACTATAGTGATATGTAGGAAGTTTTCTTAAGCTCTAGATCGAAGACTAGATCGCCGAAACAATTTCTTCAAAAAGACAGTTGTCGTAATTCTTAGAGATTCTTTGAATTGGTTGTAATATTGAGATTGTGTTCGATGGATTGGAAGAAAAACTCGGACTATTTATACTAAGCTAGGTCTTTTATTGAGATTAAATTCAACTTCAATTTTTCTTCTGAATTTCTTCTTTCTCATTTATGTTTTGTCCTTATGGTTATGGTCTAGAGTAGGATTTGAATTCTTAGCCTAGGGGAAATGATGGCGAGGGAGAGACGTGCACATGGGTGAAATTTGAAGGGATAAGGATGGAAGATGGCAGAGATATCTGGAAGCATCGTCAACATCGATCACGAGCCTCCGGCGTTCGTCTTATCGATCGGGAAAGACGAACAAAACGACGCCGTTTCATTTAATATGAAACACACTGTTGTGTTTCGTTGGCGGCCCGTCAGCAATCGTACGATTGGTCTAACGGGGTTAGCGTCCCGTTAGCTAATCTTGTGTGGTTCCGGGCACACGATTCCTTAGTTACAACCGGATGCGTGTAACGTCCTAGTGCGTTGATGAAGGTCAGACGCTCATCTGATGGCTACGGATCCTGCTGCAAAGTTTAAACATAATTTCTGCCACACTTGATTATTAGTTTTTATTTTTAATAAAAAAGTTATTTGAAATCGAATTTTAACATTTTTCTTCACCAAATTAATACACACAAATATTTTTTACAACATAATAAAATGATGTTCATTTATTTTATTTTGGGGTATTTATTTAATTGTTTTAAACTATAAGTTATACATAATTTATGTTTAAAATCATAATTAAATTATTTAATCTTTTTTAGTTTAATTTTAGTAAAATAAATACAATAGTTTAATTTCAAATTATTTTTAATTTTTAATTAATTTTTCTAATTAAGGTTTATTTATCACAATAATTAACCTTAATTTATTCTTAACTTCTTTTTGAAATTATTTTAAATGGAAAAACTTAAAATATTATTTTAATATTATTATAAATTAATAATACTATTATAATTTAGAACATGTTAAATTTTCATAATCACAAATTGAAACCGTTAAAACTGATAAATAAACAAGTAAGTTATTTATTTAGTTGAGTTATGATTTTCTTTTTCTTTTTTCACGCCGTACTGACATTCTTAGTAATAAATAAATCAACAAATAATTTACTTGAAATGTGTGAGAACTTGTTATATATAACAGATCTTAGGAAGTTCAGCAACCTATACGCATGTTTGGATTGGAATTTTTGGAAAAATATAGAGAGGAAAAAAAATTATGATTGGTAATGATTTTGAGAAAATGATTATTATTTTTGGTAAAAAGACTTAAAACGTATTGATATATTAATAAAATAAAAAAATAATAATTTAAAATATAAGGTATTTTAGTATTTTGGTTAATGAAATTAATGATATAATGGTTGAAAAATGATTCATTAAAAAGTTGATTTGAAATGAATTTTTTAAAATGTTAAATTGAACAGACTATAGTTTTTAGATGTTAATAGTTTTGGTTTAAACAATCAATTTATTCCAATTTCAAATAAGTTTATTAAAAACAACATAATTATGTGGGTCAACACTAATATTTTTTTTTTTTTTTTTTGCAAGGTTTTCTTAGAGTATTTTTATTCATGACCCATTTGTTGGTCATGATTATAGTCATGATCATGAAAACAGCTTTATGATCAAGATTTTGGTCATTATGCTTATTCATGACCAACAAAATCTTGATCATGAATTAAAAAAATTTATTTTTATTTTTAAATTAAAAAAACAATAAATAATTTTTAAATATAATAATAATATTTAATTTCTAATTTTTATACATAATAATGTTTTTTAAATTTTAAAAATAATAATTAATTTTTAAATTAAAAATAATAATTAATTTTTAACATAGCGAAAGTAGAAATTAAAACAGGCGGCGATAATTAAGAGAACAACACCAACAACTATATTTCACATATCAGTTGCTCCATATAATTGCTATCTTCAGAATTATGGTAATTTTGTAGGTAGGTATCAAAATTTTGTTAGGAGTTTTGGGACGAATTCTGAGATATACCGTAATTATCTCCCGGCGACGTCATATTTTGCCACCCGGTTGAATTATTATGCTTGAACTGTCGAAAACTTTCATATTCGGGATCAAAATCAGCGGAAGTGTTTGGATTATTATTATAGTTATCCATAATAATTTAGTATTAATTATGAATAATTGTAAACAAATGAGGATAATTAGTAAAAATGGAGAAAATTGTGATTTTTTTGTGCTCCGAAATATAACAAGAGTGGTCTCTATTTATAGTTCTCGAAAAAATATGAATTTTAATATATTTTATTTATTTTTTAAAATTATAAATAATACTAAAATCGGGTTTTAAAGATAAGAGATAAAGAAAATTTGGGCAATCAATCAGATGCTGACAAATGACAGCATTTTATTGGATGAGTTTGGTTGTGATTTTTGTCATAATTTGACAAAAACCAAGACCCAATGACATGATTGTGATTTTGGTTATGGAATGACCAACCATTTGGTCATTCATTTGGTCATGATAAATTCACAAGATTAACCATTTTTTGTCATGGATAAGAATGCTCTTATGGATCAACTGTATATCTTGAGGTACCTTTAAACCAATTGGAGTTGGCCAATTCAATACTATTTATTTTGTTTTTATTTTTATTCAGGATATTAAAATGAATCTCAAAGTCATTCAAAAATATTTCATGATTGAAATTACATTTGAGTAAGATGTTTGACCTTAAAGGCTTTACAAAATAGAAAATATAGTATTCTCCCGGCCAAAATAGTGAGGGCTCAAAAATTAGAGATTTACATACCTTATAATTTGTATAATAATATAAAATTTTAATCTACAAACTATGCAAAATAATATCTGCAAAATGAAGATAACAAAATTAGAAATATGTAAGTTGTCTTGTCTTCACACTAGTTTGTTTATTCATAAATATTATGAATTCAAACACCTCTCTTACCAATTCAATATTTAGTCTGCCCGCTTTATTTATTTATTTTTGTGTTACAATATTTTGAGTTTCCTTTTAATCTCTGCCAGTTATTTCTTAAAATAAATTATATATCTAAATTCCTCCTTGAGCTCTTCATTCAAATACGGTGGTTGGTATACCTCTGGAAAAAAATTTAAAGTATTATTAGAATTTTAAAAAAAAATTGACGACAAATATGATAGTTAACAAAAACACAAAATTAACTCAAATTTGAGTGATAAAAAAAATGAACAACATGACGAAGATAGAGTCATGTCCACTCATTTTCTTTTCAACAATTTTGATTTGTTCTCTATTTTTTGCTTTGTTCATTTGTTGTTTACTTTAAGTCATAACAACCCTTATAATGTCTTATTTATGTTGGGTTATTTTCATATCAGATATACACATTTGCATAAATATGAATAAAAAAAAAACTTATGTCATTCAATGTGGGAGGTTAGTTCCATGTCTCTTTCACAACCATCCAAGGTAAGGCCTTGTTTGGAGTTGGTTGTAATAAAATCCCTCCACTAAATAGACATTTCTAACACTAATCACCACAAATCCCATACCTTAAATGCAAAAAAAAATGACAGCTGAAATTGTGGCCATCTGCATTTACAAAAACTTATTCAAAGTTGCCAACTTTTCTTCCCAACAACAGAAAATGACACAAGATTGAAATGACATTTCAACAACATCTACAACTACACCTTTCTTCTTCCTTAATTTTCATTAAAAGTAGCCAATTTCTCTTCTTCCAGCAAACAACTTAACATGAAACATGGTATTGAATAAACTCAACATCTTTCAATTACAACTCAATAGGCCTCTCTGTGAGCATATCACACCAAACAAGCAACAATCTAAACTATTGTATGTATTGTTTTGACTTTTGATCATTCCTATGATGATTCTTCCTATATTATTACTATCTCAAAACAACAACAAACAAAATATAACACAACAAGAGAGGAAGAAACAAACTCTGCTTAAAGACCTGTCAATCTCCACCAAATGTCTTCTCAACCTTGGATTACTGTTTTCAACAAGTTGATAAGAATTCAAAGCCTCAGAGTTCCCAAATATTCTAGCATACACCATTTGCCCATACATTCCAAACACAGGTTCATCTCTTTCCAAAACAGGCACCATTGAAGTAGTTGGACCTGAAGAAGGTCTATCAGGAATATTTCTCATACATGGTTTCTCAGTTTGTCCTTCTTGAGTACTATTATAAAGAGGGATTAACTTTCTCTCAGAAATGTTTGATTTGCATACAGGGCACTGCGCCGGCCTCTGATCAGAGGTTTGGAAATTGATCCATTTGTAAATGCAAGGCCAGCAATAGAGATGACCACAGAGTGTTACCACCGGATCTTGCACATTGTCTAAACAGATGTTGCATTCGAAACCACCACCACCACCACCACAGGTCAAATTGGCTTCTTCCTTTCCAGATGAGAATGATTTGCATTTTTCTTGGGCAACCCCATCTCTTCTTTCATAATTAGCAAAGCACGTCATAGATTCCTCTTGGTAATTAATACTGCTACATATGATTAATCAATCATAAACGAACAAGTTCCTATAAGCAAATAATAGAAAACAGTTAGCCAAATTTCATAAGCAGATCCTTCATCTTCATGTGGGTAAACTCTATTATAACCAACGAAACATGTATCAAATCAATCCTTAGATTTCAGACCTACAAAGCGCGTATCTAAACAAACACCAGTAATCATCACCTAATCTGAATCACCTACAAAGTAAACTCCAACCTAAAAATCAAAGAAGGAACAAACCCAATGACAGAAAGAGGCAGCACTTAATCACAGCACAGTATAATCCTTCCTGAATACTGAAATCAAAAGGTCTAACAAGATGGAATAACATTTTCATAAATGAAAGATTCGCAAATCAAATGCAGGCATTGATTCTTACCTAGAATCAACGATAACTTCCTCGATCTGAATAATGAGTTAATCCTCCATTGGTTCGGAGTTCGGACTAGTCGTCGTCTATACGAAGTTGTGCAGACTGCAGAGAGAGAAAGATGGTTCAGAAATGAATATTCACTGAGATAGTTACGCATTTATATAATCGCTTGGATACGCGTACACGGTTTATTATTAGGTCTTGTTTGAGTTATTCATATAATTCATTTATTATTTTAATATACCTTTTCAAATAAAGGAGAACTAACATATCACTTTTACTTTGGTTGGTTAGTAAGATATTCTTATTTTAATAGAGAGAGAATTTGGTGAGGGAATGATTTGGCATCATCTTATTTGGTTGGAAAATGTAAAAGTAGAAGAAAAGAGAGAAAATAGAGAAATTATTTGATTTTTTTTAGCAAATAAAATTATGTCAAGTCATTTCTCACCAAATTTCTCACCTAATTATTTCTCTTTTAAATATTATATGTATAGGAGTGAATTCATATTTTAGGTATTAAATAACTTAAACCACCAACATTTCACTTATTTTATTAATTAATTATTTAATTCATTAATTAAAATACTAAAATGTCTTCTATTTTAAATTATTTTTTTATTTTATTAATATATAAATACATCTTAACAAAATATATATATTTACCTACTCAAAATTATCACTAATTATTATTTATTTTTTTCTCTAAATAATCCTTAATTTTACTTCTAATTTTATAAGAGTTGATATATGTTATAATTCAATCAAATAGACAAATTTTTGTAATTTTTAAGACAATTTTTTGTAATTTTTAAGAGAATTATTTTACTTTCTTTATTTAAATTTATTGTAGTCAACTAATAAGTAGTTAAAAGAAATTCAGATATTATTGAAATGTAAATTGTTATAAATATATATATATATATATATTAATTCTATTAAAATTCTAATTTGGAATTGTATTTTTAAAATAGACTAAGCATAATAATTTTTATCTTATAGAGTTAATTTGATTAAGCTTATTTGCATTTATTTAGTTGTAAAGTAATAACATATCAAGAAGATGAAGAAAGAAAGTGATTAAAGAGTAACTCAAACAAGCTTTTGAATCATCTCAACATTATTAAAAATTTGCTTTTAAAGAGATGATGACAATGTGGTTTATGGAAATGAACCGAAATAGAATATATAATAAAAGAAAAGATAATATTAAAAATTAAATAGGGTAATATAAGATATTTGAATGAGAGATGATGACATGGAGGATAAACAAAAGAATTAGAAGGATACACATATCATATGTTGATAAGATTGAAATTGGTAGGAAAGTTAGCATTTTTTAATTCAAATTATGATAAAAAATTATTTTATTTATTTTATTATTTAATTCATTAATTAAAATATAAAAATACTATATATTTTTTTATAATTATTTTATCATTATATATTGTTAGGATCTAGGTCGCCGCTGGGGAACCGGGGGTTGGACCGGTTAGCGGTTCACACTCGAAGGGTGGTGGTTAATCTGGTTAGAGATTAACACTGGGGTTTCAATACTACACAACCTGTCACAAACCCTTGAACTAGGTTCAAGCGCGGAAGAGGTTTGCTTTCAGATTGAAGCGGCACGCTTGTTTGATAGACAAAGCCGGTTTCGGATGATGGAGATTTGGAAATGGTGGGTCGGTTTTGGTAATCTGGATATTCGGTATGGTTAGTATAGAGTCGGTTTGGAGCGGTGTGGTTAGGTTAGTCGGTTAGATAATGAAGCCGGCAGAAAGTAAATAACAAGACAGATTTTATGGATGTTCGGAGATAAAACTCCTACGTCACCCCTTCCTCTCGAAACCGCGAGAAGGATATTCACTAAGGAATACAAGTACAGGCCGATCGAGACTTATTTCCTGCTCGATAACACTCTTACAATTTACACCGAAATTGTAAAACACACTTTAACTTTCAACACTTAGGCTTTCTAAAACAGCACACTCTTATCACTTGTAGTAAATGCTCTTAGTGCTATCTCAATATCACACTGTTGTCCCTTAATATCCCGCATTTACTCTTCTGCAACTGCCTCCTTTTATAGGTGAAATATGCCAACGGTCATATTTCACTTCCTTGAATCTGATTGGCTGAGCAGAGGTGTAGTGATTCAGTGTTTCAGAGGTTCAGACCTACGGTCGTTTTCTCAGACCTGATGGTCAACCTCAGACCTGCCGGTCTGTAAGACAAACCTGTCGGGTTTGTCTTTTACTTGATGTAGGCACTGTCTGTTGGACAGTTGTCTATACTTGGAAGATTTCCTTTCTGGCTTATCCCGAAGTGGAAGGATCCGGTAGTACTGTCTTCTGCAGCCTACAGTCTTTCCTCAGACTTGCATGAATATGGAAGTGTTCAGTCTGTTCCTTTGGTATCGTTCTCAACAGATACCCAAATTGTCTTCTTGTACTGGTCGGCCGCTTGACTTAGCCGAAAGGCTTTTGGTATGAGTGATGTAACCGGACTTCTTCCGGTTGTTTCTCTGCCTTTTGGATGATCGGCTATTTGATGATTCCGGTTTTGAGCTTTGGCCGATCCTTTCTTTGTGCGGTCACGTTCCGAATACTCTTGATCGGTTTGGTAGCTTGACCGGTTAGGTTTGTTTAGTCGGTTCTCTTGTTCATCCGGTCCGGTTCCTTGTTCCTGCATAGAAAGTTTATTTTAAGTTAGGTTTATTTGAACCAGTCTTATTTTATCTAACAATTTCTCCCTTTTTGATTATTTTATTTAAAATTATCAAAATCATGTAAGTTTGCAACCGTAGGCCGATTGTTTTGTTTGGCCGGATTTTTGAAACTGACTTGGGAGAATTTTTCGAAAAATGTTTGAGAAAAAAATTTTGGAAGAGTTTTTATAAGAATCTTTATCTTTTATCTTATCAATTTCTCCCTTTTTGATTATTTTACTTAAAATTATCAAAACTAAGTAGAAATGCAAAGAATGACCGGTTTCAAAAAGTAACTTTATATATATAGGTAACCGAAAGAGACAGAATATATATAAAAGTACTAAGGCAATAAGAGGAAAGGTAGTCCCTATTTAGAGTCCGTTAGTTCATATATTCTCTTCTTCTTTGGTTGCTGTCGACCGGTCGGTTCGGAAGATCGTCGTCTTGTAGACCGAGACCGCAGTTGTGCTTCGACTTCATCTTCGATTTGGTCGTCCTGCTGCGATGTACTCGGGATGACCGGTTCAGAGACCTCTCTGAGCAGCTCGGCAATCTGAACCTTCTTAAGAGCCTCCTTTTTAGGAGCTTCCCTCTTCCGCTTTTTCGGCGCTGAGGCGGAGGCGGCCTTCTTCTTCTTCTCGTTTTCCTTTGCATAGCTTTCCAGCCTCCGTGCCTCCCTTTCCAACCGTTCAGCATCCTCTGCTGCTAGAGTGGCTACTTTTTCAGCAAACCCTGGGAACAGGGCCTCTTCTCTTTTAATCCGCGCGGCTTCCTCTTTCGCTTCGGTCAGCTGAGATGAGCGCGGTGCCTCTTTATCTTTTCCTGCTTCGGCATCCAGCGCATCCTGGACCCTCTTAGCTACTTGAGCATCAGCCGCTACAGCCGCGGCGTCCGCGTTCACCTTAGCCCTTAGAACTTCGGCCATTTGTTCGGAAAGCGCCTTCACTTCGCCCACGAGACTCCCATTTATCTTCTCGAGTTCGGAGACCCGGTTAAGTGTCGTGCCGATCAGATCCTCACTCATCGCATTCAGCCGTTGATCGGTATCTCTCTCAAGCCGGTCTAGGTCTTTCTTTAACTCGGAGGTCACATCCTCCAGAATTGTGGTTCGCTGAACACATTTATCTTGCTGAACCGCCACGTCCCACAGACCTTTGCCGAGGTTTGAGAACCGTTCTTGATGTCTTTCCAGTAGATTCTTTGTGACTTCGGTGAATTTTAGGGCCGAATCAACTATCCTGCCGTATCTATCTTTGAACGGCTGAACCGCGGTCTCGTCGAACTCTTTAATGCGGTCTTCAACCCATTCTTTAGTGATGTCTGAAGCGGTGACTTCCGGTGGTGGGGGAGGTGATTGCTCGGTGAGATTTGGATCGGCTCTTTCACTGGATTCTATCGGTGCCGCATTCTCCCGTGGAGGTGTTGGGCAGTTAGCCGGAAACCTTTCGATCTTGGGAGCAGTATAGACCGGTACCTGCATTCGGCTGCATATGGCTTCCAGCCGCTCGACTTCTTGAGTTAGTTCCCCTTTGGCTTTTTCAAGCCTTGCTAACACCCGCGGTGCTACGGTGTACACCGATTCCATCTTGTTGAGCTCTTCCTTAATTTTCCGGATTTTTGTCGTAAGTTTCCGAAGTTGAACCTTCGGTAACAAGAGACAAGTTCGGTGTTGTACCTCCTGGAGTGTGTTGGAGTTCGTAACGTTCATCATCAGGTCCTCCACTTCCTCCAGTCTGTTCATGCATTGCTCATCTGTGTGGCCCGGTAGGATTTGTCTATACGGTGTATCAAACCGGTGCTCGTGCCACTCCAGGTATAGTTCTTCAACCGACTCGGCTTTTCTTCTGATGCTTTGAAGGAGTTTCCCAGTTAACCTATCGGCCTCTGCTTCTTCGGCCTCCTCCCTCTCTGTGTTGTCGCCTTCATCATCGGCTTCCTTATCAACCTCTTCTCCACCCTCGGTGGTCTCAGGGTTGGTGTTCGGTGCGGCATCCTTAGGACTCTGGGCCGAGCCGTCTTCATTGAGGACCGTTCTATCATCCTCCGTCTTTTCGGTGTTTGTTCTCTCAGAGGCCCACTCCTCATCTTCTGTGTGCTGAGGTGGTTCTGAGAAGGTTATCTTTTCTTTGCCTTTCCCTTCGGCCTTTGCTTTGGCTGAGGCAGCTTTCTTGGCGGTTTTCTTCTTTTGGCCACCTGTGGAACTGGGGGCCGGCTGCGTCCTTTCAAGGAATTGCCTTGATCTGATGAGGCAGCGTTCTGCTACCGCAACGCCGGGACCGACGTCGAGATTTAGGTGGAGGAAGATCTTACCGAGTGGCACAGCGTATCCCCACGACCGGTTTGAATCCGGTTTCACCATGTCCATTAGGTTACTGAACACCGATCTTGCCCAGTTGACCTCTTTTCCCTTCATCAGACCGATCAACATCTTGATTTTGTCTTTGGTGAGGTTGCTGAAGTTTCCTCCCCTCGCCAGAATTGCCCTTGCGAAGATGTCACACACCGGGATGAACTCCGGCTTCAACATTTGTTTACTCCCGGATGTTTTGATCGGCTCATTGGTTGCCGATAGAATGTGGCAGGCCGTCTCAAAGGTGTCCTGCTCTATTTCTGCTGTTGCATCCTGGCCGGTTGTTGGAAGATGCAAGCTCTCGGCCACCAATGCTTCGGTGAGCTCTATTTGTGAACCGCATACAGTCGCGGTGATCTTGTCGTAGGCGACGTTTGCGGTTTTGAAGAACTCTTCGACCGCATCTTTGTATATAATATGGGGACCGCCGAGGAAATATTCCAGACCGGTTTTAATTAGCCGGTCAATAACTTCCTTCGCCTCGGGCGTACCATTCAACCGGATTTCCTCGAAATCCACCTGAGAGTAGAGTCTGAACAAAGCCGAATCACGCCCCATGTTTAAGAATTTGAGAATATAAGAGATAACCGCTTAAGAGATTGAGAGAGCTTAGAGAGAGAAAGCAGATTCGCGTGAGAATGAAGTAAAATGACCGAAAATCCCTTTTATAGATGCGGTTTGGAAGCCCAACCGTCCCATCAATAAAAGGCGGGAATTTTCCCTCCGAATTGAGATGAGCGCCAAACCGTGGGCGCCAAACAAAGGGCGCCAAACAAAGGGCGGCAAACAGAGGGGCGGCAATTTTGGGCGGGAAATCTCCCTCCAAAAACCTTTGCTAATGTCATTGATGACGCACTCTTCTTGAAACCGATTGATGATGCGGTTTCGAAGTCTAACCGGTTATTTTGAGTGATCAGTGTTAACAGATTATTTTAAGCAGAGTTTATGTGACCGGATAATAACGCGGTTATAGTTTGAAGATGTTAACCGGTTACTTAGATAAATGTTCAAAGAGTTAAGAAGACCCGGTCATTTAAACTGAAGTGATATTAAAATTCAAATAGTAGAGAGAGGAAACCAGCATAGGATTCGGTACAGAGATAGGCATACAGAAATAATGCAAAGTACAGCCTATTGAAAAGACATTCTACAGATTCGGTCTATTACAGAATCCTTGTCGAGGATGTTTGAGGAAGAAGCCGGTGTGCCCGGTCCGAACTCTGGTCGGTACCCAAGAATCAGTTTGCTGATATGCGGTGCATACCCGAGACCTTTCTTGGTCAGCACCATATTATTTAGGTTTTCCCATATGACCGTTGACCAATTGATGGCCGATTCGCAAAGAATGTGGGTCATAAGATTGTAGGTGTTCCTAGAATACCGTTGATTCGGTGATTGACACAGAATCGATCGGGTCACGATTTCGAGCAGTAGCTGACCGTGAATAGCAAGCTGGGTTTTTGGCCCAAAGTGTTCCACCGGAGCATGGGTGGCCGAAAGGTATTGCGCGGTTTCAAATCCCGCAAGGTCCTGAATAGTCGGAAAATCAGAGAAACCTTCAGTGGGTAGACCGAATAGTGAGGCAAATTCAACCTCATCGATCCAGAACGTATGGTCTCTGACAGTAGAGACGATATATTTCCCTCTGATGCAGGCGCTTCGAAAGAAGGCCTTGACATCGTCTAGGAGAATAGGTCCGACCTCTTCAAGAAATGGTTGAAGACCGGTTTCAGTGAGAGCGTCATACATGAGTTTCTGCTCAGAAGTACAGTCCCTCTCGCCCGTGCAGGAGTTGAAATCAATGCTTAGGAAGTTTCCCAGATATCTGCTCGGCATGATTTCGGTATTGAGAGAGAGACGGGATTCAAGAATATCAGATGTGATCTTGTGCTTTCGGATGTGATAAAATGAGTAGAGGATGGCTCCTTATATAGGATCAGTTTTGGAGGGAAAATCTTAGCATTGATGGTCAGTTTTGTTTTATTAAGGAAAAGAATCTTTACCTTTTTAGGGCGCATGGGGAAGCGGTAAATTGCAAAGCCCTAGGTAAGTGTTAGTTGGGAAGTAACCAGGTTAGTTGAATTTTAAATGTGCGGGTGGTTAGGGGTTATCTCATTAATTAGGATTATCTCATTAAATGCACTTAAACATAACCGAGATTAATTAGATTGAAGGCCGAAAATAACAGAGACAATGCCGAAAATGGCATAAAGAGCGATGAAGAAAACATGAAATCAAGAAAGACACATAAAGCCGAAAGAGACATAGAAGAGGCCGAAATGATCAAACTTGAGTTGGTTAAGAGTACACCCGGTGCATGAAGCAAAACGACCGGGTGTAGGAAGGAGTGACTTAGGGTGCATAGGGGTTGACATCACCGTTGTTGCGGTTTCTTCTCCTCCAGGCCCTCTCGAACCGCCTATAGAATGGGTCGGTTACTTCTTTGGTGAGCACCTGAGCTTGGTTCAAACCTTCGCCGGGACAGGTTGGGACTCCAAGCTCCACAAGGAGGCTGCTTATTTGAGGAATGAAACCAACTGATCGGATGCCGACCATCCAGATAAGGGTGTCAAAGAGCACCCTAGACCAGTTTACTGGTGTGCCGGTGATTATGGCCGCCATCATGTTGAAGTTCGAGACACTGTAGGTGTTTGTGACGTCCCTACCAAAAATGCTTTTGCCGATCACATCATTTAGAAGCTGATATTCAGCTCTCAGACGTGATTTTGCTCCATGGTCTTCAACTGGTTCGTCAGACCGAGAAAAGGCGATGGAGATCTCGGCCTTGACATCTGCCGGAATGTCTAGATCTGTTATTCCGTGCCTTGGCAGGCTAAGACACCGCGCAAAGTCCCGTTCGGTGAAATCAAAGACAATGCCTCCCACTTTGGATTGAATGTGGGTTTCAAAATGGGGGGTGCCCCTAAACACCTTTGCGTGGTAGAAAAATTCCAAAACGGATTCCGGATAGATGGTATGTTTGTCGTCTAGGAAACACTGAAGGCCGGTTTCCTCTAGAGACTTAATCATCTTATATATCTCATATTGATCTGTGGTTGAGCAGGATTGAAAATCAACCTGAAGGATATTGGGATACTGAGACATTTTTGCCTTAGTGAGAGAGTATTCTTTTGTCTTGTGAATGATGTGGTGAGTGTTTGCTTCTCTTAAATACTAGTTTAGGGACTATCCTATTGTCCAGGCATTAAATGAGATGATATGTATTAACCGCATGATAAAAGATTTTGCATGAAATAGGCAGGTTTGCAGCCTAGGTGTCGGTCATAGGCCTGAACTGTGAAAGATATCAAAAGATCTTCACGTCTTTTTAGGCGCGACCTATTTTACTTTGAGAGGGTAATGTTGCAGAACAGATATCCTTAATCCCTGATAACTATTCCTCTTCTGTTTGAAATTCAAATAATCTAGGGTGACCTGCTTCCGAGCCGGTCAGTCATCAGTTGTTTATCCCGATGCGGTTATTTGATGCATGCACCAAGTAGCCGGTCGGTTTACTCTATCTGATAAACTGGGCGGTTCTTCCATAGACACCCTGAGGATTCGAAATTCAACAGCTTAGGAAGAATTACCGGTTTTGTCTGTCTGAACCGGTTTCCCTTTAAGCATCCTTTGGAAGGATTTGGCTAATGTCGGTTAAGCCGAGAGTAAGCCTGAATTGACAAAACTTAGCTTCATGTAGCGGCTTTGTGAAGATATCGGCTACTTGTTGATCGGTCGGTACGTATTCCAGCCGGATATGCTTCAGCGTGACATGCTCCCGGATGAAGTGATGCCTTATGTCGATGTGCTTGGTTCTGGAGTGGAGAACCGGATTGTAGGTGATCGCTATGGCACTCGTGTTATCACAGAAGATCGGGGACTCTTCGGCTATGACACCGAAGTCCTTCAGCTGCTGTTGGATCCAGAGGAGTTGAGAACAACAACTTCCGGCCGCCAAGTATTCAGCCTCTGCAGTGGATGTGGCCACAGATGTCTGCTTCTTGCTGTGCCATGAAACGAGCCGGTCACCAAGGAACTGACATGTTCCGCTGGTGCTTTTTTCTGTCAATCTTATACCCTGCATAGTCTGCATCTGAGTAACTTGTTAGATTGAAGGACGAGTCCTTTGGGTACCACAGACCGACATCAGGTGTGCCCTTTAGATACTTCAGTATCCTCTTTGCGGCTGTGTAATGGGATTGCTTTGGATTTGCTTGAAATCTCCCACAAACACCAACTTCAAACAGGATGTCCGGTCTACTCGCTGTCAGGTATAGTAGGGAACCGATCATGCCCCGGTATGCAATCTGGTCTACCGATTGGCCCTCATCATCTCTGTCCAGTTTAATGGATGAACTCATTGGAGTAGCCGCCGAGGAGCAGGTGTCCATCTCGAATTTCTTTAGCAGCTCCTTGATATATTTAGGTTGACTGATGAATGTTCCTTCTTTGAGTTGTTTGACCTGAAGACCTAGGAAGAAACTTAATTCTCCCATCATACTCATCTCAAACTTGTCAGTCATCATTTTTGAAAACTTGTCACATAGCTTAGGATCGGTGGAACCGAAAATAATGTCATCTACATAAATTTGAACAAGTAGGATATGTTCCTTCTTTTCAAATTTGAACAGTGTTTTATCTACCGAACCGATGGTGAAATCATGTTTTAATAGAAATGCGGTTAAGGTATCATACCAGGCTCTAGGTGCTTGCTTTAGACCGTATAAAGCTTTATTTAGCCGGTATACATGGTTTGGAAATGCAGCGCTTTTGAAGCCGGGTGGTTGTTCAACATACACTTCTTCACGTAGATCACCGTTCAGAAATGCACTTTTAACATCCATTTGAAAAACCTTAAAGTTTTTGAAAGCTGCAAAAGCCAGAAAAATCCTAATGGCTTCAATCCTGGCTACAGGAGCAAATGATTCTTCAAAATCAATGCCTTCTTCCTGTTTGTAACCTTGAGCCACTAATCTGGCTTTGTTCCTCGTGACCAAACCGTCCTCATTGAGTTTGTTTCTGAATACCCATCTTGTTCCTATGACCGATTGATCTTTCGGTCTGGGAACTAAGTACCAGACTTTACTACTCTCGAACTGGTTTAGCTCTTCTTGCATTCCCAAGATCCAATCCGGATCTGACAATGCTTCATCTATTCTTTTCGGTTCAATCTGGGATATAAAGGCTGAGTTAAAGTAGCCTTCCAGAAGTTGACTCCTAGTTCGAACAGGTTCTGAAGGGTCACCTATAATTTGCTCAGGAGGATGTTTACTGTTTCTTCTGAGATTCAATTCAGGGATGTCTACCAAATTACCGTTTATTTGATCAAGGCTAGACATGTCGGTAGGCTGACCGAGATTGTCAGACCGACCGACTCCCTCGGATTGGACCGAAGTGTCAGCTTCCTGTTGTGGAACAGCTTGATCCGGCTGGGTTTCAATATTACCCATTTGGTCATGGACAAACCGCCTGAAGACCGGAGTCTCATCTTCACTATCAGAATGAATATCGTTATTTTCCAATCTGTTGTGTAGATCAAAACATGAAGCAGTGTTGCTTTCAACCGATTCATCGAAAACAACGTGAATTGTTTCCTCCATGGTTGCAGTTCTATTATTATATACTCTATATGCTTTACTTACTGCCGAGTACCCTAGCATGATGTCGGTATCGGTTTTTGCATCAAAAACGGTGAGTTGGGTTTTACCATTTATATGAATATAACATTTACAACCGAAAATCCTGAGGTACTTGAGTTTGGGAACTCTGTTAAAATAAACCTCATACGGTGTTTTGTTGTGAAATCTGTTTATCAAAGAGCGGTTTTGTGTATAGCATGCAGTGTTGATAGCCTCAGCCCAAAATTTCTGAGCAATGCCGGAGTCGGCTATCATGGACCGTGCGGCTTCCTTGAGAGTCCGGTTTCTTCTCTTGGCCAGGCCATTTTGTTGAGGAGTCCTAGCACTAGACAACTCGTGTATAATGCCGGATTCATCAAGATATGCAGTTAATGTACTATTGGTAAATTCGGTACCTCGATCACTTCGAATGCTATTAATACGAGTTGATTTTTCATTTTGCAGGCGCTTAAGAAGTGTGATCAGGTTTGATACGGTTTCACGTTTAGATGGTAGAAATATTACCCATGTATATCTAGAATAATCATCAATAACTACCATGGTGTAGAGCATACCTCCTAGGCTAATGACCTGAATCGGTCCAAATAAATCCATATGAAGGAGGTCTAAGCATCGGCTAGATTGAATATTTCCTTTACTCTTAAAAGATGACCTAGTTTGTTTACCCATTTGGCATGCTGAACAAACCTTATCCTGGTTAAATACTATGTCAGGAATACCTTCAACTAGCTTTTTACCGCGAATGTAGTTTAAGGTTTTCATGTTTAGATGGTTTAGTCTCTTATGCCACAGCCAGGTTTGATCAGTCTTAGCTATCATGCATATAGGATATTCTACTCTAGTTTTCCAGTCTACCTTGTAAATGTTACCTATCCTATTTCCGGTTAGTAGTACGATGCCTTGAGAATTCTTAACTAAGCATGCATGTTTAAGGAATTCTACCGTGTATCCAGCATCACACATCTGACTAATGCTAAGTAAGTTAAAACTTAGGTTTTCAACTAAAAGTACATTATCAATAGTTAGGTTACCATGGACAATCTTACCCTTGCCCACAGTTCTACCTTTTGAGTTGTCACCGAAGGTGATTAGAGCACCGGTTGCTGTTCTGATATTGGTTAACAAGTTGCTGTTTCCGGTCATGTGCCTGGAGCAACCGCTGTCCAAGAACCATTCGGAGTTTCCTAGCCGATTCTTTGGATCCTGCAAAATGTACATATTTACAACTATTTGGTACCCACGTTTACTTGGGTCCACATGCGATTAGTCCCTTAGGTATCCAAACCTTGATAAACCGGACGGTCTTCTTTGCTAGGGTTTTAACTGTCCTTTTGGCACTCGGACTCGTGTATTTCGGTTTTCCTACAAATGTCCTAAATGGTGATGGTCTTTGGTTCGGTGATCTATGGTTTGACCTACGCGGCTCAGGGAAGGCTTTCTTATATCTGAGGATTTCGGCTTTTCTTTTCTCAGGGTCAAGCCATGATCCGGTTGGACCAACATAGTCGTATTTTAGCTTTTCTTCCCTATAGTATGCGGTCTCCTCTTCTTCAGCGGTCCAGGAGCTCTTAAGAAATTTTATAAAGGGAAGGTTTCCTCTTGTGAGCCTTGATTTCTCTATGGGTTTTCGGTCTTTGGAGCTATTTTCGTATCCTAGGCCAAACTTACAACGAGGATGCCTGTAGTGTTTATTCATGTTCTTTACTATATCACTAGATCTCTTATACGCGGCCATCTTATATTGAAGTCTGGCATTTTCTTCCTTGGTTAGTTCTCTAGTCGGTTCACTAGGTTGTTCGGTCTTAGGATCTAACTCGGTTTCTAGAGTATGGGTATCATCAGATTGTATGACCTCCGGTTCGGTTATGATGGGTACCTCTGGTTCTGTCGGAATGGGTATTGTGGGATCGGTTCTGATGTTGAGGTGCTTAGGTAGCATGGTCAATAGGTTCTTATATTCTTCTACCATGTCATTTAATGCATTGTATAACTCATCTTTAGTAAATTCCTCACAAGGAGAGTCAAATACCTGTTCCTCATTTGCCATGAGACATGTGAGTTCATCGTCACTATCACTGCGAGCCCATAGACTTCCTCCATCGTCGGCTATCAGTGCTTTCGGTATCTCACTTCCTTCACCGGTTTGTTGATAGTTGTTTCTGTCATTTTGATAGTCCAGTTTCTGGGTATCCCTCCTCGGTTTCTTGCATTCCCACTTAAAATGTCCCAAACAGTTACAGTTGTAGCATCTTACATTGGATTTGTCACCATAGTAGTTGTTTGTCGGTTGGCTCCTTTTCATGAACCTTCCAAACTTCTGTGCAAGCATTGCCATGGCATCTTCAGTGAACTGTTCGTCGGTTTTGATCGGTACAGGTGCAGGGGCCGGTGCCGGTGCAGGTGTAGGAGCAGGTGCAGCCGGTTCTGTAGATGTGATTAGTGCTCTAGTTGATGTTGAAGCCGAGACTTCCTCTTCGATTCTAGATCTCATTTCGAACTCATATGCCTTAAGATCTTCGAATACATCGTATAATTTCATCTTACGTAGGCTCTTTGATTCTCTCATTACCATCGTTTTTATGTCCGAAGCACTTGGAAGAGATCTCAAAACCTTCATAATGACCTCTTTGTTGTCATACTTCTTGCCCAGAGTTGCTAACTCATCTAACACACCAGTGAACCGGTCACTGTATTCCTTCATAGTTTCTCCTGGTTTCATTTTGATGCTTTCAAACTTCTGTGTGGCTACCATTATCTTGTTCTCCTTTGTTCTTTCATTTCCTTCAAAGATCTGGATAACCGTGTTCCATGTCTCCTTCGCGGTTTGGTAGTCTCTGATCTTGCAGTATGTGTTTCTGTCCACGCTGTTGGAGATCCGGTTTCTAGCATGGTTGTCCAGATTGTTCCTTCTCCTATCTTCAGCCGTCCATTCCTTTCTATCTTTATCAATAATTATCGGTCCTTCGGTCAGAATGGACTCCATTTCATCATCCAAGGTGACTAGGTGCAGGTGCATGCGTGCCTTCCAGTTGGCAAAGTCATCACCTTCTAGCATTGGAGGCCTATCCTGATACATGCTTGCTTGAGTATTGAAACTAACTGCTCTGATACCAATTGTTAGGATCTAGGTCGCCGCTGGGGAACCGGGGGTTGGACCGGTTAGCGGTTCACACTCGAAGGGTGGTGGTTAATCTGGTTAGAGATTAACACCGGGGTTTCAATACTACACAACCTGTCACAAACCCTTGAACTAGGTTCAAGCGCGGAAGAGGTTTGCTTTCAGATTGAAGCGGCACGCTTGTTTGATAGACAAGGCCGGTTTCGGATGATGGAGATTTGGAAATGGTGGGTCGGTTTTGGTAATCTGGATATTCGGTATGGTTAGTATAGAGTCGGTTTGGAGCGGTGTGGTTAGGTTAGTCGGTTAGATAATGAAGCCGGCAGAAAGTAAATAACAAGACAGATTTTATGGATGTTCGGAGATAAAACTCCTACGTCACCCCTTCCTCTCGAAACCGCGAGAAGGATATTCACTAAGGAATACAAGTACAGGCCGATCGCGACTTATTTCCTGCTCGATAACACTCTTACAATTTACACCGAAATTGTAAAACACACTTTAACTTTCAACACTTAGGGTTTCTAAAACAGCACACTCTTATCACTTGTAGTAAATGCTCTTAGTGCTATCTCAATATCACACTGTTGTCCCTTAATATCCCGCATTTACTCTTCTGCAACTGCCTCCTTTTATAGGTGAAATATGCCAACGGTCATATTTCACTTCCTTGAATCTGATTGGCTGAGCAGAGGTGTAGTGATTCAGTGTTTCAGAGGTTCAGACCTGCGGTCGTTTCCTCAGACCTGATGGTCAATCTCAGACCTGGTATTCTGTCTCAGACCTGCCGGTCTGTAAGACAAACCTGTCGGGTTTGTCTTTTACTTGATGTAGGCACTGTCTGTTGGACAGTTGTCTGTACTTGGAAGATTTCCTTTCTGGCTTATCCCGAAGTGGAAGGATCCGGTAGTACTGTCTTCTGCAGCCTACAGTCTTTCCTCAGACTTGCATGAATATGGAAGTGTTCAGTCTGTTCCTTTGGTATCGTTCTCAACAGATACCCAAATTGTCTTCTTGTACTGGTCGGCCGCTTGACTTAGCCGAAAGGCTTTTGGTATGAGTGATGTACTAGACTTCTTCCGGTTGTTTCTCTGCCTTTTGGATGATCGACTATTTGATGATTCCGGTTTTGAGCTTTGGCCGATCCTTTCTTTGTGCGGTCACGTTCCGAATACTCTTGATCGGTTTGGTAGCTTGACCGGTTAGGTTTGTTTAGTCGGTTCTCTTGTTCATCCGGTCCGGTTCCTTGTTCCTGCATAGAAAGTTTATTTTAAGTTAGGTTTATTTGAACCGGTCTTATTTTATCTAACATATATTAATATATTTTAAGTATTTAAAAAAATATATCTTATTAAAATCACTTATCAACATTTTTCAAATAAAACAATATTTATTTAAATAATCAAACCTGATTAAACTTTACAAAATCCCATTAACATAACTTCTCAACATATACTCTAAAGCTATAACTAGAAGAAAAAAATAATTAACTTTATATAGTATAGTGATCATAAGAGTGTATAATGGGGAAATTTGAGGAAATGCCCCTAAAAAAGGCCTTAAATGTGGGAAGTGACAGTGTATTATTTTTAATGCACTGGTGACACTTTTATTTTATTTTTTGGACGAAAATGTCTTAGTTGCGTCACGTAATCTTACGTGACGCAATTTTTTATTTTTCAAAAAAATTTAATTATAAATTTTTTTGGAAGAAAATACCCCAGTTGCGTCATGCAATCGCGTCACACAACCCCAGCTGCGCCACACAATCGCGAGACGAAAAAAATATTTCATCTCGCGATTCCGGTTGCGTCACGCAACCTCCGACATGGGTAAAATCGTTCAAAAACAATAAAAGGGTTCACCAGCGTTTTTTTTAAGCACTGCACTTTTCGCATTTAAGACCTTTTTTAGGGCCATTTCTTCAAATTTCCCATATAAAGAGTAAGAAAATGATAAGTATTACTTCTAGATGTTATACAATATTGTTGAAACAATATTAATTAAAGACTTCATGATGTTAGGTTTCAGTATTGAAGAGTGAGTTATATAAATAAAAATATTTATATATAATTTAAAAAATATTTTTTAAATTATAAAATTATTTTAATATTTTAATTATAAAATTAAATAATATAACTAATAAAAAATACATAAAATAATAAGCTATTTTGAATAACTCAAATGTAAGAAGATTACTTTATTTTATAAAATAAAGACGTTGTATTTGATAAAACTAAAAATTAATATCTAAATTTTAAGTACTTAATAACTTAAATACCAGAAATTAAAAATTAAATTATCAAATCGAACATCTGAAATTTATCTATACATCTAGACTATTATACACTTATACATATATTACTTATATTAGTTAATAAACTTAATATATTGAAGTGTATAATTTAATATATTAAATAAAATAAATTAAAATAAATATTATATTTTGTTTAATTAATATATTAAATTATAATTTGTTAATATATATATATATGAATGAAATTTATTTATTTATACTGAAAAAAAATGAAAAAACAATATAACTTTATATTTATATATAGCATGAAATATGAGAAATATTAATAATAATATATATATTTTCTCTTATTTTTTATTTTATAATTATTTTAGATATAATTATATTTTTATTTGATAATGTTTGAAATAATTTCGTAAAAAAATTTGTTGTAATTATAATATGAAAAACAAATAATATGAATGTATATATAGTATTAAATATGAGTTAATAATATATATATATATATATATATATATATATTTATCTATCTATGTTGTTTTTTATTTAATAATTAATGTAGATATAATCATATTTTTATTTTATGATATTTAAAAATAATCTCATAAAAATAATTAGATAAATTATCATAAAAAATAAAAAGGGAAAAAAATTGAGAAGTAATACGACTTTATAATATGTAGCAGTAATTTTATTAAATTTAAAAGGATAAACGATATTTTTGATAATTTTTTTAAAGTAGTGCGTTTAACTTTTTTTCCACTTTTAAAATAAGTTTCATATTTTAACTTATTATTTTTAACATGTTTTCACTTACGTCTATAACAATAACGGATTATAATTATTTGTTGTCAAATTTACTTATTTAAAATAAGTTCTTAATATATTTAATTAAGTGATAAGTCAAATTATAAATTTACTTGTGCTAAATCTCATTTGTGTTAAACCATTGTTTAGTGAGTATTTTTATTTGAGTTTTATTTATTGTTTATTAAGTTAGGGTCATCTTTATTGTTAGTTGCTAAATTATGTTTTTTTTTTTATTTAAATATGAATAAGTTTATTTGGGTTGAATAAATTTTGAGATATTTATGTTTTCACTGTTGTTAAAAATTACGTAACAATAAAGTTTAATAATTTAAAATTTAAAAAAATTAATTAAGGACAAAATTATATTTTTAAATAGGAGAATAAAATAATTGAAAAGATTAAAGTAATCGAAGGTAGGAAAGAGAAAAAATTAAATTAAAAAAAAATAAAAATAAATAGGACAGACTCTAGATTTTAGTGGGTTTAGTTAAAGATCTGCTTTTAAATATTATGCATACTTAAATTATTTTATGGGATACTATTTTTTTTTCTTTATAATTATTTTCTTGTATACCTTTAGGATTTGTTCGATAGAAATTATTCAAATAATTTAAAATAAATTAAGATCATTTTATACCTTCTTTGATAAATTTGATCATTTAATTTATTATTATTATTTATTTTATATTAATATCTTTTATATATTTTTGTAAGCAGACTGTGGGGGTGTTATATACTTCTTAATTTAAACAAAAATCTTTTAAATATTTTTATTAAAAAACATTTTAAAAATATTTACAAAAACATCTACTAAATAAAAACAAAACAATGTTATTTAAATAAAACCAAAAATTATTCAAATAACTCCAATAAAATCATGAATTATTAAAATAACTTCATCTAGAAGATAGAGTGATTAAATTTTGGAACTTGTTATAGTTGTCAGAATTAATGGATAAGGCCTCTAGAAGATAGTGTGTTTGGTTTAACTTTTATCTTTCAATGATCATAATGCCTTGTTTGGGGAGATAGTTTTGAATTTATCTTTAAAATCAACACATTCAAATCATTTTTTAAACAAAATTAACTTGTCAAAAATTGTCTTCTCTTATATAACTCTGGTTTGATGATGAGTTATTTGAGATTTTTAAAAAAAATATATGATATGATAATCAAAATTTAGTTGAGTTTTTAATGAGTTGAATCATTTCAATATATATATTTTTTAATTTAAATTTTATAAAAATAAAATAAAAATATTTTAATTGATATATTGAATTATTTCATATTTGAAAATAATAAGACGTGATGTTTGAATTTTAATAAAAATGAAAATAAAAAAACCCCAATAACAGTCTAGCTTTTACGAACTCCAAAACAAACAAGTTCTTAAATATTTATATTAAAATAATTTATATATAAAACTTTGATTGGCTTTCACTATAAAAAAAATCATGGATATTTGTAGTAATAAGGACGAATTTCCCAGCCACCTTCACTTTATTTGGTTAGAATAATATTTTTAATTTTTAATTTTCTTTTAAAAACTAATAAAAAAATGTCATTGTATTACAATAGAGCAATAAAAAAAATATAACTAATTAGGGAGATTGGACACCTATAACTTTTCTTAATCTTTATTTTGAACAGAAAATAAAAAAAGTCATTTGATTGATTTATATATGTTCAATAATATTTACATTTGTTTACATATCATAACTTATACTTAGTTGTTTTTTAATATTTTTTGAGTATTTAATTAAAATGCATTGGCGGTTAGATAATAATGAAATGAATTTTATTTTAGAAAAACAGTTAGAAAATTACATTTTTAAAGAAAGTTTAGCTGAAAATATTAAAAAATTATAATAATTAAGTTTTTTTTTTTTAAATAAGTGGCAATTAAAATGTGGAGAATTAGAAGAAGAATGATCTTTTAACAATGTCGTCTAAAGGTGCTTAGTTTATTTAGGAGGTTGAAAACAACAAATACTACTCATTTTATTTTCACCTATAACATTTTTAATTGAAATATAAATAAAAAATTAGTTAAGAGTTGTTAGAATGGGCTAGTGGTATAATGCTATTGACTTATTTGTTTTTTATTTAGCTTCTAGATGGAGACAAGTAAAGATTTCTAGATTTTTCTTTTTATTTATTTTACTTTTCTTTTATAAATACAAATATTCAAAAGAAGTGCTATAAGTGAACTTAATTTTTCATTTGATTTTGGTTTTAGGATTCATTTGGGTTTTATTTAAAGAAAATTATTTTGATAAAAAAAGTTTTTAAAATAAATTATTAAAATGTTTTTTATTTATTTAAATTTAATAAAATTAAAATAGAATATATTGATATTTTTATTGTTAAATTAAATAATTTAATTATTAAAATAATAATATAATAAATTAAAAAAAGCTTAAAAAAACTTAAAAAACTCAAAATAACCCAAATAATCCAATATCAAACTAGCTCTAATCTCATCCTACTATTAATACATTAAACACAAACAAATTTGTATTGATCTAAAATTATAAATTAAATTAATTTGTAAGAAATCTCATTCTACTCGGCAGATTTTTAAAACTATATTTGTTTCCTACAAAAATATAGAGCCTTTTCAGAGGTAGTTGATATTATTTTTTATTTTTATTTTTATAAAAAAGTTCCTATCATATCTTAATTGTTTTAAATAATTCAATTTATTATCTAAACTAATAAAATATTATTACTTTAATTTTACAAAATTTAAATAATTCAACATCAAATAAGTGCTATATATATATATATATATATATATATATATATATATATATATATATATATATATATATATATATAAAAATATATATTTAAGGGTAAATATTATCTAGATGCTCATAAATGGTAGCATGAATAAATGGTAGCAGACTATCCGAATCCTAAAAAAAAATAATTAGGGAACTATTTAAGGGTAAATGTTATCTAGATGCTCATCCATGTTTGTGGAAACTGTTTCGGTAAACGAAAACAGATACAAATACTATACATTGAGAAAGAGTGAATTATTTTTGTTGGGTTTCATACAATTTACCTTGATTTTAACTTTGTTGATTTTTTTTTTTTTTTTTTTTTTTGAGTTTCATACAATTTAATTTAATATAATAAATTAATTTTATTTTATTTTAATTTATTAAGAATTAAATTTTTTAAAATTAATTTTTGTCAATATAATTAGAGGAGTGATAGAGAGAGAGAATTTGGTGAGGCCATTGGTTGGAAAATGTAAAAGTGGGAGAAAAGAGAGAAAATAAAGAAATTATTTGATTTTTCAGCGAATAAGATTATGTCAAGTCATTTCTCACCAAATTCTCTCACCTAATCATTTCTCATATAATTAATCATATTTAGAGTTTGCAAACACACAAATATATGAGTTGAGTAAGTTTGATTCAACTTATATTCAACTTTCAACCTATTCAATTTATTTATATGTACGTTTGACATAATTTGGCTTATACTTATTAATCCGTTCCAACTTATTCGTCGTTGAATGAAGTTAGAGAGAAAATTATGTTTAAACGCAAAATATGTTTAATTATAATTTTTGCATTAGTTTATTATGCAAAATTACTTTTAACATATTATTATGCAAACGATGTACAGTCAGATTAAACGCGCCATTTAGATCATCTCTAACCGAAAAACTCATTTTTAAACTCATTTTTGATATAAATGTCACATCAAACAGTAATTTTTCTCCAACCGAAAAACTCATTCTCAAACTCAAAAGAATATTCTTATAATATTATTCCTTACATCAACTTTTATAACTTTTTAATATCAACCCATATATTTTACAATGTTATAAATTATACCACAATATTTCAATATCATCCCATTATTTTAAATTTGATTGTAAATTTATTATAAAAATACATTAAAAATTCAAAAATTACAATACACAAACTAAATAAAACATTATTTGTATTTTGTGTATTATTGTAATGTCTTTTATGTATTTCTTAATTGTTTTTATTATTTTTATTAATATTCTTCATTATTATAAATTTATGATATTTAAAAAAATATTAATAAAAATATATATATGATACAAACAAAAAATTATATAAAAAATTAATTATAAAATTACTTAAATTAAAAGTTAAAATATTAAATTAAATGTTTGAAATAAATGATATAAAAAAGTTAAATATTCAAATTAAAATATTTATAAACTTTAGGGTTATTTTAAAATTTTAATTTTTTTTTTCGTTTGTGAACCGTCCAAACGCATTTATATGTTGGATTTGAAGAGAAGAGAAAGAAGAAATACCTATTTTGGGTATGAGTTTGTTGTTTGGTTGGAGTGGAAAAGGGGTTTTAAGTATTAGTTTTGTGTTCGGTTGGAGATGGTCTTATATATGTTTTTTTTTTGTGTTGTGTCTAGGTGTTATGATCCTAAATAGCTGACCTCGGTCTTGGCTTGATTGTGGATGGCTAGGACCGAGAGGTGCCTAAAAACAGTCGCGGGTGTCCGACATGGCACCGGAGATAAGAAAAGCTAAGTAACTAAAGCTTATGTTCTGGCACACTTGTGAAGTGCCAGGACCGAGAAGAAGTGTGCCGAGGCGGAGTTGTGTGCGGGTGACTTAGGTGCAATGTTTTAGCCGGGTTGTCATGGCTTGATGGTGGCCAGGACCGAGAGGTGCCGAGAAGAGTGTCGCGGACGTGCGACACTGACACCAGAATGCTAAGTAATCAAAGTTGCTATCGGGACCGAAGTGTTGAATATCAAGACCGAGAGAATGATGTTAACATACGTTTGTCGTGGCAAGAGTGTGGAGTGCCAGGACCGAGAGAAGTGTGTTGAAGAGGTGTCGTGTGCATGCGACAAAGGCACAAGGTGTTAGCAAGTGTCGGTCATGGCCTGATTGCGGAAGTCCAGGACCGAGTGGATGCCTAGGTGTGGTTGTGTGCGTGCGACCTAGGTGCAAAAGAGTGACAAGGTCTAGTGCATTGTGAGAATGCGTGCATGGGATGCGGAAAATGCGGAGCCGACTAGTGACGGTTATAAGAGAACCGAAGGCGATCAGAGTGGGGTCCCGAAAATGTTGGCATGATGGGTCGTGGACCCGGAAATATCGGCATGATGGGTCGAGTGGGGGAAAAAGTCAGTAGTAGTTGGGCTCAGTGGAGAACGTGGGCAGAGTGGACGGTTACGGTCAGTTAGGACCCATGTTCAGCATCGGGTGCACAGATAAGACCGAGGAAGAACGTGAGGATGTAGTAGTGGACGGTTGAGACCCACAACTGGCAGTTGAGACCCACGTTCAGCAGCAACCGCCCACTAGTTAGACCCACGATCAGCACCAACTGCTCGACATATTGACCCCCACACTTTAGAACGGTTATTTTCCTAGGCAAATTGTTATTCTTTAGGGATATAAATATCTCTTGAGCTGCACAAGACAAGTTGTTGGATTTCGGATAGAAAAATATCCCCCACAAGTGAGAGTCATTTTGTGTGCAGCTTAGAGAGTTTATAGCCTCTTTGTAATCGATATTTGTGAGTAAATATATTATAAAGTTGGGCATTGCCCGTAATCGTTTTGTGTGTTTCTCTTTGCTGTATGTTTGATTTATTATTTTGGGACTTGGTTGTTTGTTGAGTGAGTCGTTCATTTTGGTGCGAGAAGTGAACCTTAGAGTTGGCTGATTGTTTTGATGCGCAAAACAAGCCGCACAAGGGCGAAAAATTGAGTTAAAATTCCGCTGCGTTATTTGCCCGTGTGACAAGTGGTATCAGAGCCCAAGTTGCTGGATATTTATCAAAGATGTCCGAAAAGAAATCAACCAGAAGTCGAGTTCTTTAGATAGAACCAAGGATGCGAGTCCTTGAGGACTTGGTTGATGCCCCAACCCCCAGTGGAGAAGACTCTTTATCTATTTTTGAGACAGGCTGCCTAAATTCAGATTGGTTGTCCAGGTGAGATAACACTGCTAAAGTTTCAAATTCTGTTGGAAGGAAGATGTTTTTATGCGAGGAAAACCTTGAGTCTAAACGGGAACAACTTGATAGAAAGATCAAGTTTTCGAAGAATGCTGCTGTTTCGAGATTGTCAACAGTATCATGTTCTTCAACATGGTTCAAGGTACGTGAACCAACATTCTTTGGCGGTGTGCGGAGCTGCAAAGAAATAGAAAAGTTTCTGTGGGATCCTGGAGCAGACTACACAGCAACGAAGATCTTTATGGAGGAGCGGGGACATAGAACCAACATGTGTCATATGGGTGATGCAAGCCTCTATTGGAGGGCTTGGTTATTCAAAGACCCTTGTTCAAATCATAAGAAGATGGGCTTGCGGGAAGTCATCTTAGGAATTCTAAAGAGGGGATATGTTTGGTCCCAACATAAAGGCCGAGAGAAGGCCTTGAATTCCAAAATTGCGCCAAGTAAAGGCGGAGTGATTGCCAACTTCCATGAGGGATGTTGGCCGGGGCGGATCAAGTGTGTTGATGTCCCCCTAGATGATGGTCATGTCATTCTAGGAAAGAAGTTTCTGGTCCAAGCAAAGGTGGATGTGCAGCCTTATTTTGGAGAGCTTCCAAGTGGAGAGTCGAGTTCTCCCTCCTTTGTGGCAGAAACTTGCGATTCTCCAAGGAGAAGAAAGTCGAGATGTCTCATAGCCATTCAGCCAATTGTAAGCCGAATGTTGGAGGAAGAGGCGGATGCGTCGACTTTGATGGAGATTCTAGCCAGCGAAGACCAAGTGTCGGCCTGTGTTAAGGACCCAACGCTTATGAAGTCCAGACTTTTGAAGGGTGTTCGAAAGGTAACCAAGGAGGACTTCACACATCAGCTTTGTACGAGGAAGATGATAACTTGCCTAGTGTGTTACCTAGACAAGATCGAGAAAAAGGTGCAGGGGTGCTACTATTGGGGATTCTTGGGAAACTATGGCCACAGTTTTCAGGGAGCTTTTTTCTTGGATTCCCAAATGAGGGCGGGAAGATCTCTATCCTGGGTGTGGATAGATTATATAAGTATGCGGTCTTATGTGAATGGCTGAAGGGGTGTTCGACTGAGAAGACTATTGAAGGGAATTTCAAATACTTGGGTGTGGAAATATTCCTGAAGGCGAGCAGGAAGACCTCTATCCAGGGTGCGGATAGATTTGCTAAGTACACGGTCTTGATGCGGATGCTGAAGGTGAGTTCGGCTAGGAAGATTGATAAAGAATTTTCTAAGTACTTGGGTGAGGCGGGCTTGGTGCAGCCCACAACGAGGAGATTGTGTTACTCTAGTGGGGGTAGTATGTTATGACCCTAAATAGCTGGCCTCGGTATTGGCTTGATTGTGGATGGCCAAGACCGAGAGGTGCTTAAAAACAGTCGCAAGTGTGCGGCATGGTACCGGAGATAAGAAAGGCTAAGTAACTAAAGCTTATGTTCTGAAACACTTGTGAAGTGTCAGGACCGAGAAGAAGTGTGCCGAGACGGAGTCGTGTGCGTGCGACTTAGGTGTAATGTTTTAGCCGAGCTGTCTTGGCTTGATGGTGGCCAGGACCGAGAGGTGCCGAGAAGAGTGTCACGGGCGTGCGGCACTAGCACCAGAATGCTAAGTAATCAAAGTTGCTATCGGGACCGAAGTATTGAATATCAGGACCGAGAGAAGGATGTTAGCATACGTTTGTCGTGGCATGAGTATGGAGTGCAATGACCGAGAGAGGTGTGCTGAAGAGGTGTCGTGTGCGTGCGACAAAGGCACAAAGGTGTTAGTAAGTGTCGGTCGGGGCCTGATTGCGGAAGGCCAGGACCGAGTGGATGTCTAGGTGTGGTCGTGTGCGTGCGACCTAGGTGCAAAAGAGTGACAAGGTCTAGCGCATTGTGAGAATGCGTGCATGGGATGCGGAAAATGCGGAGCCGACTGGTGACGGTTAGAAGAGGACCGAAGGCGATTAGAGTGGGGTCTCGAAAATGTTGGCATGATGGGTCGTGGACCCGGAAATATCGGCATGATGGGTCGAGTGGGGGAAAAAGTCAGCAGCAGTTGGGCTTAGTGGAGAACGTGGGCAGAGTGGACGGTTACGGTTAGTTAGGATCCATGTTCAGCAGCGGGTGCATAGATAAGACCGAGGAAGAACGTGGGGCTGCAGTAGTGGACGGTTGAGACCCACAACTGGCAGTTGAGACCCACGTTCAGCAGCAACCGCCCACCAGCTAGACCCACGATCAGCACCAACTGCCAGACATATTGACCCCCACACCCTATAACGGTTATTTTCCTAGGCAGATTGTTATTCTTTAGGGATATAAATATCTCTTGAGCTGCACAAGACAAGTTGTTGGATTTCAGATAGAAAATATCCCCCACAAGTGAGAGTCATTTTGTGTGCAGCCTAGAGAGTTTATAGCCTCTTTGTAATCGATATTTGTGAGTAAATATATTATAAAGTTGGGCATTGCCCATAATCGTTGTGTGTTTCTCTTTGTTGTATGTTTGATTTATTATTGTGGGACTTGGCTGTTTATTGAGTGAGTCGTTCATTTCGGTGCGAGGAGTGAACCTCGGAGTTGGCTGATTGTTTTGATGCGCAAAACAAGCCGCACAAGGGCGAAAAATTGAGTTAAAATTCCGCTACGTTATTTTCCCGTGTGACACTAAGGATGACAATAAGCGGTTCGGGATGGGGAATGTATTTACCATATTCGTTCTTTTTACTTCGGGAATTTTTTTACTACTATCTCGTCCTGTTTAGTTTTAGAAAATCTTCGCGGAGAATACTATATTCTCTAAAACAAATAAACATGTAAATCAATATTTTTGTATAATATATATTGTAATATATTAATGATTATAAAAAATAAATTTTGAATTCCTATAAAATATAATAAATAAATATATGTGATGACTTCTCTTGCATTATTTTTCTTTTAAATAATGAATAAATTGATAGAAAATGGATAATATATATATATATATATATATATATATATATATATATATATTTATTGATTTTATTTATTTATTTTATTTACAAAGCTTTCTCCATAATTTATTTGTCTTCTAGCAATTGTTTTAACTTTTTTATTTTTATTTTTATTTTGTAGAACTCTTCCCAAATGAGTCTACTGTATTGACATATTATAATTTAATAATTAAATATTTTAAAACTACTTTAATTTGATGATTTTAAATTTATTGATTTTTTTAAAACTTTATTATTTATTATTTTGTATTGTTATTTTTAAAATTTTACCTCATTTATCGAGAATACTTTTTTTTTGAAATTAATTTTCTAACTCAGACGATCAAATTGTATATTTACGTTTTTTAATATATGCATTTAGAGGTGGATATTCATAGTCTCCCTAAGGTCTTGGGTTCGAGCCCGTTAAACGACAAGTTCTACACATAGTTAAATGCTTAAGTGTGTTTGCGAGCTATGTGATTAACCCGTTGTCCCGTTTTATTCACTCTTCTAACTTAGAGGCAACAAGAGATGTATATTTCCAACCTCCCTGAGGTCCTCGGTTCGAGCCTTTCAGGCGGCAAGTTCTGCGCCTAGTTAGATGGTTAAGTGTGTTTGCGGGCTATGTGTTTAACCTGTTGTCCAATTTAAAGTCTTATTAACTTAGTTGGTTAAAATGTTATATTTGTTTAAAAAATATTTTACGCTCTAACCTCAGTCGTTGAAAATTAAGACTTAAATCTGTGAAAAAGAAGAGAAAAATCTAGCGGAAATTGTAGTGTGATCTGTGCGAACTGTCCGATCTGTGCACTCTGTGCGCCTTGTGGTCCGCCTATTCGGTTGGTGTTTGTCGTGCCACTGTGTGTTCGTCGTGCCACTGTGTGTTGGTCGTTCTATTGTGTGTTCGTCGTTCCGCTGTGTGTTCGTCTACGGTCGTGCCGTGTGTTCTTCGTGCATCTTTGAGTTGTTGGATTATTTGTTTGGGATCCCAAGTATGTAATAAAAAACCATTTTTTTAAGAAGCCCAAAAGTTCATAAGCTTAGAGGCCCAAAAGTCATTTTGTGTTAAATAGGGGCATGATTGTCTTATTGGAAATAGACTATTGAGCTATCCTCGTTCTACTATAAAAGCTGGAGGAAGTGACCTTATCAAAACACATATGAAAGTCATCTATTATACACTTATAGACAGATAATGAGATCTCTTCTTTGTTTAGCTCTTATCTTCATTTGTTTTGTGTTTAGCATTTGATTATAGTGAAGCTTCTTTTGGACAAAATTCCCGTGTTTTACTCCTTGATTTGAGGAGGTTTTCCACGTTAAATTCTTGGTATTCTTGTTTCATTTATATTTCCTTTTATGTTTGTTGTTTCTCGCTCCTAAAGATCCAATCAAGTGAGAAAAAGTTTATTATCACAAGTGTGATTATTCTGCATTATTCCCATCATAGTGGTATCAGAGCTTGGTTCTAAGCATTTTTATTTTTGATTGATTTATGGAGATTAACACAAACAAAATGATTTTGTTGAATTACATAAAATATCATATCTGGAAGGGTAAAATAAAAGATCTTCTATTTGTGAACTTTTGCATTTATCTATTTTTGGTAGTGAGAAACCCATCTTCAAATCTGACGAGAAATGGACTTTTGAGCATGAACATGTATGTGGTTTCATTTGTCAATTTGTTAAAGAGAATGTTTATAACCATATACAACATGAGACAAATGCAATAAGCTTGAGAATTTGTATGCTTCAAAGACAGGAAATAACAAATTAATTTTGCGCCAAAAGATTATTCATTTGAGATATAGTGATAATGTTTCTATGAATGATCACTTGAATGAGTTTCATGGTGTTTTTGATCAGATGTCAGGAATGGGTATAAACTTTGAAGACGATGTTCAAGGGCTTTGTTTGTTGTCTACTCTGCCTAATTAATGTGAGACTTTTAATTTTTATTATTATTATTATAACTCTGTTTCTAATGGTGCGGTAATATTGAAGATGGCCAAAAGTGGTGTCTTGAATGAATAATTGAGACAAAAATATCAAGGCTCTTCATCACAGTCAAATCTGTTTGTTACTGAAAACCCAGGATGACAGGATAATTGAGGTGAGAAAGATAAGTAAGGACATAAGAGTCGGAAAAAGTCTAAGTCAAAATACAAGCCAACTAAATGTTACCATTGTGGCAAAAGTAGACACATAAAGAAGAACTGTTATAAGCTAAAAAATGAAGCGAACGGATCTAAGAAAAAGAAAGATGATTCTGAAGATCGCGTCTCATAAACTACTTATGATCTCATCACTATTCACGACGAGAATACAATTAACATTGTATGCGCCAAGGAAAGATTACTTTAAATCTTATACTTTTGATAATTTTGGAGTATTGAAGGTGGGTAATAATGCCTTAAGTAATGTTATTGGTATTGGCGATGTTTTCCTAGAATTTAGCAATGGGTCGAAGTTGCTGCTTAAAGATGTTCGACATGCTCTAGACATGAGGTTGATTTTGATTTCAACCGGAAAACTTGACGATGATGGTTTCTTAAGCTCTTTTGGTTATGGAAAATGAAAACTTTCGAAAGGTAACCTTGTTGTAGCTCGAGGAGATAAGTTTTCAAATTTATATTTAATGCAATCTGTTAGGATTGGGTACAACGATAAAGACGGAGGTCTAATTATGTTAAACGCTCACACTTTTCGTTTGATATTAACTCTATTAGAAATTAATATCCGTTTCTATTCTTCACAAGTCGTCACAAACTCTTGAACAATGTTCAAGTGTAGAAATGTTTGTTTAGACTTGAATCAGCGGGTGAATATAATTGAAGGAAAGGAACACAAGAAAGAAGAGATTCTATGGATGTTCGTAGTAAAAGCTCACACGTCACCTCTTTTTCTTAACCTTGAGAAGAATATTCACTAGAAGATTTGATTTGAATACAACACTTGTACAAACTCAGTTGGACAACCAGGACTTAGACACTTCCTGTTTCCGAACTCCTAGTACACAACACTTTGTTGAACAGAAACAGATTCTGTCAACTTATAATACTGAAGACTCACACAGATTGAACAGTATGTAATACAACTTTAACACTCTAGAAAACTTGTAAGCTTTTAGGACTTTTAAAGCTTGATAGAGTAGTGAGAAAACTAGTCTTTTTACTTGTTAAGCGGTTGTAAAAACAATTGATAGTGATAACGGTGAAACAAAAAACGGTGAAGCAAACTATCTTCTTCTTAAATAGTCAAGCTGCAATAGACATATTTGCTTTAGAGGACACTTATCCTAATTTGATTGGCTGAGTTTCAGGATAGTAAATCAGAGAAGATCCTCTTTTAATCTTGTCTGTACTTGATGATATTAAGCAAAATATTCATTAATGGAATGTGGTATATAAGGGACGTACAATTCAGAGGTTTTAACTTGTCTTGGTACATGACATTCTTTTAGACCTGGTTCTGCTGCTGTGTCAGACTGTCCATAAAGAATGCTTGATCAGATGCCACTTTTGATCAAGAATTGGGAATACTTGTATAGTACTGAATTGGTAAAATACCGGAAGCGTCCTGATATGATACCGAACTGGTAGAATACCGGAAGACCTAGATATAGAACCGAAATAAAGATAAAACCAGAAGCTCATAAAATACCAGACACGTTCCAATATAAAACCAAAGTTATAAAATACCGGACGCGTATTTTATAAAACCAATCTTATATAATACTGAACGCGTTCCAATATAAAACCGAAGTTATAAAATACCAAACACATCTTTTATAAAATCGATCTCATATAATACCGGACGCGTTCCAATATAAAACCGAAGTTATAAAATACCGAACACGTCTTTTATAAAACCAATCTCACATAATACCGAATGCGCTCCAATATAAAATCGAACTTTGTATAATACCGATTTAGAGAAATACCGAATTGGAGATAAAAACTAGAAGCGTATCTTTTTAGAAACCGAAGTTTGATCAAATGCCGAATTTGATCAACTACCGGATAACTTTCCTTTTCTATTTTTTTCAATCTGCACAGAGTTAATTTAACACAACTCAATTTTTATTTATACAATAAAAATTGATTAAATACTTTAACTTAACACAATCTTTAATAAGTAAAGACAATGTGAATGTTGTACGAAGTAAAGAAGCTTTAAATTTATGGCACCAAAGACTTGGTCACATTAGTGAAAAGGGGTTGAATTTGTTAGGTAAGAAAAATGCTATTTTGGGTTTAAGTGAGATAGATTTGGAGAATTGTTCTCATTGTTTTGTGGGAAAGAAAACTCGAGTATCATTCAAGCATAATTCTCCCTCAAGAAAGTCAGATCTCTTAGAGCTGGTGCATTTAGACATTTGTGGACCTTTAAAGGTATGAACTATTAATGGTGGTATTCACTTTGTAAAATTTATTGATGATCATTCTAGGAATCTTTGGATCTATGTTTTGAAAACTAAAGATGAAGTTTTAAATAAGTTCAATGAATTTCATGCTCTTGTTGAAAAAGAGAATGAAAGAAGATCAAGTGCATTCGCAGTGATAATATGGTGAGTATTGTGGTCCATTTGATGTATATTGCAAATAATATGGGATCAGACACCAGAAGAACCTCCAAAGATTCCTGAGTTAAATGGCCTTACAAAAAGGATGAATAGGACAATTGTTGAGAGGATTAGATGCTTGCTTTCAGAAATAAAGCTGCCCCAACGTTTTGGGTGCGAATCATTACACACGGTGGTAAATGTTATTAATTTGAGTCCTATAGTTACTTTGGACGGTGAATTTCCAAATAAGGTATGGAAAAATAAACATGTTTCTTATGATCACCTACAAGTATTTGGATGCAAGTGCTTTGTTCACATTCCAAAGGATGAAAGATCAAAGTTGAATGTGAAGAGCCGTGAGTGCATCTTCTTGGGTTATGGCCTAGATGAGTTTGTCTACAGAATGTATGATCCAATTGCAAAGAAACTTGTCAGAAGTCATGACTTTATCTTCTTTGAAGATGAGACTACTAAGGGAAGTTATCAAGCTAAAGACGACGAGTTTAAAGGAAAAGGTGAGTCGATAAATTTAGATAAAATTCATTTATATAATTCACCTATTTCAATAGAAAATCCGGTGCAAGAGGATGATGTTGAGGGTTAACATGATGTTTAAATGAAGAATGATAGTAACGAGTTAGGTGAATTACCTACAATTCCACTTAGACAATCTACGAGATATCAACAACCTTCGACTAGATACTCTCATAATGAATATACGTTGGTGACGAATGGGGTGGGGAGCTAGAGTTATATGAAGAGGCTAAAGATAACGAAGAATGGATTAATGCTATGAAAGATGAGATGAAATCTTTACATGACAATTATACATTTGAGTTAGTAGAATTATCAAAAGGAAAGAAAGCTTTGAAAAATAGGTGGGTGTATAAATTGAAGCAAGATGAGCATACTTCAGCTCTACAACACAAAGTCGTTTGGTTGTCAAGGGCTTAGTCAAAGAAAGAGTATTGATTTTGATGAAATATTTTCTCCTGTTATTAAAATGACTTCAATTAGAGTTGTCTTGAGTTTGACAGCTAGTCTTGATTTGGAAGTTGAACAAATGGACGTGAATACAACTTTTCTTCACAGTGATTTAGAAGAATAAATTTACATGAATCAACCTAATGGGTTTAAGGGAAAGGGTAAATAGAATTATATTTGTAGATTGAATAAAAACTTGTATGGCTTGAAACAAGCTCCACGACAATGGTACAAGAAGTTTGAGTTGTTCAAGAAGGACCACAACTATAAGAAGACTACTTTTGACTATTGTGTGTTTGTGCAAAAATTCTCTCTTAATGACTTTATTATTCTCTTACTTTATGTTGATGACATGCTTATTGTTGGTCAAAGTGCTGTGAGAATAATAGGTTGAAACAAGACTTAGGAGAGTCCTTTGTGATGAAGGACCTTGGGACATCGAATCAGATTCTTGGAATTAAAATCAGTCGTGATAGAGAAAAAGAAATTATGGTTGTCTCAAAAACGATATATTGAAAAAGTGTTGCAAAAATTAAATATGGAGAAGGCCAATAGTGTTTCCACACCTCTTGCGACACATTTTAAATTGAGCTCTAAACTTTGTCCTTCAAACGATGATGAGAAAGAAGATATGAAGAATTTTCCGTATGGTTCTGCTATTGGAAATCTTATGTATGTCATGATTAACACAAGACCAGATATGGCTCATGCCATTGGCACTATGAGTAGGTTCATTTCCAATCCACGAAAAGAACATTGACAAGTTGTCAAGTGGATATTAAGATATATTCGAGGTACATCAAGTTTGAGATTGTGCCTTGAAAATGAGAGTCTGGATTTAGTTGGTTATATCGACTCTGATATGGAAGGTGATGTTGATTTGAGAAAATCTACTTCTAGTTATTTGATTAGTTTTACAAGGGGAGTTGTTTCTTGGAAATCCATGCTTCAAAAATGTGTTGCGTTGTCAACCACTAAAGATGAAATTATTGCAGCAACTGAAGCTTGTAAAAAATTTATTTGGGCTAAGAAATTATTATCTGAACTTAGTTTTGTGCAGGATAAATACATGCTTTTTTTATAGTCAAAGTGCGATTTACCTTGCGAAAAACTCTCAACATTTTACTCTAGATTGAAGTACATTGATGTGAGGTATTATTGGATACGTGATGTTCTAGATGAAAAGTTGTTGGTTTTAGAGAAAGTGCATACATATGATAATGACACTGATATGTTGACCAAAGCACTACCAAAAGGCAAGTTCGAGTTTTGTTGTTTAACTGCGGGTTTGACAACAACCCTTCCATAGTTGTGATGGGGGAGTTTGTTGGGTTATTTGTTTAGACTTCTAACTATGTAATAAAAAGCCCAGCCTGTTTAAGAAGCCCAAAAGTTTAGAAGCCCAGAAGTCTAGAAATCCAGAAGCCTAAGAGTCCTTTTGTGTTAAATAGGGGAATGGTTTTCTTATTAGAAAAAGACTATTGAGTTGTTCTCATTTTCATATAAAAGATGAAGGGAAGTGTCCTTATCAAAACACATATGAAAGTCATATATTATATACTTATAGAGAGATATTGAGATGTCTTCTTTGTTTAGCTCTTATTTTCATTTGTTTCGTATTTAACATTTGATTATAATCAAGCTTATTTTGGACAAAAGTCCCGTGGTTTTTACTCCTTAATTTATGAAAGTTTTCCATGTTAAATTCTTGGTGTTCTTGTTTCATTTATATTTTCTTTTATGTTTGTTGTTTCTTGTTCCTAAAGATCCAATCAAGTGAGGAATAATTTATTATCACAAGTGTGATTATTCCGCTTTATTCCCATCATTTGTTCGTCGTGCCGCTATGTGTTCGTCCTGTCACTTATTTGGAAATACAGAACCTCCACAAATTTAGAACCTCCATCGTTAGATTTTGTTTATTAATTCAGTATTGCTGGAAGGCTATAATTCTGCAGTTCTGTTGCTATAGATTTGTTGGAAGTAAAAGAAAATTTTTAGGGAAGAAAGAACAAAAATAAGGCGAAAGAAATAAAATACTTAAGGGAAATTGATACAAGTAAGAAAGCATTGGTTCAAATAGAGCATAAACATAGTTCTAAGAATGCTGAAATAAAGTAGAAATAGAGTTCTAAGAATGCTGAAATATAGTAGAAGGAAAAAAGAGAAAATTCTCAGAATAAAACTAAAAAGATAGAAATTGTTCATGCAGAAGTCAACAAGGATGAAAAATGGAGGGTGGGATATAATGAAAGGGCTAATCTCTATGAACTAAAGAATGAAATTACGAAATTGTTATTTCAAGCGAAAAATGAGAGATTTTTTTTAGCAAGGAAAAAACTCAATAGTCCATAGCCCAACTTAATATTCACTATCTTCAGAATTGGAATTTACTCAAAAAAGAAGAATATGATAAGATACTTGGTTGATCCATATAAATAATGCGGTACTTAATGAAGTTCCCCAAAACTAAGACTTACACTACTAGAAGTAACTATAGTTAGAAAGTAAATGAAGTCTAAAAGAAAAACACTAAATAGAAAGCTGAAAGTCAAGTACAATACAAAGGTAAAATTTACATGGGGGATTTTAAACCAAATGTTAAGATTCTCAAATCTCCTTTTGAGTTTAAATTATTCCCTGAAATTGAAGATAAGTTCATTAAAGTATGGGAATATGTAGTTATTGGGAACTACATAGAAATGAATTGTGTATCTTTCCCGATCACTAAGGATGCCTTGTTAAAGTAATGGGAGCACATTGTAATGGAAAATGTATCTTCAAATATCAATGATCTTTATTTTTTGAAGTTCAAGTACAGAACAAATCTGAAGAATATTCTAAAGTTAGGGCATACTTGTTGGGTCAAACTGTATGAAACTGGAAAGATGGTCTGAAGGGATGAACCTAATTAGCAAACTGAAAAAAATAGCTCAAATTTGGTTCAAACTAAGGAACATCCCGACTCATATGTACAATGCAGAAGCACTTAGTCATTTTGCTAGTTTCCTGGGAAAACCATTGTATATGTACCCAATCATAGAGGAAAGCGAACACATCACATATGCTAAGATAAACATTGAAGTGCATCATAGAAGTACTCTACCAGCAAAAATGACAGTTATTGACAGAAGAGGTAAACTCGTAGTCATGGATATTTCATATGATGAAGGTCAAACAGATGTGCGTTCTGCAATACTTTTGAACATGTCAGTAATAAATATGCAAAATCAATTGAATAATAGTAGGAAAACTTGAAAGTTCAGGAGTAGAAGGAAAGCCTAAAAGTTAAGGAGCAAAAGGAAAACTTGAAAGTTCATGAGCAAAATAAAAAAGCCCAGGAAAATGAAACTGGAGAATCAGGAAATCACAGACATCTAACAGAAACTAAAGATGGAGAAGCAGAGGATGAAAATGTTGAAGATTTAGAGGAAGAATAATATGAAAAATTAGAGGAAGAATATGAAGAATAAAATAAAGAAAAAGAAGAATTATATGATGCAAATAAAGAAGAATCGGAGGAAGAAAAATGTGAAAAATCAGGGGATGAAAGTAATGAAAAATTAAAAGATAGAAGTGGTAAAAAATCAGTGGAGGAAAGTAAATAGAAGACTATGAAAGTAGATCGAAACAATTTAGGCAAAGTTGAAGCAAATGAATGCGCAGGTAAGTGCCGACTCAACTAAAGCAAAGCTAACCCAATGAAAGGATGTAAACACAACTCATAAACGTACATCATCATATGCAATATTTCAATCACCAATAGTAAAGTATAGAGCCAAACATGTGAGGATGCAACGTGAATATAATCGCCGGAATTCGTGGAATGCAGATAGGGATTTGTGGAATGCAAATTGGATATATAAAATAGAGTAAGAGTAGACAAAGAGGAAGCTCACAATAGACAAATTTTAAAACTGTAGGTCTTGTATACTTTTGTTGTTTGTTGCTATAGTCTCTGTTTATTTGTTTGTTTGTTTCCAATCAAATACTCTAAGGTCATTGTTTGTCATCTTTTATCAAAGCTAGGGACTGTCTAGCTTTAATTTTGATCATTTCTCACATTTTTGGGCTTTTTAATAAAATGGAACTAAACTATTTTCCAAAAAAAATAAAATAAATGTATGCATATCATTTTGGTGATAATTAAAGTTATAATATTTATCAAAATAATATATATATATATTACAAATCATAATGTATAGTATATGTCTATATATTTAATAGTGTTTTATGTTGATATTGAAAATAAAATAAAAAATGATATATGTATGTTTTGAATTTGAACCCTAACAACACAAGTATAACCCTTTAATTAAGTGTTGATTGAGTATTGTTTTCGAGGGATAATAAACCGGTAAGAAATGAGATTGGTTAAAAAAATATAAATCAAATATTTGATTGACCAAAGTGTGAAGTCACAAAGTTAAATGTCGATTGAGATTGCTGGTTTAATTTTCTAGGGATAGAAGACGTGTGAAAGTGTGATTGGGATGTGGTTTGCCAAAGGATAAGATGTGGGTAATAAATGATAGTTATGTCACAAGATTAGAGGTTGATTGAGATTGGTGGTTAGTTTGCTGAAGGATGAGAGTAGTGTGAAATTGTGATTAAGATTGGTGGTTATTTTTCTGAGGAATAACAAGTGTTTGAAAATGTGATTAAGATTTGTGGTTGGTTTACCGAGGAATAAGAGGCGTGCACAAATATGATAAAGAGACATATGAAAAAGTGTGAGTTACAAGATGTTGACTAATTAATTAATTGGTAATAAATATTAAATACAAAATATATATATACATACACAAAATTATAAAATTATTTTAACAATCTCAAGTGGTCTAGCAGTTAAGGTGTTCATATTTATGTTTAAGACTATGCTTCGAATCCCCAAAAATGCAAATTTAAAAGTGAGTATTATAAATATTTGAGAGATCGATGTTAAATAATGCATTATTGAGTTTGATATATGGTGGCACAACTTTTAAGAAAGGGATACTAGGCATGTGAAAGTGTGAGGTCGGAATTATTTGTTGGTTTCACGAGCATTTGAAAGTGTGAGGTCACGAGATGAATGTCAAGTGGTGGGTGGTTTGTCAGCCGAGGGGATAAAGAGGTATATGAAAAGTGTGAGTCACAAGATGATGGTCAATTGGGGTGTGTGTGTTAGTGGCTAGTTTGACGAGGTATAAGAGGTGTGTGATCAATTAGTATTGGTTGTTGATTTGTTGAAGTGGGGGTAAAAGAGGTATTAAAATTGGTGAGTTGTTTACCGGGGGTAAAGAGGCATATAAAAAAGTGTGACTCATACGATGAGGGTCAATTGGGAGATTATTGGTTGGTTTGACGAGGGATAAGAGGTGTGTGATCAATTGAAATTGATTGTTGATTTGTTGTAATGGGGTAAAAGAGGTCAAATAAAATTGGTGGGTGGTTTGCCGAGGGGATAAAGAGACATATAAAAAAGTGTGAGTCATAAGAAGTCGACTAAGATTTGATGGGTGGTTTGCAGAGTGGATAAAGAGGTATATGAAAAAGTGTGAGTCACAAGAGGTCGACTAAGATTAATGGGTGGTTTGCCGAAGGGATAAGAGGTGTGTGAAAGTGGGTGAGATCACGAGATGAAATGTCGATTAGGATTTGGTGCTTAGTTTACCAAAGTGAGGATAAATATAAGAGGTCTTCTTAATAAATTATATATTAGTGGTTACAAATATATGAATAGGATGTTGATTGAACGAAGTGGTCGATTGGGGGATTGGTTGTTGATTTGTTGAAGTGGGGGTAAAATATGTCGCGATAAGAGTAAATATGGTGAAATGCGAGGTGGGTATTTATGGTTGATTTGTCGGGATAAAAAACTGATAATAAAAGGAGATATCGACGGTTAAAAAAATATATACGAGATGTTGATTGACTAGAGTATAAACGTGTGTGTGATGTATGTAAAAATATGAGTCACAAGATGAAAAGTCGATTAGGGAGATTTATATTTGGTTTGACGAGGGATAAGAGATGTGTGAAAATGTGTGAAGGTTATGAGTTAAGATGTCGATTGAGATTTGGTGGTTAGTTTGTCCGAAGTGAGAAATAATTTAAGAGGTTGTTAACAAATAAGATATTAATGTTTAAAAATATATGAATGAGATGTTAATTGATCGAAATATAAAAGTATGCAAGGTCATGAGATTAAAGGTTGATTGTGATTGGTGAGTTATTTGTCGTGGGGACAAACAAACATATGAAAATGTGTGAGTCATAAGATGAGAGGTCTCGATTGAGGGGTTGGTGTTGGTTGGACAAGGATAAAAGGTGTGTGAAAATGTGTTAGGTCATGAGATGAGATGACGATTGAGATTTGGTAGTTAGTTTACCGAAGTGGGGGTAAAAAAAAGAGGCCGCGATAATATAAAAGAAGATGGGTAATAAATGAGATAATAATGGTTAAAATATATTAATGAGATGTTATTAATCGAATTGTAAAAGTATGCGAGGTCACGAGATTAAAGGTTGATTAAGATTTGTGGGTGATTTTCCGAGTGAATAAAGAGAAATATGAAAAAATGTGAGTCACAAGATAAGATGTCGATTTGTGGTAAAAGAGGTCAAAATAAGAGTAAAAATCATGAGATAAGAGGTGAGATTTATGGAGATAAGAGGCCGATAATAAAAGATATATCAATGATTAAAAATAATATGAATGAAATTTTGATTGACCAAAATGTGAAAATATGTGAGCTCACGATATTATAGGTCGATTGCGATTGGTGGTTAGTTTGTTGAGTGTGATACGAGACATGTGAAAAATGTGAGGTTATGATATGAGAGATCGATTGAGATTAGTAGTTTATTTGATAAGACAATAGGTGTGTGAAAGTGTGTGAGGTCACGATATGAGATGTGGATTGTGTGATTTGTGGTTGGTTTGTTAAAGTTGGTAAAAAAATATCACGGTAATGAATAAGAGATCAGTAATAGTGTAAAACACGTTTAACATTACTTTAGAAAGATAAAAATGTATGATACAACTTTAAGTAAAATCTTTGTATCGTAACTAACAAGATAAATGGTGTAATCGACTTGATTCTTACTAGAAAGAAATTAAATTTAAAAGTGTTTTTTCAAACTCATAAAATTAATTTTTTTAATAGATATTTAATGAATTTTAAAATATATATTAATATTAAATTTTGAATTTAACTTAATTTTTACAAACTAAAACTAATTTTAAATTAAGTAAATTTGAATAATATTAATTTTATATAAAATATTTATAAATAAAATTTTTTTTTATATATTCTTACACACTTGTAAATGAACGAGATTAATGTTAGTTATTCTAATGTAACATTTTTTTTTATCATAAACTCTCTTTATCATATTTTTTTTTTATTAAATTTTAATTTAAGTTTATTTTTATAAAATTAAAATTTTAAATATCAAATGACACTATATTAATTAAACAGTTAAACTAAAAAATAAAATTTATTAAACAACATAATTAAAAAACAATAAAATTATTGAATAACATCAAAGAAACTATACAAGATGGTTGTTTTCTTTGATTCAGATATTCCCACAACAAGAACAACTAAGGATAACAAGATTACCGTGGGTACCGATAATCGGTTTGGGATAGGAGTCGGGATGAACATAAGAGGATATACTCGATCGAGGAATGTATAAAAGACAAACTCATACTCCCGATATTCAATTATATTAATATTAAAAAATATACAATTTTCTTGCTATATATATATATTAATGTGACATTTAACCTCCTATCATTAAATCGATTATAATAATTATAACATTTATTTTACTCTTACTCCAAACTTTACATCAACTTATTTTTTAACAATAAAAAATATTTATCTTTGATCATTCTTCATCTTTAACTAATTAACATAATATTATTATTTCTCTTCAATCTCTACTTCTTAATTTATTTTTAACATTTACTATATATATTTTTTCTTCAATTATATTTCTTCATCATCTATAATATACTTATAAATATATATACATGTAAATAATATTTTTATTTGTTTTTTAAAAATTTAAAAATTACTTATTTAAAAATGATTTAGAATTTAATTATTCTTCAATATAATAAGTTTAATATTTAGTATATTTAAAAATAATAAATTATATAAATTCATACTTTAATCGAATAATGTGATACACATCGGGAATCGAGTACCGCAAGAATTGGGGATGTGAATAGAAATGAAGATACTCATTAGGATCGAGTAATAAAATAAATCGGATTCAGAAACAAGTACTTCACTACATCACAGATATGATACACATTGTCATCCGTATAAACAACCAAACATTACCTATGAATTAAATTAATTTTTTTGATAAAATAAACTGTTAAAGAAAAAATATAAGAAAATTATTGAATATTTTAGTATATCAAAGATACCATATTGTAACATATGGTACTTGTATATACCGTTATCGAAATTATCAATACATGAACGATATGATTTTTTTAAAATTTAGTATATACAGAAATATTATTATAAATTATAAATTCAAATATAATATTTTAAATAAATAAATAATATCTATTTTTTTATATAAATAATTACACCATCACGTAGCAACTAGTACTTTCCAGCAAATTTATGCGGAGATCAAACCAACATCATTATATTCATTTTCTGTTAACTCTCAAAATATATATTTTATACTCTTGCAATTTTCGTATCGTTTTCTCTTCCACCAATGACCTTTCTCTGATATACCATAATATTTAAGTATGTCATTTGTATCATACAGATATTATGATATACCGAAATTTCTATATAATATCGGTATAATTCTTCATGAATCGAAAATTTTGTTACGATATACAATATGGATAAAAAATTCGATACTTCGTATTGTAACTCCCGTAAGCGTCTCGTCTCGAAAAAAGCTCGGGGTTCGAAAATTTTCAATCTTGGGTTGTGTGTCAAGAATATTTTTAATAAAACATTATTTTAAAAGATTTATAAAAATATGTTTCGACATTTTAAAATTAATAATAACAATAATTAACATTTATGATCAAATTTAAATAACCTTTTAGATTTAAAATAATTAAATTATAAATTGATTAAAAAAATTCAGTATTTTAAATTAAATAAAAATAATAATTAATTTAAAAGATTATTTTTTTTACGAAAGAGTTGTTAATTGATTTTTAATTTAAAATCTATAAAATGTTTTGTATACATATATAAACGTATATTTGACCCGAGATTCTTTTAAGTTTGATGTTTGGTGATACTCAGGAAAAAACTTCGCACTATATTCTGCGTACCCATTAAAAAACGATCTATACTTTATAAAATATTGGCTTTTGAAATATTGGTTTTATTACGATTTATTTAATCAATTATTCTTCAAGTCCTAAACATGCAAATGTTTTTCTTGCATTTAAAATTATAGAATAATATTTAAATGCTGGTACATACGATTGATATTAATGATTATTGAGAAAAGTACCTAAAAATATTAGTTTAAGGCATTAATTTTTTTTTATGGAATATTCTAAAAATATTTTGAAATTGTTTTCCATTTTTTTTCCAGAATTTTAGAAAAATGTTTTAAGGTTTTTAATTAAAAAACAATTTTAAAATTAAAATCCCAACCAAAAGGACCTCTAGGACTAGTTCTCTCGGTTGTGGGTGCCAACCCCTCGGTTGCGAGCTAAAACCCTTCGGTCATAGACGTTGGACTCTCGGTCGGGTGCAAGAGATCCTTGGTTGAGGCTAGGATCCCTCGGTTGGATGTAAAGGAGCTCTTAGTTGAGGTTGAATTTCCTCGATCGGGGCTAGAATTCATCAGTCGAGTGCAAGAAAGATCTTAGTCAAAGCTATGATTCATAGGTCGGGTGCAAGGGAGCTCTCGGTCAAGGCAAAGATTCCTCTGTCGGGTGCGGAGTTTAGGGAAGGGTTCAATTTTCTCGGTTGGACGTCAAGAACATCGAACTGCAAGTTTGATGATTTTGACTAGGGCCTTTATCCTTCAATCCAAAGGCATAAGGAGCTTTGTCTAGTCCTAGAGATCATTTATAACATCATCCCGATACATCATTCGACCGGGATGATGTTCCATTAGATTCAAACAGTTTGGGGGGGAATAATCTTGTTTTTGATTTTGAAGGTTTTATTGCGTATACAGAGTTTACCAACAACTTCCTTATACATATTATAATCATATAAAATTAAATCATGAACACTAGTTAATTTTAATCAATTAAAGAACTAAATTTTATTTTTTATAAAAAATTTGTTTTTGATCAAACATGATCGGGATGGTTTGAAACCAGTTTAAATATACTCATAACACCATTAGAAACGTGTTAGGAAGGTTTTTATATCACTTCTCTTGAGTTAGGACTCAAAACAAAATCCCAATTTTGAAAATTTTCAAAATCAAATTTGGGTTCTTTTGATTTGGATCGATTGATCCAAATTGATTTCGATAGGAAACTTGTAATTGATATCAGGATCATTTATCAATCTAGAAATTGAATAAACAAGCATAATATAAAACTGGTCGATTTGAAATGTAAAAATTTCAATTTGAATTCATAAGTTAAATTACAACATGAATGGAAGCTTGTAGTGAGTTGGAGAATACTCATAAACTCTTTTAGAAGCTTTGTGATTACGTAGAAACGAACCTTATACAATATTTCAAAAATTTCAAGAAAAGATTGAAAATTTTAAGGGCAGATTTCGTATGAAGTTGATTGAGGTCTTGTGATTTTAATCCTTGCCTTTGTTCTTGTTGAGGGGAGTTATTTATAGCCGACTAAGGTCGGTTTATCGATCAAGTGGATGAAATTTAGACAAAACACCATTAATGAATATTGTCTTTTTTCATCCAAGTTGATCGTTATAGGGCAAGCTTGCTCTTATAATTGTAGGTGAAATGATCACCTTGTTAAGGTCATCATTTCAGCCTTTGAATTAACCGATTTGGTTGAGTATCGACCAAGTTCCACTTTTGAAAAATCAAAAATTTCGGTCGATCTCCAATTTTGTTCGTAGTCAGGAAGAATACAAACTAGAGTGGAAACAACGTCGTTTTCTTCTTCCGCATTTGAGCACTGAGGGGGTATTGAAACGACGTTGTTTCTAGCTGAAGCACGAGCGCCTAAGCGTTTCGTGAGGGGGTATTGAAACGACGTTGTTTCTAGCTGAAGCACGAGCGCCTAAGCGTTTCGTCAACGATGTGCACTCTGTGTGCATTTTAACTAACAGCATTGAGGCGCGCGTTGGTTGATCCGCCATTTCGCAAACATGTCTCTCTTTCATTGTAGTGGGTGACACGACTATCTAATTTGCGTTAGATGGAATTCTAGCGCTCATCCGATGATTTTGGTGTCTGTTGTATTAGTTTCTTTTAATTCTGACAGTAGAATATCACAATACTTTTTCAACCTTAGGGCTTGTTTGAAATTAATTTTTCTTTCATCCCTTTGACTTTGTTTTCAATTTACAAAATATTTTAAATAGACATAATATTTATTTTGCCTATTTTTTATACTTTTATTTTTATTTTTATTTTTGGGGTTTTGTAAATAGTTTATTTGAGATAAAATAGATTAAACATTTATCACAAATTATTTATTTTAATTTCTTTTGACCCATTCAATTGATTTAAGATAAAATGAATACAACTATAACCTCCAGAAATCCCTTGTCTCAAAAAAGCTCGAGGTTTGAGAAATTTAAACCTCGATTTGTGTTTTAAGAATATCTTTTTAATAACATTATTTTAAAAGATTTATAAAATATGTTTTGACATTATAAAATTAATTATAATAGTAATTAACTTTTATGATCAAATTTTAAATAATCCTTTAAATTTCTAATTTTCAAATTATAATTAGATTAAATAAATCTGTATTTTAAATTAATTAATTTAAAAGATTACTTATTTGATGAAAGAGTCGCCATAAAATATTTTTTATATGTATATAAACATATATTTGACTATAAATTCTTTTAAGTTCGGTGTTTGATGATACTCGGGAAAGAGTTTTCATACTATATCTTCCGTACTTGTTAAAAACGGTCTCTACTCTATAAATTTTGGCTTTTGAAAATTTGATTTTATTACGTTTTTAACCAATTATCTGTAAGTTCTAAATATGCACAAGTTTTTTCTTGTATTTAAAATTATAGAATAATATTTAAATATTGGTACCTGCGATTTGTGTCGATGATTGTCGAGTAAGATACCTGAAAAATATCAATTTTAAGGCATTAGAATTAATATAAATCCAAATAGGCCTTTATTAAAATATTTTCATGAAAATATTCTAAAATATTTTTGAAATTATTTTCCTTTTTTTTTCAGACTTTTAGAAAATGGTTTGGACTTTTAATTAAAAGAAAATTAAAATTCCAACCAAATGGACCCTATGACCGGTCATCTCGGTCGAGGGTGTAGGACACTCTCGATCGGGGCCAAAAATCCTTGATCGGGTGTATTGAGTTCTCGGTTGGGGCTAAAAATCTTCAGGTAGAGTAGGGAATTCTCGGTTGGGGATAGAAATCCTCGGTCGGGCACATGGAATTCTCGGTCGGAGCTAAAAATTATCAGTCGGGCGTAGGGAATTCTTGGTTTGGGCTAGAAACGTCGGTCGGATGTAGGGGAGTCCTTAATCGGGACTAGGAATCCTCGGTCGAAAACCATGTTAGGCTTGTCTTATCGATCGAAAATCAAGCCAAGGCCAAAATCTCTCGGTCGGGTGGGGGGGGGGGGAGGGTTCAATTTTCTAGCTCGGAAATCAAACACAGGTTGGACCATTTGTCGGTCGTGAAGAACACCAAGTTACAAGTTTGATGATTTTGATTGGAGCCTCGCCTCTTTGATCTGAAACGATGGAGAGTTTCGTTTAGTCTTAGAAATTATTTATAACATCATCCTGATATATCATTAGATAAAAAAAATATAATTAATTAAGGAGATTTGACACCAATAACTTTTATTACTCATTTATGTTCATACTATTCCTCATTTAAAATACACTCCTAAACAGACCACCAAAAAAAAATCATTTATTGATATATATATTTTAAATAATATTTAAATTTGTTTATGACAAATTATATCATAACTTTTACTTAGTTATTTTTTAATATAATTTTTTCAGTATTTAATTGCAATCACAATTAGATGAATAATTAAATAAATTTTATTTTAGAAAAATAGTTAGAAAATTATATTTTTAAAGAAAGTTTAGCTGAAAATATTAGAAAATAGTAATAATTAATTTTTTTACTTAGGTGGCAATAATTTTGAGAATTAAAAAAAGAGGTGATATTTTAACAATGTCGAAAGATAATAAAAAAGGGTTCAGTTTAAGATGCTAAAAACAACAAATACTACTCGTCTTATTTTGACCTATATAATATTTTAAATTGAAATATAAATAGAAATTCTGGTTAATAGTTAGAATGGGTTTGTTTTTTTATTTAGCTTCTAGAATGGAGACTAGTAAAGCTTTCTAGATTTTTCTTTTCATTTATTTTACTTTTCTTTTATAAATAAAAATATTTAAAAGAAGGGAGATAATTGAACTTAATTTCAAAAGTTCATTTGATTTTGGTTTATTGGATTTATTTGGTTTCATTTAAAGAAAGTAAAAGAAAATTATTTTTATGAAAAAAAGTTATTTAAAATTATTTTAAGATAAATTATTAAAATGTTTTTATTTATTTAAATTTAATAAAAGTAAAATTAAATATTTTGATATTTTCATTGATAAATTAAATAATATTATGGTTAAAATAATAATAATAATAATATAATAATTTTAAAAACAAAACTTAAAAAAACTCAAAGTAACCCAAATAATCCAAGATCAAAATAGCTCTAATCTCATCCCACTATTCATTCCTACATTAAACCCAAACAAATTTGTATTAATTATAAACTAAATTAATTTGTAAAAATTCTCATTCTACTCATCAGATTTTTAAATTAACTATATTTGCTTTCCCTACGCGAAAATAAAATAAAATTATATATATATATATATATATATATATATATATATATATATATATATATATATATCCCTTTTAGAGATAGTCGATAATATTATTTTTTAATTTTTTATAATAAAGCTGGTATCATATTTTGTTTTTTAATTAATTCAATTTATTAATCAAATTATTAAAATATTTTTACTTTATTTTTACAAAATTTAAATAAAAAATATATTATAATAATTCAACAACTTAAAAACTCAAATAACATACATTTTTATGAGTTAACTGATACGGGCAACGAGAAATTAAACAAGGTTACGAATCCGACGTAGTCTTCCACATGTGTAGGAGAGAGAAAAAACAAAAGAAATGAAAAAAATCTCTAGATTCATTTCCCACACATTTTTGTTATTTCATCTCTCTCAACTCTACGGCGAAAATAATCTCCAAACCCCAAACTAAATATATTTCCACTAGTATGGCCTTAAAATAGTCCTGAAATTATGCATATGTACTCATTGAGCGAACTTAAACACTACCATTTTTTCGTCGTAATGGTAGATTTTTCAGCTTTAGTTATATAAAAGATTTTTTTATTTTGTATAGATAACGCCTAACTTCTTCGGCTTTAATGTTCAGGAATGCGACAAAGACAACGTCGGAGAAGATGAATTATTGAACAAATCGTCCGTTGAACTCGAAAGATACCGAACAAAACCATGTTTTAGCTGAAGAACATAAAAAATATAACATTACCTTGTAAAAACAAGAACTAGGCCATGTTCTTGTATTTTTTATTTTATTTTAAAAAACTATATTTTTTCTAAACAATTTCATGATTAGGAAATGAAGTTAACATAAAATACACAATATGAAGTGATGTTGCAGATGTTGGTGATAGTTAGATTAATACGTATTTGAAGAATATGTTCATGTTTTTACGAGGCCATGTTCTTTTAACTTTTTAGTTTAAAAAAAATATGAATATTTTTTCAAACAAACTTCATGTTCAGCGCCTTACAACTCCATGTTCAACGCCTATGAACTCTATGTTCAACGCATTTTTTAGTTAAAAAAATAGATTTTTTTCAAACCAATTTCATGTTCAACGCCTTACAACTCCATGTTCAACGCCTATTAACTCAATATTCAGCGCCTATCAATGCCATAATTTTTTTAACTTTTCAGTTTTAATTTTTTTTCCTGAACAATTTCATGTTCTTTTTTTACAAGAACATGGACATGTTTTTACAAGGCCACGCTCTTTTAACTTTTCAGTTTAAAAAAATATTATTTTTTTACACACGTTCATGTTTTAACTTTTTAGTTTAAAAAATTATTTTTCTACACAAATTCATGCTCTTTTTTTAAAAGGCGTGTTCTTTTTGCTGCATTAGAAGTTATCTAACCAATGACTAATTTGGAATGATCTTTTCCTCTGAAGAAGAACTCCGTGAATTCTATTCATCATATGCCTATTAAACTAGATTCGACATTTACAAAGTAGGGACCGAAATAGTAAAAATGGTAAGCATAAATACTTCACCATTGCTTGTGCCAAAAGCGGTATGAAAGCATCGAGGTCCAAGAATGTTTTACAACATAGACCTACAACTATGACAAACTGTAAAGCTAAAATTAATTTTTTATTCAAAATGAAGGATAATTATTTATAACAAGCATATGTCTTGAGCATAAACATATATTAACCCCTAGGAAGACACGACATATTAGATCCTACACAGTAATGAACACATGCAAAGAGGATATTGGAATTAAACAATGAAGCTGTAATAATTTTTACTAAAAAAAAATCAATCGTTTGTAGTGGAAGCTAGAGGGTATCATAACCTGTCTTTTGATGTGAAAACATGTAGAAATTTCATTACAAAAGCTCGAAGGTCGAGGTTGAGAAGTGGGATTTTGAAGCACTTAATAATTATTTCTTAAGATGTAGAGCATAAACTATAACTTTTTTCTACTTGCTTAATTTGAATGAGGAATCCTGAATTAGAAATGTATTTTGGGCAGATGGAAGGTGTATTGCTTCTTATGAATATTTCTCTAATATTATTACTTTTGAAATAACATATTTGACTAATCGTTATGACATGCCCTTTTCTCCATTTGTCAAGGTCAATCATCATGATCAATCCATTTTACATGGATGTGGATTATTGTCAAGTGAAGATTCAGAGTCTTTCACTTGGTTTCTCATAGTTTGGTTGACATGTATGATAGGTCAAACTCCAAAGTCTATAATTACAGACCAATGTCGATCAATTAAAATTGAAGTTGAGAAGGTATTTCCTAAATCCCATCATCGATTTTGTGTGGTATATCATGAAGAAGCTTCCTACAAACTTAGGAAGTCATGCTGAATACAAACTATTATAAAAATTAAAAATATTGTATATACTCCATTACTATTCAATAATGCAAAGACGATTAGATGAAACTAACAGAAAATTTTCAACTAGAAGACAATGACTAGTTGAAGTCTTTATTTTTTAAAAGATCTAAATGGATACATATTTATGTAAATGTCACTTTTGGGTAGGGATGTCCACAACTCAACGGAGTGAAAGTATGAATGCATTTTTTGATGACTTTTTGCACTCCATAACATCTCTCAAATAATTCTCGGAGCAATATGATAAGACTTTGTTTAAGAATATTGAGAAAGAAAGCAAACTGAATTTTCAATCGTTTAATTCTCTCATACCAATTGTTAGTGGTTATGCTATTGAAAGGAAATTCAAAAGCTTCTACACTCATGACATATTTAAGTTGTTCTAACAAGAAGCTAGAGAGTTGATGTTCTTCAATATTTCCGTATTGAAAGAGGAAATGACAAATTTTATATTCGAAGTTGTGGAGAATATTTTGGGGGTAAATAGAAAACATTTAAAAGATCTTTCTTAGAAGGTGCACTATAACGAACTGGACTGCAATGTTAAATATCAATGTTGAATGTTTGATTTTAGAGGTCCTTTGTGTAGGTATATCATTGCCGTGTTGAGAAACATAAAGGTGAATGATGTCCCAATGTGTTATATCATGGACCGGTGGCGTAAAGATATTAAGCGTGTGTATTAAACTGTCACCAAAATTTATGATTATGATATTACTCTAGAAGAAAGAAAATGTTACAATAGTCTAACTTCATTGATTTAAGAGCTTCAACACCTTAGAGCAAAATCTGAAGACAATTATTCTATTTTACTGAACAATATAAAAGCCTTGAAGAACCAATTTATATCTTTGGAACTTAATCATGGAAGGGATGACAAAGTCACATAAGTATCTCAATAATTTTAAAATATTATACACTCCCATGTGAAAGTAAGAGCTCGAGGTCAACCACCAACTAAATCGAAACAATTTTTCATTAAGAAAATTGTGAGGAAGTCGGCCTCGAGATCCCCAAAAAAGGTTTGACTGCATTATTATGTATTTAAATCATTTTCCATGTGATTTATGTTTGTAATCACTAAAAATCCACATACCAAATTTACAATTTTTAAAATCATCTAGGATTATAAGTTTCGAAACCAAGAAAAATCGACTAGGGTTTGAACAAGGTCGTCGTTCAAGATTCTATGACTTTAATCCCTTGTCCTGGAGTCTTATTAGAATATGGGTAAAAGGAAAAACAAAAAGGCGAAAGAAGTGCAAGACTTTGTTCTTAAAGGAATCAAAGAAACTGTAAAGAAGAAATTTTATAAAATAGTTGAAGAAGTAATTAATGAAAGGGTGGAGGAAAACAGCAAAGACCCAATTGCTGCTCAAAATCCTTTGGAAAATAATGCAGGGATCAAGGAGAAGAAATAAGGAGTTTGGATGATAGAATATAATAAAATGACTAATTTATTTGGACTAATAAACCAAATCACCAAACTCCTGATACATGCTAAGAAATGAGAGATTGTTCTTAGTAAGGAGAAAATGTAAAACCAACAATCCAGCTTAACATTCACTATCTCCAAGACTGGAATTTATTTAAGAAAGATGAGTATAGAGTGATAGTAAAATGGTATGTTGCAACAATGAGGGAGTTAATGAAGGTTCCTAAATCGAAGACCTAAACTATCAAAAGTTATTTTACATGGAAAATTAATGAAGTCTAGAAGAACAACATTGGGAAAAGACTGAAGATCTTACATAAGAAAGGAAAAATCTACTTGGGAATGTACAGACAAAAATGGATGTACTGAATTCTACTTTTGAATTTAATTTATCAGTTCTACTAGAAGAAATTGTGTTAATTAATGGTAAAATTAGTGTTGGGAAACTACATAGGAAAAAATAGATTTTCTTTTCTAGTCATTAAAGAGGCATTTATGAAGTAATGGGAGGAAAAGAAACTAGAGAAAATTTTAGCAAATGTACATTATCTCTATTTTATGAAATTCAAAAGGGATCAATCTAGATAAAATTCTGAAAAATGAGAATAAATATATTCGATCCAATTGCATGAAGTTGGAAAGATGGTTTCAAGATTTGAACCTATTAAGAAAACCTAAGGAAACAACTTAGATATAGTTCAAACTTAGGAATATCCCTGCACACATTTATAATATAGAAGCTCCTAGTCATTTTGCAGGTTTATTGGGTAGACCATTATATATGTACCCAATTACTGAAGGAGAAGATCATATTTTGTTTACTAGAATTAGCATTAAAGTGCGTCCTCGAAGCAAATTGTCAGATAAAATGATATTGGTTGACATGAAAGGAAAATATAATATCATGGGAATCACTTATGAGTGGAGGCCACACAAGTGTTCATTCTACAATACTTTTTAATATGCCATCACGAAATATGTTCAAGCTAAGGAAGAAGAGAAAATAATACTAAAATTCTAGGGAGAAAAAAAGTAAAAAAATAAAATAGAGGAGTCTAACATCAAAGAAAAAAATATGCATGAATAGTAGGAAGTAGAAACCAACGAGGACTCTGAAAAGGAAGAAAGCAATGTGAATGAAGGAAAGAGGGTAACGTGGACTCTAATTAAGAAGAGGATAAAGGTTGTAATGAAACAGAGGTTGAGGAAGAAAAAGGAAGTTGATTCTCAAACAAGTCAAACTGTAGTGAAACTAGAGAGGAAGATACTCAAACTAATCAAGCTGGAACAGAGGATAACAAGGCTGAACAGAGGATACCAAATATGATGTTAAAGGAAACAAAGGAAAGAATCCTGAAATTCAAGTACATGACAATAAATATAAGAACCTTGAAGTCTTGAAAAAGAACTCTTTCTATCAGATTAACACGGGTTCATACAAAGAAATATTACACAATGGGAATAAGCAAGCCTCATAATCTTCTTCAATTCAATCTCCTTGCATCGTAAGAGGAAGGAAAGGGGAAGGGGAAGAAGGCCTAACGACACAACAAGTGTATATGGAAATAAACACCCTGATTGGGGTAGTTATAATGTGTTTTTGATTATATTCGTTTGTAATCTCTGATGTTTCTTTTTGTGAGTGCTATTAATCAGTTTCTTTTAGGTTTTTTGACTGTCATCCTTTAATCATAGTTAGGGTTTGTCTAGCTTTGATTCTTAACCCTTCCACTTTTAGGAATTTTAATGAATTGGTATTAACCATTTCCCCCCAAAAAATTAAAATATTTATTTTGATTATTTTTCAACAAATAAAATCAAATTAATTAAAATCAAGGTCAAAACTTAATCAAACAATTAATTTTAATAATTATTATAGTAATTAAATCCAAAAATTAATTAAGAATAATGTCCAAAGAAAATTAATAAAATAATTTGGGATAAATGTTGTATCCATTTTTGTCTCAAATTAATTTTAGAAAAATCAAAGGGATTAAAATAAATAATTTAGGATAAATGTTGTGTTCATTTTATCCCAAATAAATTATTTATTTAATCCAAAAATATAAAAAAAATGAAATAAATTGATAAAATTAATGTCATATTTATTTTAAATATTTTGTATATTTTTAAAGATTTGAAAACAAAGCCAAAAGGGTAAAAGAAAAAATTAATTTCAATTTCCAAAAAAGAAAATCAATTTCAAATAAACCTTTAAGGTTAAATAAAATAAATAAACATGTGATCCAGTGCAATCAAAACTCGAAGGAATCGCTACAGCAGGAGTCACAACCATCAGATAGGCACTGAATTTTTATCCAATGCCCAAAACCTACCAACGTTACCCACTGTAACAGAGCAAATGCGCGCTCGTAAAGCACAAGATCAGCTAACGCACGTCCCAACACTGTTAGTTGAAATACGGTAAAATGCCCAACTACAAAGGAAACACTAACGGAGCGTCTCATGTTCAAAATTACACCCAAAACAACGTCGTTTTACACCTATTTTGTCTTCTTCCTCACAACGACGAACATGATAAGAATGAATCCCATCTTTGATTTGTCAAAGATGGAACTTTTCCGATAGTTCACCAAATCTACTAATTCGAAAGATGAAATGATCACCCTTCTATGATGATCATTTTGCCTACGATCATAGACTTCATCATGGCCTAATCGGGCAAGTTGGATCAAGAACATCTAAAATGCCATTGATGAATTTTGACTAAATCCGATCCACTTGATTCACAAACCGACTTCAAAAATTACAGAAATCCTCCATTAAGGCTTCAAGCTTCTTGTTGAATTGTGTTGAAATCATGAACCCAAATAGTTTTGATAAATTAGCTTAAATCATCAAAAGGGAGGAAATTGTTAGATTAAGTTAAAAAAAGAAAAGAGAAAATTAATTAAAAGAAAAATAGTTAATTAATAAACTTAAGAGAATAAGTACAACATAGTTTTAATAATGTGGTCTGAACAAAACTAAGTTATGAAAATTGTATTTGCGCAGGTACAACTCAAAAGACGTATGTCTTTAGACGTGGTATGAAGCAAGAGCGAGAAGACGTCGTCTAACTTCATCAGACTTGTAGTCTGAAGAAGTGCGCGAGCAAACATCGCCTAACTTCATCAGACGTGGTATGAAGAAGTGCGCGAACAGACGCCGTCTAACTTCATCAGACGTGGTCTGAAGAAGTGCGTGAGCAGACATCGTCTAACTTTATCAGACGTGGTCTGAGGAAGTGCGCGAGCAGACGTCGTCTAACTTCATCAGACGTGGTCTAAAGAAGTGCGCGAGCATACGTTGTCTAACTTCATCAAACGTGGTCTGAAGAAGTGCGCGAGCATACGTCGTCTAACTTCATCAGACTTGTGGTCTGAAGAAGTGTGCGAGCAGACGTCGTCTAACTTCATCAGACTTTTGGTTTGAAGAAGTGCACGAGCAGACGTCGTCTAACTTCATCAGACATGGTCTGAAGAAGTGTGCGAGCAGACGTTGTCTAATTTCATCAGATGTGATCTGAAGAAGTGCGCGAGCAGACGTCCTCTAACTTCATCAGACGTGGTCTGCGTTTGATGTCTTGCTTTAGTTTCCATCTGAAGAAGCATCATCTTATCTACTTAGGTCATTATCTTGGAAATCAACAGTATTCATTATTAGTCGTCTTCCTAGACATCTGAACAAGCTTTAATTGCCTATTTACCACGTATTCAAATATTCCTCCAACCCATTTTCTGTATTGTCCGATACACCACATTCTTGTGAATATTCTAAAGTACGATCTAATTCGCCACAATCAAATGCATATACTCTGATGTACGATCTCGCACTCTTGGCGTTCATCCAACGGATAGTTAACACGTATCAAAGAAAAAGAGTCGACCGTTGTTGAGTCTTTAGTATAAAAGGTGATCCAAGGATAACGGCGAATCTCTCGATCCTCACGCTCTCTCTTGCTCGATTCTCGAATTCTCTGACTCCCTAACTCAAGCGCGAAGTGCACACTGTATGATTATTATATAATCAATCTATTGTCCTTTATATGTGAAATATCAGTATTGTAAGTTGAACATAAGTTGTTCTGTTCAAAAGAGAGTTAGCTAGAAGTTTATAAGCAGGCAGTTGTTAAGTCTTGTGTATCTGACTGGGTTTGTGTAGTGTTCTACACAAATCAAAGTCATCTAGTGAAAAACCTTCTAGAAACAGAAGAAGGGGTAACGTAGGAGTTTTATCTCCGAACATCCATAAAAGTCCGTGTGTTATTTCCTTTTCGCTCCTTATATTTGTTTTCCTGACGCTTCAAATCTAGCAAGCAGTTCCGCACTTGAATCCGTTCAAAAGAGAGCTTGCGAAGATTTGTGAAGAATAGAAATAGATCTTAATCCCTCACATGATTAACATCAAATTGAAAGTTGTTAACTATATTCAAAACCCCCTATCTGTAGTTGACACCGATCCTAACACTTCTAGATTGAAATTTTCAGATAAAGCCTTAAAGCTTGTATCTAAGCATTTCTAAAGCTTTCCTAAGGTCTAAGGAGTGTTTTCCAATCTTTGATAAGCTTCCAATCATCCTCTAAATCAAATTACTTGTTTGAATTAGAATTTTAACATTTCTGTTTTGATAGTTCGGTATACTGTCTAGTTATTTGATTTTTTATTATTAAAAACCGATCTTAGAATAATTTGAAAGCTTTTTGTTGTAGCAAAAACCGATAAATCGATCTAAAATAGAAAGTCCCAAATTCGAATTTGAAAAATATTCAAATTTGGTTTTCCTTTCTTGACATTTAATCAAAAAGAGCAGCCCATAAAGCTTTCCAACACGTTTCTAATGATATTGAAAACCTATTTGGATCATGTTCGATTCATCCCAATCATGTTTGATCAAAATCAAAATTTTCATAATAAATGAAAATATCAAGTTCTTTTTCACGTTTTGTTTCCAATTAATCATATAAAACATAAGGAAACTATTATCAACCTCCTTATACTTCATTAATGCCAAAAAACTAAAAACCCAATTTTACATCAAAACTGTTTTGGTTGAATTGATCATAATCCCGATTGAATGACATTTCAGGATGATGTTCATAATGATCCTAGAAGCTTTGTGAAGCTACCCGAGCCCTTGGATCAAAAATTGTAGAACCTATAGTTTTGATGTTCTTGAGGACCGAGGGTTTAGCCCCGACCGATAAAAATTGCACCCAGGACCTAGGACACAGGTCTTAGGGTTTGTTTAGTTGTGCTTTTAAATTCTAAAATTATTTTTGTAATTTTGGGATCCCAAACCATTTTCTAAAAATCCCAATAAAAATAGAAAATGATTTCAAAATACTTTTAGAATATTTTCTAAAAAATATTTTTGATAAAACCCAAATGCTTTTAAAACTGATATTCTTCATGTATATTCCCCCTAATCAACGTCATCAGCAACATGTATCAACATTCAAATATATTTGTTATAATTTTAAATACATACAAACATGTGAATGTTTATTACTAAAAGAATAATTGGTTAAAATACAACGTTATACAACTAATTTTCAAAAGACCAAGATTTTATAAAGTAAAGACCGTTTTAAAACGGGCACGGAGGATGAAGCGCGAAAGCTCTTTCCCGAGTATCACCAAACTATGAAGCAAAATGAAACTCTAGTTAAAAATACCTTTGAATACGTATACATTTTTATTGATTTTAAACTAAAAAACAATTGGCGACTCTTTATCAAATAAATAATATTTTAAATTAATTATTTTAAATTAATTTAAATAAAATATTTCTTTAATCAAATTGTTATTTGATTATTTCAAATCTAAAAAATTATTTAAAATTTGATCAAACATATTTTTATAATTAATTTTAAACAGTTATAAATTGTTTTAAATATTTTAAACTAATGTTTTATTTTAAAAAAGATTCCGACAAGCAAACTGATGTTAAAATGTCTCAAACCTCGAGCTTTTACGGAATAATAGTTTTCTGGGGGATATAGTTTTCTAGCGACTCTACTGGATATTAAATTGTGTAACTCGAAAATATAATTTGGCTTTTGAAAAACGTTTGTATTAAGTTTTCAATTTAATAGGCATATCCCAAAAGGTACAACACCTAAGGGATGTATATGTTTTATCCTAATAAATGCGTGGACCTATGAAGGATACATAACCCTAACATTGCTTTTAAGAAGTACATGATTAGAGTTGGTACTGCTACAAATTACATGCAAAGATTGTCGATGAGGAACGACAATTTAGTACTTAATGAGTGATGTTCTGAGAGGAAAAAACTAGAATGCATGTGATCGATCCCCCTTTGGCGATGAGTCGTCCAGTAGGACGTAAGCATTGTAGAGGTGGAGGAAATTCCCGATTGAATTGATATTCCAGTAGGACGTAAGCATTTTACGTCTTAAGCCATTTGTGGAATCAATGTCCTTGATAAAACTCTTACAAGAGAAATACAAATATACCAAGACGACATCCAAGACAATCATCAAAAAGAATGTTATCGACTTCCAAAAATGGACAAAATTGGAAATCATAAATGGAGAAATCTCTTTAATCTTGGGTTCTTCTATGATGACAGTAACGGTTCTATTGGCCCACTTATTCATGGATCCAGCGGATGACAAACCATCCTTCAAAATCCTGGAAGTAGCATACCACATGCGTAGGGGAAACAAAGACCCTCGGGTATCATCATAGCTAAGACATTAATGGGGTTAAATGACTCATATTTAACCTCCACCGTGAGCAAAAGAGGTTCACCTCTAGTTCTCTACATCTAGTTGCTCAACAAACTCGAAAGCATACCGCTAGTATTATCTAGAGACATCATTCCCCCACTATTCAATACCGAAGAATGATGAAATCTTCACCTAAACCTCTCGTAGAGAATGACGATGAAGTCCGAGAATTACTCCCGTGGTATCCCGTCAAAAAGATGGCTTACATGTTGGTTGATGAACCTATGATCATGCTTATGGGCTTATAATGGGTCACCTCTTATTACACCCACGACCTGTTCAAACTGTTCGGTCTTGACTTTATGCCCCTTAAATAGGAAATTACATCGCCATAGATAAGTCAATTGATCATAAGGCCTATGTGGGTTATCTTGAGAAATGGCACAACGCCTCCTAGATGGGCATCCCATATGAGCGAAAAAATTATCTGTCTGTCATTCTCAAAGAATACGATTAGGTCAAAAAGAATGAAGAGGAGGAAGCTTCCAGTGTAGGAACATGCTACAGTATGAGTTAAAGCATGTGGCCTTTGTCAACACTTTTTCCCTTCTAGACTCTCTCTGTAAATGTTAACAAGAGAGACCGCATGTAAAAAACTTAGTGGACATGTGTTTTAATAAAAACTCTATGTTTAACTTTTGAATCACAAGGGGATGTTCATTCCCGAGGATTCATTTTACACGCATATGCATTGCATTGTACTTGTGTTACAATTGCAAACCTTCACCTTTTTCTCTTCGCAATAGTCCACGACAAAAGTAGCCGATACGGTCCCTAAAAGGAGAGATCCAAAAAAAGGACGCTTTATCCGCAACAATATGGTCGAGAAAACAACAAAACCTAAAACAGTCTCTACGACCGAATTCAGGGAAATGAAGACAACCTTGTAACATGTGACAGAATAACTCGCACTGATCACGAATTCTTTAGCTAATTAGAAAATACTGTTCACATCCCATAACATTCCTTCTTTCTCTCGATTTCTACCCAGCCTATTCCAATTATGTTCACTCCCATCAATCCCCGTCCTGTTAGTCCTTGAACTCAAGAGGAAGTCTCTTTCTATGAAGACTCGGAAGAAGATTTCGACCAAACCATAAAAGCACAACGCGTGACACTCGAGGAAGAACTAAACCCCATGGGACGACCACATGGGAGACCAATTCTGGTGGCTAAACAACCACCTTCTACGGAATATGAATGTCAGATGGCTCAAGTTCAAGCCATGTAGGTAGAAATGAAAGCCCAACTAAATAAATTAGCTAAGGAAAAAGCACTAAGGAACACTATGACTAGAAGAATGCCATAAAAACTTTTGAACGAACACTCATTCCATTGGGCATTAAGTTACCAGTCATCTCTAAGTACATCGGAAAAAAGCGATTTGTCTGTCTTATTCAAAATGTACACTTCAACAATGACCCCATTGTGACTTGGAGAACTGACAGTTCTCTATTTATTTTCCCACTACCTCGACGACGCCGCTCTATGCTGTTATCACCAGTAAAAGGTAGCATATTTACAAACTATCGAGGAACTAGCCACCGCGTTTATAGAATACTTCTTCATGCACCTTAATCTGGAATGACCAGAAAAGGGGTTGAAGAATATTAAACAAGGAGAAAATGAGAAATTATTCGTCTTCATCGAAAGATACAAAGCTATTGCCGAGGAAATTAATTCCCTCCCGAGCGAACAACGATAAATTGATATGATTTTGGAAAACATTATTGGAAGATATTCTATAGGATTGCTGTCTAAACCTTCCAAAACATGAAAAAGTTACTAAAAATCGATAAAAATCTCGATGATGCAATAGAGAAAGAAAGAAGAGAGAGAAAAACGGTTAAAGCTTACACACCTTTAAGTCGTTTCCCAAATAAATAAAAGATATAAGTACACCAGGTGACAACTGCCTAGCAGGAACGTCCTCCTCAAAAGACGAATCCAAACAAGCCTTTACGACCTAAGAAATGCACATCTACCCACACTAAGCCTGCAACTCCAAAGGAAGCTAGACCCCTAGAGTCTTTGACGACCTAAGAATGCCTTTAAGTTAGGTCATGAAGATTCTTTAGAAAAATAATCTAATCAAATCCCTCACCCCTAGAATGGACAGACCACTCTTAGGGACAGACCACTCAAGCAAAGGGACATGCTACTGATAATTGTAGCGCCATTAAACATCTTTTTCAGGACTTGATCGATCTGAATGTTATCGTCAAACCTAAAATAGCCAAGAATCTACTACTAAATCATCAAGTTAGTATGATCACAACCGATGAAGTGACATTTGACGTTAACACACTAATGGATTTAATCCACGATATCGAAGTAGAAATCAATATGATTGATCCTTAACCCAAGAAGAAGTATAAAACCATTCCGGCAAAACTTCTTAATGATGGAAGTAAAAAATGACTGCCCATACCCACGCCTCGATAGATATCACGACAACACTTGGTGGAACTAATTTCCATCCAAGTTTCATGAAGACCACGATGGTCAACGTGCCATCAAATTCCCAATAACCAGTATGGAAAAGAAAGGAAGATGAGTCTAGAACTCTTAATTCATGAGACAACCTCCTAAGTCAACTTAGATGGACGAATTCTAATATTTCCATTTGGGAAATCCTAATGTACACAATTGAGCGTAGGAAAGTCACCCTCGATTAATTAATCAAGGTTAATGTCCCTGCCAATACTACCCTGGAGGAATCAGTAGGAATCATTTTCGCCAGTTCCCAACATAACATGATTGGTTTTAAAGACAATGATCTTCCATCAGCCGAATCAGACCTTGCTAGAGCCCTCTATATTTTGGTGAAAATGGAGGGAAAAATCATCCCGATGGTCTTAATAAACAATGGATCCTCTCTCAACATATATCCTTGGAGGACTCTTGAAAAAATAGGTGTATCCAAAGACAATATCTTACCATTTGACCTGCGTGTAAGATGTTTCGACAACTCTCGACATGAGATAATGGGTTACCTTAAATGCACCATCCGAGTGGCCAATATACCCTTTCAAGTTGACTTTTGTGTCATCAACATGTAGCCTTCTCACAATATTATCTTTGAAATACCATGGTTGCACCATTCCAATGCTTTAGTCTTCACACTGCACCAAAAACTCATATTCATAGCCAACGACCAGGTTATCACGGTCAACGGTGAGACTCATATCAACACATTGGGTCAACGGTCAGGTTACCACATTGGGACTACTCATATCGACATCCTCAAGGTTAAATTAAGTGGATTCGAGATATATACAGTCTTCCCAAAAGGTAAGGACTCGTTCAACGAACCTGAATTTAGTACATTTAGCCTCTCTCTATTAAAATGATGCGCAAAATATTATATTTTCATGGCATGGGCCTAGGCCCGAACGCCAATGGTATGCCATCATTTCCTCAACCATACTACAACATGGACCACCACAGTTTAGGATATAGTCCTATAGAATTCGAAGAAATCCGCAAGAAAATAATATCCAAACAACACATAACTATTTTTCTAACCTTGAATGGATAGTTCATACGTGAGGGATAAAGTACCTTATTCTTCGACTTCCCTGAACCCTTTACTAATGTAGATTTACGTAGACGTTTTCCAGGTCTCAATATCTTTTCAGACTGATCCTAGCCCTTCTGTTTGTATGATAGCTGACCAAACTCAAGAAGTCAACTCTTCTAGTCTATTTGGAACTCATGCCCAATCATCCGTCGATATTTTGATCAACTAAGACAAAACCCTTTCTTCTCTCATGGGTAGAGATATGTCAAATATTATACATTGTAAGAAATTTATGAACAATGATCTTATTAGATCATCTTTTCTTACATGCAATAAACCCCTCAATATAACATTAGAAGTTGATTTAGTATGTATGAGTATAAACGATCTTTCCTTTTACTCTAATCTGAACTTTGAAACTAAAGACTTCTTGAAAATGAGGACAAAATTTTCTCTTTAACAAATAAGACAATTGAAATTAATCTAAACATGGCCGACGATCCTCAGATCATATTAATTTGCCAAAGTTTAAACTCACAAGAACGTATGAAATTAGTTGAGTTGTTGAAAGCCAACAAAGGCGTTTTTGCCTGGTCATACAAGGACATGTCATGCACTAATCCAAAAATGACACGACATTATATTCCCCTTTATCCAGACGCTAAGTCAATATAGCAAAAGCTCAGACGGTGGAGGAGTGGAGGGGCTGATGGGGAGAGGACATAGATTTGCAGGGTTTGTGAGGGAGAGGCTCATGTAAATTTAGATTTTATATTGTTTTTTTAATTCATAACTCACCACGTGTCCAATTCTGATTGGGGGCTGACAATTGGGCGTAGGATTGGGGAAGAACAAGTGAATTCCTCCTCCAATATTTTAACATTAAATTATATTTGAATTTTCAAATAATTTTCTTAATTAGGGTTTAATTATCATAATAATTAATCCTTAATTTGGTTTTAATTCCTCCTGTTGGTTATTTTGAATATAAAAATTCAAAATATTATTTTAATATTATTAAAAATAATAATATTATTTAAAATTAGGGTATGTCAAATTTTCATGTTTACACAAATGATAACATATTATAATGTACAAGATAACTACCTATAATACACATGATAACAGACTATAATGCACATAATAATTACCTATAATGCTCGTGATAACAGACTATAATAGCACGTGATAAATAACTATAATGCACCTGATAACAGACTATAATGCACATGATAACTACCTACAATGCTCGTGATAATAGACTACAATGCACCTGATAATAGACTATAATGCACATGATAACTACATGTAATGCTCGTGATAACATATTATAATGTACATAATAACTACCTACAATGCACTTGATAACAGACTATAATGCACATGATAATAGACTAAGAACACTCACTAGGTCGGCTCTATCGAGGTCTTCAATTTTTATATTGAGTGTCTTCAATTCATTTTCCATTGCTTCATTATATAGATTCTGATCAAGTCCAAACACGGCATGTGGATGATTATTAAGAAATGTGTTAGAAATCATAGGTATATCAAAAAAAATTACATTATAGTACAACTTACCTTGTGCATGCATGAGAAGAAGATCTGTTTTCTAGGGCTTGTATGCTCTTTTTCATTGACCTTCATTTCAAAAGCCCATACATTAATGATGACTTCTTCTAGACATTTGTATTCCTCCATTTTTAGATAATTCTCCCGAGTTATGGTGGTGTGGTTATTTGAATAAAGGAACTCCTTTACTTTCAGTCCTATTGTGAATATCAAATCGACAATGTCTTTTTCCGCATCCATTAACTTGGTAAGTTGAGTGAAGACTCTTGTGATATAAGGAGATCTCAAATTCGTTGGGAGTATGTGCACTTTTCGTTTTGGGCGTTGAGATCTTGTCTTCTTAGGCATGACAACAGATAGAGAGGTCCATGCATAATTGGCATTGGCATTATAATTTGCATTGGAGTGTTGAGTTGGCATTGACAAGGGAGGTGGATTGTTGAGAGTGGGAGTGAACAGTTGAGCTGGCACTGGCGAGGGAGGTTTATAATTGATATTTTGGATAATCTCCTCTTTAATACCTTCAAACTGAAAAATGACAAAGTTGTATTATTACGCAAAAGATAAAACTATATAACGAAAATTATAACACTATATAAAGCTCGTGATAACCACTTATAGAACTATTGATAACTACTTATAAAGCTCTTGATAACAACCTATAAGGCGCAACTGATAACAGTATACAACTACCTATAGAGCTCTTGATAACTACCTTTAGAGCTCGTGATAACTACATATAAGGCACAACTGATAACAGGATATAACGTTCACCTGTTAACTCCTTATAGAGCTCGTGATAACTACCTATAGAGCTCATGATAACTATATATTGTTGATAACAAGATGCCAAAATATATCTTTCTTATTATCTCAAATAGATTTTTACAACTCTTTATAGGAAAGCATAGACTCTTCATATGCTTGACTCTTCAAATTACAAAACAAAATTATTCTGCATATTAAATAGCTCCCACCCAAATCTCTTGGTTATCCCACTCACCCCTAGTTATTACTCTAGGATTATTAAACATCAAAAAACTAAATACCTTATTAATTAAAGTTTATTCAACAAATTTCCCCCTTAAACTTAAATATTCTTCCCATCTCTCATTCCAATCAGCCTTTTACAACTCTCCAGCAGTGTGGTCGGTAATGGCTTGGTGAATATGTCAGCGGCTTGAGCTCGACTTTCAACATGCTCCAACTCAACCTTTCCTTCTTTGACTTGTTCTCGAATGAAATGAAATCGGACGTCAATGTGCTTGCTCCTTCCGTGATTAACTGGATTCTTTGCCAACTCGATCGCCGACTTGTTATCAACTCGAATCACAGTCCCTTCGTCTCGGATCACTCCCAAATGCTTTAGTAAATTTGAAAGCCATACTGCATGACACACACTCCAAGAGGCCGCCACATACTCTGCCTCGCAGGTCAACAAAGCTACAATAGGCTGCTTCTTTGACAACCAAGTAAAAGCTGAATTTCCGAGTAGGAATACATAACCCGAAGTACTTTTCCGGTCATCAACATCACCACACCAATCACTATCAGAGTAACCCACTAATCGGTAGTTATCTGATTTTGAATAGAAGATACCAAGTGAAAGAGTTCCTCGAACATATCTCAGAATTCTCTTCAAGGCCTTCCAATGTGTATAGCTTGGATCCTCCATGAATCTGCTTGTTATCCCAACACTCAACATTAGGTCGGGTCTCGTGCTTGTAAGATACCTTAGACTTCCGATTAAGCTTCGATATCTCCCAGCATCAGCCCGTTCTCCTCCATCAAACTTTGAGAGTTTAGTGCCTGGTTCCATTGGAGTTGAAACTGGGTTGCAGTCCTCCATTTTAAACTTCTTTAAAATTTCAAGCGCATACCTCTCTTGGGATATAAAAATCCCTTCCTCTGACTGCTTCACTTCTAGGCCAAGAAAATATTTCATCAAACCTAAGTCTGTCATCTCGAACTCCTTCTTCATTACCTCCTTGAACTCCTCAATCAGTTTTGTGTTGCTTCCGGTGAATATGAGGTCGTCGACATAAAGAGCGACTACCATCATATCATTTTCTGATTTCTTTGTGTACAAGGCATGCTCGTACGGACATTGCTGGTACCCATTTTTCTTGAAATACTCGTCAATTCTCTCATTCCAAGCACGAGGAGCCTGCTTCAGCCCATAGAGGGCTTTTCTCAATCTCAACACCTTCTTCTCATCACCTCTCTTCATATACCCAAGTGGTTGCTCGACGTACACCTCCTCCTTCAACACTCCATTTAGAAATGCTGATTTCACATCCATCTGTAGAATTGGCCATTGGTTTTGAGCAGCTAACGAGATCAGAAGTCGGATTGACTCCATTCTCGTGACAGGAGCAAAAACTTCATCATAATCGATTCCCTCCTTTTGTCTATAGCCCTTCACCACAAGTCGAGCCTTATAACGCTCAACCTCTCCTTCGACATTCATCTTTTTTTTGTACACCCATTTTACTCCAATGGGTCGAGTTCCTTCAGGAAGGTCGGTTAGCTCCCAGGTTTTATTGCGTTCAATTGCCCCAATTTCTTCATCCATAGCCGATCTCCATTTCTCGTCTTGTACAGCTTTCTCAAAATTCAAATCTTCTGAGTCGGCGAGAAGACATACAATGTGGACTTCATTTGTAGTGTCATATATCTCCCGTAGACTTCTCATTCTGGGCTGTAGAGGCTCAGATTCATCTTCTGAAAGCTCGGTGGTTGTTGATATCGGAGGCATAACAGTCTCTGAACTAGTTTCTTCCTCAATCGGGTTACTCCAGTTCCATGTCATTGATTCCTCCACGTGAACATCTCGACTCACCACCAATTTCTTATTAATAGGATCAAACAATTTATATGCCTTAGATTTTTCATCATACCCGATAAATATGTACTTCTTGCTTCGATCTTCTAACTTTGTCCTGTGCTGACTTGGTACTTGCCCATAAGCCACACTACCGAATACCTTGAGATGAAAGACACTCGGCTTCATACCACTCCAAATCTCTTGAGGTGTCTTCTCTCCTAGCTTGGCATGTGGACATCTATTTTGCACATAAACTGCGCACTGCACTGCCTCTGCCCAAAACTGTTTCGGCATATTCTTTCCTTTCAACATAGATCGAACCATATCGAGTATAGTTCGATTCTTTCGTTCTGCTACACCGTTTTGCTGCGGAGAATATGGAGCAGTCAAGAAACGCTTGATTCCATGTTCTTCGCAGTATTTGTTGAACTCGTTAGAAGTGAACTCACCTCCTCTGTCAGATCGGACTGCTTTGATAACTTTGTTTGTTTCTTTCTCCACCATCACTTTAAATTTCTTGAAGTTTTCAAACACTTCTGACTTCTCCTTCAGAAAATAAACCCACGTCTTTCTCGAAAAATCATCAATTAAAGAAAGGAAGTATCTTTTACCACTAAATGATTCTGGAGTTATTGGCCCACATAAATCTGTGTGAATCAGTCCGAGTTGCTCCTTTGCTCTGTATTCAGAACTGCTTGGGAAAGAAGTCCTCGCTTGTTTCCCGATCACACATTCTTCACAGAACCTCTTTTCGAATATAATGTTAGGCAGTCCAACCACCATCTCCTTTTTCACCAGCTCGTTCAACCCTCCGAAGTGAAGATGACCGAACCGATAATGCCACTTCATGGCCTCATCCTCTAGATCAAGTTGCATACATTTATCTTGAACTATTTTAAGCTCAAGTTTGTACATACGGTTTTTCTTCATTTCTACCTGGGCAATGAGTCTCCCAAGTTTATCCTTCAGTTGCATTTCTCGGTCCTTCATTATAGCCGAGTATCCTTTCTCCATCAACTGTCCCATGCTCAGTATGTTGCTTTTGAGATCAGGTACGTAGTAAACATCTCTGATTTCTCCGATTCCCCCATTTTTCTGCTGATACTTGATCGTTCCTCGACCTTTGACGGCTACTTTTGAAGCATCGCCGAAAGAAATGGATCCGGACTCCACCTTTGAGAGTATTTTGAATAAGCTCTCGTCGCCGCACATGTGGTTACTTGCCCCAGTATCCAAGTACCAAAATGAGTTATCAGAACAGCTTGGTTTGATCTCAGTTTCTGGAATTTTTGTCACCAGCAACAACCCTTCATCTTCTTTCTCAGCAAAAAAGTTTGTTGGTTCCTCCTTTTTCTTCTCGGATCTACAATCTTTGGAAATATGACCCAGCTTTCCGCAATTGTAACATTTTATCGAGTAACAATCCTTGGCAACATGTCCATTCTTTCCACAGTTATAACACTCAATATTATTATTTGTGTTTGTCCGGCCACCCCGAGCTTGACCTCTGCCATGCCAGTTCTGTTGGCTGACTTGCTCACTTCCTCGTCCACCTCTTCCTCTACCACCTAGGCTTCTGCCTCTTCCTCTGCCTCTGGTACTCTGAGCATAAAACACCTTCTCCTCTTTTATTGTCGCCTTCGCCTGGAGAGCCTGTTCAAGAGACTCCCCCTTCTTGTTTTTCCTTCTCTGCTCATGCGCTTCCAAGGACCCAGCAAGCTCTTCAATGGTGAGCGTTGATAGATCCTTAGATTCCTCTATTGCGCACACAATATTTTCGAAACTATCTGTCAATGACCTCAGAATCTTTTCAACAACTCGGTTTGATGAAAGACTCTCACCATTCCGATTTAGTTTGTTCACCACGGTCTCCACTCGAGTAATGAACTCAGATACGCTTTCAGACTCTTTCATCCTCATGTTTTCCAGATCGCCCCTTAGGGTTTGAAGACGGACTTGCTTCACCCGTTCGTCTCCTTTGTTTGCTATTTCGAGTGTATCCCATGCCACTTTGGAAGATTTTGCGTCAGCTATCTTCTCAAAACCAGATTCGTCGACAGATCGGTATAGTAGATATAGAGCCGCCCTATCTTTAGCTCGAACGACCTTCAACGCGTTCAACTGGGCATTTGAATACCCATCCGTGTTCTCCGGTTCCTCATACCCAGTCTCGACCACATCCCAGTTATCTTGGGAACCGAAAAGGGCCTTCATCTGCACCTTCCAGTTGTCGTAGTTGACGCCTTTTGTCAACTTGGGTAGCGGGATGCCATTGGTTAGACCTGCCATTCCTCTCAAGTGTTTAAACTCAACACACACACCTCACAAGGCTCTCGATCGCTCTTGTTTTTCTCTCTCGGCCAGCGCACACCGCGGCGTTCTCTTTTGAGACTAACAGGTTTTCTCACGCTCACCTCACACACAATAGCTCTGATACCAATTTGTTGATAACAAGATGCCAAAATATATCTTTCTTATTATCTCAAATAGATTTTTACAACTCTTTATAGGAAAGCATAGACTCTTCATATGCTTGACTCTTCAAATTACAAAACAAAATTATTCTGCATATTAAATAGCTCCCACCCAAATCTCTTGGTTATCCCACTCACCCCTAGTTATTACTCTAGGATTATTAAACATCAAAAAACTAAATACCTTATTAATTAAAGTTTATTCAACATATATAACACAAATAAAAACTTACCGTTCAAAATCCATGTCATTATCTTTTGAGCTCTTTCTCTTTATAGTGTTCCCGATAATAATGATATGAACAATCTGGGAACACGGGCCATTAATATCGTTGGGAGAATCTATTTGGTGAAAATGAGAGATGACGAGACGATGACAAACGGCGAGACGACGACAAACGGCGAGACGACGAGATACTACGAGAGAGGCATGACGGCTAAGGTTTTATGAGATAATATGAGCGAAAGAGCGAGGGCGGTAAATGAAGGAGGGTTGAGTGTGTTTAGGGGTGAATGATCGTGGGAAGGCGAAGAGTTCAAGAAAATTAAAAATAGGAGGAAGGAGAGAGAGAAGATTTATTAAAAAAAATAAATAAATAAATCCCCGTGACAAATCTAACTGCTGCTATGGAGGGGTCGCAGCCTGATTGTCGCGCTCTAAATCATTATTCACAAATTAAATAATAGAGATAAAATAAATCGTTGAAGAAAAAACCTAAAATTATTATCGATATTTTAGTATATCAAAAATACTGTGACACTAAATATTGATTTTTTTCTATACATTATAGCGTCTTTATCAAAATTATTAGTACATTAATAATATTTGTTAATGAATTTTGTCTTTATCAAAATTATTAGTACATTAATAATATTTGTTAATGAATTTTTAAAATTTAAGTATATATTAAAATACTATTATAAATTAAAAATACATATATAATATTATAAATAAATAAAGTATAAACACTTTAAATTAATAATGTGAATTAGATAAATTTATTAATTTAGAGAATTATTAATTTATTAATTAATTAATAATTATTAATTTATCGATAAATTAGTAATTATTAATTTAAGGGGATTTTAATCGATTTAACAAATAATTCATATATTCGTATAAAATAAATAATTATATATAAAAAATAAAAAGACAAACTAGTCTTTGCCTGTTAGAATTATGTTACAGCGAAAACTAAGACTCTAAGTTTAGCATTTTTAATGACTTTTGAAATACTAAAATATTTTTAAAGTATTACTCTAAATTATTATTCACGAATTAAATAACAGAGTTTGATAAAATGAATCGTTGGAGAAAAAACTTGAAAATTTTATTGATATTTTAGCATTTCAAAGATATTGTTCCACCAAATATTCACTTTTTTCAATACGGTATTATACCGTTATCAAAATTATTAGTATATTAATAATATGAATTTTTTTAAATTTCAGTATATATCAAAATACTATTATAAATTAAAAATACATATATAATATTATACCTAAATAAAGTAGAAACTCTTTAAATTAATAATGTTGGGATTAGATAAATTTATTAAGTTATAGAGTTATTAATTTATCAATTAATTAATAATTATTAATTTATCAATAAATTAGTAATTATTATTTAAAGATATTTTAACTAATTTAACGAATAATTAATATATTTGTATAATATACATGCCAAACAAAAACAAAAAGGCAAATTAGTGTATGCCTATTAGAATTGCAACATATTAGGACTTCAAGTTTAGTATTGTTAATGACTTTTAAAGTATTACTATAAATCATTATTCATGAATTAAATAACAGAGTTTGATAAAATAAAAAGTTGGAAAAAAAAACCAAAAAAATTATAGTGTTGCACAAAATGTTGATTTTTTTCTACCGTTATCAAAATTATTAGTTCATTAATAATATGATTTTTTTTAAAATTTCAGTATATATCAAAATACTATTATAAATTAAAAATACATATATAATATTATAAATAAATAAATAGTGTAGAAACTCTTTAAATTAATAAATCTTTAAATTAATAATGTCGGAATCAAATAAATTTATTAATTTAGAGAGTTATTAATTTATTGATTAATTATTAATTATTAATTTATAGATAAATTAATAATTATTAATTTAAATTGTTTTTAACCGATTTAATGCCTCGTAAATTTACGAGGCAGGGAACATGGGGACTTCAAACTTAGTTTATTAATGACTTTTGAAATATTAAATGACTTTTAGAGTTTACTATAAATGTGAATGTATTATTAATTTATAATTTTCTTGGATCGAAAATTATAAAATAATCTCCCAAAAAAATATTATTTTATTATTTTATAGTTTTTCAAATTTATTATTTTAGAGAGTTTATTAATTAACTAATATTAATTTAAAGAATTTATAATTAGTGACTAATAAAATTATAAATAACTAAATCTCTAAACATATATTTTTTTCTAATCAAAAAACCCACCTTCTCAAAATATATTTTTTCTATTTTTGCAATTTCTGTACCGTTTTTCACCCCTAATTGACCTTTTTCCAATTAAAAAATATATCAATTCCTTATCATCCATTACTCTCAAAATTAAAAAATATAATTTTTTTTATATACGAATAATATAATATTGATACCATACCGAAATTAAAATATATCACAATATTTTGTATACCGAAATTATACTGAGATCTTAATATACAAAAATTTCGAGTTTCTATATAATTCTAGATACATAATTTTTTTGATATACAGTACTTACTATCCCTATTTATTATCCAAAAAAAATTATTGAAAAAATTCAATTGAAGTTCAAATAAATCTTAAATAAATTTGCAATTGATAATATGAAAAATGAAAAACATTAAATTAGGGACTACATTCTGGTGACCTAAGGGCCATTTTTTTTTTTTGAATTTTGATGAGATTTTTAGAAAAATACTTATTGATAAAAAAAAACGAATTATTTGAAAAACAATTTAGAGTAAATTACTTAAATATTTTTTATATTTAAAATTAAAATTTTACAAAAATAAAATAAAAATACTTTAATTAATTAGAATAACAATCATGATATAGAACCTTTTTTTAAGAAAAATTTAAAAATAAAAACCTTATAAATCAAATGATCTCTTGAAGTTTGTTTGAAGAAAAAATAGATCGTTAAGATCTTTAATTGGTTGAATTACTGTCTTTTTTATATAAAGGCCTTGTTTGAGGAAGTGGTTTTTTGAATTTTGTCGGATTTTATCCAAAAAAACCTTGTTTGATAAAAAGTTGGAAAAAATTGGTTTTAAAATTTAAAGACTAATTTGCCCTTTGACTTTAAAAGATATGGTGTAGGTGAGAGAATGATGGTTTAGAGAGAAAATAAAATTAGAGGGTAATTTTAGTATTTAAATAATAAAATTATTTGATTTGATGGTTGATAAGATGTTTGAGTTTTGGGATAAAAATTGGGTTTTATCGTTTTATCCCAAAAACCCCTTCATCAAACGAGGCCAAAATAGATATTTTATAAAAATAAAATAAGAATATTTTATTAAGTGAATTGAATGATTGAAAAAAATAATGGATTATAAAGTATTGTGTAAACATCCACGGATAACCTAGAAGTGTAGTTCTACCCACTTAACAAACAACAAAGAACTGTTACAAATGATCCGGTTCCATAAATTCCTACCTCTATATGTCACTAGGAAAACGACCTTTCCCAAAAATATGAAATTCACAGTTCAAAGATCTTGTGGATTTATTCTTACAGTTGTTTTTCATGTCGGGTACCTGCAGAATGAGGTTCGAATGGGTATAATAAAGGTTTTTCGGTTCTATATAAGCAGCATATCATCACAAGAGAATATGTATTACACCCATAACAAAATTGAGAAATAATGCTTTCAATAACATACACTAGAGTTATAAATTCACATTATAAATCTCCACTTTAAGAATGTTTCTTCCATTTAAAAAACTATAAATGTGGATTCAAATGGGCTCGAAACATGGTGTATATGCAGTTTCTCTGTCGAAATTGAATCCAGGATATGTTTCAAAATGGGATCTCATTTGAATCTACACACGGATGAGAAATTAGGGTGACAAAAGTGTTCCCAAATTAACTAACATGTATGTATGGTCAATCTACTTCAATTTACATACATTAAAGTTATAAATTTACATTATAAATCTCCACTTTAAGAGGGTTTCTTCCATTTAAAAAACTATCAATGTGGATTCAAATGGGCTCGAAACATGGTATATATGCTGTTTTTCTTTCGAATTTGAATCCAGATTCATAGGTGGTTACTAATAGGGATGTGTTTCAAAACGGGATCTCATCTGATGAGAAATTATGCTGAAAAAAGTGTTCCCAAATTAAGTAACATGTATGTATGGTCAATCTACTTCAATTCAAAGACTTAACCCCAAATCAACAATAAAATCATTAACATTTGAGTAATTTTCAAATAACCCTCCTTGAAACAAACTTAGTGAATATCAAATATGCATCCCTTGATGTATAATTGTTCAAGAACAAGAACATGATCAAAGTAATTGGGTTTGAAGTGTACCTTATTAGGGTTTATGAAGATTTGGTTCCAACACCAAGAAGCCTCTCAACATATTTGCCCAAAATATCCACCTCTAGATTCACTTTCTGCCCTACTTTTTTCAAAGGAATCACAATCTTCTGTTGTGTATAAGCCACCAACATAAAATTGAAACAAGATTCTTCCTCAAAAACCTCAACTACAGTCAAACTTGTCCCATCTACAGCTATAAACCCTTTTCCAACAATGTACCTTAAAATTTCAGGCTTCGTTTTCACCTTAACCCACAAAGAATCTCCTTCAGTCACTGTAGACACAATTTCTCCTGTTCCATCAACATGACCCTGAACAAAATGTCCACCCATTCTAGTCGTAGGTGTCATAGCCCTTTCTAGGTTTACCAAAGATCCAGATTTGAGCTCAATGAGGGAAGTTTTTCTGAGAGTTTCCGGAGCTAATCCAACTGTGAATTCAGATTCATCGAATTCCGTCACAGTGAGACAAGTTCCGTTGACGGCGATGCTGTCACCGAGGTTGACTCCTTCTAAGACGACTTTACCAGCGATTCTCATAGTGTAACCGCCGCCGTCGTTGGTTATACCTAGATGCCGAACTTCGCCCATTTCCTCGACGATGCCAGTGAAAATTGATTTGATTTGGTTAAGATTGTGTTGGGTTTCTGGATTAGTGGAACGAGGAACGTTGAAGAGATGAGAGAGCGGGCGAGATTTGAGATTTGGGATGAGTTTGAGATGAAATCTGGAAGAGTTAATTTGAAATGGAAACGGAGATGTTTTCGGAAGGGTGGAAGAGGGAGAATCCGATGGTTTAACTGATCTGGTTAGTGAGTATGATGCGTTGAAAATCCTTGGGAGAGCGATGGCTGCCATTTTTGGTCTCTTTCCTTCGATAATTTCTTGAGTTATTTTCAGACAGACACATGTGAGGTATAGGGTGGAAGGAAAATCTTGAAACATAAGCTTGACAATTATCAATTACAAAATGGTTGATAGTAAAAATAACAATGATTATAAAAAAAATTATATTATTTTAAAAAAATTATATTATTTTAGGTGGAGAAATGATAAGAGATGAAATTTGTGAGGGAGAAAGAGAACATTATAAAAATTTTAAAAAATTCTCATATCACACTTATTTATTAAATATATTTTGTTTTGTTTCCAATAAAATCAAAAAATTACTTACTAACTTAGCCTTTGTTTTCCTTGAGTTTTTAAATTAATTCAAATAAAATTAATTATTTTAATAATTATATATTTATTTTATTGACGAAAATACTAAAATACATTTTATTTTAAATTATTATTTTTTAATTTATTTATATATATTAATACTTTTTAATCTCTTTTACCAAAAATAATCATCAACAATATTATTTTTTTCTCTTTCTAGATTTTATAAAACCTCCATCCTTGTTTTTTAAAAAAATTTTATTTAATCTATACAAATTCATTTTTCAATCAATTATTTATTATCAATCACAGTCACTTATTTTATTAATCAAAATATTAAAATACTCTTTATTTTAAATTATTATTTTTTATTTTATTTATATATATTAATTTTTTTAGGCCTTATTCTTCAAATATTTTTTATTTAAATTATATAAAATTAAATTTTCAAACTTATTATATATATTAGATCAATCATTTCATTAATTAAAATAATAAAATACTCTCTATTTTAAATTATTATTTTTTATTTTATTTATATATATCAATACCATTTAAGTATTTTTTTCAAAAATAATCATCACATTTTTCAAAATAATCAACCATCATTTTTTCCCTCTAAGTTATTCAAATAACCTCAATCTAAATAAAATCTGAATAAGATTTAATTTTTTTTTATCAAAAATAATTATCACCTCCACAAAATTATCAACTATCATTATTTTTTTTCTCTCTATGTTATTCAAATAACCCTAATCAAAACAAGGCCTTAAGTAATATTAAAAAATTTAAAATGGAGAGTTTACTAGAATGGTTATGCATTTATAAATTCTTACAATTTAGAGTTTAATAGAAATAATAAAAAAATTATTTAAATTTTGTTTTGTTATATATTAATCTTATTTATATATAATTAAATAAATTATAGTTATAAAATCAATTAAATGGGTTTATTTATTTGAATAAGTAATTTATTTTTGAATTTATATTTATGTAAAATTGTATAAAATTGTAAAATCTAAATAATTTGTAAATTTGTAAAATTATAATATCTTAAGATGATAAATTTAAAATTAATTGTAAAAATGTAACTAATTTAAGAGTTGATATAAAACTAATATACTTATTTAAAATATAAAAATATAGAGTGAATTAGATTTTAAATACATTATTTACAACCTTTTTCATTACAGAAATGAACAATTTTAATTATATTTTTAATATTAAAAATATATTATTAAAAGAGATTAATTATCTTATTTTAAGCATTTTTTACTCAAACTCAAGATAATTAGTAGATGAATTATTAATAAAGATGAGTTATGAGTCTTTAGTTGTAATCTTTCAATACTGTAAAATTTGAAATACAAATATATTTTTCCAAAAAAGAAATACAAATATAGATAAGTACAAAATAAATATTTGTTAGAAAAAAGGAAAAAAAGAATATTTTGATTAGTCAATTTGCTTAAATGTTTATTTTGCTCTTTAAACGACTAACTATTAAAAAAAAAATATGTTATATATTAAAATATTAACAAAACAATTCCTCAAATTAAATGAATCCTTTCACTAAAAAACAGATAATTTTTTCCATCTTTTTTAGTTCCCCACCTCTCCAAATTCAATTTTTTTTACCTTTTTAGTTTCCACTTTTTCTTATTTCTCTATTTAACTTTATATTTTTTATTTATTAATTGATTACCATTATTTATAAAGGTTAAAAGTCTTATTTCAAAAGGACAGTTTCATCAAACTATCAAGAATTAATTCTTAATACAAACAAATGGATATCAAATTGATACTACTAGGCTTGAAAATAAGACAAAAGACATAATGAAAACATTCTCTTCCTAACAAAGCAATGCGATAATAATTTGGGAAAGTTTTCTAAATAAAAATAAAAATTAGAACTTATCAGAAAATGTCTACTAATTACCAACAAAAATAGGCAAAACAGTTTAGATAAGTATAATTATTTGAAAAAACAAGCAAACTATAAAAAGAGACATGAAACCTCACAATTGAATTCTTCTTCTAGGTATTTCGAGTAGTGATCATGATCGACAATCAATGATAATGATAATTAATTAGGCGCCTCCACCAGATCCGTATTTCTTGCCCAAAAACACAACCTGCAACTTATCGTAGCCAGCCAAAACACCAGCTCCAGCAACAGCACGCAAAATGTTAGCTCCAGCTCCTTTAAACAAAGATTTAGATCCTTCCTTCTTCACAATCTGTTGGAATGCATCGTATGAACTGCTGTACTTAACTGCTTCTCCCGATGTCATCATCATCCTTCTTCGCACTGTATCTATTGGGTATGACGCCAGCCCAGCCCCGATTGTTATCCCCCATCCGAGCAAGAAACTAGCCAGAAAACTATCCTGCATTTATTGAGTAAATAGAAATCAATCAAGAATGTGAATGTTCCCCTTGTTTTTGAATCCTGATTCAGGTTAGTATGTTCTAAGTTCTGTTTTCAAATATGGATCACATTCAGTTAGTTAGTTACCTGCAGCTGACCAACAAGAACAACGGGCTTGAGAGAATCGTACATCCCAAAGTAAAGCCCACGATAGACTATGATTCCCACACATGAAATGTTGAATCCACGGTATAGCCCAGCAATGCCATCAGATTGAATTGTTTTCTTGTAAACATCAACCAAACCATTGAATTGCCTTTCACCGCCCTTCTTGGAAGCTTTGGCATCATTAGCCAAACGTGTTCGAGCATAATCCAGGGAATATACAAAAAGAAGGGACGAGGCACCAGCACAACCACCAGATGCTAAATTCCCAGCAAACCATTTCCAATACCCATCTTTGTCTTTCTTAAAGTTGAACAAAGTCTTGAAGTAGTCTTTGAAAGCAAAGTTAAGAGCCTAAATATAAAAATCTATTTCAGTAAGCAAAGAAAATATGACATTTCAAAAGGCAAAAAAAAAAATTAAAAAAGAAAGAAGAATGACCTGTGTGGGAAAGTATCTAATGACATTGGCAGTGTTACCTCTCCAAAGAGCAACCACACCTTCATCCTTCATGGTTCTGGCAAAACAATCACCAATTCCTTTGTATGGCTCAGATAACCGACCCTGTTTGATCATCTCATCCTGATTTTGAATCAGAAGTTTAACACGCTCTATTGGAGCAGCAGCTGTCTTAGATACAGCTGCAGAAACTCCTCCCATGAGAAAATCAACCATAAAACCGCTAAATCCCTTTTCTTTTGGAGCTTGTATAAAAAATGGGGATACAGATTCCATGCCATCTCCTCTTAATGGATGGGATATGAGAGAACTCTGCAGACCTCCATTGACATATGCAGTAGAAAAGTTTTTCAAGCCACCATTCCTCAATTGCATGTTAGGGGAAACTTGAGACAGGAAATAGGACTGCCCATTTTGCTTCCTAAAGATGGATGGATTCTCACACCCATCAGTCATATTTGCAACTCAACCACTGACCTGCAACATAAGGGCAGAACTTAATCAAGAGCCAAAATATTCAAAAGAAACTTATTAACATTAAGCAGACCAGATTGCAAAGAACATGTAGCATCAAGAATCTGTAGAGTATGAAGAAAATGTCCCCAAAGCATAGGTTTAAGACCAAAGCATTATACAAAAAAAAAACACAACATCTGAGCATAATAAAAGTTGATCCTAGCTGCTTCAGAATTATCTGAGATTCAGTAAATCATAGAAAGGCGAAATCTTCAAGGCTGGCATACAACAATGTATGTAGATGAGAGATCAGACGATAAAAAGTAAATATTTCAAATGAATGCAACCATCTAGTGTTAAGAGATGATCACGTTCAAGGGAATACTACTTCAGCGAAGAAAGAAGATAAAGAGAGAAAGGGAATTCCAACCTTTGAAAGATCGCCGATGAACTATAATCAGTATACGTTCAGACTACAGACCCCAAAATCCTGGCGGTGAGGAGAGAGAGAGAAAGTAAACGTTTCAATAGCGCATCATTCGCTTAGAAAAGAGTTAGGGCTTGCAGATTTACGTTTTTAACATTCTAGTTGACTCATATTACCCCTCTGCCATCTTCCTTTATCATAAAATTGTATCAAGACAAGCTAAAAATCAGAACCCTTAAGTGATCAACTTTGAACAAATGGGAAGATGAAAGTCAGAAACTTTGAACGATGGTGTGATTAAAGATAAAAGATTGAATCTTTTTTACTTCAAATATTTAAAAATATGATTGGAGTTAGATATTTTGATCTAAGAATGCTCTAAATTGAAAGGGAAATTTGACGAAGTTATTTCAAAAAACAAGTGGAAGTAAACTTTGCAAAAAATTAACTTTTAAGAATATCCCTATTTCTCTTCGTTTCCCTTCCCTCCCCCATTTCATTTTCCTTTCTCTTCTTTCTCCCCCGACCGTTGGTATCCCTTTCTCTCATCTTCTCCCCCGACGAACCAAGCGAAGCAACGAAGCTGATCGATCAACTCCCCGAGGCAACGCCGCAACGCCTTCATCATTTCAGGTGAGTTTTTCATGTTTTTCCTTCGTTTTTCTCTTAAATGCATGCCGAATGGAAGAAATGGTTTAGGGTTTTAGCATTTTAGAGTTTAAGTTTAGATGTTTTAGGGTGAAATATGCATTTTTCGTCTGCGAAGATGCATTTTTCGTCTGCGATGATACATTTTTCGTCTTCGAATATGAAATTTCAATTGCACAAATGCATTTTTTGTCTACGTAGTTGAAATTTCATCTTCGCAGACAAAAAATGCATCATCGTAGACGAAATATGCATCTTCGCAAACGAAAATTACATTTTTACAAACGAAAAATGCATATTCACAGACGAAAATTGCATATTCACAGACGAAAATTCATATTTGCAGACGAAAAATATCTTATTTGCTTTCTTAAGTGTTTTCATTAGTCTAACATAATGTTTCTTTGCAGATGACACCAACCACAAACAAAACCAAAACCAAATTCGTTATTGAGAACAACTTTCCTGGCCGTGTTTCATGAAAATCCGTTTGCACCTGCTTGTCAAAGACAAATGAGAAGTTTAATAACCTTGCTCTTATGGATAAGACTTTGCATACTCAATTCCAGCATATATTGAAAGTCCCAACTGTAGTTTTCTCAGAACAATAATCCATCAGATACTGATAAGGAAAAATAACTCCAATTCGAAGGGAATAAGTTTCTTGGTCAATGCTCAGGAGCTCTACTGGGGAATGAAGGAATATGCATTTGTGACAGGCCTCAACTTTGGAAGATTTCATGTGGTTGAAAACAGGCACGTTGAAGAATGTCCACCCTAGTTCGCAAATATTTTGGGGCAAAACAATTGTTAGAGTGAATGAGGTTCAAACAAGTTTCCTCCGATGCTCTAATATGGAGGATGCATGGAAGATGGGACTCATAAACCTGATTTACCAGTAACTTTTTAGATCTTATAATAGGAGGAGGGTAAATTTAAAAATCTTCAGCATGGTGGAGGACTTGAAGATGTTCCTTCAATTTCCATGGGGAAAGGTGTCTTTCAGTTCAACCCTGAAATGTATTGACAAAGACATGAAACATCTCTAGGATTAATATCTGGCCAAGAGGGAAAACTGCAAGGGAGCTGTAATGTCGCTTATACTATTAATGGGTTCGCACTAGCCTTCCAAGTTTGAACCTATGAGGTTATCAAGACATTTGTCCCCAAATTTGCGGATAGGACCAAGGAAAAGACTATATGCCCAAGGATATTGCTCTATACAGTCTCCAAGAGCAACACCAACTCCTGAAGTGAAACTTGTTTACCAAGATTGATGAGTCTGAGAAGGAGAAGAGGAAGTATTGTGGAAAAGACTTTGAAGATATATGAGGTTACATTTATGATGAATTATTTGAACTAGATGGTAGGAAGAGAAAGAATGAAGATGACAGTACTCCCAAAGATGAAATAACTCCCAAATCGGTGCCCAAGAGGAGATGACTACTTAAAATCACATTAACCAAGAGGACCGAGAGGTCATTTAGTGATGAATTTAGCCAAGACACCTCTCGGTCTACTATTGATGAATCTAGCCAAGACAACACCTCTCGGTCTACTCGGCATGTCCCTTCTGCCACGACTCCTCAAACTAACCAAGACAATTCTCCATCTAGCCAAGAAAATCGAGTGACTCAAGCCCAGACTGATGTTAAGTTTGATGAGCTGACAAAGGATTTAAAGGAGCTGACAAATGATGTAAATGAGCTTAAAACTGAAATAAATCTCATCAAAGAGGATCAACGTGTTATGTTCAACAAAATAATCAAATTATTGGAGGAAATAAAACAATAGAAGAATGTTGATTCAAATTCAGTGGAGAAATAGTTGGAGTTGAAGAGGTTTGATGAGTTGAAGAAGAAGCGAGATGGTGAGTTGGAGAAGAATAGGTTTTTGGAGTTGAAGAAGAAAGAAGATGAGGATGAGTTGAATGAGTTGAAGAAGAAAGAAGATGATGATGAGTTGAATGAGTTAGAGAAGAACAAAGATGATGATGGTGGTGTTAGGATCAGTATCAACTATAGAGAGGGAGGTCTGAATATGGTTGACAACTTAAGACGCTTTCAATTAAATTTTAATCCTATTAGAGATTAGAACTGTTTATATTCTTTACAAGTCTTTGTAAGCTCTTGAACGGATTTAAGTGCAAAAATGCTTGCTCGATTTGAAACGTCAGATAAGAGATTGGAAGCTGCAAAAATAAAAGAACACAAGGAGTTTTATGGATGTTCGGAGATAAAACTCATACGATACCCCTTCTTCTGTTTCTAGAAGGATTTTCACTAGAAGACTTTGATGCGTATAGAACACTACACAAACTCAGTCAGATACACAGAACTTAACAACTGCCTACTTCTGAACTTCTAGCTAACACTCTGTTGAACAGACAATCTCTGTTCAACTTACAATAGTGAAATTTCACATAGAAAGGACAATAAATGAATTATAAAATAGACTTGGAGTAATAATAATGACAGCGCTTGGTAATTCTTAATTTGTACAAAGAATTGGGGGACTTGTTAAATTGACTAAGAGATCGAGAGATTCGTCGTTGTACTCTGCTTGCTATTTATACTAAAGTCGTAGCAACAGTTGAATCTTCTTCTTTGATACGTGTTAGCTATCCGTTGGATGTACGCCAGGTGTACGGGAAGGTACACAGGAATATATTTGTTGGATCGTGGCGTACCAAATTATACTACAAAATATTCGCTTAATCGTGGTGTATGGGAGAGTATAGAACGTGGGCTGGTAGAATATTTGAGTACGTGGAACTTTGAGCAGTTATAGCGTGTTAAGTTGTCTTGGCAGACGGCTGATAACGAACATTGCTAATTGCTAAGCTGATGAGCTGAGTAGATAAGCGAACGCTTTTTCAGACGACTGTTAAAACAAGGCATCTGCACACACTTCTTCAGACTGCACGTCTGATGAAGTTAGACGTCTACTCGCGCACTTCTTCAGACTACACGTCTGATGAAGTTAGACGTCTACTCACGCACTTCTTCAGACTACACGTCTGATAAAGTTAGACGTCTACTCGCACACTTCTTCAGACTACACATTTGATGAAGTTAGACGTCTACTCACACACTTCTTCAGACTTCATGTCTGATGAAGTTAGACGTCTGCTCGTGCACTTCTTCAGACTACACGTTTGATTAAGTTAAATAACGTCTACTCGCGCACTTCTTTAGACTGCATGTCTGATGAAGTTAGACGTTTATTCGCGCACTTCTTCAGACTACACGTCTGATTAAGTTAGACGTCTACTCGCGCACTTCTTCAGACTACACGTCTGATGAAGTTAGACGTCTGCTCGCGCACTTCTTCAGACTTTACGTCTGATGAAGTTAGACGTTTGCTCGCGCACTTCTTTAGACTTCACGTCTAATGAAGTTAGATGTTTGATCGCGCTTGCTCAGACAACATGTCTGATAGAAGGAAGACGTCTTCAGACGTACCTGCGCAAGGACAATTTACACAACTTAGTTTTGTTTAGACCATATCATTAAAATTATGTCGTATTGATTTAAACTTATTTACCTAAGTTTATTAAGTTATTTTTCTTAATTAATTATTTCTCTTCTAATTAATTTCCCTTTTCTTTATTTAACTTAGTCTAACAGAAGGATTGAATGAGATGGAGAACAAAGAAGATGTTGATGGGTTGAATGAGATGTTCTATGTTGATGGGTTGAATGAGATGGAGAACAAAGAAGATGTTGATGGGTTGAATGAGATGGAGAACAAATAAGATGATGATGGGTTGAAGAAGAAAGATGTTGATGGGTTGGAGAAGAAAGATGTTGCTGATGGGTTGAATGAGTTGGAGAACAAAGAAGATGCTGATGGGTTGGAGAAAAAAAGATGATGATGATGAGTTGAAGCGGAATAAGTTGCTTGAGTTGAAGTGGTTGAATGTATTTGAGGAAGAGGAGTTGGGAAAAGAAGCAGTTGAGTTGAAGATGGAAGACAAGGAAGATTTGTACACGAAGAAGAAAGAGTTCACCACGAAGAAGAAGGAGTTGGGCAAGAAGAGGAAGGTGAAGTTGGCCAAGAAGAGGAAAGAGGAGTTGGCCAAGAAGAGGAAAGAGGAGTTGGACAAGAAGAGAAAGGTGGAGTTGGAGAAGAAGAAGGATGGTGATCAGGAGTTGGAGAAGAAAATGGATGATGATGATTTTTAGAAATGACTCCAACAAAATTTTCAGGAAAGAAGTTTCGGAGAAAGAGACAAAAGTCCACAAAATTGGGGAACTACACAGACCCTAGTGGAAAAATGTTTAAACTCAATGATCCGGTAACGGTCAATCCTCTTTTAGATTATGACATTGAATAAATTGATGAGTTGAACAATTGGATGAAGACATGAAGGATCTGGTTACTAGCATAGCTGGTCAAGATTTGTTTGGTAGATTGCTGAAGCCTCAGAATTAGCTACATGATGATGTAAGTTTTGTTCAGTAATATAGATTTTTCGTCTGCGAAAATGCATTTTCGCAGGCGCAAAATGCAATTTGCGTATGCGAAAATATATCTTCGCAGACGAAAATTGCAATTCTAAGTTGGATGCAATTTGTGTATGCGAAAATGCATCTCCGCAGACGAAAAATTGCAATTCTTTTAGTATGTATAATGTTTTTAATTCATTTTTTCTATTGCGCATGAGATAGATGCAGCATGTTTCATTTTTACAAAAAGGGTTGCCCAATTCCCCAAGACTTATCATCCGATGAATTTCACAATATGTGACTATCATATCGCTCCGAAGTTTCAGTCTCATTATCAAGAAAATTACAAGTTCGACATTACCTTCATGCAATATTTCATGGGTGATGTTGACAAATTACTGACTTGTTGGAATAGCGTAGATATCATATATATCCCTATGAACCTGAAATTGAAGCACTGAGTCCTGTGTCAGGTGTATCTACAAGATTGGTGCATCAATGTATATGACTGCGAACAGAGACTTTTTAAAAATGATCATTATGAAAAGTTCATGAAACCACTATGTGAAATGCTTCAATATTTACTTGAACATGGAAATACCCATGTTGACAAGCGTAGGTATCCTCAGTTCAAATTGGAAAGTCTGCAATATGTTGTAATACCACACCCAACAGTCCCAAAGTGTACCAAAAGTGGGGACTATGGTGTTTTTACAATCATGTATATGGAGTACCTTACTGCCAAATTGGATGTATCAACTATGATCACAAAAAATATGAATTTTTGGAGATAAAAATGGACAGTAAGGTTATTCCACCATATAATAGACCCGTAGGAAATGGACAATACGGTTATTTTGACAATCATATTTGCTTTCTTAAGTTTGAATTCAAATTGATGTATATATTGTTATTGCTACAATGAAATTTTTGATTGAGTATATATAATGTAGTCTATTTTTTATTGAAGAAATTGATGTATATCTTGACAGTCATATTTGTTTCTCCTATATTCGCACTTACAAATTCATAATATCTCAATCAAATCAAAGATATAAACATATTCTAACACTCTTCATCAAACCAAACCCAAAATAGTAAACTTTATGATCAAACTAATAACATCTCAATCAAAATGCATTTGCGCATGCGAAAACGAAAATGCAATTGTCGTCTACGAAAATGCATTTTTGCAGACGAAAATTGCATTTTGAGTTGGCAAGAAATTTTCGTATGCAATTTTCACCTGCGCAAATGCAAGTTGCGCATGCAAAAATGCATTTCGAAAATGCATTTTCGCAGACGATAAATGCATTTTGAGTTGGCAAACAATTTTCGTATGTAATTTTTGTTTGCGCAAATGCAAGTTGCGCCAGCAAAATTGCATTTTCGTAGGTGAAAATTGCAAATTTGAGTTGGATGCCTACTAGATATCACTGTTAATACAATTGTTGGCTGTGTAAATGCAACACTAGTAAATGACAACACTTCAAATCAATTTCGCCATCACATAAACACGGGTCCTCAAAAAATAAACACAGGTCCTAAAATATAGTACAACAGTTTGATCAAGAAATATAGTACAACAATTTGATCAAAAATATCATTCTATCATGCCAAAGGTTGTGCACTAGATTATGAAGGTTGTGTACTTGTTTGTGATGGTCTTGCAGTAAATGGTGCAGGCATCACTACTGAGCATGTTGCCCTGTTATAGCCTAGACTGCCACATGAGCCGTCTTCATTCCTTACGAGACTCACCTTGTGATGACCTACGCTTTGTTGTTGACCGTCCTTTCTTAATCTTCACAGGGAGTTTTAGGTAGACTCGTTCTTTGATATTTTCGGAAATATCCCAAGCATCATGATTAAAAACTGAAAAACATGTCTCCACATATGCCATGCACCACGCTTCAGTTGAGTAAAACCTGAAAAATGACATTTAAGTCGTATAAATTCAACATAATTGAACATGTAATTGGTTAAATTCTCTAACCTTGCGCAACACTCATAGGGAACAAATTTTCGGAAATGGGCAGCAGCTAGGGCATGCGTACAAGGAAGACCGGATACATCAAATAACCTACAAGTACAAATTCGACCCTTGAAGTCAACATGAAAATCAAATTCACCGTCATGCACATGGAACTAAAATCGGTTAAGTGGATAAATTTTGTAGAATCTAGCATTCTCGCCTTGCTCACGTAAGAACTTTTCATAATATTGAGATAAATGTTCTTTGTGGTTGGAAGTTTTTTTCTCTTCTTTGATGAAACCATTTTTGTATTGTGAATCTTAAATAGTCAGTTAATATTGTTATGAGATATTTTCTAGCTTCCCTACTCTAACTATTAAAACTCTCTACGTAATTGTTTGTCATTTGATTGTATCGCGAACCGGGGGAAAAGGCACAACTCCATCTCTCCACTCCAATTTGTTCCAAATATTCAGCAATCTGAGGGTCTTTAGTCCTGATCCTGTCAAAATACAAATGAAACATTGACTCAGTGTATTCGCGAGAAGCCAAATCAAACTCAACGTGAAAATTATCAATTTTAAATCTGACCATAATATTCATTTTGATGTGGTATGTGACTGCACCGTGATGTGCTTCTAAAAAAACCGCGGACAAGGCATTGGCAATACTTGAGTGTCTATCGGATACGAAGAAGAGATCCGAGACTGATAACCTTAGTTGTTGCATGAAATATGTCCAGGAGTTATTATTCTCCAAATTAACGACGCCAAAAGCAACGAGATATAATTCTCCATTCGCATCCAATGATATCGCAACCAATAGTTGACCTCCAACCTTGTGTTTAAGAAATCTAGCATCGTCGCACAATACAGGACGACAACACCTTATGAAACCCCTAATTGAGAGGCCTAGGGACATGAACATATACCTGAAGTGACATTGCCCGTCTAGATGTTAGTTATGGTACCTGGGTTATTCTTCTACAACATGAACATGTATGATGGCAATTTACCATAGGAATCCTCCACAGTTCCTCGCACCGCCATTAAAGCATTTTCCTTGGACCTCCAAACCTTATTATATGTCAGAGTTAACCCATAACTTGTATGCATGTCTTTCATTATTTTCTTAGGCATATGGTCATGGTGATGATACATGTACTTACGTTTGATGCACTCCCCAATTACCCATTATGGTAATTGCCTCACATCCTCTTGCCTCGTCAAAATTGAGCATGTGTGTTCTTTTACAAATTTTCGAATCTCAAATATCTCCGAGAATTTTCCTTTCGTAGCACGCAATCTACACTTGCAGTTCTCAGCCATACATTTCACAAACCAAAGATTTTTTGTTGACTTCTCCACTTTGAGGATAAAATGATTAGACATCGTATGTCTATGCAACCTTAATTGTATTTCTTTTTTGTTATCAAAAAACGTACCCACTTCCAATCCGCTTTCAACAATTAATTGAGCAGGTGTTTCAATCTCGAGTGGTTCATATGAGAAGTGTTTGGTTCCCTCAGTATGGCTAAATGTTTTCCTGGTATGGGAAGTGATTGGTTCCCGGGGTGAATGACCTCTCGTACTAGCACACGGTTTCGGATGCAAACGTTGGGCTTGTACTCCTTCTTCTACATGGTTTAACAATATGTCATTTTGAATTGGGGAGACATTTAACTGCTCACATATGTCATTTTGACTTAGGAAGACATCTTGCTACTCAAATATGTCATTTTCCTGGTTAAATATCGGGAATACATCACGATTACATCATGTAACCACATTTCCTGGTATTTTGCTTTCTTCAGTTGAAGGTAGTGACTTCGCTACTAAAGAGACACAAAGTGGAGTGCGATGATGGGGCAGTGAAGTCAAAATTTCTTTTAAATAGAACGCCATATTGTTATCTCGCTTGATAACAACAGGAGGAACATTCATTATAACCATATCTTAATTTGTCCACACCAATAGCATCATAGACAATGTCAGCTAATTCGGCATATGTTGCATTTCGGAGTAGATTCACACCATGACATGAACTTGAGACAAAAAAAACTAACACCACCATCATCAATTTTCCACTCTCCATCAAAGAAGAGAAAAATACTCACAAACATATTGTCATCTACAATTGATAAAAATTCTCAGAAGTGAGTAGAATTTGTGCCACCATCATCAATTGTATACTAGCAGTTTGAATTTGTGTCATCATCAATTGCATTTTTCGTAGGCGAAACTGCATTTTTCGCATGCGGAAAATGCATTTTTGTCTACGAAAAATGCATTTTCGCTTGCGCTAAATGCATTTGCGTCAGCTATAACAATAAATATAAACTGTTTTCAGCTATAACAATATCAATATGAAACTTACTTATCGGCGGGGGCTAGAGTTTGGGATTCTACAGTCATGGGGGATAGCAAACGTCGGGGAGAGGGGAAGTAGAAGAAGCAGAAGCAGACGTCTCGGCGGCGTTTGCTTGGACGACTCGTTGTCGTGGGGCCTCGTTGCCTCGTTGCGCTGAGAGAGAAAGGTGGTTCGTGGCCGTAGAGAATGTAGAAGAAGAGAAGGAAGAAAGAGGGAATAATTTTTGCCAGGATCAAAAGGTCAATTTAGAAAAGTTTACTTCCTTGTTGTTTTTAGAAATAACCCTATTATCAGGGTTATTTCGTCAAATTTCCCAATAGAAATGGGTTGTTGTAATAACTTCTTAAATATCATATATAATTTCAAAGTTTATACTTTATGTATCTTTTTTCAAATAATGTCATTTATGCAATGTTCTTCAATGTTAATTGCTTTTGGTTGTTTCTAGTTCTAACCTACATTTTTTACATGTATGCAGAATTGGTGGATCAATTTAACTAAACACATCATCATAGTCTAAGAAGCTTGATTTTGATGATGATGATGAGAATTGTCAATTCACAGCCCCCACCACATGAACTAACAACAAAATTGTGAATTCACAAATAGTATATTTTCATGGAATAATATTATACCGAAATATTAAGCAACTGTTGTTTCAAGATCTAAGAAGCTTGATCATTAGATGATGATGAGAGAATTGTCAATTCACCACATGAACAAGAACAACAAAATTGTGAATCACAATAGTATATTTTCATGCAATAATATTCTACCAGAATTCACTAATACTAGTTACAATAAATATTAAGTTGTTTCAAGATCTCTTGAAGCTCAATTCCATGATCATGATCATCTCATGTTAGAGGCTGCACATGAAGTTCTAATCTCCTTCCTTCCGTTCTGCAGCTTCGGTGATTTTGCTTTTGTTGTTTCTTTCTTGGACCTGTCGCATTCAAATGGTTGATGATTTTCAGTTTAGGGTCAAGAACACAACAACAATTTCCAAACATGAAGAAAAATTACTTACTTTTGTGGCAAAAAGGGATGGCTGAAGTTAGGTACTGGTCTTGCATGAGGCTTCAATGTCCTCCTCAATTGCTTCAATGCTTTCTCTTCCTCCATCTTCAATAATTACATAAGAAACAGTGTAAAAACACTATGATTTAATGAAATCTTGAAGATATCGAAAACAGTGTAAAAACAATAAATAAAACATACCATTTTAGCAGACTCCTCTTCTTCTCTGTATCTCTTATACATCTGTTCTTTCTCCTTAATCTGAAATAAACAAATACCCTTCAGTAAAACTCTATCATTGCAGCATTTATCATCAAGATTCAAGTTTTTTTTGTACCTTTTTGTCAAATTCCGCTCTATCCACAGCTCTATTCTGTACTTGAAGATTAAATCCTTGAACATCAGTTAATGGTATACGGGCTTTCTCTCGAACTGGCATTGGGTCCTCTTTCATTATTGGTTGAGCCTTGAATAGCCTCATTTCATATTCTTCCTTTTCCATTCTCATCTTCTCTTCAATTTTCTTTTGCATTTCTTCTTCATGCCTAACTAGACTCTCTAACCGGAACGGTTCTGGTTTTGTGCATTGCTTTACCTCTGGCTTAGGTAAAACTGCAGGATAATCCGTTGTGTAAGGATAAGGTAACGCTTTCTTAATTCTAACCCTCTCATCTTCTTGTTCTTTAATCATCATTTCCATCGCAAACATCTTCTCTTTCTCCGCTCCTCTTTCTTCTGTCATGAGATTAAACGGATTTTGTCTTGTGTTTCTAACAATCCCCTGTTTTTTGTCTGCTTCAGAACACAAAATTGACATCTTTCCAAATAAATCTGTTGGCGGGACAGGAAGAGGAATCCTTTCGTCTATCCTGAAATGGAATGCATCTGGTACTGTTACCTGTTTCTTTGAATTACAGAATAGCATACCAATATCTCCTTTGCTTTCAAATATCTTCCTGTTTATCGGTCTGGCTTTGAACTTTGGAGCTTTTTCAAGTTCTTCCTTTTCTATCTGATCAAAACTCTTGACTGAAACCGGCCGTGCCCTCAATGATGTTTGGAGAATTGGCGGCTTGGGTGTGGTTAGTAGACGTGGTTTCGATTGGTCAATATGTTGTGCAGATGATGATGATGATTCAAGGGTTGTAACTGCTCTTGCCGATGTTTCCAAACGAAATTCATGGAATTGGGTTTGACGAGGTGTTGTTCTAGGAATAGGCGGCAAATTAGAAGCTTCGAAAATCTTTTTGTTTAATGGGCGAGCTTTAAACTTGGGAATTGTAGCCATCATTTCTTCTTCGATTTCAGAAGAGCTTTTTATTCTAGCAGAACGAATTCTTTGAGATGTGACTAGTTCTGGTTCTTTTGGTCTTGTTAGAGTAAGTTTTGTATTACTCCTCCTTTGTGCAATCGATGAACCTCCATTGTTGTCAAGAGAAGTCGAAAGAGATGTAGATCTCGTCCCGCCGGATTGGAACTTTCTCATCATTTCTGCCGTTGAAACAAATGGAGCTGGTTCACGAACATAAATCTTTCTATCTTTTTCACGATTTACAGAAGAAGAAGAAGAAGACATGTAGGTTCCAAATCTGTTTTTGTGCTGCAAATTTGTTGGCTTGATGTTCAAGATCTGTCTGGATTTCCCTCCTTCCAATTTTTGTTTCTTAATGGCTTGATTCTCTAGAGCTAAATTAGCAGCCGCAATGATTTTCTTCAAACTCGCCTCTCTACAATGCAAACAATGATCAAGAATTCAGAAATGATTACCAAAACAGACTCAATTGAGAAACAAAGAAATCATTGATCTGTTACCTTCTTGCACTTGCACTTGCACTGGCTGGTGGTGGTTTAGGGCCTTTTTTATGGGTTTGTGTTCTTAGAACAGATGGGTTTTTAATAACGCTAGCTATCTTCTTTGCTGTTTCTTTCTTCTTAGAAGCAAGGACAGCTGATCTATCTTCTTTACATGTATTTAATATACTGAAAACAAAAAAAGATCAAGAATCCAAATGAGTTATGAACAAGAACAAGAAGAAGAATAAGATATGAATCAACCAGAATTGAAACCAAATGGCTAACCTTTCTTTCTCTGGGTTAGAAGAACATCCAACATCTTTCTGATCGGAGGTAATAACATCAACCTAGAGAAGAATTATGAAATTTGATTTCAGGAATTGGGTTTTTCTTCTTCTTGTCATAATCAAGATTATTATATCGATACAGTACCTCAATAACGTCAGGTTTGGCTACCATTTTGTTGTTTTCATCCGACACAGGAACAGGGCTAAAGTGAATTTAAAAAAAAAAATTAGACAAACTGAATCTATCTAAGGTTAGAAATGGAGAAATAGGGTTTTATTATTTGATAAGAACTAACCTGGTTGGATCATCATTAACTGGCTCCGCCGGTGATTCAACAGCCTCAGTGAAATCACAAACGCTCTCCATCAGTTGAACTGATCTTTCAGTCTTGATTCTCATCATAAAAGCTATACATTTGAATAATCTATGAATCATTAGCTTCATCATGTGATATACTTAAAAGAAATTGCAAGAAATCACCACTAATTCCATCGAAATGGGTTTCATTCTCAATAAATGGAGTGTTAACTTACGCGAAGGGGCGTGGCTAAGAGCAGAATCGAACCAAAGCTCGGCTTTGACAACATCTTCATCGGTCTCGCCATTGATGAAATCAAAGAATCGAGGAGCCGAGTATTCGTATAACTCGTCTATCAAAACCAAATCAGAATCCGAAATCGCCATTGAATACTCGCCAAATCAGAATCCGATCCTCCTTTGTGGTTTCTCTCTCTACTGTGAGGAATGGAAATGGAGAAGAGGATATAAAACGTTCGATCTGTAAGACTGTAACGGTCGATTTTTTTTTTTTTTCTGTAAACAACGAGTTTACACACAACGGCTACATTATGGTTCTGGAAATAATCTAAAGAAAGAAATACCATCCAAAACGACGTCGGATTAGTAGTTAATGTTGACTAGTTAAGTATTGTTTAATATTTTTGAATAGAATTAGATATATTCGTTGACATATTAAGTATATAATTTAATATATCACTACCTAAAATAAATCTGATTAATATTTATCAGATTATATATAGTCTTGATATATTCAATATTTATTACCCAATTAAACTATTACTTATTAAAGAATCGTGACTAACTCTTTAATTTAAAATTTAAAAATTATTACAAATTAATACCTGTCCATTCATTTAATTTGGGAAATTATGAATACAATTTAAGAAAAATTGTAATTTTCTTAAATTAAATAATACTCATAATTTTATAAATATTACTGTTAGTTATGAGTATATAATTAATTAGTAAAACATATATAATACTAATTGAGATTATAACTAATTATTTGAAATGTAACATAATTAAATTAGTAATGAAATAAAAAAGATTTTGGAGATTCTTTCTTCTTCGTCAAATAAATAAATATATATATAACAAAATCCAATACTGAAGACAAGTTAAACATTATACAAACATAGATTATAGATCTATAACATCTTGTTAAATGAAGTATATGCATAGATTATAGATAAAGAGACATTATTATTTTTATAAAATTTACCTCACTACAATTATAATATTAAAAAATTTAATAGAATAACTTGGATGAAAAAATATATTTTATGTAAGAAAAAAATATATTATATTTAATTTTTATTAATAATGATTTAAATTAAAGTGAATGTAAAGATAATAAATGTGTTATTACGATAGACTCCAAAATTTTAAAAAATTATAATGTAAGTGGAAGTAATTGTTTTTTTTTTCTATTTGATTTTATATATTTTGATGAATTATGATGAGATTAATTTTTAGATATTATTCAAATTATAATGTAGTTTCTTATTTTATTTTATTTGAAATTTTATTTATAATCATAATTCGAAATATAGCTGATATTATTTACCTTATTTGGTATATATGATCCTGATCCATATTAATATGATTTTGACCAAATAAATGAATGTGATTTTGTTTGGATTATAATTCTCTAATCTTTAAATGAGTACTAAGACCATCTCCAATCCTTAATCTTATTTTCACACCAAAAATTAATAAACGTCACATTAAATTAAATAGTAATTCATTTCCCATCAAAAATTTATTTTCAAACTCAAAAAAATATATTTTAGAATATTTTTTTCCTTACCAACTTTTTAACATTTTCAATACTATTTACATACTTATAAATTTTACGTATTTTTTTATTTAATTAAAAGAAGTTATAATAAAAATATAAATAAATTAATTAAATATATAAAAATAAATTATATAAATATATAAAAAAAATAAAATTAATATATTAAAAATATATATAAAAAATAAAATAAATTATATAAACAAGATTAATATATAAATAAATTATATAAAAATATAAAATTAAACCTATAACTTTAAACTCAGTTTATAAATATTAAAATGCATGGATGACTAAAATATATATAGTAGTCATTTTGGTGGATAAAAAGTGGAAACGCATATATGTGTTTTTAGGAGAGTGAAATAGATCAAATACTCCTTATGCGTATGAAGTTTGATGAAGGGTGAGTTGGAACTTTCAAACCCAAAATAAGTTTGGGTAAGAATTGGAGACTTTCTAAGTATGTAATTTTATGAGATCATAATATAATTAAAATGTGTACTAATAGTTTATAATCTTATGAAATCAAAATTTTGATAATGAAATCAAAATCATTATCAAATACAAAACATAATTATTTTTTTTTTTGAATATTAAGAAGTTAGGATGATCCTTACTTCAATTTAGTGAAAATTTAATTTTAATTACTTTAGATAAAATTCTTTAACATTTGAACTACCCTATTAAATTAATTAAAAACAATTATAATCTTTATTTAAGAAAACAAAAGAAAATAGATAATGATAATAAATTGAGTCTAAGTTAGTTAGAAGGAAAACATAAAATTAATGAAGTAATTAAAAAACAATATCAATCATTATACTTATAAGAACCATAAACTATATGTATTTAAAACAAATGGCTATGAAAAATTAAATAAATTAGTAAAATGTTGAGATTAAAAAAAATATTAATATTAGACTATTTTAAAACGGAGTCAACGAACGTGAAACTCGTCGGGATTAAATACCAAATTAGTTGTCGAAAAAAGTTTAAAATTTTAAAATAAATAAATATTTCCGTTAATCTAAATATATTTGTGTAAAATCTTAACATCTTGAATATAAATTATTAAATATATATAATTAAATATTCAAATAATTATCTAATCAACCAAAAAATATATGATACTTGAATGTATATGTTTTATTTATTTATTTTAAAACATAACCCTCACAACTATGTCACAAGTTTAATTTAATTATTTAAGGTGCTCTAAATAATAATTAAATATGTGATTTTGATCTCTAAAACCACTTTTACCATTGGAACACAAATGAAGATAGAGTCTTGATTGAGTATTAGTAAATCTAAATTTCAATTTAATTAAAAAATCTACTCAACTTAATCCGTGATCATCAACTATGCATTATTCAACTAGGTATTGATAGATAAACAAAAGAATATTTTGGTTGAACCAATAAATGAATTGATTTATTGGATTTCGAAATCTCTATTAGTACCAATTTTATTAAAATATACTATTTTTTTTATAAACTAAATAAATAAAAAAGAGTAAGATATTTTAAACATAATAACTTATAAGTAATTAAAATACTACAAGAAATTATATATTTAAAAAAGTACTCATAAATAATTAAATAAATAGTAATAATTAAAGTATATTATTTAATTAAGTTTTAATATCACTTAGTATTATATGTAAGTACTAAATTAGTGTAACATAAATGAAGAATATTTATCCCTTCTTTTAATCTACTGACAATAAAAGGTGGATATTTACTTTAAAATCTTGAGTTCGAGCCTATCAGTTAACGACAAATTTTGCGCCTAATTAAATGATTAAATGTGTTTGTAAGCTACATACGTTGTCCCATTTTTTTTTTAAATAGAGACGGTTCATATTTCATTGTATAAAATCAATAATAATTTATTTTTATATATTTATTTTATTTATTTTTTCCTTAGATTTATCAAATCATCTCGTTCTTTCTAGCAGAACAATTTGTTTGGTTACTTATTCGTTCAATGTTTTTTTTTTTATATTATTATAAGTATTGGTAATAATTTATCTTATATATTTATTTTGTTTATTTGTTCCTTAAATTTATCAAATCATCTTGTTCTTTCTAGCAGAGCAATTTGTTTGGTTACTTCTTCATTCATGATTTTCTTATATTATTATAAGTATTAGTAATAATTGGTATTAAAGTATATTATTTAATTAAGTTCTAATATCACTTAATATTATATGTAAGTACTAAATTAGTGTAACATAAATGAATAATATTTATCCATTTTCTAGCCTAGTGACAATAAGAGTTGAATATTTACCTTAAAATCTTTAGTTCGAGCCTATTAGGCAGCGACAAATTTTGCGCATAGTTAAATGATTAAATGTGTTTGTGGAACTACATACGTTGTTTCATTTTTTAAAATAGAGAATATTCATATTTCATTGTATAAAATCAATAATAATTTATTTTTATATATTTAATTTGTTTATTTTTTTCTTAGATTTATCAAATCATCTCGTTCTTTCTAGTCGAGCAATTTGTTTGGTTACTTTTTTTTATATTATTATAAGTATTGGTAATAATTTGTCTGGTTATATTTCTCAATCCAATTGAATTAAACTTCCACTTTAATTTTGCACCCTCTATATATATGTTGTCTCATTTTTTCTTTTTGTAAATGGAGAATATTTATATTTCATGGTACAAAATCAATAATAATTTATTTTTTATATATTTAATTTGTTTATTCTTTCCTTAGATTTATCAAAATCATCTCGTTCTTTCTATAGAGCATTTTGTTTAGTTACTTACTTCTTTATTCAATGATTTTTTTTATACAATAAAACCTTGATAAATTAATAACATCGATTAATTAATAAATTTTTGTAGTCTCAACTCGGGACCATTAAGATAAATTAATAATTCGTTAAATTTATAAGATAATATATTTTTATTAAAAGCATATAAATCCCATTTAATATATAAATCAATAATTTTATATTACATCAAAATTATAGATATTTATTCTAAGATGTATTTTTATTTATAATAAGACTCTAATGTAACAAGCATGAATTCTATGCATTTGCATGAATAAAATATATATAAAATATTATTTATCTATAAATATTTTAGATAAAATTAATATTATTCAAATCTAATTAATTTAAAATTAATTTTAGTTTGTAAAAATTAAGTTTAATCTTAAACTTAATATTAACATATATTTTATTCCATCGGCACCCACTTAACCCCTCAATTGACCATCATTTTGTGACTTACATTTTTTCATATGTATTTTTATCCCCTCGGTAAACCACCCACCAATCTTAGTCGACCTCAATTGATGATACACCTCTTATATCTCGTCAAACTCAACCACTAACCCTCCAATTGACCCTAATATTGTGTCTCACACTTTTTTATGTCTCTTTATCCTCTCGACAAACCACATAGTGGACCATAATCTTGTGACTCATATTTTTTTATATGCCTCTATCCCTTGACAAACTACTCACCAATCTTAGCCAACTTCTTTTTTACTCTCATTTCAACAAATCAACAGCCAATCCTAATTGATCATAAACATCGTATCCAACGTCAAACCAACCACTAACCACCACCCGACATACATCTCGTGACCTCACACTTTCAAATGCTCGTTAAACCAACCACTAATTTCGACCTCACACTCGAAAAACAACACACCACCCAACCTCCATCACGTTACCTCACACTTTCAAATTCTCGTCAAACCATTCACAAATTCCTACCTCACACTCGACAAACCACCCACCACTCAACCTCCATCTCGTGACCTCATACTTTCAAATGCTCGCCAATCTAACTACTAATTCCGATTGATCACAGACCTCTTATCCAATGTCAAACCAACCACTAACCACCACCTGACCTCCATCTCGTGACCATTTCTTTGAAATTCAGTAGTCAAAACCTTCAATTTATTGATATTCAATAGTAAAATTAGTGTTATTAATATTTTATTTTATTTATTTATAAATATCACGTAAATAATAATTTAACGGTGTTTGAAACTGTTAAGACAAAATCTCGTTTTGTATAATTTTAACAATAAGAAACTCCAAATTGTAAGGTTTGAAAAGAGAAGTTCGAAATCCCAATTGATCCTCAATTTGACAAATCGTCTTTAAAAATTGTTATTTCATAACTTTTCTTTCAAATCTTAAATTTGAAGTTTTTTCAAAAAAAAGTTTTGTCTTAATGATTTCAAATACCGTTAACTTATTATGTACGTGATATTTATAAATAAATAAAATATTCATATAACTAATTTAACTACTAAATCTCAGCGAATTAAGGGTGTTGACCGTTTCTTTGAAATTCAGTAGTCAAAACCTTCAATTTATTGATATTCGATAGTTAAATTAGTGTTATTAATATTTTATTTTATTTATTTATAAATGTCACGTAAATAATAATTTAACGGTGTTTGAAACTGTTAAGACAAAATCTCGTTTTGTATAATTTTAACAATAAGAAACTCCAAATTGTAAGGTTTGAAAAGAGGAGTTCGAAATCCCAATTGATCCTCAATTTGACAAATCGTCTTTAAAAATTGTTATTTCATAACTTTTCTTTCAAATCTTAAATTTGAAGTTTTTTCAAAATAAAGTTTTGTCTTAATAATTTCAAATACCGTTAACTTATTATGTACGTGATATTTATAAATAAATAAAATATTCATATAACTAATTTAACTACTAAATCTCAGCGAATTAAGGGTGTTGACCGTTTCTTTGAAATTCAGTAGTCAAAACCTTCAATTTATTGATATTCGATAGTTAAATTAGTGTTATTAATATTTTATTTTATTTATTTATAAATGTCACATAAATAATAATTTAACGGTGTTTGAAACTGTTAAGACAAAATCTCGTTTTATATAATTTTAACAATAAGAAACTCCAAATTGTAAGGTTTGAAAAGAGGAGTTCGAAATCCCAATTGATCCTCAATTTGACAAATCGTCTTTAAAAATTGTTATGTCACATTTATTTATTTTGTATTTTTATTATGACCATACTTCAACTCAAAGCGTTTTAAGTGAGAATCAAACAAGTAAACCTTGATATCTAGGTACCACTTTTTCCATTTGAATTTGAACTACATTAAAAAATATATATATAAAAAAATAAAAAAATAAAAATAAAAATAAAAAAAATAAAAAAAATAGTATCTTCTACTACATATTTGCATAAACTTCTTAACAAAACTTTGAATCCCAACAAAAATCAAATATATTTAAAATTAAAGAGTGTGTAATTACTCAAATATTATGCTTCTCATTTATTAGCTTAGCTCTATATACAATTTTTTTTTATTAATGTTAAATACACTTATATTTTGCACCATATATAAATAAATTAATTGGGCTTAACGAAAATATGTTTATTTATTATTTAATTAAGTTGGATTAATTTTGTAAAAAAAAAACTGTTGAACCGGTCGGTTAACTGGTTAATTGGTTTCGGTTAAATCCGATTTTACCTTTTATTTTACAAACCGGTTAATCGATCGATATTGGTATTGATTTTACCGGTTCTAGTTCTACGGGAATCGATAATTCAATTTTTAAAATTCAACATAATTTTAAAATACGCGGTCCGACCGGTGGTCTCACCGGTCCGACCGATAGTCTAACCGGTCCGACCGCGAAACGGTTGATTGGATGGTCCGAATTTTAACTTCAATACGCTTACTTTTCGTACCGGTCAAAATCCGGTCCGACCAGACGGATCGACCGAAAAACCAAACCGGATATTTCCGATTCAAAAGGTATTCAAATGTGATTAACTGAAATACATTCACATTGTTTAGTATTTCATCATTACTTCTGTTGATCGTTTCTTTCTTCCCGCAATCCATTCTAGCCTTCAATCATCAATCTTTTTCTCAACTTCTTCAAATATATATCAAACTGCACAAAAAAAAAATTATGCGATTTCCAGGTATTTATTTCCGATCAAACAATATGGCCGCCACTGGATCTGCTGCATTTCATATAAATGTTGTGCAACTGTTTTTTTTCTCTTCATATTAGCTATTTTGTTGCCTAGGAATAAGTTAGGTAATTGTAATTATTGTTGTGAAGGAAGCAATATGAAGTCATAAATTTTCATGTAATTATTTGGAATGTTATTAATTTAATTGATAAATTATTGATTTAATTATATGTATTTGAATATTTTTATATGACTAAATGATTATATATATAATTTATGTATATGTTTAAATTTACTTTTAAAAAAAAAATTCGGTCTAACTAGTGGTTCAACCGGTTGGACCATTCAATCCAAAATTCGTCAAAAAATCGGGTTGATAATCGAAACGGTTTTCAAAACAATAAAATTAAGTATTAAATTTATTATTATTTTTTTTCAAAATTCTTGATTGCGCCGTATTATTGCATTATTCTCTGTCCATTCTTGTCTCTATTATAATATATTATATAACAATTATAATATATTTCATAGATATATTTAAAAATATGTTATAATATATAATTTTATTGTAACAATATAATATATTTTATTTGTCTCTATTTTTAAACTCTATTTGGTTAGTTTTTTATATTTCTTGAAAAAATTTAAATTCACACGTGAACTAGCATTTATAGATTTGTCCAGCAAATTTTTTTTCTTTTTTCAACAGATAGAATAGGAGGTGGAATCAATAAATTATAATAAAATAATAATTATCTTAATAATTATGTTTATTATAATAATATATAAAATATTATACTTGTGTTAATAGTTATATAGTTAAGCACTTTTAATATATTATAGAAGGAAGAATTTAATAAGAACATTGAATATATATATATATTCTAGAGAGATAAGAATAAACGAAAATAAGTCGCCACTTTAGTTTTGGGAAGAAACATTAAATAGTCTGGAAGCATTTTGAAATCTCTATTGACAAATTATAATTTTAAATATAAAAATAACAAATATATATAAATTATTAAATATTATTAATAATATATCTAATATTTAAAAAATAACTAATATAAATTATAAAATATAAATATATAATTAATTATTACCGATTTATCAGATAAACCATTAAAAATATAATTTAACCAAAAATTTAACCGGGTAAAAAACGGTTAACCCATCGAATAAAGCTGGTAAGCTAGGTTCGGTTATTAGTTTCCATTTTTTTTTTTTTAAACGGTCGTTTTTCAATTATTTTTTTTTTACAATGTCCTAGGCACGCCCTTCATTTTTCTTCATCACCATGCTTTTCTCTCTCCTCAATGAAGATCAAACACAACCAACAAATTCTTTTTTTAAGAAAAATTCAACTTCTGAATCACTGAATCGAAATCACATGAGACAAGAAGCTAGATAATCTTGGGATGCAAGGATCATGAGGCAATAAGGTTTAAAGAAACCCATGGAATATGAGAGGAGAGGAGAGAGCGGTTCTTAGAGAGAGAAAATCTTGGGAGATTTTGGCAAAGAAAATGCCAAATAACTTTTTTCTCAAGCATTAGAGGTAGATCCCCTTTTGTTGACTATAGGGATCATCAAGATTTGTCTCTTTTTGTGAACTTGTAAGTTTCATATGCTTTTAATTTCGCCTCACATATGAGTTTGTGTATTGGATTCTCGCAGATCTCCTTATTACCGGGAACCTATAAATGTAAGAATGGGAAGAGGAAAAGTAAATCCTACAGGTTGGATTGTTCGTGTGTCGACGGGACAAATTCTATTTGAAATGGATGGTGTGAGTTTGTCAAATGCTCGACAAGCCGCTACATTAGCTGCGCATAAACCATGTTCGTAACCAAGTTTGTTTAGTGGTCGTAACATAATTGGTTAGTGGAGAAAAACCAGGTCGGGATCTAAAAGAAGTGGCGTTCCCCTTTAAAAAAAAATGTAATGTTATGATTAGACTGACTCTTTCTTTTTAGTATGCCTAATGTCAACCTGAGAAATACAAATGAGGAATTCTATTAAACAATAGAAATGATAATAGAGTTTTAATGCCAAGAGAAAAGGTCTAGACTTATCTCACATGATAATGATCTTTCATTACGAATCGATGTGTCAGAACGCTTTCCTAGTGAGATTTAATTTAATCCACATGGTAGTAGTTCTAATTCAGTTCTTAATGCTTTCTGTAGTTGTGGGGGAGGCCTGAAGGACGCTTTCAAGCGAGTAACCGACTACTTACATTTCTGATTTATTAATTTTTTGAAAAGATTGGGATCCTTGTCTATTCTTATTGTCTAACCTGTTTTATCACCTTACCTTATCACTTGGAATAACGATGGAGTGATAACATCTAGTCAGACACATTTCTCTCAACCAAGAGATAGAATGGAAAGGAAGTAATTTTTAGAAACTGATTGAATGAAAAAATTGCATTCCCTTCTCTAGAATTCTATATGTTTATTTTGTTATGATCTTATGGTATAATAGCGTCTTAAATGTATTGTGTGATGGTAATGAACGATTCCGGAGTGTTGAATTAGGCTAAAAAAATGAATTCAATTTGTTATAGAATCTGGCTGTGCATGTTTTGTGTTTGAATTAGTTTTATTTCTGCATGTACATGCATCGAACAAATTCTAGATATGATTAAAGAATCTTCAAAATATGAAGAAAAACAACATGAATGCTTATATCATGAGATCAACATTTTATTTTGATTGAACCTAGGTCTTTTGTTTTGTGTTTGAATGTTGTTGTTATAATAGATCAAGTTAGGAAAGAAAAATGTCTTGTTGTTATGTGTGTCTTTGAGATGGAACATTGATATTTTGGTGACTGGAAGAACCAAAAACTTCCTTCTGAAATGTTGATTATGCTTCGACTAAGTGAGGGTTCGTGCGACTGAGGTAATATAAAAAAACATTTCAAAGAATCGAATCCACTTCTAAGCCGACTCACATAGGCGCCTCTAGCCAATGCGCCAATGGGCATTTCATTAATTAAATAGCTCAGACGGTAAACCCTCAAACCAACTACAACATTTGTTTAAATTCAAAACCATCCCTAAAGTGAACTCGTTTCCATGACCCCACTCCAGACCCGGATCCACCTACGAGCCAGTTTGTTTCACCCGTTTATTTAGCTCTTTTTTCGTGAATTTGACTACTTTAATTAATTCAAAAAAATATAAAACACTAAAATATGTTTTCCAAAAAAACAAAAAAAACATATTTTTGTTTAGGACCAGTTTGGATCATTTATTTATCTTCTTATTTATTTTATTTCATAATTTATATTAAGAAAATTCCACAAAATATATATATAATACAGACAAAATAATTTCTAATAAAAAACATAATATAATATATATATATATATAAATAATAAACTAAAAGTTTGTTTGGATTTTACTTATTTTAAACTAACATGTTACTTTCTAATACTTTTGTCTCGACTCTTCACTACTTATATATAAGTATTGGAAATTTTTATTTTAGATTTAGGACTAATGATATAGACGTAAGACTTAAGAATAATATATATAAAACTAGACATATATATATATATATATATATATTTATATATATATATATACATTTATACATTTATAAATATATATATATATATTTATAAATATATATATATATACATTTATATATATATATATACATTTATATATATATATATATATATATTATATATATATATATATATATATATATTTATATATATATATATATACATTTATATATATATATATATATATACATATATACATATATATATATACATTTATATATATATACATTTATACATATATACATTTATACATATATACATTTATATATATATACATTTATATATATATATATATATATATATATATATATATATATATATATATATATATATATATATATATATATATATATATATATTTATGTCTAAATTTACCTTTACGCATGCATAAATAAAGGGGTAAGATATTTTTTAAAATATTCTCGATCCTGGGAGTTTTGTCTTGTATCCATTTAGGCCCTCCAATTAGGCTAACAACTAATTTCAGCTTCATTCTTTCACATATTAACTTATTTTAATTAAGTAAAAATAATTTAGTCCCTGAAATTCCAACATCCTCCAATTGAGTCCCTAGACTATTTTAACGTCCAATTTTGACCTCAAACTTTCAATTTCGAATTATTTTAATAAATTCAAAATAATTCAACCCCTTGACTATCTAATTATGGCCAAATTGACCATTGAACTTCACTTAGGTCCAATTTTCACTTTGAAGTTTAAATTTCAAAAATTCAAAATTTTCTTCAGAATTGTTTGATTCCATTTTACACCAAACAACCTCTTTTCATGCATTGGAACTTCTAAATTATTTTAGAAAATCCCAAAATCTATAGGATTATCAAAAATATTATTTTCTATAATTATAAAAGAAATCCATCACTTTTAGAGCCTATTTGGAAAATTTTCTATACTTGAGAACTCATATCTTGAGTTCTACCTCTAAAAAATGATTAAATTAATTTAGCAGGCTTATAAAATTATTTTTGACCTTCACAAATATTTTCAGAATTTTTGAGGCACGTTTAGAAAATCGCTCTTTTTTTAGTGTCATAACCGGAGTTCTATAACTCTGAAAATTACAAACTCGATTGAGTTCTATCTCTCAAAATTATTCTTGATATGCATAAAAAAATTGAAAATTTTCAAACACTTTTAAAAAAATACTTGACTTTTGTAGTGTCATAAACGGGGTTCCAATACTCTGAAATTCTCAATGAGAACTTTCTTACACTCGTGGACTTCTTTTTTATAAGGATTCACAAACTCGATTTTAATCAAGTAATATGTGAGTTTTTCACTTCACTTTTGTATTCTTTTTGTGTAAGAGAATCATTTGTGGCTCTTTTATCTTAACCATGTATAAACCTAATAGACGCCTAAAGTCATTTTAAACAATTAATATGGATAACTCCCTTATTTAGACACGGGTTAGGATAATTACAAGAATAAAAGAGTTTTGAACTCAAAATGAGTGTATAACAATCCTTTCAAACATCAAATGTCCAACTATTTTCAAGTAAAGACTATTCATTATGGACATACATGTGGGACATAGAGTTGAGGTCCTTTCCCACGTGTAACCAAGAACCACAACATTAAAACAAATACTCTGGTTTTCATTCCTAGTTTCTTTGAGAAGTAACTAACGCGATGACTTTCAAAGTGAATTAGGTTAATGCGTCCAACATTTATTAATTTAAAACATGTACATACCTATTTTAAAAGGCGTATACTAAAGAACTCTATTTTGGTTCATCATATCACATTTAAGACTTAGCAACTTCCAAAAGTATAGTCTTCTTGTCTACTTTTTACGAGATTCGAGAGGAATGTAAATCAAAAGGTTCTTTAACATAACCTGTACGAAAAATGTTTTCTTTAAACAATACCCAAGGTCGAGCCTACCATAAAAAATAAAAGGGCAAATTACCTAGGTGGCCTTCTAATTACTCTGATCGCTTACTTTTAGCCATTAAATTATTTTTTAAAACATACCGCCCTTCAAATTTTAAAAAGGTTACCAATAGCCCTTCCGTCAAGTTCTTGGTTAAACATAATGGTTTAAGCTTAAAATATTATTTTTTATATATTATCTTTAATCATTATTATATATATATAATTATTAAATCGATTATATATATTATTATATATATTTTATTATTATTATTATTATTAATTTTTATATTTATATAATTATTAAATCTTTTATATAATATATAGATAAAATGTATATTATTTATTTTTATCTACATATTTATATTTATATAAAATAAAGTTTAAATAATTTATATAATATGTATATATAATTTATATATATTAGCTTTAATGATTAGTTAATATATAGTATTTATATAATAAATATTTTTAAAATCAATTTAAGGGTTAAAAATAATTAAGTAGTTGGAAGGTCACCCTTATTTTTAGTATTCAAATTATTTTAAAAATATATATTATATATATATATATATATATATATATATATTTATATATATATAAATCAATAATTAAAGATAATATATAAATAATTTTAAATTTTATTTTATGGATATATATATATATATATATATATATATATATATATATATATATATAGATAGATATAGATAAAAATAAATAATATATATTATCTATATATATGAAAGAGATATAATAATTATATTATTATATAAAAATTAATGATAAAAGATATATATATATATATATATAAATAAGTATTTAATAATTATATATATAAATATAAAAAATAATGATTAAAGATAATATATATATAAAAAAAAAATATTTTAAGCTTAAGCCGTTATATTTAACCAAAACATATAACCAAAAAGTTGACGAAAGGGTCATTAATGACCTTTCTAAAAGTTGAATGAGCGATTTGTTTTAAAAATTAATTTGAGGGTTAAAAGTGAGCGATCGAAATAATTAGAGGGATGTCTAGTTAATTTATTAAAAAAACGCTTGAAGGAGGGCTAAAATCTTATCTTATGGTTAACAATCAACGCTCTAAACAACTCAGTTATTTCAACTATAAAAATCTCACAAGTGAAGATGTTAAAATGGGATATCGACGTGCGAAGTGTTGTTCAAATGGGTTATCGACGCTTATGTTAGCTAGTTAGATTTGTCTAGTTATTAATGATATTATTTTTCTTGAAAAAATATTATGTAAATACAAACTAAAATGAGATATTGACACTTAAACTTATTACATTAATCTAATGTCAAAAAATGTTGCAAAAATAAAATATCGACGAGTGAGGCATAATTAAAATGAAATATCTACAACAAACTAAATTAAGATAATGACGATATGCAAAAATTAAAATTAAAAAACGCTAGAAAGAGGGTTTGAATCTTTGTCCTTGTGGTTAATAATCACACAATCTAACTAGATCAACTTTTATAGCTCTAATAATCTCAAGAATGACGATATTAAAATGAGATATCGACGCGCTAGGTGTTGTTAAAATCGGTTATTGATGTGATGCTTATCTAGTTAGTCATTTCTAGTTATTAATGATATAATTTTTTCTTCAAAATTATAATATGTAAATACAAAATAAAATTAGATATTGACACTTAACCTTATTGCATTAATATAATGAAAAAATAAAGTTGTTAAAACAGGATATAGACACGTGATGCATTGTTAAATTGAAATAACGACAAAAAACTAAATTAAGATATCAACACTTAGGCAAAAGTCAAAATTAAAAACTCCAGAAGGGGAGGGCTTGAACCTCCGAACTTGTGGTTACTACACACACTCTCTAGTCAACTTAGCTATTCCAACTCAAACAATCTCAATGTGGTGATGTTAAATTTGGATATCGACGTGCAATGCGTTGTTCAAATGAGTAATACGATTAGCTAGTTAGTCTTGTCTAGTTATTAGTGTTATCATTTATCTAGATATAATATTGTATAACAACAAACTAAAATGGGATATCGACACTTAACATTGTTGCATTATTGTAATAACAAACTAAAGTTTTTAAAATAGGATACGACGTATGAGACATTGTTAAAATGAAATATCGACAATATTAAAAAACGCTAGAAGGTGGGCTTGAACCTCAAATAAAAATTAAAAAACTTTAGAAGGAGGACTTAAACCTCCGACTTTATGGTTAACCGCCACACACTCTAACCATCTGAGTTATTCCACCTCTAATAATTTTATGCAGCGATGTTAAAATCAGATATCAATGCGTGAGGCGTTGTTCAAATGGGTTATTGACGCGACACTTGTCTAGTTAGCTTTGTCTTGTTATTAATGTTATCAATTTTCTTGAAAATAATATTGTATAACGATAAACTAAAATTGGGTATCGACATTTAACCTTGTTGCATTAATTTATTGAAATAAACAAAATTGTCCAAATAGAATACTGACGCGTGAGGCATTGTTAAAATTAAATATCAACAACAAACAAAATTAAGATATTGACGCTTAGGCAAAAATAAAAAATAAAAATGCTTAGCTAGTTAGCCTTGCCTAGTTATTAATGTTATTATTTTTCTTGAAATTAATATTGTATAACTACAAACTAAATTTGGATATCGACACATAGCCTTGTTGCATTAATTTATTGACAAAATAAAGTTGCTAAAATATGATACAACGCATGAGGCATTATTAAAATGAAATATCGATTGTAAACACTAAAATTCTACACACCCAATTTATAAATTTAAGAATAATTATTTTGATTATATTCGAATAAATAAATCAAAATAATTATCCCAAATGTCAAAACATATTCAAACAATTAATTGAATTAATTATTTTAATAATTAAATCCGAAATTAATTAAGGATATGGTCCAGGAAAATATTAAGATAATTTAGGATAAATGTTGTACCCATTTTATCTCAAAATAATTTTAGAAAAACCATCCTTCTTCTAGACTAGCGGCAACAAGAGGTGGATATTCTTAGCTTTCTTGATGTCATAGGTTCGGTCCTGTCAGGCGACAAGTTCTGCACCTAGTTAAATGGTTATGTGTGTCTTTAGGCTATGTGTTTAATCATTTGTTCCATTTTTAACTCCACCAAGGTAGCCTAGTGGTAAAAGTCAGTTTAAAAGACCAAAAAGTCATTTGTTCCATTTTTAACTCCACCAAAGTAGCCCAGTGGTACGAGTTAGTTTAAAAGACCAAAAGGTCACGAGTTCGATTCCATCTGGAAATGCTTTGAATTTAAGAGAGGGCCATGGTTGTGGGGTGACATGCTAGTTGTCCTTTAATTCAAAAAAAAAAGATTTTAGAAAAATCAAGGGTATTAAAATAAATAATTTAGGATAAATGTTGTATCAATTTTATTCCAAATAAATTATTTATTAAACCCAAAAATATACAAAAAGAAATTGACAAAATAAATGTCATATTTATTTTAAATATTTTGTGTATTTTAAAGATTTAAAAATAAAGCCAAAAGGGTGAAAGAAAAATCAATTTCAAATAAACCCTTAAGTTTTTAAATAAAAAAATAAATTTGTGATCATGTGTGGCTGAAATTTAGAAGAATTTCTGCAGCAAGAACCAAAGTTATCGGATATGCGCTGAATTTTCATTCAACGCCCTAGCGCTGCCCGCGTCGTCCGATGCAATGAAAGAAGCGCGCATCCGCGAAGTAGGGTTCAGCTAACGCACCGTTAGAAGAAATGCAATGGACCGTTCAATCGCAAACGACAGGTTGACAGAACGTTAACAGAATGCTCTGCATCTTCAATTTTGCCCGAAACGACGTCGTTTCATCCATGGATTGTCGTCTTTATCGCGACACCAGATGGATAATCATCCGCAGTCATCTTTGATTTTTCAAAGATGGAATTTCGTTTGTTTATAGTTTGACTCATTCAAAAACTAAAGGATCACCCTACTTCGGTGATCATTTACCCTATGTCTAGAATCGCCATGATGGCCTATGTCGTCGACTGACCGAAAGAACAACCAAAACACAATCATGAGTGTTTGAATAATTTAATCCCACTTGAATGATTAATCGATTTCGGGAGGCTATAAATAGCCTACCTTGATGATTTCGAAGATACAATATCATCTCTCAAGCCCTCAATCAGAAGATTTTGAAAATCCGCCATTGAAGCTCCAAGCTTCTATATTTTTCAAAATTATCTATTAGGCTTTAAAGCTCGAATTCAGACATCTCAAAATCTTCCTTAAGGTCTAAGGAGTATTCTCCAATACGTGGTAAACTTTCAACCACCCTCAAAATCAATATTCTAGATTGAAATTGAAATTTTTATATTTCAGTTTTCATAAGTTTGTATACTGCCTAGTTGTTGATTTTTTTATTAGAAAACGATCCTAGGATCATTTACAAGTTTTCTATGAAATCTACCTAAATTTGAATTTGGAAAAATCCAAAATTGGATTTTCTGTTCTTGAGCTAATCCTCAAGAATAATAGCTTTCAAAGTTTTCCAACATGTTTCTAATGATGTTGGGCACCTATTTGGATCATGTTTGATCCATTCCGATAATGTTTGATTAAAATTAAAATTTTCAAAACAAATGAAAATTTTAAGTTCTTGAATTGGTCAATTCTAACAAGCAGTGTTCATATTTTGGTACTAATCAATCATATGAAGTATAAGGAAGTTATTAGCAATCTCCGTACACTTCATTAAACTTTAAAAACCAAGAACCCGATTTTTTGTCTTCAATTTGTTTTGAACAAATAGAACATCACCTAGGTTGAATGATACCTTGGGATGATGTTTTTAATGTTCTCGGGAGCTTTGTGAAGCTACCCAAGCTCTTGGATCAAATTATCCAAGCCTCCATCAAAATTGCAAAACCTGTATTTTTTATATTCTTGAAGACCAACAGGTTCAATCAGGACTGAGAGGTCCGACCGAGAATCTTCAGTCAAAACTAAGAGGTCTGACTGAGAAATTTTCAGTTAGGATTGAGAGGTCTGACCGAGGTTTTCAACCCGGATCGAGAATTTTTATATATGACCGAGAAATTGAACATAGGACCGAGGAGTCTCGCACCCGATCTAGAACTCTCGAACACAAGACTGGTAGTTTCCGCATCTCGATCGAAGACTTTTGCACCCCGACTGAGAATCTAAACCCATGACCAAGGGCTTTTAGCCCCAACCGATAAAACACACCCAAGACCGAGGACACTGGTCCTAGGGCCTATTCGGTTGCATTTTTCAATTTCCAAAATTATTTTTATAATTTTGGAACTTAAAATCATTTTCTAATAATCCCAAAAAAATAGAAAATGATTTCAAAATAATTTTTGAATACCATACAAATATTTTGATAAAGGCTTGTTTGAGATTTATTTTTTGAAAATCCTAATACCTTTTAAGATGATGTTCTTCAGGTATATTCATCACTAGTCATCAACAACAACAATAGATTCCACCATTTAAATATTATTGTTATAATTTTAAATACGCAAAAATATGTGCATGTTTAAAACCGAGAGAATAATTGATTAAATAAAACGTTATACAACCAATTTTCAAAAGCAAAATTTTATAAAGTAGTAAGGAGGATGAAGTGCGAAATCCCTTTCCCGAGTATCCCTAAATTTTAAACTAAACGAAAAAATACGTTTGAACATGTACATCTTTTATTGATTTTAAAAATAATTGGCGACTCTGTTTCAAATAAATAATATTTGAAATTAATTATTTTTAATTAATTTAAACATAAATTTTCAAAAATCAAATTTTAATTTGATTATAACAAATTTAAAGATTATTTAAACTTGAACCCAAATTAATTATTTTTATAATTAATTTTAAAAGTTGTCAGAATTTATTTAAAATATTTTAAAATAATGTCTTATTTTAAAAAGATTATTAACACGCAAACCAAGGTTAAAATTTCTCAAACCTTAAGCCTTTCCGGAATAATGATTTTCCAGAGGTTACATCAACATAAAACTAAATTAAGATATTGACACTTAGACACAAATAAAAATTAAAAACGCTAAAGTATTGTTTGAACCTTCGACATTGTCATTAACAGTCACACGCTCTAACCAACAAAGATATTCTAGTTATAATAAACTAACGCGTGATAATGTTAAAATGGGATATTAATGCGCGAGGTGTTGTTCAAATGGGTTGTCGATGCGACTTTTAACTACTTAGCATAATCTAGTTATTAATGATATCATTTTTCATGAAAAAAGTATTATGTTAATATAAACTAAAGTGAGATTTTTACATTAACATTAATCTAATGAAAAATTAAATTGTTAAAATATGATATCAACACGCGAGGTATTGTTTAAATGAAATTTCGACAAGAAACTAAATTAAGATATCGACGCTTAGAAAAATAATAAAAAATAATAATCTAGTTATTAATGATATCATTTTTCTTGACAAAACTATTATGTAAATACAAACTAAAATGAGATACTGACATTAAACCTTAATACAATAATTTAATTAAAAAAATAAGATTGTTAAAACATGATATCCACGTGTGAGGTATTGTTAAAATGAAATATTGTCAACAAACTAAATTAAGATATCGACACTTAATTAAAAATAAAATTTTAAAAAGACTAGAAGGAGAGTTTAAACCTGCGACCTTGTGGTTAAAGTACGCGCTCTAACCAATTAAGCTACTACAACTCTAACAATCATACACAAGGTAATATTAACATGGGATATCGACGAGCAAGGCATTGTTCAAATTGGTTATACTCTTAGCTAGTTAGTCTTGTCTAGTTATTAATGTTATCATTTTTCTTGAAAATAATATTGTATATCGACACTTAGCCTTATTGCATTAATCTAATGACCAAATAAAGTTGTTCAAATAGGATACGCATGAGACATTATTAAAATAAAATATTGACAACAAAATAAATTAAGATATTGACGTTTATGAAAAATAAAAAAATGCTAGAAGGAGAGTTTGAACCTCAAACCTTGTGATAAATAACCACACACTTTAACCATTTGTGTTATTCAAACAATAACAATCATACACGAGGTAATGTTAAAATGGGATATTGACATGCATGGTGTTGTTCAAATGGGTTATACACTTAGTTAGTCTTGTCATTATTAATGTTATCATTTTTTTGAAAATAATATTGCATATTGACAAACTAAAAGGATATCGACACTTAGTCTTATTGCATTAAGCTAATGAAAAAATAAAGTTGTTAAAATATGATACGGCATTTGAGACATTGTTAAAATAAAATATCGATAACAAACTAAATTAAGATATCGACGCTTAGATAAAAAGAAAAATTTTAAAATCGCTAGAAATTATTAAAATAAAATATTGACAACAAACTAAATAAAAGTAAATATTGCATATTGACAAACTAAAAGGGATATCGACACTTAGTCTTATTGCATTAAGCTAATGAAAAAATAAAGTTATTAAAATATGATACGGCATTTGAGACATTGTTAAAATAAAATATCGATAACAAACTAAATTAAGATATCGACGCTTAAATAGGATACGCATGAGACATTATTAAAATAAAATATTGACAACAAAATAAATTAAGATATTGACGTTTATGAAAAATTAAAAAATGCTAGAAGGAGAGTTTGAACCTCAAACCTTGTGATAAATAACCACACACTTTAACCAATTGTGTTATTCAAACAATAACAATCATACACAGGTAATGTTAAAATGGGATATTGACATGCATGGTGTTGTTCAAATGGGTTATACACTTAGTTAGTCTTGTCATTATTAATGTTATTATTTTTTTGAAAATAATATTGCATATTGACAAACTAAAAGGGATATCGACACTTAGTCTTATTGCATTAAGCTAATGAAAAAATAAAGTTGTTAAAATATGATACGACATTTGAGACATTGTTAAAATAAAATATCGATAACAAACTAAATTAAGATATCGACGCTTAGATAAAAAGAAAAATTTTAAATCGCTAGAAGGAGGGCTTGAACCTCCGACCTTGTGGTTAACAGCCACACGCTCTAACCAACTGAGCTATTCCAGCTTTATTAATCTCACGTGTGACGATGATAAAATGGAATTTCGACGCACGAGGCATTGTTCAATTGAGTTATCGACTTGACGCTTAGCTAGTTATCATTGTCTAGTTATTAATGTTATCATTTTCTTGAAAATAATATTGTATAATGACAAACTAAAATGGGATATATTAATACAAAAACAAATTAAAGTTGTTAAATAGGATATCAACGCATGTGGCATTTTAAAATAAAACATCGACAATAAACTAAATTAAGATATTGACGCTTAGAAAAAATTAAGAAATTAAAAAACATTAGGAGGACTTGGAACTTTAACCTTGTGGTTAACAACCACACACTCTAACTATATGATCTATTCCATCTTTAATAATTTCACGTGTGGCGGTGTTAAAATGGGATATCGGCACGCAAGACGTAATTTAAATGGTTTTTCGACGCGACGATTAGCTAGATAGCTTTGTCTAGTTATTTATTAATGTTATCATATCATTTCTATTAAAATAATATTGAACTAAAATAGGATATCCACACTTACCTTGTTTGCATCAATCTAATGATATATTAAGTTGTTAAAATAAGATATCGATCTGTGAGGCATTGTTCAAATATATATCGACATCAGACTAAATTAAGATATCGAGGCTTAGGAAAAATTTAAAAATAATTATCGCTAAAAGGATGGTTTGAATTTCCAACATTGTGATTAACGGTCACACACTCTAATCAACTAAGTTATTCTAGCTTTAACAATTTCAAGTGTGACGATGTTAAAATAAAATTTTGACGCAACATTAGTTTTGTCTAGTTATTAATGTTATCATTTTTTTTGAAAATAATATTGTATAACGTCAAACTAAAATTGGATATCGACACTTAGCCTTGTTGCATTAATATATTAATAAAATAAAATTATTAAACTAGGATACCGACGTGTGAGGCATTGTTAAAATGAAATATCGAAAAAAAACTAAATAAACATATTGACGCTTAGGTAAAAAAATATATTAAAAACGCTAGAAGGGAAGTCTTAAAACCTCAAACCTTGTGGTTATAGGAAATAGCTCAAACCAACTGAGGTATTATAACTTTAACAAACTCACGCGTATTGATGTTAAAATGGGATATTAAAGCGCGAGTTGTTGTTCAAATGGGTTGTTGACGCGACAATTAGCTTGTTTGCATAATCTAGTTATTAATTATATCATTTTTCTTTGAAAATATATTATGTAAATACAACTAAAATGAGATATTGACACTTAATCTTATTCCATTAATCTAATGAAAAATAAAATTGTTAAAATATGATATCGACGCGTAAGACACTGGTAAAATGAAATATCAACAACAAACTAAATTAAGATATCAATGCTTAGAAATAATAAAAATTAAAAAAATATGGGAGGGCTTGAACCTCCAACCATGCAATCAACAACCACACACTCTAACCAACTAAACTATTTCAGCTCTAACAAAATCATGCGTGACAATGTTAAAATGAGATATTAACGCGCGAGGTGTTGTTCAAATGAATTATCGATGTGACGCTTAGCTATTTAGTATAATCTAGTTACTATTGATATCATTTTTTTTGAAAAACATATTGTGTAAATACAAAATAAAATGAGATATTAACACTTAACCTTATTGCATTAATCTAATGACAAAATAAAATTATTAAAATACGACATCAACGCTAGAAATGGGATTGAACCTCCGACTTTACTGTTAACAACCACATGTTCTAATCAACTGAGTTATTTGAACTCTAACAACGACAAACTAAAATGGGACATTGACACTTAGACTTTTTGTATTAATCTAGTTATTAGTGTGATCATTTTTTACTTGAAATAATATTATATAACGACAAAACAAAGTTTACAAATAAGATATCATTAAAAAACGTTAGGAGGAGGGTTTGAACATTCAACCTCGTGGTTAACAGACACACGCTTAACAAACTATGTTATTCCAGCTCTAACAATTATACACGAGGTAATGGTAAACTGAGTTATTGACGCCTAGTTAGTTATCCTTGTTGCATTAATCTATTTATTAATGTTATAATTTTTCTTGAAAATAAAATTGTATAACATCAAAAAACTAAAATTGAATATCAACACTTAGTCTTGTTGCATTAATCTAGTTATTAATGTTATCATTTTTCTTGAAAATAATATTGTATAACGAAAAAAAACTAAAATCGGATTTCGACACTTAGTCTTGTTGCATTAATCTAGTTATTAATTTTATCATTTTTCTTGAAAATAATATTATATAACGACAAAACAAACTTGTTAAAATAAGATATTGTTAAAAAAATGCTAGAAAAAGGGTTGAACATTCAACTTTGTGGTTAACGACCACACACTTAACCAACTAAGCTATAGCAATCATAGTTAAAATGGGTTAGCAGCACTTAACTAGTTAGCTTTGTTGCATAAATCTAGTTATTAATGTTGTTATTATTTTTTAAAATAATATTATATAACGACAAAACAAAGTTGTTAAAATATGATATTGTTAAAAAAAACGCTAGAAAGAGGGCTTGAACATTCAAGCTTGTGGTTAACAGTCAAACGCTTAACCAACTAAGCTATTTCAATTCAAACAATCATAAACGAGGTAATGTTAAAATGGATTATCGACGCTTAGCTAGTTAGCCTTGTTGCATCATTCTAGTTATTAATTTTAACACTTTTTGAAAATAATAATGTATAACGACAAACTAAAATGGGATATCGACGCTTAGTCTTGTTGCATTAATTTAGTTATCAATGTTATCATTTTTTAAATAATATTGTATAAAGACAAACTAAAATGGGACATCGACACTTAGTCTTATTGCATTAATCTAGTTATTAATGTTGTCAATTTTTCTTGAATATAATATGTTATAACGACAAAACAAAGTTGTTAAAATAGGATATTGTTAAGAAAACGTTAGGAGGACTTGAACATTCAATCTTGGGATTAACAGTTACACGTTTAACCAACTAAGTTATTCCAGTTCTAACAATCATGCACAAGATAGTATTAAAAAATGGCTTATCGACGAATAGCTAGTTAGCCTTGTTGCAATAATCTAGTTATTAATGTTATCATTTTTCTTGAAAATAATATTGTACAACGACAAAACAAACTGATAAAATAGGATATTGTTATAAAGAAAATGCTAGTAGGAGGGCTTAAATATTCAAGCTTGTGGTTAATAACCCACATTTAACCAACTAAGCTATTCAAGTTATAACAATCATACACGAGATAATATTAAAATAGGTTATCGACGCTTTGCTAGTTAGCCTTGTTGCATTAATCTAGTTATTAATGTTAAAATTTTTGAAAATAATGTTGTATAACGTCAAAAAAAAGTTGTTAAAATAAGAAATTGTTAAAAAACACTAGAATGTGGACTTGAACATTCAAGCTTGTGGTTAATAGCAACACGCTCGAACCAACTGAGCTATTCCTGCTACATCACGAAAATTATTTAACATTAAATTTTGTTAGAAAAACTAGATAGTTAATTAATATGTAATTAACTATCTAAAAGAACTTAATCAAATACAACTTTATGTGCAGGTACATATTCAACCAGACCGGTTAAACCGAATCTCCTAAGGAAGCTCAAACCGGAATCCCTCAATGAATTTATCCTTTTAGAAGTCTGGATCGACTCAACATCAGAACTGGTTGAATTTCAAACCGATAATGTCCGGCTAGGTTCAATATCTTGAAAATCTTAAAGCCACCATACATCTCAAACGGACAAATTATTCAAAGATATGGACATGTTGGAAGTTAACGTATTGACATAAATAAATATTCCTTGAGAATATGCGGAAGAAGATTCTGAAACAAGACAGAACGCAATTGAATGATTAACTGACCTTGTTTAAGTCCACAAGCAATCTCAAGGGACAGGCCGCCGCCAAATGTACAACTGTCATGTGTACAAAGACAAAGCGTGCAAGTCACCTAATCCGGACCGGCATGACTCCTTCTGACCAATCACCTTGAAGAGAGAGAAATATGACCGTTGTCATATTTTCACTATAAAAGGAAGCACAAAGGCTGAAGAAAAGATATCTCCGCGCGAAAACTTACTCTTCTTCGAACTGATTCTTGAGCTCATCATCTAGATTTGAATTCTGAATCTTGTGAATAAACTCTGATAAAACTGAAAAGCTATTGAGTGATAAGAACGAACTGAAGTTCTAAGTATTTGCATATTTGTAAACGTGTATTACAATACTGTGTGAGTGTTATAAAGTGAACATCGAGCCGTAAGTAAGACTCGATCGTGTGTTGTTGAATATTCCTTAGTGAATATCCTTCTCACGATTTGAGAAGAAAGGTGACGTAGGAGTTTCATCTCCGAACATCCATAAAATCTGTGTCTTGTGTTCTTTACTCATTTTAGGTCACCAAACTAACCGAACCGGTTTTTCCCTCATTCTAACCGACTTCTCTCCATTCTCACTTCCAACCGATCCGTGTGTGTTGCTACAGGCTGAAACAAACATTTCCGCACTTGAACTCGGTTCAAGAGTTTGTGACAGTCTGTGTAGTGTTATGATCGGTGTTAATTCTTAACCGGATTAGCGCAAACCGTTGTGTGTGTGTTTAAGCGGTCTCCTTTAGCCGGACCCCGGTCCCCTATCGGCGATCCCGATCCTAACAAGTGGTATGAGAGCAGCTAGTCTCAACACTCAAGTAACACAAAGTTGGCAAACATGACTCTAGGGCTGCAAATGAGCTGAGTCGAGCTCGAATTTGCTTGAGCTCGAACTCGACTCGATTTAGTATTTATTAGCTCGATTCGAACTCGAGCTCGAACGAGTTTATAAATTTGAGCTCGATCTTGACTCGACTATTTACCTATAAGCTCGGCTCGACTCGAAAAGCTCGAACTCAAGCTCGAATTCAAGATCGAGTTCGAGCTCAAACTCGAGCTCGAATTCAAGCTCGAACTCAAACTAAACTTTCATACATATTCAACATTTAAAACATAATATTTAAAATTGAAAATATGAAAAAATCATAACTATTTAAAATTCCAAAATCATGATTTCAACCACAATTACTAGTCAAAATTCTAAAATATAAAATTCTAAAATTAAAGTACAATACAATATAAATTGTTTGAACATTCAATATATTAATATTTTTTAAGTCACGTTTTTCAAGCATAGCACAAGTACACATACCTGCATTTAAGCTTAAAAATAATTAATATAAAAAATAATTGTTAAAATAAAAAACTAAAATTTAACTTATTTTAAGGTTTAAGGGTAGATACGGACAAAAACAAATTCAACCTATTTTTATTAAATATTATTATATATAATTAAATTATTTGGGTACAAATATAACAATAATTTATTAACTTATTTATAGAAAGAATCTATTAATTTATTTATATATTACAATATATTATTAATATTATAAATTCAATTTTTCTCTCAACATATTATATATAATATATACTGGCCTTTTTTATCTCTTCATAATATATACAAAATATATACTAACATTTTTTTTATCTTACACATAATAGTGTTTTTCTATATAGATCTATGATCAATATATATTAAAAGTATTTTTCTATATAGATTTATGAACACTATTAATATATATAATAGTGTTTTTCCATATAGATCTATGAACGATCTATATAGCACAAATTTCTCATAATACAAAAAAAAAATCAAAATTATTTAAAAGTATGAGCAATAGCTATAGTAGAAATAAAAATATATTTTAATTTACCTTTAGATTTCTTGTGAATGAATGAGAGAAATAGTGTAGATGAGAGATAACATAAAAAAATGTATTAACCTATTATGAATGAGTGAAAGACGAAAGAAGAAGAAATAGTGAAGAAAGAAGAAGAATAAATGGTGAAGATAGAGGAAGAATAAGAAGAAGAAATGGTGATGATAGAGGAAGAAGAAGAAGAAATGGTGAAGACGAAGAAAGAAGAAGAAAAAGAGATGAAGAGTCACTTATGATTGATACATTAGAAGTTAGGGTTTTGTTTTATGACAATATAATATAATAATGTGGATTATGGGTCTTCTTTATGGGCTTTGAAAATAGAGAGAAAAGAAAAAAATTGTTTTAAATTTTAAGTTTTTTATATTAAATAAATAAATAAATATATTATATATTATCAAGCTCGAAAAAGCTCGACAAACCATCGAGCAAGCATTATATGAGCTCGAGTTCGGCTCGAATATTAAACGAGCCGGCTCAAACTCGGCTCGAACTCGATCAAAGTCAAGCTCAAATCGAGCTTTGATCGAGCGGCTCGCGAGCAGCTCACGAGCGATTTGACTCATTTGCAGCCCTACATGACTCGCAATGAGAAGCCCCATATGCTAGAAAGTGAGGTGTTTGTCGATTGGAAGGTTCAGATGTATCTACATCTGATTACCATGGATGATGAAATGGCGGTCATCCTTAACGAATGTCCGACAAAGATTGAGAAAGAAAAAGGTGAATGGACAGCTGAAGATAGAAGAAGAAACAACCTAGACAACCGTTGCAAGAGACATATCTTCAAATTTCTAAACATAAACACATTCGGAAAAGTCAGAGATTGCGCTACTGCAAAGGAAACCTGGGAAACGATGATTCAGCTTCATGAGGGAAATGAAAGAACAAAAGAAAACAAGATATTGGTGGCAACTCAGAAGTTTGAGAACATTAAGATGAACCTGGGTGAAACCATGAAGGAATTCAGTGATCGGTTCACAAATGTGGTGAATGAGTTGTCTGCCCTTGGAAAGAAGTATGACAACAAAGAGACCATTGTCAAAGCATTGAGGTCTCTTCCTAGAGCTTGGGACATAAAAACAATGGTGATGCGAGAATCTAACAGTCTCGGGCAAATGAAACTGCATAATGTGTTTGAGGACTTGAAGGCATACGAGTTCAAGATGAGATCTCGGATCGAAGATGAATCCTCAACGTCAACCGCAACCAAAGCTTTGGTGACATCCGTGGAGCCAACCGTTCCGACACCAATCAAAACCGCTGAACAGTTTACCGAGGATGCGATGACCATGCTTGCAAGAAAATTCAAAAGATTTATAAAGAAGAGTCAACCATCAAACAACTTCAATTACAACTACGGTGATAAATCTAACGTTAGATGTTATAATTTTAATGCTTTAGGTTACTACAGGTCAGAGTGCAGAAGACCAAGAAGAGACGACCGAAGACCGGATGATCGAAGACCGGCTGATAACAACCAGAGAGGTGAATATCAGCAACCCGGTGAAGGCAAAGAAATTCAAAAGGCATTACTAGCCGATGACAGTGGGAGCTATTGGGCTTATTCCGACACGGAGAACGATGACGACGGATTCCCTTGCCTCATGGCTAAGGAGGAAGAGGTATTTGATTTTTCACCAAGGAAGATTTTGTCACTGCTCTCAATGACATGGTCATTGAGTTCAAGAACATGTTTGCTCTTGTTCCAACTCGGCTAATTGTCCATACCGATCAACCGAGTAACTTCCAAACTGGTGAATCAAGTGGAACCAAGACCGATGAACCGATTGAACTATCCTATGAGAATGAGAAGCTCAAGGAGATAGATCAATCGCTGATCGAAGAAAATGAAATATCTAAGTATGTCATTGTTGCTTGGAAGAAATCCAGTGAAGTTGTAAGCCAGATGTCTACCTACCAAAGACATCCCAAATGCAAGTTTGACCTTGGATACAAAGGCGGTAAATCGGCTAACCGGAAACATTCCAAAGAGTTGAATCTCAACAAGAACAAGCTTCCGTTCATAAGCTTTGTTAAGAGTAGTTCAACCGATACTAAGGAAGATCATGACCTACCACTAGCTAAGGAAATTAAATATGTAAGTCCAACTAACACGGCTAAATGGCTTCATCTTGAGAGAAGGAAAACCAACCGGACAGTAAGAAAAGAAACTGACAAACGTCCATACAGAACAAATCAACGTTCACCACCACGATACAATGAAACACCAACTAGAAGACAGAGAGATGTCAAGTCAGGTAATGGTGAGATAATTAACACTACTACTAGGAAAGTCATCCGACTAATTAAAGTTTGGATTCCCAAGGGACTAATCAACCACGGACCCAAGTAAATGTGTGTACCAAATAGGTGTAAATATTTATTTTTGCAGATTAAGAAGAGAAAGCGGCTAGGGAACTCGGAATGGTATCTGGACAACGGTTGCTCTAGACACACGACCGGAAACAGTGGCTTGCTAATCGATATTATTCAGGAAGTCGGTGCAATGATCACTTTCGGTGATAACTCGAAAGGTAGAGCCGTGGGCAAGGGTAAGATTGTCCATGGCAACTTAACTATAAGTAATGTACTTCTTGTTGAAACTTGTATTTTAACCTGTTAAGCATTAGTCAAATGTGTGATGTAGGATATACGGTTGAATTTCACAAACATGCATGTTTAGTTAAGAACACTCAGGGTAACGTTCTATTAACCGGAAATAGATTAGGAAACATTTACAAAGTGGACTGGAAGATGAAAACTAAAAACCCGATTTGCATGATAGATAGAACGATTTAAACAGGCTCTGGAACAAACGGTTAAACCACTTGAACTTCAAAAATATTAATGATATTTATACCAAATAGTTGGTTCAAGGGATGCCTAACATGAAATTTGCAAAAGATAAAGTATGTTCTGCGTGTCAAATGGGGAAACAAATAAAGACAACTTTTAAAAGTAAATGAAATTATCAATCAAACTGATGCTTAGAATTACTTTATATGGATTTATTTGGACCGGTTAGGGTCACAAGCTTAGGCGGTATACATTATACTATGGTTGTTATTGATGATTACTCTCGATTCACTTGGGTAATATTTTTGGTTTCTAAAAATGAAGTTACTCCAAACTTGATTAAACTGATTAGAAGATTACAAAATGAGAAATCAATACGAATAAATAAGATTAGAAGTGATAGAGGAACCGAATTTATAAACAGCATGTTAACTGCATTTCTTGAGAATTTCGGCATTAGGCACGAGTTGTCTAGTGCTAGAACTCCTCAACAAAACGGATTGGCCGAGAGAAGAAACCGAACTCTCAAGGAAGCCGCAAGGTCCATGATAGTCGATTCGGGTGTCGCTCAAAAGTTTGGGCTAAATCTATCAACATTGCATGTCATACACAAAACCGATTTATGATCAATAAACAACTAAATAAAATATCGTTTGAAGTATACTATGATAGAGTTCCTAATATCTGGTATCTTAGGATCTTTGGCTGTAAATGTTACATTCACATCAACATCAAACATTATTTGACCGCGTTTGATGCTAAATCCGATATAGGTATAATGTTGAGTTATTCAGCCGTTAGTAAGGAATATAGAGTATACAATACTAGGACCTTAACTGTTGAAGAATCTTCACATGTTGTTTTTGATGAATCGGTTGAAAGCAATACCGCTTCATCCTTTGATCTACATAATCGGTTGGAAAATTTAAATATTCAATTTGACGATGAAGATGAGATTCCTGTTTTTAGAATGTTTGTCTATGATCAAGCGATTAATGCTGAAACTAAGCCGGATCAAGCTCCCCCACAGCAGAAAGTTGACAACTCAGAGTTTACTAAGGAAATCGGTTGGCTTGACTATGTTCAGCCTCCCGGTATCTCTAACCTTAATCAGATAACCGGTCACTTGGGAGACATAACCGGACCGAACCTTAAAAGGAATAGAGATCATCCTCCCGAGCTTATATTAGTTAACCCCTCATCACCCACCCGAACTAGGCATCAACTTTTGGAAGAATATGAAAACTCGGCTTTCATATCACAAGTTGAGCCGAAAAAGGTGGATGAAGCATTGTTAGATCTCGATTGGATCTTATCAATACAAGAGGAACTGAACCAGTTTAAGAGAAATAAAGTCTGGCATCTAGTTCCTAGACCAAAACATCAATCGGTTATAGGAACAAGATGGGTGTTCAGAAATAAACTCAATGAAAACGGTTTGTTACGAGTAATTAGGCTAGATTAGTGCATTTTCTTCTTCCTAAGGATATAAATAGGAAGAAGACATTGATTTTGAAGAATCATTTGCTCATGTGGCTAGACTTGAAGTCATTAGAATTTTTATTGTGTTTGCGGCTTTCAAAAATTTCAAAGTATTTCAAATGGATGTTAAAAGTGCATTTTTAAACGGTGAGTTAATTGAAGTGTTTTATGTTGAACAAGCTCCCAGTTTTAAAAATCCAAAATTAATAAGTCATGTGTATCGGCTGGATAAAGCCTTTTACGATTTAAAACAAGCTCCTAGAGCATGGTATGATACATTAACAAAAATTTTGTTTAATCATGATTTTACCATAGGCTCGGTAGATAAAACCTTGTTTAAATTTGAAAAAAGGGACATATTCTACTGGTTCAAATTTACGTGGACGACATAATTTTCGGTTCAACCGATTCTAAGTTGTGTGAAAATTTTTCAAAGTTAATGACTAATAAATTTGAAATGAGTATGATGGGGGGTTAAGTTTCTTTCTAGGTCTCCAGGTTCGGCAGATCGAGGGAGGAACATTTATCAACCAATCCAAGTACACAACCGAATTGCTAAAGAAATTCGGAATGGACACCTGCTCTTCATCCGCCACTCCTATGAGCTCATCTATCAAGTTAGACAAAGATGAGGACGATTAAGGAGTAGACATTACGGCTTACCAAGGGATTATCGGCTCACTATTGTACCTGACAGCGAGTCAACCGGACATATGGTTTGCGGTCGGAGTATGCGGGAGATTTCAGGCCAATCCCAAGCAATCACACTATATAGTGGTGAAAAGAATCCTAAAATATCTAAAGGGCACTCTAGATGTGGGATTGTGGTATCCAAAGGACTCAAGCTTTAACCTAATTACCTATTCTGATGTAGACTATGCGGGCTGTAAAATAGACCGAAAGAGTACCAACGGTACATGCCAGTTCCTGGGTGACCGGCTTGTCTCATGGTATAGCAAGAAACAAACTTTGGTTTCTACTTCAACCGCAGAGGTGGAGTACCTTACAACCGGAAGTTGTTGTGCTCAACTTCTCTAAATCCAACAGCAACTAAAGGATTTCGGTATAATTGCCAAAGAATCACCGATCTTTTGTGACAACATCAGCGCGATAGCTATCACATACAATCTAGTGTTGTCCTCAAAAACAAAACATATCGACATCAGACATCATTTCATCCGGGAGCATGTGCAGCAGAAGCACATCCGGCTGGAATATGTCTCGACCGATCAACAAGTAACCAATATCTTCACAAAGTCAATACCGGAAGCTAAGTTTTCTTTCTTTAGAAATATCTTAGGACTTGCTGATAGCAGTCAACTTCTGCATGTTTTCAAAAATATTTTTCTCATGAAAAATCGGGGCATGGTCTCAGGGGAGAAGCTCACGCTTCTCAAATCACGCTCTTGGAACTTTTTCAAAAACTAATCGGATATGTTTAGAAAACTTGCACTCTATTTAAAAATTGATTGGAAAATTATCCATCATGTGCATGAAAAATCAATAGGATAAAAAGTCAAGTATGTTAAACCGGACAGTTGTCTCCGATTGAGATTGGATAAATCAACCTATCAAATTATCTGTACATAAATTAAGCGGTTCAAATGATTCGGATAAAACTGATGGAACTATTTTTTAAATTGAATAACTACTGCCTAACAAGCAAGTACTTATTCAATATAAAATAATCTATCTCGAAAAACCGGTCATGAAAAATCAACTGATTATGTACATCTTAATTTTGGTTAGTTTATTTTCCGGTCAACATGGGACAGTTGGACATTGTTTGTCATGCATGCTTAAAAATAATCTTTTGAAAAATAAAACAGTCTAAATCTCAAACAACGTGAAGACACGTGTCTATCACTATTAAGAGAAAGACTAACACTCCATCAAAATATCTTTGAACATCTAATTCCCATCATTTCCTTTCTTGTAAATAACCATCATATCTAATCATGAACATAACACACCTAGATACACTAACCGAACCTTGGCTACTTAAGTAACACATTCCTCTTTCACTTTCAATCACACTCTATATCAACATCATCAAGAAAATGTCTTGCCTTCTTGCAAACAAAGTTCTTCTCACCGACTTCGAATCGGCTTTTCAATCTGAAGATGTTGAAATTCAATGTCTATTCTGATTCCTCGAAAGTTCCGGTTTACAAAAGTTCCTAGAGGACCGATGTGTCATTGACTACAATGTAGTCAATGAGTTCTTCAGAACCGCCAAGGTCATTGAGGGGGATATTATCCTTGCTCAAATTCACGGTAAAACTATCTTCTTCAGTGAGATAGATCTTGCATTAAGTTGCGGTTTACCCACTGAATGTTTCACCGATCTTACCTTCCCTCCAATGGTCATCAATGAAATGTGCCATCATTTTTCTAGCTCTATGACTCCAATCAACACTTGAGGACCTAAGAGCTCTCTTCAAAATAAGTTCCAAATCCTAAGTGAAATCCTGAGCAAAAGTGTTCTTGCAAGGGCAAACAGCCAATAATATACCCAGAAAATCTTTGAAATGGTGGTTGTCATCACCGAAGGCACTTCGGTGAACTGGTCCCGGATTATATTCAACAATCTGAAGGAGATGATCACTTCCAACAAATGACAAACCGGATATGCTCCACAGCTATGCGGTATGTTCTTTGATCTCAACGTCTATCTCGGCCCAAGTGCCACCCTTTATCCGAACCAGTTGCTGACAAAGGACAGGATCCAAGCACGACTGCACCGGATGGACAAAGCAAAAGCCAGAAAGACTCCGGCTATTTGTCCATCCCACTACTAGTTCTAGGATCCATCTGTTTTAAAAAGTATCTCAAAATTCATAACCGATCATTTTGTTGGTTCTTCGGATATGAAGGTTTTTTGGCTCTAATGAAAATTCGATGTTAAAAATTTCGGTCCATTTCTTTGACAAATGATCAATTTATAACTGGGCATATTCTTAGGGAGAAGCTACCGATTCTCAAGTTTATAACCGAATATATTAAAAACAAAGTCTACACTTAACCGTTTTTCAAAATTTTGACCAGTCAACCTAGGCAGGACAGTCTACATCACACCTTCCCAAGATACATTTTTGAAAAAGGAATATTTTGTCCAAATCTCAAAAAGCATTCAATTCGGTAATATTGACAAAATATCTCATAACGGATAAATACTTTCAATAAATGAAGATAATAAATGCTTTCAAAACTGTTCAACTATTTAAGGAACCCCTCACCCACAAATCAAAATCACAACATTCTTTGCGTCTCTCTAGATTAAAACTCTTGTACCCAACACCTTTCAAGATGAACCCGCAAATCAGAAACTCTTTGGTCATCGATTTTGAATCCGTTCTATCCTCCAGAGCACAAGAAGTTATTTTATATCCTCTTGTCCATTCCAGCTTGTGAAAATTTCTTGAAGGATCTGATTCCATCCTAGATGAGGAAGTCACCGAATTCTTCAACAACGTTGTTGTAAGGAATGATGGGAGCATCACCACTTACATAGACTGTGAATTCTATCGGATCTCTAAAGATTCATTTGCGGAGTTCTTCGATCTACCGTCTGAAGGATTTTCGGATTTTCCATCTCCCCTCATCCAGGCAAATGAGGATTTCTCTTACATACTCTCTAGCACCCCCAATCCGGCCAAATGTCACGGCCGCAAATCTGATCTTTCTCCTCATTTTGAAATCTTCAATGACATCATTCAATGTTCCATTCTAGGACATATGACAAACCAAAACTATACTCGGCTAGTCTATGAAATGATAATCGTAATAACACAAGACACGCCCATCAATTGGGCCTCCCTCATCTTCAACCACTTGAAGATGCTGATTCAAGCCCCTAGAAGAAGGATCGGCTTCGCTCCTTAGATTATCTGATACCTTCGCTCCATCATCCCAAATCCTGGAACGAGAACCCCACTGAGTCCGGCCAACATTCTGACCGATGAAACGATGGAAAATTGGATTCAAAGAATAGAATCAATGACCGGTATAACGGTGGAAAGCTGGATTGAAAGACTAGGACCTATGAACTAAGTCTTTAATTCTTCGCACCTGTAGTTTCTGAACAATCTAGTCATTTTGTTGTACCACCGATTGTTATATCTATTTAAATTCAACCGCTCATTTCAAAATTTCGATTAATTTCAAACAATCTCGGTTAACTTCTCAATCTCGGTTAACTCAAAAGGATATTCACTTTAACGTTTAAAATGGTTAACTCAAAAGATTCGGTTAACTTATCAAACATTTCGGTGCATCTTTGATAACTCGGCTCACTTCACCTTAACGTTTAAAACTGACCGTCGTTACCGCCCAACTGACCGCCGTTACCGCCCTTAGGTTACCGCTCATAGTTTACCGCCAAAAGTTACCGCAGTAACTTTTGGAGGGAAACTTTGGCGCCTTTTCCCAAAAAAATGTGACGGTTCAGTTATGTAACTGTCACAAACCGCTCCATATATATAGGCATGCTTACTCATTATTTTATTCACGTTTACTCTCTCTCTCTCTCTTGCATTCTAACTGCTCTTGTTTTCATTATGGGACGTGATAATGTACTCTTCGTTCATATAGTGCAGGTTGATGGATTTGGTGAAACAATCAGGTTTGGAATCTTTTCTGGATGGATCATTCGTGGTTCATCAGGAGGAAGTTAAGGAGTTCTTTGAGAACGTCAGTCTGAAGAAAAGGGTTATTTCTTTAAAGGTGGGTAGTACAACCTTCTAGCTATCGGAGGAGACGTTTTCCGCAGCTCTTCGTCTACCCACTGAGGGATGCGACTTTTCGACAAACATACCGGAAGAAGACGCTATGGAGATTTAGAAAATAATCTCCAACACGGATGAACTGGTGGAGTTCACTGGAAAGAAAATCTTGCTGAAGTTCAAATACCGGTGGCTATGTGACATTGTTTCCAAATCCCTTAAAGGGAAAGGATGTAACTTTGATAACTTGACTCGGCACAAGTTTGAAATGATGGCCGACATCATTCGCGGCGACAAGATCGACTAGGCCGGTGTATTATTTGAGAATTTATGTGAGATGGTGTCCGGAAAGAATGACCGGTCTCTAGGATACGCCATGCAGATCGGCAAGATCCTACAACATCTTTAGATCCCAACCGGATCAGGTATTCCTCTCCTCAATTCCAAAATAGTAAATACCGTCAATATCAGGAAAATGCTGATTAGAGCTGGGAAGGCACCAAGAGAGAGGGTGCCGAAATAAATCGAACTGAAGGCTAAGAAGCCTAAGGTTAAAGAAACCAAGGGAAAGGTAAAGAAAGGAAAGAAGTCGGTGGCTGATAAATTAGTCAGTTAGTCAACCGACAATGAAAGAACACCCTCTAGGATACCCTCCAGGTCGGCCAACCGCGCGGCCTCTCCTAACCCCAATCCGATTGAGGAGGTTCCTATTTCCAATCCGGCTAATGAAGTTCAGAATCAAGCCGAATCCATTCAAAACCCGGAAAATATTCAGAATCCGGAAAGTCTTACTCATGCAGAGTTGTCGGCCAACGTAACCGGTCGATCTAAATATAAAGAAGCTTCCACTCATGAGGTAAGTACTCCTAATCTAGATACTACCTCTGTACCTAAAATTTGCGACTCTCAACCTGTTGGGCCTGCGGTCTTAGAGGTCCAACAAAGAACATCGGACATTATTGATAATATCGTAGAAGATGTCAATCGGTTGATTGAAACCGAGGCGACGAGTAATCAAGTTGAGACCGGTCAGATAGCTGAAACTGACCAGGAAGACAATGTTGAGAAAGTCGATGAGATGGCTGTAAGGAACAATGAACAAGCCGATGAGACGGTTGAAGGACACGCTGAACAAGCCGAAGAGACGGCTAAAGAAAATGAAGAAGTGAGGTTGAGTGAACACTCTCTGGAACATGAGAGTGTCCATACTGGTTGAAATCCAACCGATCGGATTGGTGAAGAAAACCTCTAAACCGGACATGATCAAGATCAAACTAAGGAGGAGATGGTTAATGATACAGTCCTTCCAGACTCTGAAATTCCCAAATTTACAATGACAACTAAAAGGGCCGATGAATTTTTTTATGGCGTGCTCAAAATGGTTGCGGAAGACGCTTAGGATCTGTCAATCTTGTTCTATGAATGGTTGAGACTAAGGACTGAAACTTTATTTGAGAACATGCTCCCAGATTGTTTCGACGTCGACAGGTGGTCCAAGTTAATAAACTTGGAAAGAAAGGTGACCGAGCTGGCCAAAACATCATCAGTACCATTGGCCATGTCAAGGGCAAGCTTGGTAGAAACCAATGCAAAACTAAAGGTACTCACTTCGACAATGGAAACTGCCTATCAGAAACATATAGTTAATGGTGGAGTAATCGGGGTAGACAAGAGTGTGTTGGACGCACTGGAATCGGTTATAGACAGACTTCAAACCGATATAAAATGAATGGAGGAATAAACAGAGAGGAATGTTGTAATGTACTACACTCCGGCTGGAGACGCTGACCGACACGGGAAACAGTCTGTACAAACAATTTTTGAGGTCGGCCAATCATCTAGATCGGTAGGAGATGAAACTGAAGAAAGTCAACCGGAATCTTCCTCCATGTCCCAAAAAAAAGATGGAGGAACGGCCTCTCCATCCACCGAAAATATTAATAAATCTTCAGCAAGTAAGTCTCCTAACACTTCAAAATAGACCGGCCCACTCTCTCATTATCGGTTCACTCTGCGTCTCCGGTACAAAATCAAGTTGTCTTTCTCCCTGATGAATTGAATGCGTTCATCTAGAAAACGGTCCAGGATTCCATAGTCGTGTGGTAGGCATCCCTGGACGTTAAAGCCTCCTCGTGGCAAGCATCCTTCGAAGCTCGAGCTTCCTCGACCGACTCTAAAATAGAAAAAGTTGAAAAGGTCACGTCTTAAACACTTGAGATGATTCAAGCCATGTCGGTCCAGCTAGATGAGTTGACAAGAGTCAAAGTCGTTGCCAACAACGAACAAATCCGAAAAGATGAAGAAACAGCCAGAAAGATTTTGGCCGATGAGGAGAAAACGATTCGGCTAGCAAAGGAAATCGTACTCACTGATGCACAGTTCGCCCAGAAAATTCAAGACGAGGAAGATAACCCTGAAGCGGTTGTACAAGAAAATGCCGATGCGGCTAGAAACCTCTAGCAACAAGAAATCCTAACCGGGAAAAATGAAGAAAGAAGACAGACATCCACCTTGATTGCCAAAAACACAAGGAGTCAGGCAAAGAAACGAAAAAGGGCACAAGTAACAAGAGTTCTAGCTCTCACTGAAAAGACAGGTATTCAGACAAATGCAAATCCTTTCATATATTCAACCGCTGAAGAAGAAGAGGAAGATGCTGCGCCTTTAAATCCAAGAAGGCGTCGGGCTGCAATCTCAACCACACCGATCTCACCAGCTCCAATTCAATATGTCCGCTCCAGTGCCTAGTTAGATCAAGGAACTAGAGCAGACACGGTTGAACAATTCATGCAGAGTCACCGATCCTCACCACTTCAATCCCATGCTCAAACAATAAGACACCAACAGTCGGTCGGGTTCTCAGGTCAACCGGGTGGCAGTTTCGAAGATCCCACCGCTCCGGGAACGAGATTCGTATACAGATGGGTCCACGACACGATCAATCAACCAGACAAAATGGCGAATAAATCTCTCAACCTTTAAAATTTCCGTTTCAAATATATATACTATAATTATTACTTATGATATTTTAGAAATCTATACTATTTCGTTTTAAATATATATATATATATAATATGAATTAAGTCTATTTTGGGAAATTAAAATATCTTGAAAAATGCAGACTCTTCGGGTCTAATTTCAACTTACAGGTTTTGATACTTTTAATTAAAAATATCAAAAAAGGAGAAATTTCTAAGTATACAAATTTTTTCTCAAACCGTTTTTCCAAAACCGGCCAAAACAAATTTAAGTTCTTTTAAACCGGCCAGTAATTACAAGTTTTGAATATTTAACTTAAATAATCAAAAAGGGAGAAATTGTTAAAAAAAAACTAGATAGTTAATTAATAAGTAATTAACTATCTAAAAGAACTTAATCAAATACAACTTTATGTGCAGGTACATATTCAGCCAGAGCGGTCAAATCGAATCTCCTGAGGAAGCTCAAACCGGAATCCCTCAATGAATTTATCCTTTTAGAAATTCGGATCGGCTCAACATTAGAACCAGTTGAATTGCAAAACAATAATGCCCGGCTAGGTTCAATCTCTTGAAAATCTTAAAGCCACCATACATCTCCAAAGGACAAATTATTCAAAGATATGGACATGTTGGAAGTTAATGTATTGACATAAACAAATATTCCTTGGAAATATGCAGAAGAATGTTCTGAAACAAGACAGAACGCAGTTGAATGATTACCTGACCTTGTTTAAGTCCACAAGCAATCTCAAGGGACAGGGGGGCAGGCGGCCGCCAAATGTACAATTGCCATGTGTACAAAGACAAAGTGTGCAAGTCACCTAATCCGGACTGGCACGGCTCCTTCTAACCAATCACCTTGAAGAGAGAGAAATATGACCTGTTAGGATCGGGGACGCCCTTGGAGGACCGGGGTGTTTCCGGTTTCTGGAAGGGTGGCCGCTTACATAACACACAATTTGGTGATAGTCCGGTTAAAGACTAAAACTGTTCTTAACACTACACAGATTGTCACAGACTCTTGAACCGAGTTCAAGTGCGGAAATGTCCGTTTCAATCTGAAGCAACGAATACGATTCGGTTTGGAGAGTATTTAGGAGGAGTCGGTTAGAGAGGATGGATAGACCGGTTTGGTTAAGATTATGTTCCGGTTTCGTTTGAAGTGAGTGTAGTTCGGTTTTAGAGTGAGTAAGCCGGAAATAAAAGAAATGACACGAGACAAGTTTTTTATGGATGTTCGGAGAAAACCCTCCTACGTCACCCTTCTTCTCAGATTATGAGAAGGATCTCCACTAACTTGATGTTACAACACTCACACAATGCCGAACGAGCCTTAATCGCTACTCGTCGGTTACACCACTCAATATGATGTAATACAATAACTCAATATAACAACAATGCTTTCAATAAATGAAACAACTATTTAGATTTCTTTTTTTCTCTTGCTTGTTTCAGAACTGTTGAATGTCAATTTGATGCTTTTCAAAATTTCTTCCTTGGATTCTATTTATATGAAAAATATGACAACGGTCATATTTTCTCTCTCCAGGAGATTGGCCGCTGGAAACCGTTAATGATCAAGAGGCTTACACGCCTTCCCTCTTGGACAGATCAATTTGGACACATGGCAGACATGCGCTTAGCCGGTTTGCATTTTTGACACATGGCAGACATGCACTTAGCCGGCCGCCTGTTTCAGAGATTTGCTAAAGATCTTGGATAAGCCTGCCTGACAGCTACTTGGAGGTTGCTTCTGGATTTAGACAAGCATGCCTGACAGCTACAACTACGCTACAACAGCTTCTTGTTATATTTAAACCAATTAATATACTTGATATAACTTAGCGGTTTAACATATATATTTGAACTTAGTTTTATCTATTCATTAAACTTTTCATAAGTTATAACAATTATTTTCTAACAATTTCTCCCTTTTTGATTATTTAGAATAAATATTCAAAAATCGTAATGTGTGGCCGGTTTGAAAATTAACTTACTTAATTTTTCTTATCAATTTCTCCCTTTTTGATTATTTAGAATAAATATTCAAAACTTGTAATTTATGGCCGGTTTTAAAAAACTTATATTTGTTTGGCCGGTTTTTAAAAAACATATATTTGTTTGGCCGGTTTTTAAAAAACTTATATTTGTTTGGCCGGTTTTTTAAAAAACTTATATTTGTTTGGCCGGTTTTTTGGAAAAACAGTTTGGTTTAATGAGAACTTTATTTTTTCTAACAATTTTTCTTCAAATTTTGTAATCTAACAATCCTAAAATATTTCTAAGGGAATAAAACTTAGACTCGAGAAGTGGCTTTGTGAGGATGTTAGCCACTTTATTCTTGTTCCCTTCATGTGATGTGTTCGTCAGCAGCCGGCTTTCCGGATGCAATGCTGTCTCTTCCAAGCTTCTGTCTTGATTTACCTGCATTCTTAGACAATAAAGAATCTGATCCCCATTTTTCTTTGGGTCCGTGGCTTATTAGTCCCTTGGGAATCCAGACTTTAATAAGTCGGATAACTTTCCCGGTTATGGTTCTAATTATTTTTCCGTTGATTGGCTTGACATCTTTCTGTTGTCCTAAGAGTGCCTTATTTTGTGGTGACTTTTGATTAATTCTATGTGTTCGTTGATCGGTTTGTTTACCTGCTGGCCGGTTGGCTTTTCTTCTCTCAGGATGAAGCCATTTTTCCGAGTCAGTTGGACTTACATATTTTATTTCTTTTTCCGGTTTTAGACCACGTTCTTCCTCATTTTCGGTTGATGAACTCTTGACAAATCTTATGAAAGGAAGATTTTCTTTTGTGAGTTTCATCCCGTTGGAATGCTTGTGAGTGGCGGATTTGTTATAACCAATACCAAATTTACATTTGGGATGTCTTTGGTAATTAGACATCTGGCTTACCGCTTCATTAGATCTCTTCCAAGAAGCCGTGACATATTTGATTCTCTCATTTTCTTCGGTTAACGATTGGACTGTCTCTTTGAGCTTCTCATTCTCTAAGGACAGTCCAACCGGTTCGTAAGTCTCGGTTCCGCTTGGCTCACCAGCGGTACCACTTGACTCTCCGGTTTCATATTTTGTCCGGGTCAGTATTAAAACAGACAATTTTTTGAACTCATCGACCATGTCATTGAGTGCAATAACTAAGTCTTCTTTAGTAAATTCTTCAGAAGAGAAATCAAATACCTCAGATTCTTTCTCAGCCGCGAAGCATGTATCAACTTTATCATCACCGTCGCTGGATGATGAGTCGTCCGAATCGCTATCGGCCCATTTGCTATTGATTTCAGTAGCTATCAGAGCCTTATGCTCTTTCCGGTTCTCCTTTATTTGGTCGCTGCCCTCACACAGTTGGATCAACTTCTCCCAAATTTCTTTAGCAGAGGAGCACAGCTTGATCTTACTAAACATGTTTCTGTCCAACGACTTGAACAAAATGTTTTTGGCAACATTATCCAGGTTATTCATCTTCTTATCTTTCGTCGTCCATTTGTATCTTGTCTTATCAATCTTTATCGGACCATCGGTAATAACATACCACATGTCGTCGTCTTGTGAGGCCAAATGCAATTCCATCCGTATCTTCCAATCAACATATTCTTCGATGCAGAACATGGGGGGCTCGTTGATGAAAGACATGATGATATTCGATTGCTTGAGTGTTAAGAACCTCGCTCTGATACCACTTGTTAGGATCGGGGACGCCCTTGGAGGACCGGGGTGTTTCCGGTTTCTGGAAGGGTGGCCGCTTACACAACACACAATTTGGTGATAGTCCGGTTAAAGACTAAAACCGTTCTTAACACTACACAGATTGTCACAGACTCTTGAACCGAGTTCAAGTGCGAAAATGTTCATTTCAATCTGAAGCAACGAATACGATTCGGTTTGGAGAGTATTTAGGAGGAGTTAGTTAGAGAGTATGGATAGACCGGTTTGGTTAAGATTATGTTCCGGTTTCGTTTGAAGTGAGTGATAGTTCGGTTTTTAGAGTGAGTAAGCCGGAAATAAAAGAAATGCCACGAGACAAGATTTTTTATGGATGTTCGGAGCAAACCCTCCTACGTCACCCTTCTTCTCAGATTATGAGAAGGATCTCCACTAACTTGAATGTTACAACACTCACACAATGCCGAACGAGCCTTAATCGCTACTCGTCGGTTACACCACTCACTATGATGTAATACAATAACTCAATATAACAACAATGCTTTCAATAAATGAAACAACTATTTAGATTTCTTTCTTTCTCTTGCTTGTTTCAGAACTGTTGAATGTCAATTTGATGCTTTTCAAAATTTCTTCCTTGGCTTCTATTTATATGAAAAATATGACAACGGTCATATTTTCTCTCTCCAGGGTGTTTACCACTACGCTACAACAGCTTCTTGTTATATTTAAACCAATTAATATACTTGATATAACTTAGCGGTTTAACATATATATTTGAACTTAGTTTTATCTATTCATTAAACTTTTCATAAGTTATAACAATTATTTTCTAACAATTTCTCCCTTTTTGATTATTTAGAATAAATATTCAAAAATCGTAATGTGTGGCCGGTTTGAAAATTAACTTACTTAATTTTTCTTATCATGACCGTTGTCATATTTCCACTATAAAAGGAAGCACAAAGGCTGAAGAAAAGATCTCTCTGCGCGAAAACTTACTCTTCTTCGAACTGATTCTTGAGCTCATCATCTAGATTTGAATTCTGAATCTTGTGAATAAACTCTGATAAAACTGAAAAGTTATTGAGTGATAAGAACGAACTGAAGTTCTGAGTATTTGTATATTTGTAAAAGTGTATTACAATACTGTGTGAGTGTTGTAAAGTGAACATCGAGCAGTAAGTAAGACTCGATCGTGTGTTGTATTGTGTTGTTGAATATTCCTTAGTGAATATTCTTCTCACGGTTTGAGAAGAAGGGGTGACGTAGGAGTTTCATCTCCGACCATTCATAAAATATGTGTCTTGTGTTCTTTACTCATTTTCGGTCACCAAACTAACCGAACCGGTTTTTCCCTATTCTAACCGACTTCTCTCTATTCTCACTTCCAACCGATCTGTGTGTGTTGTTTAAGGCTGAAACAACCATTTTCGCACTTGAACTCGGTTCAAGAGTTTGTGATAGTCTGTGTAGTGTTAAGACCGATGTTAATTCTTAACCAGATTAGCGTCAACCATTGTGTGTGTTTAAGCGGTCTCCTTTAGCCGGACCCCGGTCCCTTATCGGTGATCCCGATCTTAACAAATTTAATTAATCAATAATATAATTTCAAAATTAAATGATTTTTTTACAATTTTTAGTATTCAATATTTTGATGTTAAGGTTCACTACTTTCATATAAGGTTTAAATATAGTAGAGATGATATTTTTATCTATCTATGTAGTTATTTCTCTTTATTCCCACTAATCTTATTATTGCTCTTTTATTATGTCTTAAACAATAAATACAAACAATAAGACTAGTCTTTGTCAAGTTTTTTCTCTCCACTTGAATACATATTTTACATTATTTTTTGGGCCATCAATGACAATTAACCAAACGCAATCGCAATCGTAGGGGCAAAGAATATTGAAGCTTGTTTCTTAGCCTCGTGTCTAGATCTTCTACTTTAGAGCTTGAACATTCAACTTGTGGTTAACAGTCACACGCTTAACCAACTGAGTTATTTCATTTCTAACAATCATACACAAGGGAATGTTAAAATGGGTTATCGACGCTTAGCTAGTTAGCCTTGTTGCATCAATCTAGTTATTAATGTTATCACTTTTTTTTGAAAATAATAATGTACAACGACAAACTAAGATGGGGTATAAACACTTAGTCTTGTTGCATTAATTTATTTATTAATGTTATCATTATTTTAAAAATAATATTGTATAACGAACAAACTAAAATGGGATATTGACACTTAGTCTTGTTGTATCAATCTAGTTATTAATGTTATATTTTTTTTAAATAATATTATACAACCACAAACTAAAATGGGATATCAAGACTTAGTCTTGTTGCATTAATTTAGTTATTAATATTGTCATTTTTTCTTGAAAATAATATTGTATAACGACAAAACTTTGTTAAAATATTGCTAAATTAATGGTTAGAAGGAGGGCTTCAACATCCAAGCTTGTGGTTAACAGCCACAAGCTTAGCTATTCCAGTTCTAACAATTACACGAGATAATATTAAAATGCTTTATCGACGTTTAGCTAGTTAGCCTTGTTGCATTAATCTAGTTATTAATGTTATCATTTTTTATTGAAAATAATATTGTATAACGACAAAATTTTTTGATAAAATAGGATATTGTTAAAAAAATGCTAGATTGAGGGCTCATCATTCATGCTTTTGATTAACAACCACACACTTAACCAACCATCCTAACCAGCATACACGAGGTAATGTTAAAATGAGTTATAGACGCTTAGTTAGTTAACCTTGTTGCATTAACCTAGTTATTAATGTTATCATTTTTTAAAAATAATATTGTATAACGTCAAAACAAAGTTGTTAAAAAAACGCTAGAAGGAGGGCTTGAACCTCCGACCTTGTGGTTAACAGCCACACGCTCTAACCAACTGAGCTATTCCAGCTATTTGATGATAAATTGTTAAATTTTATATTAAATTAATCTATAATATAATTTCAAAAATTAAATTTTTTTCAATTTTTAGTATCCAACTTCAACTAAACTATTGTACAACACTGTTTTCATAAGGTTTAAATATGATAGAGATGATATTTTACCTATCTAGGTAGTGATATGTAATCCTTATTTCTCTCTGTCCACTAATCTTATTATTGCTCTTTTATTATGTCTTAAACATTAAAAACAAACAATAAGACTAGTCTTTTGTCAAGTTTTTTCTCTCCACTTGAATACATATTTTACATTCTTTTTTGGGCCATCAATGACGATTAACCAAACGCAATCGCTGGGGCAAGGAAACATTGAAGCTCGTTTCTTAGCCTCATGTCTAGATCTTCTGCTTTAGAGCTTGTCTCAACTGGATCTTCTGACTTTCCATTCTCGCCTCCAAAAGTTTCGACTTCAAGCTATTCTTTTGCATACCGCCAAGAGGCCATTCAATGCAACCCTTTATTCCTCGTGTTATAATATGCGAATTACCCACCTCCGGTGAACTCCACTGTCCCAACTCCACTTCCTCCGTAGTAATGGCTGTCTCGTTCGAAAACCTAGTCGGTTCAACTGAAATCGTTTTCACTTTTTCACCATTGTTCACATTTGATCTCCAAAGTCGAGATATTGAAGTTGATCCTTTCTTGGGCTTTGCTTTCCTAGTTTCGGTAACCGGAGTTTGCTCGTAAACATTCTCTTCAGTTACACTTCCCGAATAATTACTATCGCGATGACTCACCGTTTCCCACCCGCTCTCGTCTTCTTCATCAGGAATCTCGTTGTTGTTAGCTTCACGGGCCATGTTGACATCCTCAAAAACCGCGAATATGTCATCAGACTTCGGCGGGTCATAACTGAATTCTGTTATCTCTTGAATGTTTAATGAACGAGCAGACTGGCAAAGAAACTCGGCTTTCGAGGTCTCGTGACTCTCATCCTCGGTTATGGTTTTAACCGAACTAAGAAAAGCCTCTAGCGCGAAAACTAGCGTGTTCATGTATGAATACCTCTCTTCGATGGCGACTTTTGCATCGATCAACTTCATTTGAACGCGTTCTTCTCGCCAGACCTCGGCCATTTGTAACATCTTCCTCTCGTCTTCGACTTCTTCTCTGAGCTTTAACGACTCCTCCTTCAATGCTTCGGCTTCTGCTTTATCTTCTCCGATCTCCTTCGCGAGTTCGTCGCATACTTCCTCAATTAAGACTCGTCCTTTCCTCTCCTTATCGAAATCATGCATGTATCGCTTGGCTAATAACTTGGCATCGGCGAGTTCCCTCGAAAGTTTAGAATTGAGGTGTTCTAATCTCTGTCGAGTTTTCTTCTCCTTGTTTAGATCAGTTTTGAATTCGTCGATGACTGCACGGATCTTCTCGTGCTCTTTAGATTTCCAAACAGACCTTTCCTCGCTCAGTTTCCTTAAGAAGTGTTCGAGTTTCTTCTTTGAGGACCTTTTCTCGGATTCTAGCTCATGAATTCGGGTCTGGGCTTGTTCAAGCTCGACCTTTAAAGTTGTGCTAAGATTTTGGTCAATACTTTTTGTGTCGCAAACAGGGTTCCATTTTGTTGCCCCTTCCAAAGCAGAATTCGTCAATTTGAAGGATTTTGCAAACTGCAATTAAGAATCATTTATGGAATCAAGCTAAAACTAAAACAAAGAAAAGGGTTCGAGTGCATTCAATTCGGCAACTTCAATGATGTATAACCTTGCATAAATGTTCATTCTTTGGAGTTGGGTCTGACCAAGGATTTTGAATCACATCTTGTGATTTCAAGTGATAAGGGATCGGCGAATGGCCGGCGCCGTCCTGTTGAGAGAGAATGGTCGGTCATATTAGTCTATTTTGAAAACCCTTTAGAACTAATCAAATATAAGAGAATTAACAAAAATTTCCAAGCAAATTAGGGAACAGATCGATCATCGTAATCTTTTGAATTCGAACCCAAAATCAACAGTGGGGCCGTGTTAATTTGATAAAGTATTTAATGAATCAGCTAAAGACGGATAAGCCAAATCAGTTTCTTAAAAAGGAAAAATGGGCATAAGCTTGAATGTGATAGATCTCAAGAAGAAACATTACCTGAAACCCTAAATGGGTATTTCTAAGCAAACTAAGAGATTCAGCTTCTCTGCCTGCGGTGGCTGAAGTTTTTTCCGGCAGATGGAGTCGCCATAGAACCCCAGCAAGCTTCCTGGCGGAAACATCAATCTCTTTCCCTTTACCCTTTATCTTCCTGCTGCACTCCGGTGGAACTTCCTTTTCAACTTCGTGGTACTTCCACCGGAGAAGAGGAGTCTCCGGTCGACTTCTCCTCCCAACCGGAGCAGACCCATCTCTTCTCACCCTAACTCTTCCACCGGAGCGTCCGGGATTCTTCGGTTTGAAGCGGGATTGGTTATGATTCTTGGGTTTGTTTGTAAGGATGGAATCGGAAGAAGGATCCGGAGTTCTTGAAGAGAGAAGAATGGCAAATGGGTCAGTTTTGTTGGTGATCTTCATAGTATTAAGCGGCGGCCACTGCTTTATTCGCCCATTGGAAGAGATGGGGAGTTCAGAAAGATCGAGAAGGAGGAAAGAGAGAATGCTATCACTGTTCACTAGCCATGTCTAGCTAATGAGAGAGACAGTGCGAGAGAGATAGAGAGAGATAGAGAAGTTTCAGGCTGATTCCTGCAATAGACGACGACTGACTGAGCCTTCGTATCCCCAATTTTTTCCTTATTATTTACTGCCAATGGTTTCTCTATGAAATATATCGCAGTCAACTTTCCTGTTTCATTACTCACTTGTTTTAGGGTTTCTTTTTATTTTACTAAATAAATAAATATTTTTTTTTTATTTTTTTAAATAAATTAAAGTATACTACAAACATAAAAAAAAATAAAAAAAATTATAGAATAAATATGGCAACAAAATTATAACGAAAGTAAAACTACGAATCTAACATAGTTTGTCACGTTGTCGTCCTTTAAATTTTTTTTCTCATCGTATTACGATTCTTTCTTTCCCCGCCACTTCTTCTTCTTATGAGTTTCCGAACATGGTCTTAGTTCTCGAACATGGTCTTATGAGTTACTGAACATGACTTTATGAGTTCCCGAATACGACCTTATGAGTTCCCGAACATGACTTTATGAGTTCCCGAACATGATATTTTTAATGAAATGTAGAACTAAAAAATTAAAATTTTGTTAATATAAAAAAAGTCAAAAACATGACCTTATGTATTCATGAACATACTATTTTTAATGGAATGGAGAAGCGAAAATTTTAAATATTTTAACATAAAAAAAATTCAGAAACATGACTTTATGAGTTTTTAATATAAAATAAAGTTTGAGTTGAATAATCATATTTTTTTTAAAACAAAAATATTTCTCTCCTACATAAATGGTGCCTACATCAATTCATATATTCTTGTTTTCGTTCCCAACTTCATTGCCTTGTCACGACTAAAAAAAATTAATAATATGTCTTTCATCTACCATCATCAATAATAAGTAAATTATTCAATTGAGTAGGTTTATTCAACCCAAATAATTCAACTTTCACTATGACTTTTCAAAATCATCCAACCAATTTGATTGCTTGTAAAAATTGGATTAGTTTGTGGTTTATTCAATTTGAATGGTGAATATTAGTCTTTTGTTGTAGTTGAAATTGAAAATTTTTCATCCAACAACAAAATCTTTTGAAGTCAACTAAAAATAATTAATGAATGAACTCACTTGTTTGAATACTTAGTTTAAAAATAAATGAAAATTCTAAGTAAAATTGAGTGTGAACAGAAGTTTAGAAAGAAAAAAAAATCATTGTGAAAAAATGTTTCAAAACATTTTATAATGCGTCGGCTTCAAAAGATTCTCATTAGTGACCAAGACTCATTTTTCGTCGTCGTGGTTTTATTTGTTTGAACTCAGTTGATGGTTATTTTAATTGGGCATCGACTTGATATTAGTTATTTTTTTTTGGTTATCACAATAGTCTACTTAGATGTTTTTTATTTGAATTATATAATTATAAATGTGGTTAACAGCACACACACTTTACAAATTGAGCGATTTTCTGAAAAAAAAAACATGTTTAATGATCAATTGAATAACCAATACATGACTAACAAAATAGTTTAAATATTTTTGTAAATGTATATATAAACAAGTAGCCCAACACAAAATTGAGAAATTAACAGTCAATTATAATAATAAAATTTTAATTTATATTAAAATATATAATCAATTTTGTAAGTAAATAAAGTATTTCAATATATATATATATATATATATATATATATATATATATATATATTAGTCTGAAATATTTTGTAAGCAGATCAATTATAAAGATTATTCAACCGAAAATTCATGATCGATAACCATTGACGTCAATTTTTTGACCCCTTATAAAGTTGTATCTAATTAATCAATTTGAATGATTAAGACTAATAATATCTAACAACTGTCCTACCTAGGGGTGAGCAAATGGGTAAAACTAATCCGTTTCCGATCCGTATTAAATCCAAACTAAGTTTATCCAATCCGTAATCCAAACCATTTTACTAATTAATACGGATCGGATACGGATTGGATTGAAAATGGTTTGGATAATCCAAACTAAAAAAGTATTTATATATATCAGCTTAAAATTAGTCAACAATTTTTTTTTAAAATTTTTTAATTTTTTTTTTAATTTTTTTTTTTTTAAAAATTCGAATTTTTTTATTATTATTAAATTTGAATCTGAAAAAAATAATAAAAATAATAATAAAAATAAATAAATAAATAAATATCGTTGTTAAGTAATGATAAGTAAAATATATATTATATTGAGATGAAATTTAATTTAAAGAAAATTAATTAAAAAATATATTTTTATTTAGATAGTTTGGATAATTTGGATAATCCTAATCCAATCCGATTTAATTCAATCCGAACTCAATCCGATCCGATCTCAATCCAATCCGAAATATCCAATCCAAATTAGTATTTAGAATTCGGATTGGATTGGATTTCGGATTAAACCACCCAATGCTCACCCCTAGTCCTACCTATGTAACTAAACAAAAAAAAGTGTCAAACTAACCATAAATATTCATTTGAAATCAACTCAAACAAGTTGAATTGAGGGAGAAGTTAATTTAGATTAGTTTTTATTTATATAAAACCTAAAAGTAAAGATAACTATTTAAAAATTGTGACGCAAAGCTATAAAACACAAACTTTGTGTAACTATATACTAGTTGACGATGAATATCAATAGGAATATTCATAATGTTATCTACACAAACAAAACAAAACAAAAAACGGGTAGTCCATATTAGTCTCAGTTATATTAATCATAATCGAATTTTGTAAGTGTTTGGATGTTCATTTTATGTTCTTAAATAATAAAAATGGGTAACATGATTTTCCCAATCAATACAATATATCTTCCCATGATATCAATCTCTTAGCTATATATTCTTAATTGACCTAGAAATAACCTAGTGGAGAATTGACACATTACATAGGAAACCACCTATTTTCTCCCTTAACACAACTAATGACACCCAATGAAAGACAAGTCAAATATTTTTTTTACAATTTGAATAGAAATCTCACAAATTCATAGTTTTGCCCATGAGAATTGGTTATATTTCTCATTTTGCCTTAGCATTTAACATTTTTAGCACTAAAATTCTTAGAACCATACAAAGTTACAAACACATCAAATCCTCTCAATAATCATGGATTGCACTCTCTTAATGCAACATGGAAGATGCTAATTGGAATCAATTCCAATGTCCAAGACTCACAATTAAACCACACAATATGAAGAAATTCATTTTTGTTTAAGTTAATATTTTCACCACTATTATGTTATGAAAGAATAGTTATTTAAAATGGGATGCAAATAAATTATTCTAAAGTTGTCAATAATAACAATAATCAATTCGAATTACTTTAACCCATAAATTATTGTCTTCATTGTTAGAAATCAAAATACATGCCTTGTTAGAAATCAAAATATAACCCATCCCAATTCCCAAGGAATAATTCTTTGTTTAGATAAAGGTAACATCTTTGATTCATTCACATGTCCCCCATAGGAACCTGGGCTTGTCTACTTGAATCATTCAATTCTAGGTGCCACAAAATATAATTTAAAATAAGAAAGACATATAAGTGGGCAATGATTAGAAAACATGTTTAACTATAATCAACCTTATTAATAACATGCATTTATGAAAACTCGATAGATCATTGTTAGGTCGTAATAACTGATATTTGCGATCATAAGTTTGATCATATTCATGTCACTTTTATTAGAAAAAGAAAGTCATAACTCGACTTTTGATAAAAAAAAAAAATTCAGTATCATTTGCAAACAAAATATGAGAAATACCAAGACAATCTCCTCGTTAACCAATATTCAAACATTGGATCCTTTCCGAAGCTACATTCTAGTCATCATAACACTAAATTTATCCATAACAAAATACTTCCGAAGTCCCCTTTGAACAATGGAAGAAATTAATTAACCCCTTGACACCTTGTTGATCTCAATTCACATGATCAAAAATTTTCTCAATATTTAATTTGACAAAAGGTCCATTCCTTTTTAATATTACAACTTTAGTAAATTTTAGAACTTAATTATTGAGTGGCCTAAAATAAAGATTAATAACCAACTTTAGGCAAATGGGTAGGCAAGGATAGGATAATATGGTTAGAGGTCACATGTAGTTTGCCTAAAAGGTCAGTTCTATATAAATAGGCACAAAAGAAAAGAGGCATGCCATTCATACCTAAGCTCACTATAAAGGGATATGTTTTCCTTACCCTTTTTTAGGGGTAATAATTCAACTAATAAAAAAAAGGGTTTTCTTTCTCTTTAATTTTTTTTATTTTCTAATTATGTGATATATATAGTCTACAATATTGGTAATCAATGAAAAATATCTTGAGCTTATTACAACAAAAGAGTATGTATAATTTCTTATCTTTCATTTTAGTAAAATGTCATTCAACAACAAAGTTTGTTATGAGATTTCTTGAAAATTATTTAATCGTCACATTGGTTTTGATTCAAATGGTCGAACCGACGGTCTAAATATATAGTGATCGTTAACTTTTTGAAGAGTCTTCGAAAGGGATAATATGTGTGTTGATTTTAGAGCGTTTTTATATAGTTGCCATTATTTATATGTATGGTCATATTTTTTGAATTACTTCTACATCAACGATATTGTATAATTATAATATTAACTAATTATATTATTTTATCAAAATGATTATATATATATACATAATCTCGACTTTAATCCCAATCAACCACAATTTATATGAAACAATAATTTTCATGTTTATTAAAATTGAGTGTGAGCTCAATCTACCTATTCTATTTGTTTCTCAAAACTTTGTTGTCATCCAAATAATAAACCGACATTTTATATAGCAAAGAACATAATCAATAATCTATTAGTGGGACGAAACATAAATTAGAGTAAGGTGACAATTTTCTTTTAAAAGAATTAGAGGGGCCTTGAACATTATATAAGAAATAATCTATAAAAAAAATTACTTGAAATGAATTAACCCTAAACAAGATATATATAAAGTTAATCATACTAGCAACAAGATATATAACTAATATAAAACTGTTATTAATTTTAAAAGATTGAAATACATAAAAGATTTGGTAGGTAAAATTTGTTTAGTATTTTTAACTAGTTTAATAGTAGTATCACCCCTACATAAATTCGTCTCTATCTAGTATTAATGCCTTCAAACGCATTACAAATTAATTTGACATTTGAGAACAAGTTCAAAGATAAACCTTTGTTCTCCATGACCAGAAAGAATGAAAAAAGGTCACATGGTCTTTGGTCTTAGTGTGAATGATGACAATTACAAACTAAGCTCTCTGTTGTTGTTGATCATCTTTCCTATTTTTGTTTTTGCTTCCTATTTTGTCTTCATTCTATTATTAAGATAAAAAAGATTCTTTGAATTGGGTGTTGCTGAGTCATTTTTCATCTCTTGTCTAAAAATCACACATCATTTAAGCTTTGTTAAAAATACATGGACGAAAAATATTGATCATTTGAGAAGATAAATTGTATTTTTTTGGGGGGAGAGGGGGAGAAACAATGTTTGTTTGAAGTTGTATTCAAGTTTTTGTTTGAATTTTAGTTTAATTTTTCCTTTACCTTTTAGATTCAAAAATATAATAGTTTTATGTAAGGAAAGTAATCTAATCTGATATAGTAATGTTTATTATGATAGGAAATTTAAACCTTTCGAGTAAGTTTTAAAATTGTATGTCTAGGGTGCCGAGGGAGGGGATGAGTCGGCTGACCTCATCCCGGGCTGGGGCTGGCCCTAATTGACGTAAACCTTGAGATCCAACTACTCAGGGTTGTAAGGTCTTTCTTCTAACAATATTCTGCTTATCATAGATCTCGTCCTTTTTGAACATATGGATAATTGTGGTTTCCTTACATATTGTTGTAACTCATATTGAAGGGAATTTAGATGCTAGACTCAATTCCTCTACAAGCTGTTACCATTTTATGTGACATCATTTAAAAATAAATGACTTATTAAAAACTACCTAACATATTCAATATTTTTAAAATTGTAATTTAGTAATAATCTTAATTCAAATTCTATAGAATTCTATCAGTATAATAAAGTTGGAAGTGAACTAGTTATTTTAATTTAGTTGTAAACTAATGAAAATTAGGATTTTTACAAATAAAAAAGAAAAATAACCTTTGGTTTTGTTTGTTTGTTACAATATATAATAGGTGTTGGGCTTAAGGGACATATCATCTGTCAATTCAAGATATTGCATGAACAAAGCTACAGATCCAAAATTTGCTCCCAGTATTATAATATTATTGTTTTAATTAATATTTTCAAGTCCCCAGATTGAAAAAAGAAAAAGGCATCCGAGGAAAGAGAATATATAATTAAAAACCCTAGCCAAAATGGGAGAGAAGAATCCATGTCGGAATAGATGGGCCAGATTCACTAATTTCAGAACCAGACAAAAACATAAGAGGTGGGGGGGTTTTGGTTGTTTGATAGTGTATATAGAATATAATGTTTTTCAAGAAAAAATAAGAATAAAAAACAATTATAACTATCTTGAATATCACAACCCCACTACATCAAATCATAAGTAATAACAATAACCCAGATCAAAGATGGACATAATATTTAAAGGGTTAATAATTTTGTCAATAACAAGACTCAATCAAGATAAAAAAGGATAGATAATGTAACATAAGCCACAATGAAAAATTCTAAGAATCTCTCATGTTACTGTCACCACAACATCCATAATACAAAACCAAATGACAGAGAAAGAGTACTACTACTTAAACACCAAAAGACCACACAAACTCAATTGCATGTAAGAAAAAAGAAGGAAAAGGAACAACATAGTCAATTAACCACACAAAACCCAAAATGATATCACTAGCAAAATTAGGTCCATTGGTGATGTACATCTTCAAGTTTTTTCATTGATCACTGCAAAACATTAGAAGGAAAATTTCATCATCAATCACTTATTATTGATTAAATCATAAAATCATCAACTAAAATATATAAAAAAAAACATAGAAGAAGGATATAATATAACATAACCATTCTTAACATAAGAAAAGCTTTTTTTCAGAATTTGTTTTATTTTATAAAAAGAAACCCAAGATCAAACAAAGCTTTAGGTTACCTGTTGTGGCTGCTGTTGGTAATTTCCATAGCCAGCATTATAACCAGCACCACCATAATACATATTAGGGTCCTGTTGTTGAGTTTGACCATATGATCCATATCCTTCATAACCTCCTCCACCTCCTCCTTGACCATAACCACCATAGTATGCACCAGCACCAGCACCACCGGCCCCAGCACCACCATTCCATTGACCTTGATCAGAAGGAGCAGTCTGCATATTCAACAAAATTAAAAGAAGGTAAAAAAAAGAACCAATGTGAAAGTATAAAATATATAATCAATCAAACATGCCTGCTTATTTGAAGGGCTACGACCCCATGAAAGTCTAACATTCTGAGTTCCTATCTGAGTTCCATTCAACATTGACAATGCTTGCTCAGCACTTGCTCTGAACCAGAAATCAACACCAAATTCATCAGCATATGGAAATTTAAAGAAGTAAAAAAGAAAGGTTTACATGAAGTGGTGTCAGACCTATCAGCAAATTGAACAAAGCCACAACGTTTGCCAGCAGGAATTTTCACATGAACCAAATCCCCATATTGACCGAACACTTGTCTAAGATAGTCGTCTGTTACACCCTCATCAAGTCCACCAACAAATATCTGCATTCACAATATCTAGCATCAGTAAATAGAAAAGAAAATAAATGTCACAACAGTAAAACTACGCACAGTTGTATTATTCGGATCTGTCTCGCCTTCGCTTCCATGAGAGGGCTGGTAGGGAGCTGCAAATGATAAATAATCTTTGTTTAAATTGTTACCAAATCCAAATATTTCCCATTGAAATGGACATGTTCTCAAAAACTATATCAAAGTCAAACCAATGTACAAAGTTTTTTGTCAATGATAAACAAACCAATGTCACTTCAGGAAAATGCACAACTGGATTTGATCAAACAAACAAATATTACAAAGCAATCCAAAGAAGTTGTTTGTTGATCAACAGGGAGCTCCTCCCCCTATTTACCTTTCTCAATATTACAATCAACAATAGAAGGAACTGTAAGTATTAAGATCAAGATGATACCATCTAAAAGAATCTCTTAAATACTAGAGGAACTGGAGTGATTGCAAGCAGCGATGACTTGTTTAATGGAGAGTTATTTGGAATCAAATCACCCCCTTTATCCTTTATCATTCAAATAATAAACTAAAAAAAATTAAAAATCACATCATTTTAAAATATCAAGGGATGTTTTAATGATTTACCCCAGATATTCTACTTTTTCAGAAAAATTGTTACATCAAACAAGCCCCGAGTATAAATTCTTAAAAGAACAAGCAGAAGATTAAATCACATAAATGGAATAGAAATATCCTTACCGAAATGAGAATTAGGACATTATGAACAAAAGAAAGAGACTCAAATAGAGATCAACTTGAAAGACAATGGGACTTGAAACACAATCTACAGTCTAGAAACCCCTAATTCGTTACACCAAATGTCCTACATATATGAACCCACCACAGTTTAATAAGTACTCTTAAGTAACTAAGTCTTAAATTCCAATTCTTAAGATGTTCTTCAACAGAATTGAGCTGAAAAACTGAAGCATAAAAGAAATGCGCCGAAAAGTAAGAGTAAGACAAAGGAAATGAATAAATATGATGCGGAAAGGCAACAGGAAGGTTAAAGAAAGGAAGTTTGAGGACTTGCATAAAATTAACAAAATCCCAAATGAAAGGACAGGTTAAACGTTGGGAAAGATAGAAAGAAAGTAACTTGACTGGAAAGGAAAAGGAAGATGGCGCTTGAAAAGTTGAAGGAAGATATCTTCTGACAAAGCATAAATTAACTGACCTAAGACGAGGCCACCCACTAAAGTGGAATCGTTTCAGCTGAAAATCAGTTCCAGTCTTTAGTTCCTGCTTCCAGACAATATGAGTTTTATAAGATTTAATTTTTATGATGGTTAAATGAGCCCAACTTACAAAGGTAAATTATTGAAAGGAAAAGAGCCCCTCCTATCTTCACAAGATAAATTGTTGGTAAACCAATAAGATAAAGAGATCGACAAGTACCCACTTCTTGTTTCACACACTTAACTAAAGTAAATCAATACAGGCTTTAGTCAAGAGCAAATCATGATAAATTAAGATAGTTCAATGGTGTAGATAAAGCAAGGCTTCAGATAGGTTATGGTCTGAAGTAAGATATACCTTTCTCATATTGCTGGCCACTAGTTTTCTTGGTCGCAGCAGCTCCAATTCGCATTGGCCTGGATGAACACATAACTCCATTCATCTCAGTCATGGCACGGATTTGTTCGTTCTCATCTGCAAACTTAACAAAACCATATCCCTTTGAGCGACCAGTCATTCTGTCTGAGACAACTTTAGCACCTTTAACTGATGCATAGTTGGCCTTGAATATTTCTTGTAGAAAAAGGTCAGTAACATCGGCAGCTAAATCCCCAACAAATAATGTGAAATCAGGGGTATCATCACGCCTTTCACCTGAACCAAGAGTGGCCCAATTCAATCTGAACAACTGGTCAGAACTTGGCATTTGAGTACCATTATAAGTCTGCAATATTTTTTCTGCTGCAGCATGGGAAGCAAATTCAATGAAACCATATCCCTCAGGCTGTTGACTCTGCCTGTTGCGAATCATCTTCACTGCGCTAACCTGAAGACAAAATCAATGAATCAATAAACGTGTATATAGTATCTGTAGAAAAAGAAAACTGGGTAGATTGTCTTAAACGCAATTATATCAATGATCCATTTGAAGAAAACAAACTTTGATGCAGCGTATCTTTCCATGTTTGAAACAAATTAGTAACCTATTAGGTCGAAACATGCAAACCTAATGACATGCAAGACCCTAAACCATCAGGTAAACAATTTCTTTCATTAAGAATTGTTTAGTATGTTTTCTAATAAAATACAGATAAGAAAATACCTCTCCAGCATGCGCGAAACAGCTCCATAGGTAGTTTTCATCCATCCAGTACTGCAGATCCCCAATCCAGAGAGACTTAAGTTCATTCGAAGCAGTCTGCTGGGCACCAGAAGATGGGTAGTTCTGTTGCTGGGACTGAATCTGCATCGAGTGTGACTGATTCTGCTGGTGAGGAGGAATCGCAGACTGCTGCATCTGTTGCCCCCACATAGGTGGAGGCTGAGACTGGTACGCCTGATGCTGCGGCGGTTGTTGCTGCTGCTGTTGACCCGGCATCGTCATCCACTGTTGGTGCGGCGGTGGCTGCTGGTATTGATGTTGATACTGCTGCTGCTGCTGCTGTGGATCCATAGACATCTGAGAGGGAACAGCGCCGTTGGATGGTTGCATCATCTTCGGAATAAATAGAACGAACAGGAAAGAAAATCAAAAATCGATTGAAGGGGATGGTTGATCCGTTTGAAGGGAAGCAAAACCCTAAAAGCGGGAAGAAAGAGATCGAAGGGAGACAAACCCTGATCTCGAAAACGAAAGAGGGAGGCGTAGAGTATGGGCGGAGAGATTTTATAGCGAAGAGAAAAGGGCGAAGGTTAAAAAGTGATGGCTGAGATGGGCTGAATTGGGATAAGTGGGCTCTACGTTCTACTCTAATTGGACTTTCTCTTCACAACTTAGGGTTTTAGTTTTATTTTGTTTATTGGTTCATTTCTATACAAAAATAAGTTTGTCAAGAAAATCACCACATAGTGTTACCATTTTTTTTTAGAAATTCATATTTTAATAATTATAAACATGGAAAATAATTATAAACATGGAAACATTGAGTAATTTTTCCGTAAATTCTTATTTCAAACATCAAAGATTTGCATAGCACGGTTCCAAACTCAATATAGTCCGATAATAAATTATTTCAGGTTTTGTTTGGTGAACATGTAATTAGTGCCGGCTCCGAGAATTGCGCTACCACATCCCATGTACAAAAATGTGGGAAAAAAAATTGATGCCCTAATTTATTTTAAAAAATAATTAAAAAAATGTATTTATTTTTGTGAGATTTGAACCCATAATCAAATAAAATGTTTTTTTCTCCTCTTAAAAAAACTACTAGACTACATATTGTTATGTTAAAAATATAATAAATTTAACTAAACTCCTATATTTTTTATTAAATGGCTGTCCTGAGGAGTGGGCTGCCCTAGTCCGTGGGCTTGTAGGACTTATCCTAAGGCCGACTCTACATGTAATTGGAATTAGAGTTGAAATTGAGAGATCTAATTCCAATTCTTAGATACGGTAGTATTTGAGATTAATAATTGAAATTAGAATTAGAATGTCAAAAAAATTCAAATGTTAATTTATAATTTTCAAATCTATTTTTTTTAGTTCGAAATTGTAATTTAAATATTTAATTTTCTATATTTTTTAAACAAAATATCTTATTTTGAAAATTTAGGATGTTCCATTCCTCATTTCTCACTTTTTCTTCCCAATTTGAAGATTTTGCACTTGCGCTGGCTCATTGGACTTCATAGGATTAAGGTGGTGCTTAAAGTACTGGCGAATGAGACTGAGGTGGGTCTTAGCCCATGGTAAGTTTTTAAAAGTTTTATCCTCACCCATTTTATTATTATTTATTTCAGTTTTTAGGATTTTAAGGAGCCATATTTATGAACCATTTCACCCTAAGATAATAATACTACATAACTTTTTTTTTTTAGAATTTTATATGAACCATTTCATCCTAAGATAATAATACAATAACCATTTATATATTTTTGTAAAGAAATTAATGTTTGGATAGAAACATTACTTTAAAAACATCAACTTGTGAATTACATTAACTTAACAAGATATATTTGAAAAATAAAGTCACATTCTTAGTTTTCCAATATGTTATTTTGGAGTTTTACAAGGCAAAGGCCCAATATATTATTATTTATTTCAGTTTTTAGGATTTCAAGGAGTAATATTTATGAACAATTTCACCATTAAATAATACTACAATAAACTTAAAAAAAAAAAAAAACAGAATTAAAACATATATGATAATAGTAGATCAATAATAACATATTTTTTCAATTTTTAGGATTTCAAAGAACCATATTTATGAATCATTTTACCTTAAGATAATACTACAATAACCTTTTATATAACTTTATTGAAACCATTTCACCCTAAGATAATATTATTATAACCATTTTTATAATTTAAAAAAAAATTAATGTTATAATAAAAAATATTACTCTTAAAACATCAACTTATGAATTGCATTCCGTTAAGAAGATGTATTTGAGAAATAAAATTATATTCTTAGTTTTTCAATATGTTATTTTGGAGCATTACAAGGTAAGAGCCCAATATAATAATTCAAATATCAATGGTGAAAATGATCACCCTCATAATCATAATTTTCATAAAAAAAAACAAAGTATGTAATAATATTAAACTAATAAAAAAGCTGAATTAGAACATATATGATAATAGTAGATAAATAATAACAATATCTAAAGAGTTATATCAATATCGACTAGTAAACAAATATTACTAAAATGATTAATAAACTAAACATAAAATTATATTTAAACAGTAATAAACTGGTAAATACCTAGTAAAAAATTATGCAATTAGTTTTAAACTATTTTAAGTTTATAAAAAAATATAAATTAATATTTAAAACAGTTATATTGATTTGGTTTAATTCAAAAACAATTATTAAATCAATTATAAAATAAATATTCGATCCTAGAACAAACTGATCGGATATAGCAAGCCATTCATTTGGAAATCGATGTACTATTTATTTTCCGTCGCGTCTTCTAACTTACCTTCTCGTTTTTAAAAGCTTTTCATTTTCTCGTGAAATGATCTTTCTTATTATAAGTTTTTAACCATTCGAATGCCCCGTCATTAAGTGCGGTTTGTGCGATCTAATATTGGTTGGTCACATGCCTTACCTATCTGTTCGAGTGCTCCACCCACATAGGGGACGCATCTAAGGACTTGAATGGTAGACGCAACCTGTGCACTTATTAGGATAAAAGTCTATGCATCCGCTAGGTGATATGCCTTTCAAGATGTGCCTATTAACTTGAAAATGTAATAAAAACGTTATTCAGTAATCAAGTTTATATTTTTGAGTTAAACAATTTAATCCCCAATAGAGCTGTCAGAAAGCTATAACCCAAGGAAATTCCTTATCCTAGAAAAGCTCGAGGTTTGAGAAATTTCAACATCGATTTACGTGTCGAGAATCATTTGAATAAAACATTATTTAAAATTTTTATAAAAATATGTCCCGACATTTTGAAATTAATTATAACAATAATTAATTTTTTTTTATCAAATTTTAAATAATCTTTTAAATTTAAGATAATCAAATCATATTTTGATTAAGGAAAATCTGTATTTAAATTAATTAAAAATAATTAATTTAAAAGATTATTCATTTAAAAGATCCGACAATTAATTTTTAATTTATAATCAACAAAATATTTTGTATACATATATAAACGTATATTTAACTAGAGATTTTTTGAATTCGGTGTTTGGTGATACTCGGGAAAGGGCTTTTACACTATATCATTTGTACCCATTAAAATCTTGGCTTTTGAAAAAATTGGTTTTATTATGTTTTATTTAACTAATTATTTTTCAAATCCTAGACATTCACAAGTTTTTCTTTCAATAAAAATTATAGAATAATATTTAAATGCTGATATCTGCAATTGATGTCGACGGTTGTTGAGGATAGTATCTAAAAATATTATTTTAAAGTATTAAGGTCTAAAAATAAATCTCAAACAAGCCCTTATCAAAATATTTTTTATGAAAATATTTTGAAATTGTTTTCTATTTTTTTAGATTTTTAGAAAATGGTTTGGGGCTCTAGATTAAAAAAAAAATTTAAAATTTTAAAATCTCAACCAAACAGGCCCTAGGACCGACCCTCTCGGTCTATGGTGTTGATTCCTCGGTCTCGGGCTAAAATCCTTGGTCTTGGGTCGAGACGTCTTGGCTAGGGTGCAAGAGCTCTTTGTTATGTGCGGAAGGCTCTTGGTCGGGTGCGGAAGGCTCTTAGTCCTGGGCTTGGGATCCTCGGTCGGATGCAAAACTCTTCGGTCAGGGTGCAAGGAGCTCTCAGTCATAGGCTAGGAATTCTCGGTCGGGGTGCGAGGGGGCTCGGTCCTGAACTAAGTTTCCTCGGTCGTATATAGAGGAGGGTTCGATTTTTTTTGGTCAGAATTTGAGCCCAGGTTAGATCCTTGGTCGGTCGCAAGAACATGAAACTACAAGTTTCATAATTTCAACTAGGGCCCTAATTCGTTGATCCAAATACATGAGCATCGCCTAGTCCTTAGGATCATTTACGAGAATTATCGCCGAGAGCAAAACTATGCTCTCAGTGATAATAATATCACCGAGGGAAAAAGGTTACTCTCGACAATAATTATGATTATAACCGAGAGCAGAAGGTTGCTCTCGGTAAAAAAAATATATATTTTGACTTAATTAATTCCAGTCACTAACTCTTTCCTCCGCCCAACTATTTCTTCCTCCCTTTGCAGATTCTCTAATGTCCTCCATTGTATAACTAGTTCAATTCTTCATCACTTCTTTCTCTGTTTACAGATTCTTTAATGTCTAAATTCACGTAGCAAGCTCAATAACTCTCCATTTTCTTCTTCTTCTAAACCTAAATTACATCTCCTCTCTGCTGTCTATAGGAGTGGCGGCGACGACTCTACTTTAGTTCTTATCAGCTTTTCTCGATTCGACCTTTCTTTCTACATAAGTGTTTTTCGAGCTCCCTATATATGCTACTACAACTATGGACTGAGGAGCCAAACACTATAACCCTCGTACGGTTGAAGAGGTTTTCAAGAATTTTAAAGGTCAATGTTTTGGTTTGATTAAAGCCCTTCTACATGTATTATCTTTTTTTGCTTCTACTAATGTTAGGTTTTTTGGAAGATAAAATTTTCATACATTATTTTCTCATCCTGATTTCGATATTTTTGATTTGTTTGACAGATGTTAAAGATTTTTTTCAACAGTGCGATCCTGGTTAGTAGTTAGGGTTTTCATTCGATTTCTTTATCTCTTACTAATAGTAATGCGTTGATTTAGCTGATGCTGTTAAAACTGGTCATCCTTCTCATTTGTCCTTAGATGATATTATATATTTTCATTGGTTTTAATCTTTTTTATATGAAGTTTTACTTAATCTTCTTGGCATTTATGTACATGCATTTCGATCTAAATTAACATTTCAAATTGTAGGTTTTAAACTCTGGTAGTTGCTAAAATATTTGTTGGATGGAAGTTCGATTGCATTAGTTTTTTTGATGGTATTTTATTAATTGTTATGATTTCTAACTTCGATCTTTTTTGATGATTGACACTAATAATAGAGAAGGAGAAGCTTTGTCAATATGGATTTCCTAGTGAGCAATGAATATGGATTTCCTAGTGAGCAATGAGAAGTAAATTTACCTGCTGAAGAGGTGCCACCTGAGCTTCCTGCGCCTACTCTAGGTATTAATTTTGTAAGAGCCGAAATGCAAGAAAAAGACTGGTTGACTCTTGTTTTAGTCCATAGTAATTTTGGTTACTGACAGTAGCCTTCTATTTTGGTGATAGATTTGGCTTTGACAACTCTAAGAGGTCTCTCTACCACCCACCCTTCTTTTATTTATGTATTTTGGATTCTCATTTCATAGTTCATCTACTTTTTGGGGATAGCTGTTGGTCTGATGATCATGCTCAAATTATCTTAATGAGACCGGTTTAAGGTTTATGCTGTTTATGCTATTATTGGTCTTAGATGACATGGAAGAACATGGAAAGGGGAATTGCGAATTGAAGAAGAAAGAGAAATGGAAGAACAAAGAAGAGGGGAATTGGGAATTGGAGAACAAGGAGAGAGAACTGAAAGATTAATTATTTTTTAGAAACTTGATTACCACCGAGAGCCAGTTCTCTGCTCTCGGTAAAAAAATCAATTATTTTCAAGAGCGACAAATGCTCTCGGTGATATTAACTTTCTTTCACCGACAGTCATATCACAAACACCTTCCGAGAGCGTTTGTCATCCTTAGTGAAAATTATCACCGAGGGTATATTGGCTTTCACTGAGAGTTTTTTCTCTCGTTAAAAATCATTTTTTAATACACTCACTAGCCAACTAAGCTATTCCAACTCAAAATATTTCACGTGTAGTGATGTTGAAATATGATATCGACGCACAAGGCATTGTTATGTTACATTATAATGAAACAGTTTGTGGAGAAAAAATGCGTTTTTGATTTTTAAGGTTTGATGAATTGTAGGAACTTTCCAATAGCTTCCTTATATTTTATATGAATGAATGAATGAAACCAAAACATTAACACTAATTGTTCATTTTGACTAATTCAAAACTAAAAATTATATTTTTATAAATTTTTTGATCAAACATGATCGAGATTGCTTAGAATCGGTTTGGATATGCTCCTAATATCCTTAGAAACACGTTAGGAAGGTTTTTGGGTTGTTGTTATTGAGTTATAATCCAAGAACATAAACCGATTTTGAAAAATTTCAAAATCAAATTTTAGTACTTTTGATTAAGATCGATTGATTCAGATTTGTTTCGATAGAAAGCTTAAAAATGATCTTAGGATCATTTTTTAATCAAAGAATTGAACAATAAGACAACATATAAGATCGGTCGAACTGAAATGTAAAAATTTAAATTTCTAAATCGAATTACAGTATGATTGGAAGTTTACTATGAGATGGAGAATACACCTGAACTCATTTAGAAGCTTTATGAATGCCCAAATTCAAGCCTTACAACCTTAAATAGAGATTTGAAATTTTCAAGAAAGTTTGAAAATTTTAATAGAGGATTTCATTCGAGATTGATTGAGGACTTGTGATTGGATTCCTTGCCTTTATTTGCCTAGAGGATGCTATTTATTGCCTTCCAAGATCGGTTGATCGACAAGGTGGATCAAATTTTAGTCAAAAACCATTATTGATGTTTTCTATTCTTCATCCAGTTGCTCGACGTAGGTGATGATGAAGCCTATGTTTGTATCAAAGCACCTGTTTTGATTGAGTATTGGTCGAGTTCCACTTTTGAAAAATTAAGAGTTCCAACCGATCATCATGGTTGTTCGTCGTGAAGAAATAGACAAACCAAAGGCAAAACAGTGTTGTTTTGGGCTGAAATGCGAACCCTCATGCATTCTATTCGCGTTCCTTTGAGTCTGGGCTAACAACGCTGAGGCGCGCGTTAGTCGTTATGCTGCTTTGAGAATGCGCGTCTCTTTCATTGTAGTGGGCGACGTGGATGGCTCTTGTGCGTTGAATGAGTTTTCTACGCTCATGCAATGACTATAGGGTCTACTGCAATGAATCTTCATAATTTCGGCTGCAACAGATCACACTTTATTTTCAGCCTTAGTGTTTGTTTGAAATAGGGCTGCAAATGAGCCGAACCGAGCTCAAGCTTACTAGAGCTTGAGCTCAACTCGATTAAGTATTTATTAGCTTGACTCGAACTCGAGCTCAAACGAGCTTATAAATTTGAGCTCGAGTTCGACTCGACTATATTACCTACTAGCTTGGTTCGACTCGAAAGCTTGAACAAAAATTGAATTTTCAAGTTCAAACTCGAGTTCGAGCTCGAACTCAAACTCCAACTCGAACCAAATTTATTTTTAAAATGAAAATATCAAACTTTTTCACATATTTAACATTTATAACATGATATTTCAAAATTAAAATATGAAACAATCATAACTATTCAAAATTCAAAATTATGATTGTCCAAAACATCAAACCACAATTATTAATCAAAATTTTAAAACTATATAAATTGTTTGAACATTCAATATATTAATCTTCTTTTACTCATGTTCTTCAATCATAGCACACGCATGCATTCAATAATATGAAATGGGTTAAACTTAAAAAAATACATACAAAAATAAATAACTAAAATTTAACTTACTAAAATTTAACCAAAGTTATATTAAAAATAAAACAAATTACATTTTTTATTTATTTTTTATTATATATAATATATTAATCTTTTTTTGACCTCTCTCAATAATATATATATAGTATACTTTTATTATATATAATATATTAACATTTTTTTCAATATTAAATATATTATACTAATTATATCCCTAATATTCACTTTTATTATATATAACGAATTAATATATTTTTTTTAATATTATATATAATATATACTTTTATTATATATAATATATTAACATTTTTTTTATCTCTTTCAATATTAAATATTATATATAATATACTAATTATTACATCCTAATATTTACTTTTATTTAATATAATAATATTTTTTTTATCTCTTTAATATTATATATAATATATTAGTTATTATATCCCTAATATTTATTTTATTCTATATAATATATTAACCTTTATTTATCTTTTTCATTATTATTTATAATAAACTTTTATTATATATATATAATATATTAATCTTTCTTATCTCTTTCAATATTATATATAATATATTAATTAATATATCCTTAATATTTTGCCGACTTTTGTTTTTTATACTTATTCAACTCTATCATGAAGAAGACAAACTTACCGATGTTAACCAACAAAATAGTTGAATAGTTGTTTCTTTATTTTCTTTGTCCCATATTTACTTAAATCAAAAATAAATCAAAATTATATAAAAACAAAAACAATAACTACAAAAAGAAGTTAAAATAAATTCTAATTACCTTTAATCTTTTGTGAATTAATGAGATGTAAAGACTGAAGAAATAAGAAAAAAATAAGAGATAAAAAGTAAAAGAAATTATTAAAACTGAATAAGAAGAGATAAAACTAAAGAAGAATTGAATAAGAAGAGATAAAACTAAAGAAGAATAGATTAGAGTGATTGAAAAAGAAGAATAATTAAAGACGAGATAAGAGTGATTGAAGAAGAAGAATATCTAAAGTAGAAGAGATGAGAGTGATTGAAGAAGAAGAATAACTAAAAAAGAAAAAATAAGAGTGATTGAAGAAAAAGAATAACTGAAGAAGAAAAGAAGAGTAACTGAAGAAGTGAAGAAGAAAAGAAGAGTAACTGAAGAAGTGGATATGATGAAGAAGAAGATACGACGATGAAGAAGAAGAGATGAAGAGTCACTGTATAATATTATGAATGAACGATATATTAGAAATTATGTTTTACTTTTAAAGGTTAATGGGCCTTCATATGGTCTTTGAAGAGAGAGAGAGAAGAAAAAAAATATTGTTTAAAATTTTAATATTAAATGAATAAAAAATATTTATATATTATAAGGATTGAAAAAGCTCGACAAGTCATCCAACAAGTTTTATATGAGCTCGAGTTCGACTCGAATAATAAACGAGCCAGCTCGAGCTCGACTCGAACTCGGTCAAAGTCAAGCTAAAGTCGAGCTTTGACCGAGCAGCTTGTGAGCGGCTCACGAGCGGCTTGACTCACGAGAATATTTTTAATAAATATGACATTTATTTTGCCTATTTAATTTATTTTTGTATTTTTTTGGGGTTTAATAAATAATTTATTTGGGAAAATATGGATACAACATTTATTATAAATTATTTATTTTAAGTTCCTTTGACTTCTTAAAATTAATTTGAGATAAAATGAATACAATATTTATTTCAAATTATTTTATTTATTTTTCATGGCCACTATCATAATTAGTTGGGGTTTTAAAATGAAATATCGACAAAAATGCACGCTAGAAGGAGGGCTCGAACTCGACTTGAACTCGGTCAAAGTCAAGCTAAAGTCGAGCTTTGACCGAGCAGCTTGCGAGCGGCTTGACTCACGAGAATATTTTTAATAAATATGACATTTATTTTGCCTATTTATTTTATTTTTGGGGTTTAATAAATAATTTATTTGGGAAAATATGGATACAACATTTATTATAAATTATTTATTTTAAGTTCCTTTGACTTCTTAAAATTAATTTGAGATAAAATGAATACAATATTTATTTCAAATTATTTTTCATGGCACGCTAGAAGGAGGGCTTGAACCTCCGACCTTGTGGTTAAGGGCCACACGCTCTAACCAACTGAGCTATTCCAGCTTTACAAAACTTAAGGGTGACGGTTTTAAAATGGAATATCGACACGCGTGACATTGTTGAAATTGGTTTTTGACGCGACAGTTAATTAGTTAACTTTGTCTAGTTATTAAGGTTATTATTTTTCTTGAAAATAATATCGTATAACAGCAACCTAAAATAGGATATCGACACTTATCTTTGTTGTATTAATCTAATGATAAATTAAGTTGATAAAATAAGATATCGATGTGTGAGATATTGTTAAAATAAGTTAAAATAAATATCGACAATAAACCAAATTATGATATTGACGCTTAGAAAAAAAATTGTTAGAAGGAGAGCTTGAACCACTGACGTTTTGGTTAGCAACAACACTCTCTAACTAACTAAGCTAATACAAATATAACAATTTCATTCGTGGTAATGTAAAAATGAGATATCGACGCGCGTAGCGTTGTACAAATGGGTTATCCACTCGACGCTTAATTAGTTAGCCTTGTCTAGTTATTAATTGTTAGAAAAATTAAGTAAGTTAAACCGGCCAAAGAATTTAATCAGTCTCAAACTTTTTTGTGCAGGTACAGCTCAAGCTGTACCGGACCGATTGAGGCATTCTGTCTCAAGGATCCCGACATAATCAAGCTAATCGATTTGACTTCTCTCACCGGATCGGCTGAGATGTAAACCGTATGAAGTATCATTTCCGTCTGGCTCAATATATCGAAGATCTTAAGGCCAACGTGAAATTATTCAAAGTGATGAAACTTGTGAAGATGACGTAATAAAATGATGAAGATATTTCTTGGAAATACACAGAAGAAGGATCCGAATCAGAATCATGCGGCAAAATGAATGATTACTGATTATCCAAGATTACAAGCAACCTCTGACATAGGCGACCGGCTAATGCATGTCTACCATGTGTTCAAAATGGCATGGCGTGCACACTACCTAACTCTGACCAACACGGCTTCAGATAATCAATTCGATGGAGAGAGAAAATATGACCGTTGTCATATCTTTATAAATAGAAGCTCAAATGTGATGAATCAACAAGTGCGAAAAGAAGATTACAACAAGACGAATTTTATGCGCGACCCTAAATATCGATTGAAATCCTTGAAACTATTTGAAATATAATTGCGAGAACTCTGTGTATTTTACCTTGTGTAAAAGTATTACATCATTTGTGAGTGGTGTAACCAACGAGTAGTAAATAAAACTCGGTCGGAGTATGTTTGTTGAATATTCCAGTTAGTGAATATCCTTCTCACTGTTTGAGAAGAAGGGGTGACATAGGAGATTCAACTCCGAACATCCATAAAAACCTGTCTTGTGTTCTTCATTTATTTTCCAGCTTATTTACTCTAACCAACCGAACCGAAATATCTGTTATCTCAACCGAAATAACTTATACTCTCCTTAGCCGAACCGACTTTCCCCTCATTCAAACCGACTTCTTCTAACACCTTTCAAACCGAATTGTGTGAGTTGCTTCAGATTGAAATAGACATTTTTGTCCTTGAACTCGGTTCAAGAGTCTGTGACAATCTGTGTAGTGTTAAGAGCGGTTCTAATCTCTAACCGGATTAGTACTAGTGTGTTGTGTGTGTGTGTTGTTGTGTAAACGATCTCCTTTAGCCCGGACCCCGGTCCCCTATCGGCAATCCCGATCCTAACAAGTGTTATTAGAGTAGGAATCTTAACACTCAATCAACCGAAAGAGATGGGAAGCATGACCCACATCGATAAGCCACTCATGCTAAACAGTGAAGCGTTTATCGGCTGATTGGTTCAGATGTACTTACATCAGATCACTTTGGATGATGAAATGAGTACCATCCTAAAGGAAGGACCGATAAAGATTGAGAAAGAGAAAGGAGTATGGACGGCTGAAGATAGGAGAAGAAGTAACCTGGACAACCATTGCATGAGACACATCTTCAAAGTTGTGGACGAGTTGACGCCTAAGTATCCATTGAGAAAATCGGTCGGTCTGACTCTGATCAGCCTACCGATCCGTCTAACCTTGATCAGTTAACCAAACGTTTGTAAGACACTACCAGAATAAACCTCAGAAGGAATAGAAATCATCCTCTTGAACTTGTAATAGGTAACCTTTCATCACCCGTCCAAACTAGGCGACAAAATTTAGAAGAATATGAAAACTCAGCTTTCATATCATAAATTGAGCCTAAAAAGGTGGATGAAGCATTGCTAGATCCCGATTGGATCTTAGCAATGCAAGAGGAGTTAAACTAGTTTGAGAGAAATAAAGTCTAGCACCTAGTTCCAAGACCGAAACGACAATCGGTCATAGGAACAAGATGGGTGTTCAGAAATAAACTCAATGAAGACGGTTTGGTTACGAGGAACAAAGCCAGGCTAGTGGCTCAAGGATACAAATAGGAAGAAGGCATTGATTTTGAAGAATCATTTTCTCCTATGGCTAGACTTGAAGCCATTAGAATATTTTTGGCATTTACGACTTTCAAAAAACTTTAAAGTTTTCCAAATGGATGTCAAAAGTGCTTTTCTAAATGGTAAACTAAGTGAAGAAGTGTATATTAAACAACCTCTAGGCTTTAAAAAACCGGAACTAATAAGTCATGTATACCGGCTAGATAAAGCCCTTTATGGTTTAAAACAGGCTCCAAGAGCCTGGTACGATAATTTAACAGAATTCTTATTTGATCACAATTTCACATTAGGTTCGGTTGACAAAACACTTTTCAAATTTGAGAAAAATTAACATATTTTACTTGTTCAAATATATGTGGATGATATTATTTTCGGTTCAACCGATCCGAAATTATGTGAAAAATTCTCAAAATTAATGACTGAAAAATTTGAGATGAGTATGATGGGGGAATTAAGTTTCTTCCAAGGTCTCCAGGTTCGGCAGATCGACACCGGAACGTTCCTCAGCTAGTCTAAATACATAGCCAAACTGCTTAAGAAATTCGGAATTGACACTTGTGACAAAGCGGCTACCACAATGAGCTCATCAATAAAACTAGATAAAGACGAGAACGGTCAAAGGGTAGATATAACAGCCTACCAAGAAATCATCGACTCACTCCTCTATCTAATAGCCAGCCGACCGGACATCCTGTTCGTGGTCGGAGTATGCAGAAGATTTCAAGCTAATCCATAACAGTCACACTATACCGCGACTAAGAGGATATTAAAATATCTGAAAGGAACTCAAGAAGTGAGACAATGGTACCTAAAAGACTCAAGTTTTAACTTAATAAGCTACTCTGATGCAGACTATGCAGGCTGCAAAATCGACCGAAAAAGTACTGGCGGGACATGTCAGTTTCTAGGAGACCGGCTCGTCTCTTGGTACAACAAGAAACAGACCTCAGTTGCAACTTCAACCGTAGAGGTGGAGTACCTAGCAGCCGGAAGCTGCTGTGCACAACTCCTCTAGATTCAACAACAACTAAGGGACTTCGATGTAACTGCTGAAGAATCTCCGATCTTCTGTGACAACACCAACGCTATAACAATCACATACAATCTAGTGTTGCACTCAAGAACAAAATACATTGATATAAGACATCACTTCATTCGAGAACATGATCAACAAAAGCACATCCGTCTGGAATATGTCTCAACCGAACAGCAAGTGGCCAATATTTTCATAAAGCCACTACATGAAGATAAGTTTTCCTTCTTTCGAAACATATTAGGACTTGTTGATAGCAAACAAATCTTGCCTTAAATGCATTTGCATGTTTTCAAATATACATTCATGAAAAACTGGGGCATGAGTTCATGGAGAAGCTCACGACTCTCAAACCATGTTATGTGAGCTCCCTCTTTTTGAAATCCAACTCGGCTGCCATAATGGGAAATTAAACGATCAAGAATGCTTACCGGACAGATGTCTCCGGTTAAGCCTAACAAAATCACTCTATCAAATTATATGTGTATGGATCGAGCGGTTCAAATGACTCAGATAAAATAGATGGCTTACTCCTCAAATTTGAATAAATGTCGCCTAAACTCGATATTTACTCAAACCGGAATAGGCTATCTCAATAGACCAGTCATGGAAAACCAACCGATAAATCACACTATAATTTCGGTAAGCGAATTTTCGGCTAACTTAAGATAACTGACCGCTGTTGTCATGCACGCCTTGATAATTACCCTATGCTATAAAAACAGTCTAAATCTCAATAAAAGTGAAGACACGTGTCTATCACTGAAAGAGATAAACTAACATTCCTTCCATATTTTCTCACTCACACACTTTTTATTTTTCAAAATATTTTAAATTAATAATAATTAATGATAGTTCTTCTTTGTAATGTTTATGTTGTAGTTTTGTAAAGAGGTTTCACTTACTTTTATTTGAGGTTCAGTATCCAAGACTACGTCTTCAATAAATTTAAAATTTATAAAGAAAATTCTGACTGTTTTACAAATTTTATGTTTAGTTATTTTTTTAAACTCATCAAACCGATCATTAAACCAAGCAATAAATCAAAACCGACGGATTATGACTTAGACAAATCGACTCTAACGATTAGGTCGTACATTTTGGTCTATAAACCGATCAAACCAAACCGCTTACAAGCCTAATTCCAACTATAAGAATTATACACAAGGTAATGTTTAAATGGATTATCGACGCTTAGTAAAAATAACGCTAGAAGGAGGGCTTGAACCTCCGACCTTGTGGTTAACAGCCACACGCTCTAACCAACTGAGCTATTCCAGCTATATGTCAAAAAATGATTAAACTTTAAATTGAATATTAAATTGAATTAATCAATAATATTATTTCAATATGAATTGATTTTTTTTTCAATTTTTAGTATCTAACTTCAACTCCAATATTTTGATTATACAACACTATTTTCATACAAGGTTTAAATGTGGTATAAATGATATTTTTACCTATTAAGGTAGTGATATGCAATAATACTTATTTATCTTTATTATATTTATTGCACCAAAACATGCATATGCCTCCTTATTGTTGAAGAAACGATAGACGATCGACATGAAGTTGTGGCAACTGAGACATTTCCTAGCAAAACAAAAGTTCATATCAACTTTTAATTTTGGAAAATAATCTCATGTTTTAATCATACGAGCGTCTATTTCTTATAGAATACAAACACGTAAAAAAGATATCACGTAGATTGGCTTACGACAAACTATTGTCGTAAGCAAGAAGAAATGAGATGAGAGAGACGTATGTATCTTAGTGTTTTAAAGATACATCATGGGTGTAAGGGCCTGCTAGTGTAGTTATTATCCTTTAGATACTTTTGACTACACAACTTCTACATACAAATGTGTTTGAGCATGTAGATGTGCAAACAATATTTACCAAAACACTTTTGTTCACACACCTCACTAATTAAGAGGCATTGAGCCTTGACGGGTTTAATCCACATGCAAATAGACAAACAATAAAATGTGAGATTCATATTGTGTTGATGGGTTTTATACCATCAAGAAAAGGTTCTTGTGAAGTGAGGAGTGTAACATCCTTCATCGTTAGGGTAATTAGGCCAACTACATGTTTTGAGCTAAACATCTAGTTAGTCCCCAATAGAGTCGCCAATTTTCTGTACACTATTTATTTTCGGCCGCGTCTTCTAACTTAACTTCTTGTTTTTTAAAAGCTTTTCGTTTTCTCGTGAAATGATCTTTCCTATTACAAGTCCTTATCCATTTGAATGCCCCGTCTTTAAGGACGATTTGTGCTATCCAAAATTGGTTGGTATCATGCCTACCTATCCATTTGAGTTCTCTACCCATAGAGGGGACACATAGAAGTACTTGAATGGTAGACGTAACCCATGAACTTATTTTAGAAAAAATTATTTCTATAGAAGTTATACTATAGAACCCTTTGTCTTATCTTTCTCTCAAATCTCACAAAAAGTAGATAGAAAGATTATCCATGTAGGATGTTGTCCTATCTTTTGAGATGATGAACTAAAATAGAGTTCGATATCATAAACTTTTGGGATTGACCCGTACAAATTATAGATTAGTACGCATAGAAGCATAATAAGCTAAATGACTTTAAGTGTCGGTACTTCAGTTTATTTCACAAAAAAATAAAGGATAGAAAATTAGAGCATTCACGGATTAAGGGTCTGTTGGGTCAAATTATTTTGATTAAAATAATTAAGAGAATAAGCGTATTCTATGCCAACGTTATTTTAATAATATGTGATTAAAACTTGAGCGTGATTAAAACTTAGTTAAGAATAAAGATAAGTTGTCTATTTGTTTTGTGCAAGTGCATAAGACTATGCTGAATTAGACGTGGTCTATAGGGTAAATAGACGTGTGACGTAGTTAGACGTTGTAGTCTAATTCCATTAGACGTGGTAGTCTAATGGGAAGTGATGTTAGACGTTGACGTCTAACTCCTTCAGACAAGTCTAAAGGGATGCGAAGTTAGACATTGTAGTCTAACGCCATTAGATGTGGTAGTCTAATGAGAAGCGATGTTAGACGTTGACGTCTAACTCCTTCAGACAAGTCTGAAGGGATGCAAAGTTAGACGTTGTAGTCTAACTCTATTAGACGTGGTAGTTTAATGGGAAGCGATGTTAGAGCTTGACGTCTAACTCATTCAGAAAACTCTGAAGGGATGTGAAGTTAGACGTTGTAGTCTAACTCCATTAGACGTGGTAGTCTAATGGGAAGCGATGTTAGACGTTGAAGTCTAACTCCTTCAGACGTCTAATGGGAAGTGAAGTTAGGCGTTGACGTCTAACTTCTTCAGACAAGTCTGAAGGGATGCAAAGTTAAACATTGTAGTCTAACTCCATTAGACTTGGCGGTTTAATGAGAATGATAGTTAAACGTTGACGTCTAACTCCATTAGACTTGATAGTCTAACGTGATGCGTAGTTAGACGTCGCAGTCTAAAAGATACATAGTTAGACGTTGCAGTCTAATTTCATTAGACTTGTTGGTCTAATAGTTGCGTAGTTAGACGTTGACGTCTAACTCCTTTAGACTTGGTAGTATAATGGAGCACGTCTAATGCTTCGCTTCAGCAGCCGTCTGAAGTTAGCATATCGATAAAGCCGATACTATCAATTGGTATCAGAGCCAAGTTTCTATTCTCAAGCATCAAGAATCTGAAGCATGTCTATCATCAATGAAATTCCTATTCTGTCAAGGGACAACTACGAATATTAGATGATGAGAATGCAAGCTCACTTGGCTGCTCTTGATTGTGATATGTGGAGCGTTATTACTGATGGCCCCATAAAGATTTCGAACCCAAGAAGTGAGTGGACTACTGAAGATAAGATGACCAACAACCTGGATAATGTTGCTAGTAACATTATGTATCAGTCGATCAACATGATCGTGTTCTATGAAATCAAGTCCTGCTCCTCTGCTAAAGAGATATGGGATAAGCTTAATCAAATCTACGGTAAAAGTATTTAAGCAAAGAAGGACCAGAAAGCATTCATGTGCAGTGAAAACAAATCCAGATGGGCCGATAGCGATTCAGAGGAGTCTCCTGCTGAAAAAGAGAATGAAGCTGTTACATGTTTGATGGCAGATGACCAATCCAAGGTAAATGATATCTGTGCACCATAATTTACAAACGAGGAGTTAACTAATGCACTCAATGAAATGGCCATTGAGTACAAGAAGTTAACTAACTCCTTTTACAAAATGAAAGTTAAATATGAATCAACTGTTCTGTCTTCCAACAAAGAGTCTTGAATCAAACGTTTTTGACGAAAACATAGTAGAGATCTCATCTGAGAATGAGATGCTCAAAGAACAGATTCAAACTCTTTCATCTGAAAACAAGAGGTTAAACTATATTGTCTGTGCATGGACAAGGTCTAGAGAAGCTGTCAAATATCAGATCAGCAAGTTAAAACCTGCTGGATCTAGATGCGGATTGGGATTTGACAGCAATGACCCTAACCTGTCCTGCAAAGAGTCAATCTCACCAACTGACAAGCTTAAGTCAATACGTTTTGTCAAAGGGAGTATGACTGACATTGAATCTGATCCTATTCATGAAGAAGTAGCTTTCAAAAATGAAATAATTTATGTTCCGCCGACTGTTAGCTGGCTTAAGAATAAGCTAGAAGCAGCTAACAAGTATGATAATCTAAAACTTGACTCTAAGTCAAGGAGTTTTAAAAGAAAGTCTTCTTCAAAAGCTAAGAGATTAGTGGCTAGCAGAAAGTCGTCTGCTAAGTCAAAAACATACGCATTAATCACAGCACAAAATGGGAAATCCATCAGAATAACTCAAATATGGATTCCTAAGGAACTGATTGACCGAGGACCCAATTGAAAATGGGTACCAAAAGATAGTAAATATTTATTTATGTAGGTACAAATAACCGAAGGGCTAGAGGAATCTGTATGATATCTTGTTAGCGGATGTTCCAGGCATATGCCGGGAAACAGACGGCTTCTCACTGATATATATCAGATTGCTCTGGACCTAAAATTACTTTTGGTGACAACAAGAAGGGTAAGACCATGGGTAATGGTAAGATTATCCATGGTAATCTAACTATTAATGACGTTCTGCTTGTTGACAATCCGTGTTATAATTTGATTAACATTAGTCAATTATGTGATAATGGTTTGTCAGTAGATTTTCAAACTCATGCATGTCTAGTTAAAGACCGAGATGGAAACACCTTATTGACTGGCAGTAGAGTAGGAAACTCATACAAAATGAATTGACAAAAAGATTCTTCTGATCCTATGTACATGATTGCCAAGAATGACCAAAAATGGTTATGGCATAAACGTTTGAACCATTTAAATTTTAAGACCATCAACAACATTTGTTCAAACAATTTAGTTATTGGTTTTCCCAAACTTCAATTTTCAAAGGACAAGATATGCACTGCTTGCCAGTTAGGTAAACATGGTAGAACATCGTTCAAAAGTAAAGGGAAATCACAATCCAGGCGTTGCCTAGAACTTGTACATATGGATTTGTTTGGTCCAATTCCTATAAAGAGTATAGGAGGAATGAGATTTGCCCTAATTGTTATTGATGATTTCTCTCGATTCACATGGGTTGCATTTTTACCATCAAAAGATAAAACTGCTGAAAACTTGATTAGAATATTTAAAGGAATTCAGAATCAGAAATCTTTAAATATTACGTGCATTAGAAGTGATCAGGGAACTGAGTTCACTAACAGATACCTATCATCTTATCTCGAGGAGACTAGAATTAAGCACGATTTGTCTAGTGCCAGAACTCCACAGCAAAACGACATTGCTGAGAGAAGAGTGAGAACTCTGATGGAAGCAGCGAGATCTATGCTAGCTGAATTAGATGTACCTCAGAGGTTCTGGGCGGAAGCCATAATTACTGCTTGCTATACACAAAATCGGTCAATAATTAACAAACGTTTTGATAAAACTCCCTATGAACTGTACTATGGGAGAATTCCCACAGTTTTTTATTTTAAGATATTTGGGTGTAAATGTTTTATCCATAATAATGAAAAGGTTTATCTGACCGCTTTTGATGCTAAAGCAGATGAGGGATTCATGTTGGGATACTCATCAGTAAGCAAGGCTTACAGAGTATACAACAAGAGAACACAGACTGTTGAGGAATCCCTCCATGTAGTTTTGATGAGCCTGTTGAGAGTAAATCCATTGAATCCATTGATCTTGCTGACAGACTAAAAGCGACTAGCCTTGAGTCTATAAGTGAAGAAGAAGAATCTCTGGACAAGAGGATTGCCCTATCTGATCCAGTGGCTGATCCGGTTGAAGTTCAACCATACGTACAAACTCCTGTTCAACAAGAAGTTGAGAGTTTGGATGTCGCGGAGTCACTAGTAGAGATGACCAATCCCCTTGGATCCAACTTTAGATGAAACAAAAATCATCCACCATAACTGATCATTGGAAATCCTTTTTCTCCTCGAAGGACAAGACGTCAACTAATGGATGAAATGGATGAAATGGCCAACTCCGCATTTATTTCTCAGATTGAACCTAAAAAAATTGGTGAAGCTATAGTTGATCCAGATTGGATCAATGCTATACAGGAGAAGTTAAACCAATCTGTGAGAAATAAAGTGTGGTATCTTACTCCTAGACCAACTAATAAGTTAGTTATAGGAACAAGATGGGTCTTTAGAAACAAGCTTAGTGAAAATAGTTTAGTCATTAAAAACAAAGCTCGTTTAGTTGCTCAAGGATACAGACAAGAGGAAGGTATTGATTTTGATGAGTCTTTTGCACCGGTTGCAAGATTAGAGGCAATCAGAATCTTCTTAGCATATGCATCATTTAAGAACTTTAAGGTTTTTTAAATGGATGTGAAAAGTACATTTTTAAATGGAAAATTAAGTGAAGAAGTATATGTTGAGCAACCCCCCCGGATTTGTAGATCATGTGTTACCTAATCATGTTTATAAGCTTGACAAAGCATTGTATGGTCTGAAACAAGCTCCTAGAGCTTGGTACGACACATTAACTGAATTCTTGTTTGATCATGATTTTGTTGTTGGAACTGTGGATAAAACTTTGTTTAGATTCACTAAAGATTCTCACATTCTACTTGTTCAAATATATGTTGATGACATTATTTTTAGTTCAACTAACCCTAAATTGTATGAGAAGTTTGCTAAGCTGATGCAGGACAAATTTGAAATGAGCATGATGGGAGAGTTGACATTCTTCCTTGGGCTTCAAGTCCGTCAGTTAGAAAATGGAACCCTTATCAACTAGGCCAAATACACCAAAGAACTACTAAAGAAGTTTGGTTTGGAGAACTGTTTCGCCGCAGCTACTCCAATGTGCTCTTCTAGTAAACTAGATAATGATGAAGGTGGCCAAAGTGTCGATGTAACATCATATAGAGGACTCATCAGATCCTTACTGTATATAACTACTTGTAGGCCAGACATTCAATTTTCTGTTGGTGTTTGTGGTAGATTTCAGGCTGATCCTAAACTCTCTCACTTTACTGCTGCTAAACGTATTCTTAAATACTTAAAGGGAACTCAAAATGTGGGACTGTGGTATCCGAAGGATTCCAGTTTCAATTTAACTAGTTTCTCAGATGCAGATTATGCAGGGTGCAAAATTGATAGAAAAAGCACAAGTAGAACTTGCCAGTTCCTTGGAGATCGTCTAATCTCATGGTTCAGCAAGAAGCAGACCTCGGTCGCTACGTCTAAAACTGAAGTAGAGTATCTTGCAGATGGCAGTTGTTGCTCTCAAGTTCTGTGGATTCAACAACAACTCAGGGACTATGGGATTGAGGCTGATGAATCTCCAATTTTCCGCGACAACACAAGTGCTATCGCAATCACCTACAATCTAGTTCTGTATTCTCGGACAAAGCATATTGAACTCAGACATCACTTCATCCGAGAACACGTCAATCAGAAGTAGATTCGTCTTGAACATATTTCTACAGATCAACAAACTGCAGACATTTTCACGAAACCCCTACTGGAAGCTAAGTTTTCTCACTTTAGAAACATGCTAGGTCTTGTTGATCTTGATTGATATGGTTACGTGCACAAATTGAGGAGGAACGTAGTGTTCAAAATGCAACTGAACAGACATGAAAGACAGTGGTCTTAATTTGTCCCAAGGATTCAGGGTTTGAGAAACACAGCTACTTAGACGTACGTTTACTTTAGCAGTTTAATCTTCCTTTGAAATCGTTGTCTTGGTTATTTTAACCTACATAGTTAGACGGATACGTCTAATAGACGTTAGATGTTTTTACGTTATGAGCAAGAGGATGCTCACGTCTAACTAGACACGCGTGTCTCACGTGTTGTTATTGCATAATTAGACGTATACGTCTAACAGACTGATTTTCAAAAGGAAGCTGAAAATGTGAAAAGGAAAATAAACGTCTAACTACTGGTGTAATTAGACCCTTCATCTTCTGGCTATTTGGACAGTTGTTCTTTGCTTATGTTTCTGCTCATGTTCATTTTCCCGCCGAAAATCAAATCAGTCATTCCTCAAAAGAATTAAAGACACGTGTCTCTCAATATATTAGGAATGAATAATATTTTTGACAACTTTTGTTTGTACATTTAGTATTAACTGTTCAGTTTCATGCCAATAATAAATGCTGCGTTTATTAAGAATAGACCTTTGAAGTTCTTGACGGTAGGAGTAATCATTAGATATTCTCTACATTATTAGACCTTGATATTTATTGAATTACTCATTCTAAAGATAAGAGTTCTTCGAAATCCATTTCTCTCTCTAGAATTCGAATCGACTAAGCTTTTGTTCATCAAGTCAAAATGTCTCTCTTCTGTCTAAAATCGATTCAAGTGAATTTCAAGTTCGTATCCACGCTAAAATCTCCAGGCATGCACAAGATGTTTGAATCTCTGAAAGCCTCCGGACTGAGAAAGTTCCTCACCCCTCACGAACTCTATCACGAACAGTTGGTTCGTTAATTCTTCGAAACTGCTGGCTTTTATCAAGACAAAATCGTTGTTGGGATTGTCATGGGCCAAATGATTTGCATCACCGAAGAGTCTTTCGGTATGTTCTTTCAACTTCCCTCCTCAGGTATTCAGGAACTTCCTCGATCTCCTCCTGAAATCATGTTTACAATGATGAAAGTCTTCTCTAATTCTCCTCAAATGGACATCTATGGAAAGAAAAATCTTCTGAAAGATGAATTTTCTCTTCTAAGTGAAATCATATCTAAATCTCTTCTCGCCAAAGAATCTTCCTACCACTTTTGTTCCAAAGTATTCGAGATAATGGTGGCTATCACAAGTGGTGTGCAAGTCAACTGGACAAGCTTCCTCTTCGGAAATCTGGTAAGAATGGTTGTTTCCCAGAAAACTATTTTTGGTTTTGACGGTCCTTTCAGCGCCTTTCTCTGTTTTCTTCTAGATCAACCGGGTAAAAGTTTTCCTCTTTCCTCTAAAGTTATGAATAATCAGAAGGTTGTCGAATATGTTATTAGGGCGAAGAAGCTTAAGACCAAGAAAAGAAAGAGAGATGTCTCCAACCCTCCTCTAACCGCAGTCTTAGAGACCTCCTAGGTTGAAGATCATCCTTTCAAGTGAAAAGATTAAAAAGAAGGAGAAGAAGAAGATTAGAATAGAAATCATTTTAAAATGAAATTTCTTTTGATATTTTGATGATGTTTTTATTATGAACTTATTTTGGTTAGTTTGAACAAGGTTTTGTGTGTTTCTTCTGAAAACACTCATTTATGGGCATTTCTGATCTTGATATTTTTGATTGCTATATCTGGCATGTGAACAGGGTTTGTTTATTTATTTGATGAATGCGTATTTTGGTATATATATGCAGGTTTTAAATTTCATCATTAAAAAGGGGGAAATTGTTGGGTCAAATTATATTGACTATGTGTTGAAATAGTTTGACTATTGGTATTTTGATGATGAAATAATTTATGCACTTTGATGCAGGTGTATCGAAATCATATTTCGTAAGACTTGGCTCTAATGAGGCTCATTAGACCGATTTGGCAATAGATCTCGGAATTAGACGTGCAGTCTAACTCGTGGAGTTAGACGTGCAGTCTAATAGATCTCGGAATTAGACTTGTAGTTTAACTCGTGGAGTTAGACGTGCAGTCTAATAGATCTCGGAATTAGACGTGTAGTCTAACTCATGGAGTTAGACGTGCAGTCTAATAGATCTCGGAATTAGACGTGCAGTCTAACTCGTGGAGTTAGACGTGCAGTCTAATAGATCTCGAAATTAGACGTGCAGTCTACTTAGTGGAGTTAGACGTGCAGTCTAATAAATATCGGAATTAGACGTGTAGTCTAACTCGTGGAGTTAGACGTGCAGTCTAATATATCTCGGAATTAGACGTGCAGTCTAACTCGTGGAGTTAGACGTGTAGTCTAATATATACGGAATTAGACGTGCAGTCTAACTTAGTGGAGTTAGACGTGCAGTCTAATATATACGGAATTAGACGTGCAGTCTAACTCAATGGAGTTAGACGTGCAATCTAATGTATACGTAATTAAACGTGCAATCTAACTTAGTGGAGTTAGACGTGCAGTCTAATGTATACGAAATTATACGTGCAGTCTAACTTAGTAGAGTTAGACGTGCAGTCTAATATATGCGGAATTAGACGTGCAGTTTAATGGATTGTGAAAATTAGACGTGTAGTCTAACTCCTTCAGACAAGTCTGAAGTAGAACCGGAATTAGATGTGTAGTCTAACTTAGTGAAGTTAGACGTGCAGTCTAATAGTTAGTGAATGATTAGGCATGTAGTCTAATTAGTGAAAGTTAGACGTAAGTCTAACTCCTTCAGACAAGTCTGAAGTAGAACCGGAATTAGACGAGCAGTCTAACTCAGTGGAGTTAGACGTGCTGTCTAATGGTTAGTGAAAGTTAGACGTGTAGTTTAACTCCTTCAGATTAGTCTGAAGTGATTGTAATTAGACGTAAGTCTAATCCCATTAGACTAGGTGGTCTAATGGATTCTGCTCTTAGACGGGGATGTTTGATTTCATTAGACGAGGTCGTCTAACCGAAATACGTCTAATGCTCAACTTAAGTAGTATGCTTGAGGCTAGCACCCGCCTACCCACGTGTTATAGCTGTACTCTACTCCTGCTTCACTTTCTACTGAAGATTAGTATGATATCTATATGCAACAAACCAACGAATGCCACATAAGAGAATTTCCCTCATATTACTTGTTTTGCAGGTACATCTCTGATGGAATATCGGCGCACTACCAGTTGTTGTACGGCCACGATCCTTGTGCTCAGAACCTGCTGTGTACAATGGAGGTTTTCCAATAGAAGAGTGTCACTTATCAATCTAAAGATTTGACCGTTAGTCTCTGCCCAGTATTGATCAAATCTCAAGGACAACGGACAAACAACTAACAATTCGATCAATTGAGAGAAATCTATCTGAGAAGAACTACTGAGCAATCAATCCTTTGAATATTCATACTGTGAAGCTGCTTTCCTGATTGTACTGTGTGTGAATCAAGAGAGAACTAGAATAAAAAACACCATTAATTGAGTGATATTCTTCATCTTGTAAATTGAACAGAGTGTGTTCTGTTCAATAGTGAGCTAAGTGTGTGCAAACTGTATTTGATTCTAATCATATTATAGTGAATCCTTCCGGTGTTTGGAAGAAGGGGTGACACGTAGGAGAGTTTCTCCGAACATCCATAAACAAACTGTTGTGTTCTTTCATTTCTGTCATCTTTTCATTCTTCATCTTGAGCTTCAAACCCAAGTAAACAATTCTGCCTTGATTCTGTTTGAAGTGTTTGCAAGAGTTTGCGTAGAATAGAAAGCAAATTAAACCGTTAACAAGATTTCTTTCAAACCGTTTTTCATAAGCCTTCATCAATAGCCAAACCCCCGTCTCTATCGATAAAGTCATTTTTCAGATGATGTACTCTTTACACATAAAGACTTTAAATAGGATAAAACCTATGCGTCTTTTAGGTGTTGTACCTTTCAAGACAAGCCTATTAAGTTGAAAACGTGATATAAAAGTTATAAAAATCTATTAAAGCTTATGTTTTTGAGTTAAAATTTTATTCCCCAATAGAGCTAGCAAAAAGTTATAACCCCCGGAAAAACACTTCAGTGTTAAGGTTTTGCGAAAAATCTCGAGGTTCGAGTATTTTTTAACCTCGGTTTGCATATCATGAATTTTCTTTTTAAATAAAACATTTTTTAAAAGATTTTACAAATGATTCCTGACAATTTTTGGAATTAATTAAAAAATAATTAATTCGAGGTTCAATTTTAAATAATCTAGGAATTTTCGATAATCAAATTACAATTTGATTTTTTTTTAAAATCTATTAGTTTTAATTAAACATAATTAATTTAAAAGATTATTTGTTTTAAAACATAGTCTCCAATTAATTTTTGAAAATAAATAAAAGTTGGCATGCATGTACAAACGTAATGGTTAGAGTTTTCTTTTAGTTCGTAATTTGGTGATACTTGGAAAATGGCTTTTCCGCTTTAACCTCTTTACCCGTTTTAAAAATGATCCATACTTATAAATCTAGCTTTTGAAAAATCGGTTTGTATAACCTTTTCTTTTATCATTTTTTCTTCCGATCCAAAGCATGCATAAAGTTTGCGCGTTATTTAAAATATTGTAACAAGAATATTGAAATGTGTGTACCTATTGATGATGATAATTAGGGAGGAGTATCTAAAGAACATCAGTCATTTAAAGGCTGTTAGGGTTCAGAAATAAATACCAAACAAATCTTAGTCAAAATATTTTTTTGTGGAAATTTCTCAAAAGTATTTTGAAACCATTTTCTAATCACTTGGGTTTTTTTATAAAATGGTTTGGGGCTCCAAAATTACAAAATATTTTCGGGTTTTTAAAAGTGGAACAAAACAGGCATTGGGACCATAGTCCCAAGCATTGGGTTCATATTTATATGTCGGAATCTAAAAACCCTCGGTCCGGGTTGAGGCTTGGGATGTTCAGTCGGGGTTAGTCCCAAGCATTGGGTTCATTTTTATATGTCGGAATCTAAAAACCCTCGGTCCGGGTCGAGGCTCGAGATCTTCAGTCGGGGTTCCGAAGTCCTTTAGTCGAGATGTTAAGGACTCTCGATCCTTAGCTAAGATCATTAATCATGGTGTATAAACTCATCGGTAATGGGCTAGCTCTAGGATAAGTTCATCGATCTTAGGTTTAGAAATTATCGGTTAGAGTCAAGATTCCTCGGAATCAAGATTTCTCGGTCCTAAGTGTGACCTCTCGGTCGGACCTTTTGGTCATGGGTAGAGGTTGGCGGTCATAGGTTTGAAAATCTTCAGTCATAGGTTTAAATTCTCAGTCGGCTGTTAAAATCCTTGGTCGGATCTCTCAGTCCTAGCTCAAGAACATCGGTCGAAATTGTCGGTCTTATCGAATTTCTTGGCTAGACCTCTCGGTTATGGGTTTGAATTTCTTAGTTCTAGGTCTCGGTCTGGATCGATGATTATCAGTCGGATCTCTTGGTCTTAGGTCGGACCTTTCGGTCCTCAAGAACACAAAAGTGTAGTTTCGTAAATTTATTTTTAAGCCTGGATTCTTTGATCCAAGAGCTTGCGTAGCTTCACAAAGCTTCCAAGAATATGTTGATCATCATCTCAAGGAACAAATCAACCTGGATGATGATCAAATTGTTAAAAATAGTTTGTGCTAAAAAAATAATTTTTTGATTTTAGGATGTTTTGAGTAGAAATGAGCTACCCAATATCTTCCTTATATCTCATATACTTCATTGGTACCAAAACAAGAACACTGTCGGTTCAATTTGACCAAATCAAGAACTCAAAATTTTCAAAAAAAATTGTTTTTGATCAAACATGATCAAAACAATAGCCCCACATTATTACAATCATGTTGGGATGCTTTTTGGGCTGTGATTCAGGAGAATTGACACAAGAACAACAAACTCGTTTTTTTTTTTATTTTTTAAATTGAAATTTGTTTTTTTTTTGTTTTAGGTTGATTGATTATTTTAACCTATCCAGAAAGTTTGTAATGATTCTAAGAATGATTTCTAACCATAAAACACCATAAACAATGAGCATACAAAGTTATGCAATTTGAAATGTAAAAATTTTAAATTCAAACTATAAATATGAATTAAAGGATAATTGATAATTACTAAGGATTGGAAAACACTCCTAAATACTTAGAAAAGCTATTTGGATCCTCAGATCCAAGCTTTAAGCCCTCAAACAGAAAATCTGAAAAATCTGAAAGTCTAAAGCTTTAATAGAAGATTTATAATTTTCTTGGATTTGAAGGTTGATAGTGGAAATCTTTTAATTGGAATGACTTAAGGAAGCTATTTATAGCCTTCCAAGGTCGGTTGATCCATCCAAGTGGATCGAATCAGTCAAAAACTATTAATGGTATTTTGGTTATTCTTTAGTCAACTGACTGGAATAAGGATGATTCTTCCCTACTCTTGTAGAAGAAATGATTAGCGAAGTAGGGTGATCATTTCAGCATTTAAATCATCTGTTTTGGTTGACTATGGAGGAAGTTTCACTTTTGAGAAATCTAAAGTGGATTTTGATCTGATCTTCTCCGGCGATCGCGGTGAAGACGAAGGTGACGCATGAAACGACGTTGTTTATGCGTTTTTGCGCGTTCTATCGGCGGACCTCCAACTCCGTTGGCGTTTGGGCGTTCCGTTAGTGATTCGGTTACGGGCATTAGCCAATCACCTACTTCTCGTGCGTGCGCGTCTCTGGCTACAACGGGCTACGCGGACATTTCCTGTGCATTGGATGAGATTCTAGATGGACGCGGTTTTGGCTGTAACCTTCCTCTAGGAATTCAGCTACACCCGATTACGATTTTTTATTTATTTCAAAACCTTAATGGATTGTTTGAAATTGATTTTTATTTTACACTTTTGTATTTAATTTTGATATTTTTAAATACACAAAATATTAAAATAAATATGGTAAATAGTTACCAATTTTTGTGTGTGCATATTTTAGGGTTAAATAAATAATTTTGGGGATGAAATGGGTACCTCATTTCACCCTAAATTATTTATTTTAATCCCTTGATATTTTCTAAAATTATTGTAAGATAAATGAGTACAACATTTATCCCCAATATTTTTTTTTTTTATTTTGGCCATTTTTCTTGATTAATTAGGCTTTAATTATCATAATTATTAATATAATTAATTGTTTTAATTGGGTTTTGGATTTGGGGTTAATTATTTTGATTTTATTTATTCAAAAATAAATCAAAATAATTATTTCAATTTTATAAATTGGTGTGTAAATTTTTAGTACTTACATATGCATATTTTATATTTTGTACACAAAAATCAAATGATCCACATAAATGTGGACAATCACCATTACCTTTAGGTTAATCAAGAAAATAAAGAAAAACAATTAAATCGTACAAATAAAATTTTAGGCCAAAATTAATTTGGTAGAGACCTATAGAATATTATGGGATATTATTGCCTTTGACCCTTTCCTACACGTAACCAAACGTCAAACTAGAAAAAATCTAGTTTTGGCATGTATACACCTAGATTATTTTCTTAATTTAAAAAATAAGTTGGCGAGTCTTTAGGCGAGAGGTTATAATCGAAAACTTAAAAGGACATATGGCAACTTCCTATTAAAATATCAATCTCTCTCAAATTCAATGGGAATGTATGTTATGGAGTTTCCTATAAAGTATTTTCTTTAACATTTTATATTTCTATGTGATGTATAAAAATATATCAAGAGCAAAATAAATAGTGGAAGGATACCGTAATTCAAACTTGGTGATTCCTTAATAATCCTGCACAACTCTACTAGGGTGTAGTTAGATGTTTAACTAAAAACAATATTTGTCCATTTAAAAATACACTTTTTACACGAAAAATTAAAACGAAAGGGTATATTACCCACAACTTTCTTAACGACGTAGCATCGAGGCGTACGTTATGTGACGTGTTCCATGCACCTATTGGTATATTGATAGGATCAGTGCAATCAATAGAGACGGGGTCTGACTATTGTTAGACACTTCGGATAAACGGATTGATAGAAATCCTGTTAAGGATTAATATCACTTTTTATTCTTTACAAACCTTCACAAACTCTTGAAACGATTCAAGTGCGGAACTGTTTGGTTGGGTTTGAAGCTTTGAACAAATGAATAATGAAAGACATAAGTTAAAGAACACAACAAGTTGTTTATGGATGTTCGGATCTAACTCTCCTACGTCACCCCTTCTTCCAACAACCGGAAGGATTTCACTAAACTTCTTTGAATCAAATACAGATTACTGAATAGCTAACACTTTGTTGAACAGAACACACTCTGTTCAACTTACAATATGCTCAATAATATCTCTCAGCTAAATAGTGTTTTTGATTTTCTCTCTTAAAATTTGAAAATGATGTACAATCAATAAAAGCAAGAGTGATGAATAAGATTGTAAAAAATGAGCAGAGTAATCGGTGATTCGTCCGTTGTCCTTGAGCACCTATTTGTAGAAGAGGGACACCAACGGCCGAATCTTTTTCATGGACACGTGACACACGCCCATAAGATAACCGCCTAAAGGAAAAAGTACATCAGACTCAATGCTCATGGAACGTGGCCGTACTGAACGATAGTGTGTCGGATATCCTTCTACAACTGTCCTTTACTAAACAAGTAGTGGGAGGGATATTTTCGTACGTGGCGTTCATTAATTTGATGTAAATAGCTGGCGTACTGGTCTATAAGAGAAAGTGAAGCAGGAGTAGCGTACAACTAGTTGATCGTGGGTAGACGTATGCTAACTTTAAACTGCTGCTGAAGCGAGGCATTAGACGTGCTCCATTAACTGCCAAGTCTAAGGGAGTTAGACGCCAACGTCTAACAGCGAGTTCCATTAGACCACCAAGTCTTCTAATTAAAAATGGTTAGAATTCACTATGATCACGTTCATGCCAAAATGAAAATCCAGTCATCTCCTCTAATAGTACAATGAAGCTCCGACGGTAGATTGTAGGGTGAATTAGGTCTTCAAACTAGTCCAAACTAATCCTAAATCATTCAAGGAGCTCACATATAATCAACCAAACCTAATAAATTTCTATGTTAGGAAGAAAGTTCAGGTAGAATCTTGAAATTCAACTTGATTTTTCAGTTAGTGATTGAATCTAGGGTGATGCGTTCTAAGTTTGGCATGATTCAAGGATTGAGTTAAATCACAATTCAGCCATAATCGTGAGTATTTTGATAAAAAAATAAAATGCAAAAGAAGATTAGGTAAAATGTTTGGTTTAGTTTTATATTATGCATGTCAATTGTTCGACAATATGCTTGAGAAGTATTTTCTTAAACATATTTCGTAGTCACTAATAATGAGGCTAAGTATGAAGCGTGTTTATCGGGAATGTAATTGGTATATGAAAAAGAAGTCAAACAGCTTGAAGTGACTATAGATTCAAATCTTGTTATATCTTAGGGTGGAGAGTGGCAAGTGAAAGGCGATAATTAGAATCCCTACCACACTTATCAAACACATCTTATCAACATGTTTGAACATGTGACATTTGTGCACACACCAAGAAGTTAAAAATCACTTTGCTGATGTATTGATAACTCTCGCGGCTATGACTCAAATTTCAGAAGACATCAAGATTAAACCACACAAAATCATAAAGAAGGATAATCGGGCCTATGAAAAATAGACTATTGCCAGCAATGAGGTATCTTTCCCAACCTGATACGAATGTATACAAAATACATCGAATATGGAGAGTCACCGTCACACTTAAAGAAGAAGGAAAGACAGGAACTACTCCAATATACCAAGAATTATGTGATAATAAGGTAAGCTTAATCAACGATCCTTCGTTGGAAAAAACTTATTGTGTTTAGATCGATTTGAATGGATGAAAATCATGAAAGAGGTACATTCTAGGTCATGTGGGCCGCATATGAATGGAATGACTTTGGAGAAGAAAATCACATGACTTGTGTATTACTAGCAAAACATAGAAAAATAGTGCGTCAACTATGTCAAAAGCTTTCCCCAATGTCAAATTTATTCCAATCTGAAATATACCCCAACTTTGCTTTAATAATATGAAATTAGCGTGACCTTTTTCCACCTAGGGGTGGACATAATAGGTAAATATATATATATATATATGCATGTGTCGAATGGTCATGAGTTTATATTGGTTGCCATTGATTAGTTTACAAAGTGGGTTGAATTTGCCTCATATAAGATGTCCTCACATGTTGCCAAGTTTATTCGATGCAGCATAGTCAACATATATGAAATCCTGCATTCAATAATATTTGACAACGGAAGACATTTCAGAGGAAAGGTGCTCAAAATGCTGACTGAATTCAAGATTGAACATCGCAAATCTTCACCTTATTGACCACAAACTAATGGGGCGGTCAAAGACACAGACAAAAATGTGATAACCATTCTTAAGAAAATAACTCAAACATATATGGATTGACATGAAAATCTACCTTATACTTCATGAGGTTATCGAACGACTTCCTAGACCTTTATAGGTGAAACACCCTACTCGTTGGTGTACGGAATGGAGGTTGTTCAACCGATTGAAATTGAGTTACCTACTCTAAGAGTGATTCTTGAATGTTAGGTTATCAAAGATGACTGTGTAAAGTCTCGATATGATCAACTTGCACTGAAGTAGGATAAGAGATTGCATGCCCATTGTAAAACACATGCCTACTAAACAGAATATTTAATGCATTCAACAAAAAAGTAAAGACGAGAAATTTACAAGAGGGAGATTTAGTGCTGAAAAATACTAGAGAGATTGTGAATCCAATAGGAAACTTTAAACCCTAGAGGGAGGGTCCATACATTGTCAAAAGAATCTTGTTAGGTGGAGCAACGAGGTTGGCCACGCTCGACGGAGAAGAATCATTGGCTCCCTTCAATCTAGACTCTCATAAGAAGTATTATGTCTGTATCAAAAGGAAAGGGAATGTGATGTGAATGTATCTTGAGATTAAAGAATGACAAATGAAACCCTCAATTTTCTAAAAATTGAGAATCGTTCTAAAAAATTCAAGAATTTTGAAAAAAATTCAAAATGTGTGTTCCATTAAATTATACAAAACCCATATATCAATAAAAATAAAAATAAAAACAAAAGAGTTGTGTTAAAAAAAGATTCCCTATGTCAACACAAGCAAAATTTTCAAATTTATTTTTCATGCATCAAATTATATGTGGACCTCAATCCCCGTTTATAAGGATATATAGGCAACCTCCAAGTAGGTTTGGTCTTTTTTGTCCAAAATTATTCCTTCAAAGGAATGGAAAACCTGAAACCCTTAGTTTACACTAGGGGCATTTTTTTCATAAAAATGCATGAACATTATTTGCATCACATACATCATTTTGTTTTATCAAGAGTGCATTACATATCATCGTGTGAGTCTTGTCTTTCAATTAATGAACATTACAAAACCTTCCGCATGTTTATAAGGTCAAAAATTTTAAGAGTTTGTTTCTAAAACCTTTCAACATTGTACTAAATTTTGTGATTTCAAACCATTGTTTCGTTTTTGAAGAAAAAGAAATTGAACTACCTTTGGATATGACCTATTCCACGAGGATAAATATACAACTTTTCAAATAAGTTTGGTCAAGATCATTGAAAAATTGTTATCATTCTGAAGTGGAGAAGATCGAGATCTCTTTCATTGGAATCAACAAGGACACGATAAAACGAGTAAGTTTTAAGATTAACTCTTAAACAATGTATTGTTTCAAATGCAAAGTGAGTTTGAAAGACTCCATAAAATTCACACGAAAGAGTATATATTTCAGTTCCTCCTGGTATCTTATAAATCGCTAAAAATATTTTAGACATAATGAAGCCCAACATTCAAAGTCTTTTTAGATTGTGATTAAAGCTAACCAGTAGTTGGGTAAGAGTCAAACATTTAAAACCTTTTTAGCTTGCGGTCAAAGTTAACTCATACCTAGGTCAAAAGTCAAATGTCAATCATTTAAAGCCTTTTTAGCTTGTGATCAAACTTAACCCGTAGTTGCGTCAAAACTAACATGTAACTGAGTCAAAAGTCAAACCTTCAAAACCATCTAGCTCGTGGTCAAAAGTCAAACCTTTAAAGTATTTTTATTTCTCGGACTATTAAATGAGAAATTATTTTTGGAGAAATTTAAGGGTTTTTTTAAATTAAAATTACCTTAGATAACAAAAAAATAAAATAAAAATGTTTTTATATATTATGAATATTTTATTCAAAAAAGTTAATTAAATTTGTTTTTTAAATTAGATTTAGTTAATTATAAATAAATAAAATTATAAGTGTTAAGGGTATAATGCTTAGTCTTTTATTATTTTTTTTTATAATTTTTTAATTGTTAAATTTAAAAGTTAGTTAGTTTAGTAAATAAGTTATAAAGTTAGTTAGTCTTTTAATTGGAAAGTTAACAGATTAGTTTGAAGCTAGTTGTTATCCTTAACCATTAATATTTTATTTGATTTTATTCCATTGTTGTATGGTAACATCAAGAAAATCAAAATTTGGAAGATCATAGAGATTCAATGGCCAAGAACTCAAAAAGAAGAACCAAGTTTCATGAAAGAATGTTAGATCCATCAAAAAGATTCAAGAAATGTGAGAAGGGCCAGATCTACCAAGAAAGAGGCCTAAATTTCGAAATTAAGGTGCAAGTCAAAGTCATTTCAAATCAGAGTTAAAGTTAATGCATGAATCCAATCTAGGGATCTTACCGGTGACCTGAACTAATATCTTACCCAAAATCCAAACAAAAAGAAGGTGTTAGAGCCTCTTAGAACCTTCTATCCATGAGCCATAAAAAAAGGAGGGAATACGAGAATTTTGAAATTCAAATGTTAAGTTTATGAGGTGTAAATCAAATTACACCAAGTTATGACAGCAAAGTATTTTAATTCTATTGACATATCTATAGAAGAGGACATCCAGCTCACCATTATGACACATTAAAAGAGAAGAAAAAGATTTTCCCGACTTCAAGGAAGGAGCGTCAAAACAACTTTACTCCCAATTTGAATTAAAAAATCTCATGACTTTTGAGTTCCATGAGAATAGGTAGTTTGTTAGCTTCCCCGTGACTTGGTAGATTATTTTGTAAATGAGTTTTTGGGCTTTAAGATTTTCAAGCTCCCTATATAAACACAAACTGAAATATCTATGAAGAACACATTTCTCGATTAAAATGTTCACTCCCTTATGCCCCTAGATTTCTCCTTTAATTAAACTTCTGAACCTGAGTAAGATCAACAACTAGTGTGGTACAACTAATGTGGTTGTGTTTAAAGCATCTTTCTTAGGGTTTTTGATAGCCTACCTTTGAGATCAAGAACATTGCAGTCAATGTAAGCTCCTTGATCTCACTTCCAATTTTCCTTGTCTTTTGCCATTTCAAATAATAAAAAAAATGCTGTCTTTTTCTATTCATCATTGCTTGCATGATCATAAATTGTGTTCGTTGATTAAACTTTATGCCTTATTCATATAACATATGTAATTATTATAAATAAATACCAAAAAATAAATTAAGAAATAGAAACTTAAACCAAAAGTAAACCAAGAAAACCAAAAACTCTTTGTAAAATAAAAAATCGTCCGAGAACTGACCATTTTGATGTTGATCGATTAAGATCCTCAAATAAATGTTTGAATTTGAATCTTTCTAAAATAAAAGTGTTTAATAAAATTTTTGAACATTTAAACCCAAAATGTTTTTAATTTAATAATGAATAAGGGGTGGATGGCTAAGAAAAAGTTTCTACATTTTCTTGGTTGTTTTGGATTTTAAATATTTTGAATCTTTGATTTCCTTTATATTATGTAAATATAATGCAATACTAACAATGTAGTGCAAAAATATATGAGTTTGTAGCCATTATTGGCTACCTATTTGATTAAAATTAGGAAAATCACTCGTTCGACCGAGAAAAAGAAAAAAATAGCAAATTTCCGAGCCTCAGCTACTCTTCCGGAGCTCCTTTAGCACTTATTCTTCCCATTCTTGGAGCTTCAACGACATTTCAAGAGTCCCATTAGCACTTTTTTTCCAATCAATGTTTAATTTTATTTTTGTTTTTTCTTGCCGAAGACCTAGATTTCTATTTAGCTTTCTTTCCTTTGGGATTTTGTTTAGTTTTATGTTGTAAGTTTGTGCCTTTTGTGATCCTAGGTTAGAAAATTTTAAATCAAAACACAACTTCAAATTGAACACAACATTAAACACAAAAATTAACTAAAAATATTAAATATTTACCATTGGGTTTGAATTTTAAAATCATAAAACTCTAAAAAAAAACAAGAAAACAATATAGAATCACAAAAGCCAAATACAAAAATCATAAAATATAAAAACACAAAAACACTTTCACAAAATAAATACTCAACTAAATAAATTTTTAAAATGATAATACTTAAGCTAATTAATCCTTGATATATACACATGTTTAGTCTCTTAAACTTTAGAATAAAACCTTAAGTGTCCATTAATTTTTCTAGGCTATATATGTTGTTTTTATTATTATACTTTCTTTTCTTTTTATTGTACAAACTTGCACAAGATCTATGTCAAAATGGTTAAATTCACCCATTAGTTTAGGATATACATGTAAAAAATAGAAAAACTAAAATGTAAAGGATAAATTATTTTTAAAAATGTCAAAATTAATTTAGTAAAGACCTTATAGTCATTGTGGGACATAATAGTCTTTGATCATTTCCACATGTAACCAAGCACAAACATCTAAAATTATCACCTAATCGTGAGGTTTAATAGAACTAAATCGAAAACTCTAAATAGGCCTTTGAATGACTTCCCATTAAACATTTAAGTCTCTCCCAGATTCAATTGGATTGTAAGGTATGAAGTCATCTACAAAGCCTCGTTTTTTACATAAATTTTCCATAATATTAAAATTAATTCCACTCACTTATTTATAAAAATCTTGAATGGACAAAAAAAAAATCAAACTTTCGTCGCGGCATAAAAGTCACGCAGAGTTCTTTTGCATATCGTTTGGGACATTCGACGCTTAGTTGGAACGTGAATTTTGGACAGCTTTAAGACAAATTACGCTTTAGTTCACCACAAAAATAACATTAATTGTTTATTAGATATGCATGATATTTGGGGATCAAATGTGAAGGTAGTATAAGTATAGATAGATGTATGAAGCTTATACACATATATATTATATGTGTAGGGATTGTCAAGGTGAATGACACTCTCAATCCAGCCCTAATGACATTGTGTGATTTATTTAATGAGAAAAACTCTAGAAAAAAAACGGATTAACTCTCTCTTCCATTAAAATTCTCTACTATTAAAAATGAGGGATATTCAATTATTGATGAGATGTACGTCCAATTGAGGCCAATTATTTGAGGCCAATTAAAAGCTACTAGACAGAGTCTTTATTATTAAATGATTACTATATTCAAAATTGAAAATTAAAATTATTTATATCAAAATTGAAAATTAAACTAGGGCTGCAAATGAGTCAAGCTACTCGTGAGCCACTCGTGAGCCGCTCGGTCAAAGCTCGGCTTGAGCTTAACTTTGACCGAGCTCGAGCTGAGCTCGAGCCGGCTCGTTTAAAATTCGAGTCGAGCTCGAGCTCATATAATGTTTGCTCGATGGTTTGTCGAGCTTTTTCGACCCTAAGTATATATATAATTTTTTTTATTCAATATTAAAACTCAAATAATATATTTTTTTCCCTCTCTTTCTCCTGAAAGCCCATATGAAGGCCCATAATCCATAAATAAAACCCTAATATCTAACACATCTACAACTCTTCATCTAATCGCCTCATTGCCTCTTCTTTCCTTCTTTCTACATTTTCTCGTCCATGTCTCTTCTTTCATTCTTCCTTCATTTTATCTTCCATCTCCACCATTTCTTTCACTCTTAATATTTTCTTCATTCATTCTTCACCATTTCTTTAGTTCTTAATCTCTTATTCTTTAGTCTTCACATATTTTTCACTCTTCATCTCTTCATTTTCTTTTTTTGTTCTTCTTCACATCGATCTCATTCAGAAGAGTCTTACAGGTAATTAAATTTATTTTCACTTTTATGATAACTATTGTTTTTACTTTTTATTTAACTTTGATTTTTTTTACCTTAAGAAAATCCAACAACAAAGAAAGAAGGAAATCTAGCAACAAAGAAAGGAAAAAATTATATTTTATTGGTGAACTCATTTGGTAAAGTAAGTCTAGTTCATCTTTTTTCATGTATTAACAGAAATTTATGCTTATATATTTTTTTTATATATTAGGTTAAACTTAGACTTCGATTATTCTATGCATAGGTTGGATGAATAAATAGAATAATACTGATTGGTTTCGATTATTCTATAAAAAGACTAAGAAAATGACGGAAATAATTTTAAAAAAAAAATAAATTATATATAATAAAAGTATATTATATATAATATTGAAAGAGATAAAAAAAGGGTTAATATATTATATATAATAAAAATAATATTAAGATATAATAATTAGTTTAGTATAAAAAGAAATAAAATGGTTAATATTTTATTTATAATAAAATTATATTATACTTTATATTGAAAAGAGATAAAAAAAAAATGTTAATATATTATATATAATAAAAATAAATATTAAGGATATAATAATTAGCATATTATAATATATAATTATTTACGGATAAAAATGGTTAATATATTATATATACAAAAAAATATTTATTATATATAATATTGAAAGAGATTGTTAATATATTTTATATAATAAAAGTATAATATATATAATATTTAAAGAAAAAAAGTTAATATATTTATTATATATAATGTGGGAGAAAAAAAGATATATATATATATATATATATATATATATTATATATAATATATAATATGTTTAGAAAAAAAAATTTATAAGATTAATAATATATATTATAATATAAAAATAAATAATAAATTGTTGTTATAAGTTAGATTCTTCCTATAATGTTTGAATGCACCCAAATAATTCAAATATATATAATAATATCTAATAGAAAACATATCGAGTTAATAGATTGAACATTATTTGTTAATTAGCTTATACCTAGGTCCATTCATTCTTTTTATATTAGATGTTTGATAATTTTATTTTACCTATACTATAGGTAAAATTGACATATTTATTAATATTAAGTATGTCTATGGAAGAGTCATCTCTTTTACTTACTATAAATAGTGTCGTAGCTGAATTTAATGAGGTTGAAATTGAGATTAACACGGAAACTAGAATATCTAGTCCAGAAACACAAGAAAAGGCTGAAGAAAAGGAGGAAGAGATATTCCAAATAAAGAAAAGGAAAAAAGTTTCAGAAGTTTGGAATGATTTCGATACAGTTGGTAAATCAGGATCCACATCAAGTCTTTTGAGGCATAGATTAAGTTGTGTGAGGAGAAAACTTAATTTGCGAGTTGCTGAACAACAAACAAAGTTGAATTTTTTGCCATCCGATTCAGCTTCACCATCCATTTATGTTTTGCATTATGGAAAATTTGATATGGAACAAATGCGAGAAGCAGCTGCTCATTGGATTATGATGAATGGTCATCCATTCACCATTCTTGAAGAAGAGGGGTTTAATTTAATGATGAAGCGTGGAATGCCAGAATTGAAAAAGATTAGTCAAATGACTTGTAGAGAAGATTGCATGAAAATTTATGAGATGAAGAAAAAAAGATTGAAGAAACGTCTTGTGTGTGTAAATAAAGTAAGTTTGACAACAGATTGTTGGAAGTCAAAGAATCAAAAAATTGAGTACATAGTAGTCACTGGACATTGGATTGATTCTTGTTGGAATTTACATAAGAGAGTTTTAAGTTTTATTAACATTCTACCACCAAGGGGAGGTCTTCAAATTTCTGATGCCATTTTCAAGTGTATGAAAGAGTGGGGTATAGAAAACAAGGTTTTCACTATTACGGTTGATAATGCTTCCAACAATGATTCGGATATTCGATATATGAAAGATACCATTCAAAGGTCTAGAAAATTAGCATGCGGAGGAAATTTATTCCATTTCGTTGTTGTGCACATGTCTTAAATTTGTGTGTTCAAGATAGATTGAAGGAGATTGAAGATATTATAAGTAATATAAGGGAAAGTGTAGTATATGCAAATCGTTCTGAGGCAAGACGTGTGCAATTTGCAGACTATGTACAACAATTACAGTTGAAGGACAAAAAATTGATTCGTGATTGCAAAACCAGGTGGAACTTGATTTTTGAGATGTTAAGTTGTGCACTAAAGTTCAAAGAAGTGTTTAAGATGTTTAAAGAACGTGATCCATTTTATAGTTGTTGTCCTCATGATGAAGAATGGAATAAAGCTCAAAAGATTTGCTCATTGTTAGAGGCTTTTTGGACGGCCACTCACATTATTTCAGGTAGTGAGTATCATACTTCAAATTTATTTCTACAAGAAGTTCAAAAAATAAAGTCAGCATTGGATACATATGCACAACATGACGATTTATTTCTAAAGGAGCTGGCTAGTAAAATGAAAAACAAATTTGATACTTATTGGGGTGACTGTAATCTGTTGATGGCAATAGCTGCCGTGTTCAATCCAACCAAGAAAATGCTTGCAGTTGAATTTTGTTTTCCTAAGCTTTATTCTGAATTAGATGCCTCTAAGCATATCTTAAAAGTTAAAGAGGTAAATTATTCTCTTTATGAAGAGTATGTTGATGAAGAAATTAGTAACGCATCATCTTATTCCTCTGAATCTATGAGTTTTGATTCCTAAAATATTAAGAGAGATCAAAGTTCTATGTATAATTGGGATGATTTTGAAGACTATTGTGCAAAAGTAGAAACTTCGGAGAGTAAGAAATCTGAATTGATAGATTATCTTGAAAATGTCGTCTAAAGAAGGATGAGATTTCTAAAGATTTTTCATGTTTAGAATGGTGGAGGATGAATAAAATGAAATATCCAAAATTATCTAAGATAGAAGTTGACATTTTAGCAATCCCAGTGACTTTAGTGGCTTCAGAATCAACATTTAGCGCTGGAACAAGAGTCATTAATTCTTACCGTTCATCACTATCTACGAATACAGTGCAAACTCTACTTTGTGGGGGTGATTGACTTCGACATATAAATGGAATGAAAAAGAAGACTAAAATAAGTTTTTATTATTAAATTCTTATGTTACATACTGAATTTTATCACTTATTTAATTAATTTTTCAATTTTTCAGAAAGAGAAGACATATCAAGAAATTTTGTTGCCGGTATCTACATCTTAAAGTAAGTTAAATTTTAGTTATTTGTTTTAACATTTATTTTTTTTATATTAATTATTTTAAAGATTAAACATGTCATATTATTGAATGCAGGTAGTTGTACGTGTGCTATGATTGAAGAACATGAGTTAAAAAGATTAATATATTGAATGTTCAAACAATTTTTATAGTTTTGTACATTAATTTTTGAATTTTATGTTTTAGAATTTTGATTAGTAATGGTGATTTAATGTTTTGGATTATTATGTTTTAGAATTTTGAATAGTTATGATTGTTTCATATTTTAATAATTTGAAATATCACATTTTTATTAATATGTATGAAAGATTGATATTTTAATTTTATAAATAAATTTGGTTCGAGTTTGAGCTCGAATCGGGCTCGAGTTCGAGCTCGAATCGAGTTCGAGTTCGAATCGAGTTCGAGTTCGAGCTCAAGTTTGAGCTTGAAAATTAAATTTTTGTTCAAGCTTTCGAGTCGAGCCGAGCTTGTAGGTAATATAGTCGAGTCGAACTCGAGCTCAAATTTATAAGTTCGTTCGAGCTCGAGCTTCAGCAAACTTGAGCTCGGCTCGGCTCATTTGCAGCCCTAAATTGAACTGTAAATTTACAATATATATTTAAATAGAAAATTTATTACACGTAATTATAATAACTTTAATACTCGAGAGAAAATATTTTTCTCTTGCATGTTATTCTTTTGACAACTTATTTAGCAACATAAATTTTATATGTTAGTTACAAACTTAATTACAAATTTGTTGTATGTATTTGAGTTATAAAATATGTTGCACTAAATTATATTACTTTATACATTATAGATGAAAAATGTTTTTTTGTTTTGACAACTTTTTTGACAACATAATATTGTATTTGAGTTTCAAACTAAATTGTAAATTTATAATATTTATTTGAGTTATAAAATGGATTGAAAAATATTTATAAAGTAATTTGCTACACCCAAATATTTTTCATCTCCCGTGACTCACTCCTCCAAAACATCCCACGCTCCCTCCAAACATTTTTAGAGACATTTTTTTTCTCATTCTCCAAAAACATCCCACTAGTCTCTCTCCCTCCAAACACTTCCAGAGATATTTTTTTATTACATTCTTCAAAACATTCCCCTCTCTCTTCAAATACCTTTAGAAATATTTTATTCGTTCTGCACTAAAGAATATTTCCCTCTAAAATCTCTCATGACTCTCTTCCTCCACTTGCGACTCTCTTAAGTAACATAGATCCTTTACCTGTATATATCCTCCATAGCAAAGCAATAATGATTGAAGCGTCCCTCCACTGTCAAACCCTAATAGCTTCTCTTAAGGATCTTGTGACAGGTTATACTTATTTATGTTCAATCAATTAATTTTTAAAACCCTTATATATATATATTTGTTGTTCAATCAATCAAATAGTTTATTCTTAGGGTTTTATAAAAGCTTAAATGATTTTGTGATAGGTAAAACTCAAATAGTTTATCCTTAGGATTTCTCATTTTGTTTGTCTATGCATGTTGCTACGAGCTCAGTCTTTTTACTGACGATCCGTGCAGCACTAGTTACGATCTTCGCAAGAACGAGTAACTAGTCAGCCTTACTCGACGCAACAATCGACGTTTAACAGAATTGACACAAGAATTCTAGAAAGAGAGTAAACTCTTAAAAAGATTAATATTATATCACTTGAATATTTGGAGATTTACAATGTAATACCTCACAAGTATTTATAGGACTAATTCTAGCTATTATATTAATGGCATGCTAATTTAGGGCATTCCTTATAAGTGTCAATCAGTGATGCACTAATTTAGGGATTCCTTCTAATTGTCAATTAGTTATGGACTAATCAAGAACATTCCTTTTAAGTATCAATTTGTGATGCAATAATCAAGGACATTCCTTTCAACTCTCAATTAGTGATGCGTTAATCAAGCACATGCCTTCCAACTAGAATATTCCTTGCGTTGGGCTTAAGAGGGATTAAGCCTCCTCCTCTTCTTGGGCTAGGAAGATTGGGTTGTGACATTCTCCTTAAGCCTCTTCTTCTTGGGCCAGGAAGATTGAGCCGTGACATTCTCCCCCACTCAATCTGGCGACGTCCTCGTCGCTTCCTCCTTGTAGGCTTGGATGGTGTCTCCACATAAGAAAAAAGAGCGACATGCTGGCTTTCCAACCCATTTCTTCTCTAAGAAAGGGTCTTCGTATTGCCTCATAAGCCCCTTGTGAACTTTGGAAAATCGTCTCTCTTAATGGAGGAGAAGTTTTACTATCACTCGGTTTTCTCCGAACTCCAAGTGTCTTCTTTTCTTGTCCTCCCATTTCTTCATTCTTTTGGCGGTCTTGGCTATTTCACACTTATCTTTCTTGAAGAGAAACTCCTCCGGTTGTCTCTTCAATTCCTCCAATTTGGGAGGTTTATTGCGATAAAGAACCGCCGCCGATGTTTAGTACATTTGACTAACTCTTCTCTGTGATCCACCTCTCTCTTATGGTGGGGTTTCTTTGATAATCCAGTGGGCATTACATCGTGACCTTTCTCTAGGACAATTATAACTTCTGGAGGTATCTTCTCTTTAGACGCAGTTTTCTCTACTTTTTTCATAGTGACAATAGATGATGGGTAGGTCTTCTCCACACCTTTTGTGAGTCGTATGGCAGATAGGTGCCTAATTTCTCTCTTGCCCTCTCTTGTTAAAGGTATTGTGCGAGTATTACCTTGCTCTAGAATGTACATCATATTGGTAGAAGGGAGTAGGATGACATTTACCTTGTCTAGAAACTCTATGCCGAGAACCATTTTGTAGTCGTCCATGTCAATAATGGAGAAATACAGAAGGCCAATCCACTCCCCCAAGTTGATCTTTACATTACGAGCAACTCCATAAGTTGCACTTGGTGCCGAGTTGACTGCTTTAAGCCATCTTTGCTCCTTAGTGTACCTAATCCCCAGTCTTCCCGCCTCCTTTACTTTTAGAAAATTGTTGTTGGCTCCTGTATCCAGTAAAGCTTTAATCATGTAGTTTCTTACTTTTGTTTCCACAAATAACCGTCATTTCTTCGCGGACTTTGCCTCATATAAATTTGTTGTAACGACACTAAGTAAGTTTAACGACCCCAATCGAGCTTCATTGTGAAGGCGTTCTTGCTCCTCCATCAATGCTGATAGTTTATTCTTCATAGGGAACTCTCTTGCTTTGTGCGGCCCTTCACAAAAGAAACACTTTATTCGCGGTCTCTCTACATGTTTCCCCTCCCGATCTTCTCTACCATTGGATTTGGTAGACTTAACTGGGTCTTCATTGTTGTAGATATGGTTTCCACCATTTTCCCCCTTGTCATTCCTCTCATAGGTCGACTTTGGTTTCTCTTGCCTTCTCATTTCGACAAGTGATTCAGCCACGGCAATAGCGGAGCTTAGATCTTGGACACCACGCCGTTCCAACTCCAACTTCGCCCACATTTGTAGACCATCAATGAAGGAGAACAAGGCTTCATCGTTTGAGTAGTTAGGGATCTCAAGGAGAGTAGTGATGTACTCCTTGATACTCCCTCTTTGTGAGAGCCACATCAACTTGGCCCTTGCTTCTCGAATGGCATTTTCAGGATAAAACTGTCTCTTGAGTTCCTCCTTGAATTCACCCCAGGTATTGATAGAACACGTACCTCTTTCAATGTCGTTACTCCTTCGCCTCCACCACAGCATTGTGGTGTCTTCCAGATATGTCGTGGCAATATTTATCTTCCTCGCCTCTTCTACTAGACCGAGTGTTTTGAAATACTAGTCCAGACTCCTTAGGAATTTGTCGATCTCTTTCGCATTCCTCTCGCCTAAATACGCTTTAGGCCTTGGAACATCTATCCTTATTGGATTGGGGACTCCTACAGGCGCGCGTCCGCATTATTGTGCAATCGCCTTCTTGAGTAACGCCACATTCTCTTCTGTAGCTTGTAACTTAGAAGTCATTACCTCGAATTTCTTAGTCAAGGTACTGATTTCACCAAGGAGGGTCTGCTCCACGATCTGAGCTTGTTCTTGACATTTGGACAAGCCTTCGTTGAAGGCACTCTGCATTCCTCCTCGGGGCTCGTCTCTTTCCTTCTCAAGATCGGCAATGCGTTCCTCTAGGTCCCCGACATTATCTTGTCCGTATGCCACGGTGAGTTCTACCTTCTCCAATCTGGCGATAATGTCAATGATAATGTCTCTCGATCTTTCTCTTTCTTTGGTAGCTTGGTTCCACCCGCCTGAATTTTGCGAGAGTTCCTACCATCTTCTCCGGTTCCGTGGGGAAGATTATCTACTTCGTCCACGACCTTTGAATTTTCTTCCGATCTCTTCGTCATTTCAGCTCTGATACCAATTGTCACGGGCTTAGTCTTTTTTCTGACGATCCGTGCGGCACTAGTTACAATCTTCACAAGAACGAGTAACTAGTCAGCCTTACTCGACGTAACACTCGACGCTTAACAGAATTGACACAAGAATTCTAGAGAGAGAGTAAACTCTTACAAAAAATAATATTATATCACTTGAATACTTGGTGATTTACAATGTAATACCTCACAGGTATTTATAGAACTAATTCTAGCTATTACATTAATGACACACTAATTTAGGGCATTCCTTATAAGTGTCAATCAGTGATGCACTAATTTAGGGATTCCTTCTGATTGTCAATTAGTTATGGACAAATCAAGGACATTCCTTTTAAGTATCAATTTGTGATGCGTTAATCAAGGACATGCCTTTCAACTCTCAATTATTGATGCGTTAATTAAGCACCTGCCTTCAAGCTAGAATATTACTTGCGTTGGGCTTAAGCCTCCTCCTCTTTTTGGGCCAGGAAGATTGGGTCATAAAATTCTCCTTAAGCCTCCTCTTCTTAGGCCAGGAAGATTGGGCCGTGACAATGTATACCTTTGCTATATAATCTTACTTTCTTGGATGTTCAAATGTTATGCCTTATTTTGACAATGCTAATTTATGTTCATTTGATACAAACTTAGAAAGCTCAATTCTTTTGTTTGTCTTTTTGTCACATATAATCAAAGCCAAGAGAGCATCCGAAACTATATAAATAGCTCTACAACAACTAATCATATGTCATTTCTCTTTGTAATAGATGATGAAAATTTCATCTGCATTCTTATTGCAACATGTCAATAAAATTTATAATTTCCATTTGTGTTATTGCCTTTTATTCTTAGTTTGAAAGAATTGTTCAAATAAAGTTTCAGATAAGAGTTCTTCAAAGCTAAAAAAATTCTTCTATCAAATAAATAAATTATATAGTTTAAATACTGTTTCAGAAAAGTTTCATTCTAAAATGCATTAAAGAGTTCAAATACAATTATAAAGACATAAAGACATTTGATTCATTTATTATTTATTTATTAGTTGATGTAATTGATTTTTGTTAATTGTCAATCAATTTGATATATTTGGCTGAGTCATAGTAGATAATTCACTATATTTAAAACTGATATACAATAGTAATTTGACTTCGATAATTCAAGTTTATGAGTTATTATTTCTCTTATTTATAGTTACATTATATGATTATTATTTTATACTAAATGAATAGATGTTATTAATCTATTCATTAATATATTGGTGACAGGGTCTGAGGTAAGCCCAGCAAGTCTTTGGGTCAGGGCAGCCCACTTTTTAGGGTAGTTCAATTATTAAAATTAATCAGATATTTTTATTAAATTTGTTATAATTTTAAACAAAAAAAGTATTATAGTTTAGTGGTGAAAATTAAGTATTTAAAATTTTTAGTTAATTGTAGGTACAAATCTCATTAAAAGCTATTTTTAATCCATTTTTAAAATAGACTTAAGGCAACAATATTTTCGATCTTTTTTTTACCCGAGGCTGGGACAGCCCAAATCTCAGGGTCGATACTAATTGTTGATGATATAGTTAATTAATAATAGGATTTTTTTCATAAGATTGGTTAAAGGTTTGAGTTTTATTGGATGTTCATGTTTGGATTTGGAAGAAGCATAAATTATCATTGTGATTGTATCAATTTTAGGTGCAGTACAAGGGTTCATAAAATAAGTTTAAGAAAACGTTCAGCAACTTCAAAATTAGAATCTGAATCTCAATATGATAATGTAAGATTTTGTGTCATTTATTGTCTTTGATATTAATATATGAAGTTAATTAAAATTATTCTTATTAATTTGATGCAACTATTTTAGACGAGAAAGAGAAAGAAAATTCAAGTGAAGAAATATAAAAATAAACAACAAAGAGGAAGGCTACAGGAAATACAAATGTTCAAGTCGTTTTACCCTCATCAAATGTTTAACATTCCTTACCGTCAACTATTGTTCAACCTGCTTTATCCTTACCAAGTGTTCAACCACCAACACAACCACCATCTTCAATCTCTGAAGTTACTGAACTACAATCCCACCCCGCCTCATAGATTCTCAACTGTGATTGAAACACAAGTTTATAGGCGTAAAATATTTATTGGGTTTGTAAAAATAATAACTAACGGTTTATTAAACCGTTAATTAGTTAGTAACTGATTAGTTAGTTTGGTTAATTAGTTAGTATTGAACTCCTATATAAGGGAGATATGTAATTGTTTGAAGAATAACTTTCGATAATACAAGTTTACATTTCCACTTCTCCTTCTTCAATATTTTAACATGGTATCAGAGCTCCAAGTTTAAAGATCTTGGAGAGTTTCCGCTGCCTCTACCGGTGGCTGGAGCAGCCGCTGGTGGAGGGCTTTATTCTATATTGTATTATTATTACAAAGAAGATGAACAATTGGTGATGAATGATGTTGATCAATATCCATTTAAGATCAAGATATTGATGAATATCCAAATGGTGATTCGGTCAATGTCATAATTCCAACACTTGTCTAATATTCTTCTCTCAAAATCCAATGGCAAAAAAAAAGGGAAGGCGCAAAACTAGAAGACCGCCAGTCCCAGTAGTGGCGGATTCCGGGGCGACAAAACTTGTAACTTCAAATTCATCTTGCCCTTTTGGAGCCGAGGACTTAGGCAAGAACTCAACCTCTAACCCCCCTATCTCGACTGGGAAACATGTACCCACGAACAACATTTAGAGAGAATAATCCGGAAGATATTGTACGATCTTTATCTTCAAGCTCTGGCTAGGCTTGTTCGCGAGGGATATGATGAAGATGTCGCCTTAAAAGGGTTATTGGAAAGGGGGTATTGTGTCGGTGAGGCTGACTGTTTGAGTAGCATTGTTATAAATTCCTTGGAATTTTAACAGACAAAGACGCTGAATCGGAAGAACAAGATCGACCTCAACCCTTCCAGAATCTTGAATTGCTAGTGGACTTCAATCTGCACTTTATGTTTTATATTTTGCAAAAATATAGACCCCATTTGAATAGAATATCTATACGTCGGTGTATTCTTATGACTGATTTGAATTTGAATCGAGCCATTATCATGAATATCAAAGACACTCCTTTTGAAATAACTGACATGCCTAGTGATTTGAATCTTGAGGATGATAATGGAGAGAAAGATGGGTTCTTGGTTCTTGAAAGCAGAGAAATGCTTGATAAATTGAATACTCTTGATGATTCTGTTGTTTATGAGGATATGAAGGATGCGATGATGATTGATGATCTTAAGCCGCAGCTTGAAGAAAGGATAAGATGGGCAAGCAAGAAGGTGGCGATGTTGAAAATTGTGAAGATTTCATGAACCAACTTGTCAAGAGGATAGGTTGTTTTTGAAGATGATGAAATGACGATATGATTCGTCAAGACCACGAAGAATGCTAAATTGGCTTCTTTGAAAAATATTTGTTGATGCAAGGACGGTTTTGTCGGATCAAAATGAGATTCTTAAAGTTCTTCAAAATCTTGAAGAAGGATTCCCTTGCAATAAAAAAAACGGAGCTTGCTGAATTGGGCTTGCTCGGCTGTCTATGATGGGTAGCTGGAAAAAAAAATGGAGCTTGTTGAATTGGATTTGCTCGGTTGTCTAAATTGGATAGCTAAAAAAATGAAGTTTGCTGAATTGGGCTAGCTGAAGACGATGGCTGCATGATCGTAGTTTAATGTTTCATTGACTTGTTTTGTCAAGGTGAAACTTTGTTTCTACTACGTTTCTCCTTGAGGGGAGGATGTAAATATAATAACTAACGGTTTATTAAACCGTTAATTAATTAGTAACTGATTAGTTAGTTTGGTTAATTAGTTAGTATTGAACTCCTATATAAGGGAGATATGTAATTGTTTGAAGAATAACTTTCGATAATACAAGTTTACATTTCCACTTCTCCTTTTTCAAGATTTTAACAGGGTTTGATGGTGTCATGTGAGTATTATACTAATATTTTTTTAAAATAATTATAGTAACATGTTTATATTTTGTATTTATGTAGCTTTGATACAACTGTAAAAAAAATAAACAAATTTGTGACAAAATATTGCAGTGGAGCTTATGTAAATTGGAATCAAATCACTCAAGAGGTAAGGATTTGTGATGGGTACATTTTCAAGTTAGATTAAATTTAAGTTTCATTGATATATATGAATATTATAAAATAATGATATATTAAGTTTAATTGATTAATTCTAGAAAATATTTGAATGAGATCAAATGATGCTTGACAATGTCTATAAACATTTAAAAAACAGAGGCAAGTAAATAAATTCGTAATTTTATCACGAGGGCAAAAAATGAATTCTAAAAATCACCACACATCACCGATGAAAATTAGTTTATAATGAGTCCTGCCCATACCTTCCTTCCCCTTCTTAGGCCCGGTGAGGTCCGACGAGATCATATTTTTATCACGAAGAAGTGATAGAAAGAGAATACTGCTGCCGATAGATCTCACAAATGACTGAATTAGTTCATATCTTTCTTTCCCCGTAGCAGCATGACGTACACATTCATCTCTGTCTTTTCAACAAAATAGATGTTTTCCTCCGGTCTTTCCATCCGTCCACGACTATTTTATTATTCATCATGCCTTCGCCCTTTTGTTAGCAGCTTTAGCGAGAGCGGAGGTACGTTCCTTTCTAACTTGCTCGAAAGAGAGACCCGAAAAATAAGGAGAAGACACCTTTCTTTCTTCCTCTGCTTTGACTTCACGTTCCTAAGGAAACGTGCAAGGAGGCACAGTTATCCACACGGATTAGTCAGCCGTTCTCTTCTCAGTCTACTCCGCTGACAGGTTAGCTTCTAGGCGCTATGCTTCCCTCATCCGCGGGCAGATTTCCCCTCTCTCTATACCGGCGCTATTGTCTTTTCTAGTCTTGCAATTTCAGTATATTGATAGGCCTTCTCTTGATCCCTCAGAAAAACCATAAATAGTAGTTACCACTGAAGTATCCTCACCCATGAAAGAAGATATCATTGAATCCCACATATTGGTTTTTGAATCAATCAACCGAACCGACCTTAATTTTCGCAACTGTCGAGCCCATTTCGGAGTAAGTTATTGAGGGCTTTGCTATGGCAACAAAGCGCCTTCTTAGGGCGTGGAAGGCCTCTATCGTGCATATGTTAAGGGCTTCCGTGTATCCACCAAGCACTTAGGAACGTGTTGTGAAGGCGAAAGCATGAAAGTTCCATTGAAGGGAAGGACGATGTACCATAATACTTTCTGTTTTGTCAAGCCCTACTTTGGTTCTCTAGTTTGATGGTTATACGTGCTAAAAATCCGATACATTCCTTTTCATTACCCATTCTACTCTTTCACAATACTTCAGGTTTACTTCTTTTGGTAGGTCTCGACTTCTTTGCTATGATCTTCCTAGTAGTTCATATAGGAGCTATAGCCGTTTCATTCCTATTCATTGTTATGATGTTCCATATCATTGAGTGAGATTTTGAGAAGAGTTGGTTTCGAAGGATATAATAATAGTTGGGCCATTACACACTTTATTAAGTATTGCAAAAGAAAGTGCCTATTGATAGAGCTGGGCGGGGAGGCGATACTAGTTATCAGGTTAGAGAGAAGCCTGGCACGTAAGCTGGCCCCCTTAAAAAGCCATTACTTAATAAGGATTTGTTACGCGCGATATGCCGACGACTTAATACTGGGAGATCAAGAGGTTTTTATTGAAGAAGGCACCTGAAATAGAACTAATTCAGATCCAGAAGAATGGGCCTGGGCTGGAGAAAAGATGATATTTGAAGATCCAAAGTACATGATTAAATGCAAAAAAAGCTGCAAGTTATAAAATTTTTTAAATGGAAGTTATAAAAAATTTTAAATGGAAAATGAAGGAGCTCCATATTGTGGAGGTTCAATTAACACAAAAGACCATCGACAAAGACTAGTAAGTATATTGTAAATTAATTTATAAAATATAATTCGTTAACATTTGCATTGATTTTTTTTTATTTTAGACAATGAAACTTAGGCCTCGTTTGATCTTTGGGTTATCTGGGTAATGTCTGGGTTTCTTCTAAAAAACCCATGTTTGACCAAATTAGGTAAAAATCTAGGTTTTTTTTATTCCAGTTTTAACCTTTAATTATTTAATTATTTCTATCTTATCTATCTTCTCCCCTCTTCTCAAATCTCATTTCACTGATGCAGTATCAAAGGTCAGATTCTCTCTCTAACAGTATGAAAGGTCAGATTCTACTGATTCCATTTGATCTCATTATCTATTTGATCTTTCTCCTCTGATCTTTCCATTCACTCAGCCGATAAATTCTTCAACTCAACCGATCAGTTCCTTCAACTCAAACTGATCAGTTCCTTCAACTCATCCTTTATCAGAATCTGATCAGAAATCAGTGAATATTTTCAGCGAATATGAAGCAGGTAAGATTCGTTCTCATCCTTCATGATCAATTTTTATCATCCATCAACCCTATATAAACTTGATCATTGATACTTATCCCTTCGTAGTTACCTGGAAATAACTCATTTTAAAAAAATCTAAGATCTTCGTCGCATCATAATTTCAGGTGAACGGCTGCAACTCCAGGTTAGTGTTCTGTTCGCATATGCTTTTTCTTTTGTATACTGATTAGTACTGCTTTTCATTTCGTATGCGATTTAATATCGTTTTTTGAATAAAGAAATTTTTAGTTTGAACATATACTGATTAATATTGCTTTTCATTTCATTTTGTATGTTGATTAGTAAGATTTACGTTAAAAGAGATTTTTTTGTTTAAACATATATTAATTACTGCTTGTGAATGAGCTAATTAAAAAATAATAATAATAATTATCATTGTTATATATAATTATACTGCTGTCTGTGAATTATGAATTACTGTGAATGAAGTAATTTATAATAGAATATGAATACAGTCTGTGAATGAAATAATTTATAAAAGAATATGAATCTGTGTATTGTTTTGGTATAATATTTAAGTTATAGAAAAGAATAATACATGTATCTATTGTATAGGTGTATTTATTTGGTAGAATATTTATGTTATATAAATGGTGTATATATGGTACAATAGATATGATAGTATATGAAGATAATATTATCTGTTGGATTTTATAATAATAACTTCCCTTCAGTTAGGAAAATGAGTTTGTCAAAGTGGCAAGGTATTGCTCCAAATACTGCGAAGTGGGAAACATGTCCCGAAAGAGCAACCTACTTTCTTGAACTATTAGTCATTGAAAAAGAGAATAAAAAACTTGTAGAAGGAGGGCTTCGGAAACCCACGTGTGAAATGTTGGCTGAAAGATTTTGGGAGAGATTTCGAATTTATCACACAAATGAACAATTCAAAAACCACTTCAAGAATAAAAAAAAAATTATGGAACTTGATATGTCGGGCTAGAAAATCAACTGGAATCGGATTTAACAACGACACAAAAGAGATTACGGCCTCAGACGAATGGTGGGTAGAACATAAGGTAATAATATTTCAATTGAAATTAGAAAGTCAATCCACAATAAATTTTTATTTGATTCTAATTTCATTGGAATATTTTTTTAGAATTGGAAAGGGCTATCACAATTAAAAAACAAACAAATAGCAGATTATGATTTGTTGGAAAAAATTATTGGGGCTCATCGTGCTGCTACTGGTGAAAATATGGAACATGCATTAAATATAGACGAGGGGTCTGGCGATTCTGATAAAACCATTGATGAAGGTTTTCATGACCCACTTGTTGGTAACCAGAGCCAAGGTACGGAGTCTAATTATGACAGTTCAGGGAGCAAACGAAAAGCAAGTTCATCCAATGCACCAAAAAAAAAAGAATGCATGGTTATCTCCTTGCAAAAAAGTAATTTTTATGTTCTTTCAAGAGAAAGATAAGCACAAAGAGAAATATGACTACATGAATATATCGGAACCGTATGAACACACGAATGATAGTACGCAGTTTGCACACGGTTCTGTAAATTCATCGGTGGGGTCTCAACCTTCTATACAGAAGTGTATAAACACAATGCTTAAAGTACACAAAATTAGTAGCAGATCAGAGCTCTACAGGGTTGGAGTGAATGTTTTTAGTGCCCTTCCAGATCTAATGGTTAGTTTCTTGGCAATTGATGATCAAGAAGAACAATTAGACTATCTTCGGTTCATAGTTGATGAAAATAAGCATATTCGTCCAAGAACAATGAGTAAAGATCTCCCAAGTCATTCAACCCTGTGACCTTGATTTTCCACCATACTATCCTTACCCACCACCACCGGATTATTGATCTGTTGTATTTGTTATTTAACCACTATCGTATTAATTATGTAAGTGTTTTTTAAGGTATTTAAGTACTTTGTTTAATTATGTGTCACCTTTATAATTAATATATTATTATTACATGTTAATCTATGAATGTATTTTATAATTATATAGTTTAATTTTTATATTTTCATTACATTGCAGGAAAAAAATGGATCATTCTAATTTACCACCAGAGTTAGACGAATATGATCTATCTTTCTTAATATTATTGATGGAGATATTGGGAGACACGTTCAATTATTCATTAACACGCCCAATGAAGGATCCTTCTACTCGAGGTATGGAACTTGTACAAGTGATAATGTCTGACAATGAGAAATGTCTAAACATGATTAGAATGGAGACTCATTGTCTTAGACTACTTATAGAACAACTTGTACAAGTGTATGAGTTGCCTATCTTACGATCTTCAATTCGAGTTTAGGAACAAGTGGTGATGACCTTACAATATTTAGCACATGGTCATAGTATGTCTTGTGTGGGAATAACATTTGGTCACTCTAAACAAACAGTATCTCGATACGTTTCAATGGTACTAAAATCCCTTCATCGACTAAGTATTGCTGAGATACAACCGATTGATCAAAATATTATACATCCAAAGTTTACAACAACACCATTACGTCAAATATTTAAGGTTTCAATTTATTTTTTTAATTTTATATGTGTTGTCTTATGTAAGAAATTATCTAATTTATGTTGTCATATGTGCAGAATTGCATTGGTGCTATAAATGGTACTCACGTGGAAGTGTATCCTAAAGCAGAAAATTCGTATTGTTGGCGTGGACGATCGGGGCACACAACCACTAACGTAATAGCAATATGTAACCATGATCTCATGTTCACTTATTTTGTGTCTGGTGCAGAAGGATCAATGCACGACTCAACGGTGCTTGATATAGCACGACATACTCCTCAATATCTTTTTCCACATCCACTCCCGGGTACGTTAATTAAACACATATCAGGTTTATTGTAAATAATACTATAACTTATTATTAATTTGTTACAGGAAAATATTATCTGGTTGATTCTGGGTATTCAAATCAAATAGGGTATTTAGTCCCATATCCTCGAACAAATTACCATCCTCATCATTTCGGAGGAGTACTTCCTTCTACGAGAAAAGAGATGTTCAATATGCAACACTCTTCGCTCAGATCAACCATAGAGAGGACATTCGAAATTTGGAAAAATAAGTGGCGAATTATCTCAAACGGAAAATCATTACGTGGATTTAATTTTAAGAAACAACTTCAAATAATTCAAGCAACTGCAGGTTTACATAATTTTGTTCGGAAGAATAATATAGAAGTCATAGTGGATGATAACCCCAACGATGACACTGAAGTATTAGTAGACGATGATATTTTATTGTCGTCTAATGTTTTACCTCGTAATGAAATGGATCAATTTCGAGATGAGATTTCTAAAAAAGTGTATGATTGTATTAGACATGAATAAATGATAATTTTATATGGGTTGTTTAAGATTTTATTTTCATTACTTTTTTTTTATTTGAATGTCATGTATTATATCAATACAAATAAAATTTTGATAATAGATGTGTTTATATAAGATTGTTAGAGTTACAATATATTTTTCTTAAATTACATTCTAATATTTTTTTATTTTATTAAATTGAAAAAATATGAACATAAATTAATTAATATATTTATTTAAAATTATGGTTTAGAGTTAGTTTATATAAAAAATAAAGTTAGAATAAATTTGTTTATAAATATTTAATTTAGATGAGATATTTTTATAAATTAATTAATATTTGTTAGATAAATATATAAATTTTATTTTTTAGTATAATTATTTATTTATTTGAATTATTTGAAATTTAAATGTTATGATAAATAATATGATATGTTATAGTTAGATTTATATGGTGTTTTAATTTTTATTTAAAGTAATTAATAAAAATAATATTAAATTTAATTAAAGGGTAGTTTTGCTATTTTAATTAATAAAATGATTGATTTGAGTTGTGATGGAACTGTTTGGATTTGGGATAAAACCTGGATTTTATTCCAATAACCCAAAGATCAAACGAGGCCTTAATAACATTTGAATGGTTCTTTTTTCTAGACATTGGAACTAGGAAGAGCCAACAGTAAACTCATAAAATAAATAATGAAAGTTAGAGCGGAAAACGGACTGCCAAAACTGAGGTAATTTTTTTATTTTAGACATTGTTTGAAATTTTTTTTAGAATTGATTATATATATAATATGATGCTTAAAAAAAAAAAAAAAAAAAAAAAGTAATATATATATATATATATATATATATAAAATGATGCTTAATAAAAAAAAAGGTAAGATGACATCCATGTTTTATTATATATATTTATTTTATGTTTTTACATATTTTCTCTCTCCTATCATAATTACATATCCATAAATATTAATTTATCTCTCCTCAAATAATTATTTATTTATCTTTCTTATTTAATTTTTATTTTATTTTCTTTCTCATATAATATATATTTTTTCACACAAATTATATAAAATATATATTACCTTATTAATAATTTTATATTTAATCTTAAATATTTATTTATTTGTATGTAAAAATATTTATAATACAATTCTCATTAATCAATAATTTTATATAAATACAAATTTTTTCATATTATCACACAAATAAATTTTATACTGTTTTTAATAAAATAAAAGTTTATATATATTTTAATTTATTTAAAAATAAATATTTTAAAAACAAATAACATCTCTCACCTAAAATTTATTTATATATATATATATATATATATATATATATATATATATATATATATATATATATATATATATATATATATATATATATAAAAGATGAGAGAGAAAATAATAAAAAATTAATTAGAAAGGTAAATTAATATATATATAAATTTTAGGTGAGAGATGTTATTTGTTTTTAAAATATTTATTTTTAAATAAATTAAAATATATATAAACTTTTATTTTATTAAAAAAAAGTATAAAATTTATTTGTGTGATAATATGAAAAAATTGGTATTTATATAAAATTATTGATAAATGAGAATTATATTATAAATATTTTTACATACAAATAAATAAATATTTAAGATTAAATATAAAATTATTAATAAGGTAATATATATTTTATATAATTTGTGTGAAAAAATATATATTATATGAGAAAGAAAATAAAATAAAAACTAAATAAGAAAGATAAATAAATAATTATTTGAGAAGAGATAAATTAATATTTATGGATATGTAATTATGATAGGAGAGAGAAAATATGTAAAAACTCAAATAAATATGATAAAAGAGCGTAGATGTCACCTTACCTTTTTTTTTTTTTTATTATTAAGCATCATTATATATATATATATAATAAAATAAAAAATTATATAGTTTTTAATTTATTTAAAAATTAAATATTTTAAAAACAAATAACATCTCTTACCTAAAATTTACATATATTAATTTACATTTCTAATTAATTTTATTTTATTTTCTCTCTCATCTTTTATATATATATATATATATATATATATATATATATATATATATATATATATATATATATATATAAATATTTATAATTCACCTAATAATAATAATTCTCAAATTCTCACGTTACGTAACTTTCATTTCATAATTACTAATTTATCTCTCCTTTCATAATTAATAATTATTTTTTTTCGTTTTTATTTCAAATTCTCTCTTATCCTTACTAATTTAACTTTTATTTCATAATTTTTAATTTATCTCTCATTTCATAATTACTAATTAACTCTTATTTCATAATTTCTAATTTATCTCCTTTCATA